>NC_039365.1:52161537-52812510 GCF_003573695.1 Papaver somniferum
GTAGTGCCCGAGCGCTTGAGTGAGCGTGCACCAGAGTTGGTGAAAGAATGATGATTAAATGCTGGTTTCATCATTTACTGAAGTAGTGCTCGTCTGAGCATTAGGTAATAGAACCTAATTTATGGAGAAGTGAAGGACCTTCCAAAAAGGCATGAAACCGACCCTTGAGGGTGTGGGACCAGCTGTTGGTCGTTTGAGCAATCCCCGGGTTGATTGGAAAGAGCTTGGACCCAATATGAGTAATTGCGCAAATTAGGTCAAAATTAAGAAAATGTGGGGGACCGGATTTTTGCAAGCCCTAGGGACGACCCTGGTCGGTCAAGAGGGTATGCACGTGTTACCATGGTGTCCATGTTTCCGTACTGAGAGTTTCAGCATTTTCTGATGTGCATTCGAGCAACATTATGAATTTTCAGAAGAGTTTCATCTTGACTGAAAATTCTTGATTTTTGTTGGAATGAGCATGTATGCTCAATTGATCAATATTTTGTAAATATTATAATAGAAATATTTTAATATATTTTTCTTGAGTAGCTTAGTCGGTTATGTGACCATGTTGACTTTTGGCTTTTTTATGGTTTGAGCAATATTTGAGAAAATATGGAGAAACCATGATTTTACTGAAACAAGGAAGTTTCACAAGATGAGAGAAATAATAATTACGAAAGATTAGGGATTGCAAGGTGTGGGACCGGCCACGGATAGGGCATGTCCGGCCTGCTAAGCTGCCCGGTCCCATGACTCCTTTCCCTATTTTATATTATTATTTTTAATGAAACCACGAAAATATGGAGAAGCCATGAAAATATGGAGAAACCATGAGTTTTTCTCAAACAAGGAAGTTACTAGAATGGAGGAGTCTTCATGGGTTCATGAAAACAACAAAAATAAGGAGAATAATTGAGGAAGCATGGGACCGGCCACGGCTAAGGCATGGACGGCTGGCCGGTGGGCCCGGCCCATTGGCGCTTCTCTATTATTTTAATATTATTATTTTCTCTCTCTCTTTTTGTGCGGGATTCTTCATTTGTCCATATTTTGGATGCTCGTTCGCGCATTAGGGTGCTCGTTCGTGCACCATGGTCGAGTACACTTGCACCATTTTATGGGACTCACTCAAGAATAGCCCAGATGCCCGATTGCTGAGTATTTATTACTAATTTATGAATTCAGTGGAGAATGATTTATGAAATTGAGAAATAAAAGTGAGTAGTTTATTATTATCAATTCATAGGATCATCCGTGGATTCGAGCATGAATTCAGAATAATAATAAAATAGATATTACCATTCTATGGGATTGTGGATTCGACCACAGAATCGGAGTAATAAGATAGGTGGTGATATTACCATTTCATGAGATCAGCCGTGGATTCGACCATGAAATCGAAGTAATATCTATTACCATTTCATGAGATCAGCCGTGGATTCGATCATGAAATCGGAGCAATAGATTTATTTATTACCATTCCATAGAACCAGTCGCGAGTTTGACCATGGGATAGGAGCAATAAGATAAGATAGATTATTTTCTAGGAATCTAGTGGTGAATGTCACGGTAGAATTAATCTATTGCAGAAGGGATATTAGCCAGTTAAAGAGTCATACCCGTTCTGAGGTGCATAGTTCGGAAACAGCGAATGTTGTCGAAGTCCTGAAGACGTTATTGCTCTCAATCTTACGGAGAACCGCCTGGGTCTATATACAGTCTCTTTACATAGTCAGGGAACAGTGAGTGTCACCGATGTCCTGAAGGCGTTATTGCTCTCAATCTTACGGAGAACCGCCCAATCGTTCTTCTATGTAGAAGGGGATCTCTCTCATGTAGTCAGGGAACAACGAGTGTCACCGACGTTCTGAAGGCGTTATTCCTCTCAATCTTACGGAGAACTGCCCAATCATGTTATTCTACATATAGGGCATGATGAAATGCGAGGTATCGAACGCTCAGCTAGTGGAGGCCTTCCGAAATTCATAATCATCATGGCTTCGTAAAATATGAATCGTCACATGCCTGAAAGCCATGTCAGAAACATGTATCATGATTTTACGGTTTTGAACTTTGTTGAAAATCCACCATCTACATTAAGTCCCCTACTTAGTGGGGGACAGTCATGTTCCGCAGTAAGCATTAAATGGTGATTTTCATCCACCTAGATCAGTGTTGAGCTCAGTTGCACAAAGGTATTCTCAGAATCCTCAATTTACTCCAATGGTGTCATGTACGAGTAAATGTCCGGGTGAGGACCCTGACAGTGTGATAGAGTGTGATTCCGCGAGCACGGAGATATGAAGTATCGCTGGTTTGGTCGGTGGAAAGTCCAGTTTTCGTCGATTTAGGATTTATGGACCTGAGCCTAAAAAAGGAAACCCATGTTTTATTAGGTTTTGGAAATAAAATTGATATAAAAGGGAAGAAACCCTAAAATTATTTTATTTTTGATCGACCAACCACTCCCCTCCCTTCACCATTCTCACACGAGTAGCAGCGGGGAAGGAAGATTCTCGTCGGACTTCAGTCGCCGCCGACCGTCACCAGCCACTGTTAGCCAAATTCCGGCCGGCGCCGACCAGGTAAGTCCGTATTTTTTTATTATTTTTTTGTTTGGTGTTTTCATAAATCTTCCATGAGTTATTCAAACAAAATTCCATGTGTGCATGTATGCGTAGGTTTTATGAAATTTTGTTGCTTTTGAAAATATGTATGCACGTTCGTTCAATAGTTTAAGAAACGAGCAAAAATCCGTAATATGAAAGAGACACATATATTATTGAATAGACATGGTCTAGTTGCAGTAGAGAAAATTTTGTTTACGAGGGTTCATGAAAACCCAAATTTATTTTGAAAGCATGAACTTTCACAAATACTTTTGGGAACGTAGGTTCGTTCGTAGTAGAAGCAGTAAATAACAATCTTTAGAGTTAAAGGAATTTTGAAAAGACGTATAGTTCATGATAAAATTTATGTGTGAACTTTCAAAACTTTTTTTGGAACATGTATACTTTTACAAAAAATAGTGAAGACTCTCAATTTATAGACGAATGCTCATTTGAACAAAAGTTTTTTTTTTTTATAAAAAAAATTACGTGACCTATTCATATTTTATTTAGAAAGAAAATCAAACTTTGATTTATGGAAAATTGCTGAGAGAAAACAATATTTGGTGAGTTCGTTAACTCGTAGTGTAGCATGAGTTTGGTGATTTTATAGTGTGTGTACACGTAAAAATCAACGAATATTCATATGGAAGGTTAAATGGATCATTCATGGTTTCATGAAAATTCAGGTGTTTGACTTTAATTTTTGCTCATTCTTGCAGGTTTGAAGAATCGAGCAAGTTTTCAGAGTTTTACGTTGTTATCACTAAGTTCGTGAAATCGTAAATAGGTAAGAGTTGAGGATTACCATTTCTGTAGAAGCTGATGTGAGGATCATGATTATTCCTTCACTTTAATTCCATTGATGAAATTTATGTGTGTATGTCACAGCAACTTTGTAGAGATGACTGATCACCAGGACAGCGTTTCTGAAGATGCTTCTAGGGAAGAGTCTTCCAGAGAGGAGGATTCCAGAGAGGATTCTTCTGGAGAGGATGTTTCTAGAGAGGATTCTTCTGGAGAGAATGTTTCTGCTGATGTATCTTCCAGGAACGATGATTCTAGGGATTCTAGGAGAAAGGAGGATAAAACTAAGAACATCCCAAATGCTAATGACGAGTTCTTCGTGTTTCAGTAAAAACCTGAAAGGCGTCCTCCAGGTTCCGCATTCCGGTTGCTCATAAATCCCAGAAGCACTACTCAGAACAAGATGGTAACTCCTCAGGCGATAATTAGGTTCTGTTTGAGTGGGAAGCATTATTTGGGTTCTCACGTGGAACTCAAACTTTCTCGAAAACCCCTGGCGCATTTCTCCGGATGGACTCCGTCATATGTTGGGATATATTCATGTAAGAAACTATGCTGAATCGTGCACAAGTGACACGAGCTATTCAAGTAACTGGGGATTTAGTGATCAATCACGACATACCAGGTATGGTGGTTATGCTTGCTCGTTGGTGCATTCCTACTCACACATTCATATGCAGATGGGGAGAATTCACTGTCACCTTGGAGGACATAGTCGCTTTATTGCATCTCCCAGTTACTGGTAATTTCCCTGAAGAGCTCTCAACGGAGGAAAATGCAATATCTGGTGTTCCGGAAGCCAAAATGCAATATATGGGTTCACTGTTTGCTAATTTGGATTCTTTAGTCATGGATTCCAGCGTCTCCAATGGTTTCATGAAGATTGAGACATATGCTAATACCGCGTTCCTCCAAGCCTTAATGTGGGAGCACCTTGAGAAATATGCTCCAACTCCTCGTGGCGTCTTGCAAGGACCCAAGGTGGATACCCGTCATGTCATCCTTGAGAAAGATAGTGCTAGGATTATGTGCTGATCTACAAAGCGACCACGGAAAAAGACATGTCTTGTTAGTATTTTAGACACTGAATCTGAGTTTAATTTTCGTCCATGGACGACATTTCCTCCTTTCTTCTCGTAATTGATCACTTTCAATAATACTAAAGAAATCATCACTTTGAAGTCTGCCACTGAGTTGAATGACGGGGAGAAATATTTTACACTGAGTTGCACTTCTGGATACATAGTATCAGTGATGCAAGGAGAATTCCAGGTGGAAGAATACAATATCGACAGAGCAGATCGAAAAATGGGTCTCGACCAGTGCGCTCCAGATCATCGAATGAGTAAACCATCGGTTGAGTATCTGAAGGCTCATTTAGACAACACACATGTGGAAGGGAACGATTATGTGTCTTCTTTTACCGACCGGGATGTTTATGTAACTCCAGGTTATGCAGAGTTCTGGAATCAGTAACTCGAACGCTTATATAATTTTGGGGTGGATGTCAAATATCCGACACAAGTGTTTCCTTCTGTTGAAATACTCTTGGATCGCCCGCGGTTGAAACCTCTTTTCAGTGGTGATAAAAGGAAGACATCTCCAGAATCTTCACAGGTAGATATTTTCTTACGATTTTGGTAAAAGCATGATAATCGCACCTTTGATTGTTTCAATCAACTCATTGTAGGGCGATCGTGTTGTGAGGCCTCGAATTCATGTAGAATTCTCTGAATAGCAAGAAAGTCCCCAGGATGGAGAAAGCAGGAGTAGGATGAATTATAGAATGATAGTGAATAATACATGTTCTCCAGCCGCTTCTTTGGTAAGTTGTTAGCACTTCCGTTGCGATTTTATTGTACATGAAATTAGAATTCCAAAAGAATGCCATTAATTTGTTTCAGACTTTTGCTTCATAGGTTATTGACGGTCTTCATCTTTCCTCCACACCAACAATTCAGGAATCTAGCATCGATGGAGAGGTTGAGGTGAGCCTTTCATGTAAGCGACTTTGAAATTTCTTCGAATGAAATGATGATGATTATTGTTGTTGATGTATCCAGGAGGAAATCATTGTAGATAAGCAACATGTTTATGAATCACACTCTTCTTTGGGACATGAGAATATGAAGAATTCCCGAAATCCCGAACCGAATGAAGATAGCAGAGTTGCCAATGAAGATTCTGGCATTGCCGAGCTTTCAAATGATTTAGAGACTCTTTAGTAAGTATATCTTCTGTAATTTCTTCATAGAAGTATGAAATTGCTGATTTGTGAATGAATGAATGAGAATCCATGTAAACTTATGGATAACTTTGTCGAAATACGTCACCAGAAAATTTCGGACTTCAGATTTTACTAGAAGCGTTGTAGAATCTTCGTTTGAAGTCAGATTTTCGCGGTCTGCATATGTATCTTCAAGCCCAGGAAATTCCCAAGCTTTATCAACGAAGCTTTTTGAACTTTGAGCATGTTTAGGTCCTGTGAAAGGCGAAATAGTGAACTTCCAGGAGACCTTCAGGACTTTTTCAGATTGCATGTTGTCCGATGTTTTGGCCACATCTCCTAGATCGTCCATCCAATTGCTTTGAAATTTTGATATGTTGTAGATAACATATATACGAAGAGAATGGTATATGATCCAATCTTAAAATCCTTACCAATTTCTCCCAGTTCGCCGTTAACTACACGACAGTGTACAATCTCTTCAGCTGAGCTTGTTTGAAAACGTGTTTCGACTTCTACACTGTTTGCGCATTGATTGGGTGCATAATAAGGAACTTAGATGATGTGTTTTCACTTACATTATGAATTTTATGGTTTTCTTTGATTTCCATGCTTGAATCATTCTAATCCCATGTAATCTTCACATAAGGTACCAAATATTGAAGTTGAAAATGACGGGATCAATGTTGATAATTCGAGCAATGTGGTGAATCGAAGCAGTGGCATCACCGTTTCTGCACCTCCAGGTTATGAGAATATCGTTGATGAAGCCGTGGAGGAAACTGAGACTCCAGTTGTCAAAACCGAGCCAAGAACAGAGGAGAGTTCTGCACCTCCGGGTTATGAGGATATCGCTGCAACTCTAGTCGTTGTTGAAACCGAGCCAAGAACAGAAGAGACTGTCCCATAAGAGGATGTTGCAATGACAATGGAGGTTGCCCCAGTAGTTGATAATCGTATAGTAATACACGAATATCCCAATGCAGGGATTATTTGCGAGCCTCCCTTTGGTGCGCTACTCCCATATCACGTATCTGTTGGCGGATTCAGCGTTCCCACAGGGTATGCCAACATGTATGAGAAGTTGTGGAAGATGTATGGCCATATTGTCGTTACAAGAGACCCTGAACGTAGCTAATTCTTGACAATGCAATTAGGAAACATATTGTGTGTTATAGATGATACACGAACCAGGGCCAGGGATGTTGTTACTCGAGATGCGCTCTTTGATTGGGAGTACAACTTGGAGAATTCTGAGAGACTTGGCTTTAACTTGAAGTGGCTCTGTCAGAAGATCAACACCATCAAGGATGCAGTAGTGAAGAACATCCCTTTTACCAGTGACGCTCTGATGGAGAAAATGACCAAGATTGCTGAGCTGACTAAAAATCTAGAGTTGGAGAAAGCGGCTTTGCAAGTCTTGGAGAATGCTGAGAAGCAAAAATCATACTTTGATGACTTTCTTTAGTTTTTCTTTTGAAAATCTCCAAATATTGAATTTCCGAGGGATGTGAGGTTTTCTTTCAAATTGGTTTTGAATTTATGAGTGACCGAGGATTTTCTTTTGAATTTTGAATCTGATAGAGATTTTTCTTTAAATAAAAGAACTTTGATAAATTGTTGAATTCAAATACTGGATGCAAGTATTGCAAACGCTTTGTAGGATTATAAAATACATGTGAAAGAAAATCCTAAAAAGCAAACCAAACATTTCCATGTCTGGTAGGGAACGTCTGAATTGCCGAATACCTCTGACACCAAAAGCTTTGAGCCAATTCTCATGAATTACTGGTATGGTCCTGCCATCCATGTTACTTAGTTTGTAGTATCCTCCAATTATGGATCTTGCAAACATAAAAGGTCATTCCCAATTGGAGCTCCTTGCAGAATGGAGATCACGTTTAGCTGCCTTAAGGACTAAATTTCCTTCCTGGAATTTGTTAGGCTTGGTTGTACATGCCTTGAATATCTTCTGCTGATTTGAGATTCCCCAATTAGTGGAGTTCCATGGTTGTGGTACATGTGGACACTCGCACAGAGGGAAGCATCTAGGATACTGTTTATCAAACTCGGCCATTATTCGGGAGATGACCGTGTTGGTGGAGTGCTGAATTTTGAGAGGTTCTGCATCTAAACACCTAGTGAAGTATTGTTGAGGCGAAACTAACCACTCATAACGTTTGGAGATAGCTAGGTTTTGAGAAGAATTGAGTCCCCGGACTAGGGTAGCATATTTGAAAGTTGGTAATACATATGCATCAGGGGGAATAATACTTGCATGAGTGCAAAACCTTCTGACGAGTTCGTGGGCGCTTTCCCCAGGTTTTTGTGTGAGTTTCATCAAGGCTTCGAAATTTCCCAAATGCTCGAACGGTTGATCATCTTCCGAGTCATAGATTTCTTCATTGGAGAAATGTGCAGCTGAAGATGAAGATATCGCAGCAATTTTTCTATCATGAATCCATGCTCGCCCAAGGACCATGTCATATCCTGGATCCTCCTTAATTATAAAGAATTTAGTTTCTTTCCAGATTGAATCATTCTTTATCTTGAGAATGATGTAACCGTAAGCATCTCTGGAGATTCCTTCATGGTCTCTGACTGAGATAGGTGCATGAGTTGCTTCTTGTCGAGTGATGCCAGCAGCTCTGAGAGTTTTCAAGGGGATGATGTTAACAGTAGTGCCAACGTCGACCAACGCTCGCTTGAATTCATTTCCTTTGAAATGGACTGTAGTGAGAAGTCCCCAGTCATACATCTCTTTATCTGTTGCTGGAGGTTCAGGGAGCGTCTTCTAAATTTTTAGTCGTTTCCCTGACACAATTTGGTCAGCGTAGTAAACATGCCATCTCTTTGGGACTTTGACAAGTACAACAAATCGCATACATGCTCAATTAAGGATTAAACTGCTTCCTTGACCGGTTTCTCGGAGAGTGTAAACTTTCTGATAGGGAGAGGATTTTTGTGCACTCCTTCAGTCCCCAGTTCTCCCGAGTCGTCCTTTTCTTTGAATATGCGCTTCAAAGTTCTGAAATCACTTGTTGGATGACTGACATACCTATAAAAATGGAAATAGCGTGCATTTTCCATTTGTTCCTCAGTTGATTCCTTTTTGACGGGAGGTAATTTGATTGCACCATCTTGAATCCAGACTTCTAATAGCTCGATCACTTCTTCAATGGGAAAAGGGAAGTCAGGCACTTCCTGATCGTTCTGTTGATGCTGAACTGGTGGTGGTTGCGCGTTTCTAGTCTGGTTGTCCTTCCTTGGTGCTTTTGGAGGGTGAGACGTCGGAGGAGCATTCTTGTATTGTTGTGCCTCAGCTTTTCTATTTATCCCTTCACAACATTCATGGAAGCTTCAACGTTGTACTGCTTGTCGATTAAATGCCTATTGGTGCTGCGTCGAGTGTTCGGTTCTTCGACTTTGATAATTTTTGTTCTTTCTAACAAGGCTGGAGCAGTGGTTACTTCAGGAAGTTCTGAAAAGGTTTGAAATCGAAGATTCTCCAACAAGGAACTATAGACTGGAATCATTCCTTTGATGCACAAGCCCACCAGTTTTTTCTCAGTAACATTAGGATCATGACAATCCAAAGCTTGAATCTTGAACCTCTTCACATAATCATTCGGATTTTCAGTAGTTTTCTGAGCCATCCTTCCTAAGTCAGAAAGAGTAATCTGCTCAGAAACAAAAAAAGTATTTCCTGTAGAAAGCATTAATCATCTTTCCCCAATTGGTTATGCTTCATGGTGCAATGTTGTTATACCAAGTATATGCCCGATCCGTCAGGGATTTTGAATACTCCTTCAAACGGAAAACATGGTTGTGTTCATGCTCTCCTAAATCTTCCAAGAATCGGGAAACGTGTTCTCGAGCATTCCCCGTTCCATTGTAGAGTGTGAACGCTGGAGAAGTGTAGCCCTTTGGGATAGGGATTTTTTGCGTAGAAGCGGGATATGGATGTTGATGACGGTGCACGGACGATGTATGGACCTTTCCTAGATTCTCCATAAAACGTTCCAGGTCTTCACGAGTGATGAAACCATCAAGTTCTGCATCTTTGTGGGCTTCATCATCGTCGTGGACTGGAATAACTTCAGGATTCGTAGTTGGAGATGTTTCCTTGTCTTTTCCTTTCTCCTGAGTTTTGTCTGACATCTTGTCGGTAAGAGTTTTGAGATAGTTACATAGCTCCTTCCGAGAAGCAGAAATATCAATCTGATTTTTGGCGAGAACATCCTAGACCTTCATGGGATCAGCGATGGTGGGTGGATTTTCTCTGATTTCCTCGGGATTCCGGCCGAATATTGGATGATTTTCCACATTGGTTTCATGAGGAGTAACGTCACCACCATTGTTGGAAGTAGGAATGGTTTCTGGAATACCATCATTATTATTGTTTCTAGTGCTAGCAATATTCGCGCTAGGATTTGTAACTGAACCTGACCTAAGATCGACCATTTTGTGAAAATGTGAGATTACAACCGAGAGATTAATCTCCCACTGTGGTCGCAAATCTGTGGATGGGGAAAACTGTTTGCTGGTTTTTTAGGAAATGAGGGAATCACCGTGTGAATGGAGATTCCTCGAACCGACCAAACTGCTCAACCTCACACAGATGCACTGCAAAAGGAGTGCTTAGATTCGAGAGATCACTCTGTAGGACTCTGGCCTAAACCAAGTAAATGGACGTTCCAGAGTCAATTAGATTGCAAAGAGGGAGACAGGTTGATCTGTAGGAGAGAAGCTGAGAATTGTGCGGGATCAAGTATTGTGGATGTGTTGAAGGTTTATGCAATAATGGTGAACTGCTGAAGTTGAGTTCTGTGAATAAGTTTTTATCGAGTTGTTGACGAGTTGTAATTGATCATGTTTGTGTTGTCCTCGATTTGGACTTATTTATGTTGCAAGAATGATGAACACCCTGATCCTGTAAGTGCGACGGTTTCTTGAGTGAAAGATTGGGAAAGTGGGAGATCGTGGTGAAGCCAGTTCCAGGTCGTGCGGAGACTTGGTTGATCACTCACCCACTACTTTGTTAACTCCTCCAACCGTTGAAAAGTCTTACTCACATTTTCCGTTGTGGATGAATCCACGTGATGTAGGCCGCCAGAACAAAACCCTAATTGATATCCCCCAATTTGACGTGATTGATGGCTCACGAATCGTGGATTCTGCATGACAGACGTGTATTTAATTAGTCACGTTGACTGATTTAGAAAATGAGTCTAGGTTTTGTTGAATTGAGCATGAATGACGAATTGCTCAGTGGAACATTCGAATAACTGAGCAAGTATTGCTCGACGAATGACTGGATATTGATGGTTGGATCAATATTCGAGAAATTGAGCAATTATTGCGAATTACTGAATATTGATAGTTGGGAAATTGAGCAAGTATTGCTCAATTCGACGAATTACTGAATGTTGATAGTAATATTCGAGCAGTTGAGGAAGTATTGCTCAATTCGACGAATTACTGATAAATTACTGAATATTGATAGTGGATCAATATTCGAGCTATTGAGCAAGTATTGCTCATTTTAGAAAATTACTGATAATTTACTGAATTTTGGTGGATTGAGCAAGTATTGCTCAATTCGGCAAATTATTTATGGATGTCGTGACCCAATAAAAATATTAATTAAAATATTGGTAGACTACCAAATATTATATAATTAATCCAGATGATGATTGCTGAATCAACATAAATTCATTAGTGTTTGAATCCTTCTCAGAATAATGATTCGTGGAGCGTTCGTTCGAAACCCTAATTTTTGATTAATTGCTCATTAATTGACGAATTGCTGAAAATAGGTCATGAGCGAAGGAGGGACCGACCACATAGGACTATGGACGTCCATGTGATGCCCACTTGCTCGACTGAGCATACACCAAGGTCATGAGTTGATCGGTTGGTGAAGGAATGACGATTAAATGTTGGTTTCATCACTTATTGAAATAGTGCTCGATTGAGCATTAGGTGATAAAACCTAATTATAGAAAGGTGAGGGACCTACCAAGATGGTATGAGACCGCCCCTTGGTAGTCGTGAGACCGCTGGTGAGCGCTCGAGCAAACTCCAAGTTGGTTAGAAAGAGTTTGGAACCAATATGAGCAATTGCGCAAATTAGGTCAAAATTAGGAAAACGCGTGGGACCGGCTTTGTGCAAGCCCCAGGGATGACCCTGGTCGATCAAGAGGGCATGCACGTGTTACCATGGTGTATGTGTTTCCATACTGATAGTTTCAGTATTTTCTGATGTGCGTTCGAGCAACATTGTGAATTTTCATAAGAGTTTCATCTTGACTGAAATTCTTGATTTTTGCTAAAATGAGCATATATGCTCAATTGATCAATATTTTGTAAATATTAAAATAGAAATACTTTAATATATTTTCGTGAGTAGCCTAGTCGGTCATGTGACCATGTTGACTTTTGGCTTTTTCATGGTTTGAGCAATATTTGAGAAAATATGGAGAAACCATGATTTTGCTGAAACAGAGAAGTTTCTCAAGATGAGAGAAATAAAAATTTATGAGAGATTAGGGATTGCAAAAGGTGTGGGACCGGCCACGGATAGGGCATGGCCGGACAGCTAAGTTGCTCGGTCCCGCGACTCCTTTTCCTATTATATATTATTATTTCTCATGAAACCACGAAAATATGGAGAAACCCTGAAAACATGGAGAAACCATGAGTTTTCTCAAACAAAGAAATTTTGCTATAATGGAGGAGTCTTATGGGTTCATGAAAACAACAAAAATAAGGAAAATAATGGAGGAAGCATGTGACCGGCCACGGCTAAGGCATGGTCGGCCGGGCGGTAGGCCCGTCCCATGGGCGCTTCTCCATTATTTTAATGTTATTATTTTCTCTTTCCTATTTTGTGCGGGATTCCTCATTTTCCCATATTTTAGATACTCGTTCGCGCATTTGGGTGCTCATTCGTGCATCATGGTTGAGTACACTTGCACCATTTTATGGGACTCACTCAGAAATAGACCAGATGCCCGATTGCTGAGTATTTATTACTAATTTATGAAACTCAGTGGAGAATGATTCATGAAATTGAGCAATAAAAGTGAGTAATATCTATTACCATTTCATGAGATCAAGATGTGGATTCGATCATGAAATCGGAGCAATACATTTATCTATTACCATTCCATAAAACCAGTCGTGAGTTTGACCATGGAATATGAGCAATAAGATAAGATAGATTATTTTCTAGGAATACAGTGGTAAATGTCACGGTAGAATTAATCTATTGCAGAAGGGATATTAGACAGTTAAAGCGTCATACCCATTCTGAGGTGCATAGTCAGGAAACAACGGATGTTTGCTGAAGTCTCGAAGACGTTATTTCTCTCAATCTTACGGAGAACCGTCTGGGTCTATACACGGTCTCTCTACATAGTCAGGGAACAGTGAGTGTCACCGACGTCCTGAAGGAGTTTTTGCTCTCAATCTTACGGAGAACCGCCCAATCGTTCTTCTATGTAGAGGGATGTCTCTCTATGCAGTCAGGGAACAGTGAGTGTCACTGACGTCCTGAACGAGTTATTGCTCTCAATCTACTTAGAGGGCATGATGAAGTGCGAGGTATCGAACATTCATCTAGTTGAGGCCTTCCAAAATTCATAATCATCATGGCTTCGCAAAATATGAATCGTCACATGCCTGAAATAGGTGTCAGAAACATGTATCATGATTTTACGGTTTTGACCTTCGTTGAAAATCCACCATCTACATTAAGTCCCCTGCTTAGTGGGGAACAATCATGTTCCACAGTAACATTAAATGGTGATTTTCATCCGCCGAGATCAGTGTTGAGCTCAGTTGCACAAAGCTATTCTCAATATCCTCAATTTACTCCAATGGTGTCATGTACGAGTAAATGCTCGGGTGAGGACCCTGACAGTGTGATAGAGTGTGATTCCGTGAAAAGTCCAGTTTTGGTCGATTTAGGATTTATGGACCCGAGCCCAAAAAAGGAAACCCATGTTTTATTAGGTTTTGGAGATAAAATTGATATAAAAGGGAAGAAAACCTAAAATTATTTTATTTTTGATCGACCAACCACTCCCTCCCTTCACCATTCTCACGCGAGTAGCAGCAGAGAAGGAAGATTTTTGTCGGACTTCAGTCGCCGTCGACCGTTGGCCAAATTCCGGCCGGCATCGACCAGGTAAGTCCGGATTTTATTTTATTTTTGTGTTTGGTGTTTTCATGAGTTGTTGAAAAAAAAATTCCATGGGTGCATGTATGCGTAGGTTTTATGAAATTTTGTTGCTTTTGAAAATACGTATGCACGTTCGTTCAATAATTTAAGAAACGAGCAAAAATCCCTAATATGAAAGGGACACATATATTATTGAATAGACATGGTCTAGTTGCAGTAGAGAAAATTTTGTTTATGAGGGTTCATGAAAACCCAAATTTATTTTGAAAGCATCAACTTTCACAAATACTTTTAGGAACGTAGGTTCGCTCGTAGTAGAAGTAGTAAATAACAATTTTTAGAGTTAAAGGAATTTTGAAAAGACCTGTCGTTCATGATAAAATTTATGTGTGAACTTTCAAAACTTTGTTTGGAACATGTAGACTTTTACAAAAATAGTAAAGACCCTCGTTTTATAGACAAATGCTCGCTTGAGCAAAAGTTTTTTTTTATATGATTTACGTGAGTAATTACTCGCGAATTTTTATTTTTTTTGAATTACGTGACCTGTTCACGTTTTTATTTTAAAAAAAAAATCAAACTTTGATTTATGGGAAATTGTTGAAAGAAAACAATATTTGGTGAGTTCGTTAACTCATAATGTATGCATGAGTTTGGTGATTTTATAGTGTGTACACGGAAAAATCAGCGAATGTTCATATGGAAGGTGATATGGATCATTCATGGTTTCATGTAAATTCAGGTGTTTGACTTTAAATTTTGCTCGTCCTTGCAGGTTTGAAGAAACGAGAAAGTTTTCAAAGTTTTACGTTGTTATCACTAAGTTCGTGAAATCGTAAATAGGTAAGAGTTGAGGATTACCATTTTCGTTATGAAATCAATATTAGGATAGTTGTAATCCCGTGATTCTGATCTGGTTCCAGACGATGGTGACTTCCAGCAGTAGCAGTGATTATGATTATTATTACTCTTCCAGATCTTCTGAATAGGATTCCAAAGCTTCTGCGGTCAAATCGCGAGCTAAGACGAACCATGGTGAGAGAACGAAGCCTAGCACGCCTATTAATGACCGGAAAGTCACTCATGATGAGCTCATGAAGAGAAAAACCGAGGATGACAAGTTGGACGATCATCGATGAAAAAGGAACCGGGTCCGATGCAGAGTGCTAGCAGCTGAGGATAAACTTCGATCTCGAGCTGATGATGTAACCTCTGATTCTGGTGCTTCAGGAGATGAACCCGTGTGGGTGCTGCAGTATTGCAAGATTAAGCCAGACCGGCGTACTAGGAAGTTCGAGAGGCTGGTCAAAGCTGACCTTGAAGCTGACCGTAAAGAAGAAGAATACCAGGACTCATTAGACAACGATCCTGATATTCATCCAGACTTCGTCAATAACCCTGATAGTGACTCCGACGAAGAACTCAAAGAGGATTCCGCGAAAGACGATGATGATGATTCTGATAATTCTAACAAATCTGATGACTCCGATGAATCTGATGATTATTCTTACTCATGAACCTCTCTGGGATTATTTGTTTTGGTCGAAGTAGATATTTTCTGGTTATTTGAGCAGTTTTTCCGTAGGGACGTTTCTTTAGAGATTATTTTTTGAACCATAATCCCTTGTCGTATAGTTTTCCAAATCTTCTTCATATCTCTGGCTGATATACCAATGTCCACGTAGACAGTAATCATCCACGAAGTGCAACTATATGAACTGTCTAGAGAAATACGCGGTCTGCCAAACAATCAATTCATAGTCGTAATATTGACTACACCTGAATGGTCAATCCCCAATATTGTTACGCTTATCCCATTCGTCATGACTCTGATTCGGGATTTAGGGCTTCAGTAGAAACCGCAACAAACTTGTTTGCCCGTTATGGGATAAGTATCCATGTTTCGACTTGTAATGCCTGGGGTTTCTTATATAAACAGTCCATCATCTCTTTCCTTTGTATACTATCAGAAGAAATTTTTATCACGATCATGCCTCTCATCACCATGTCTGGAAGCAGTGTTTCTTCAAGAAGTGAATCTCGCGTAGAACGTGTTGCGGCAGTATCTGTTTCGGTGAGTTACACATTTTCTCTTATCTCCGTTCAATCAGGGTGATTGATCAAAAGAAAATAATTTGTCGTAGGATAATCAGAAGAATCAGTATTCTTCTTGTAGTTTGAGACCCAAACGTACAGTTAAAGCTCCCGCCCGATACAGGTCGGCTCATGGTGAATCCGGAGCATCAGTAAGTAATTCCATAATTTCTGAACTGGATTTTTACCATGCTCGATGTTCGACAAATTTAAATACTCATTCACTTCATCGCAGGTTGATGTTCGTGTTGTTGTCCATGCTAGAAAAAGGAAGAATGGCAAATTTGTGGTCGTGGTCGACGATAGTAGAAACCGTGTCGATGAAGACTCTACTGATTCCATGGAGGCTGGGGTTAGAGTTCATTCTCCTGAGTATCCAACAGCTGGATTCCCATTTGAGGCTCCCATGATCAACAATTTCCCGAATAATGAAGTGGTTGGTGGATTCGTCATTTTCAAGTGTTACGCGCCCCTGTACACCAAAATTTGGAGAAGGTACGGGCATATTGCTATAACCGAAGTATGGAAGGGATTTCTACCAACCCTTCTGACTACAGTTGCAGGGTTGCTACCGATCATTGAAGAGGTGAACCGGATGCATCTGCGAGATGTCAAGAATCATGAATTGCACAAATGGGACGAGATGATTGCAAACTGTGAAACCCTGCAGTTCAACATAGGCTTGCTTCGTCAAAGGCTCAAGATGATCAAAATTCACAAGGCGACGGCTGCTGATGATGCGATTTCTGCAACCATTGCCATATTGGAGGAGGAAAAGACACTTGCCTTGGAGTCAGCAAGAGTTGAGAATGCAGTTCAGGACTTGAAAATGAAAACCAAAAATTTCCAGAAGAAGCTTGACAGGGTTTTCTATAGAGATTATCATCTATTGGATGGTTTGCTTTGAGTGAGCATTTGAGAGAGAATTTTTTTTTTATGTAGGTTTGAGATTTTATTTTGAATAAAGTATATGATTGAAAGATTCTTGTGAGATTCATAAAATACTTGGAATTTTGAATGAATGAGCATACTTCATACTATTTTTGGAGAAAACGGAAATTACATTTAGAAATTTAACACTTTGAGGATCGTTCAAGCATAATACGCCTTGAGCCACTTGCCATTGTTGATGTTTCCTTCGACTCCTCCTTAGCTTCGGCTTTATGATTGCATCTAAATTAGTTGGTATGTACTTTTTTCCTTTTGTCATGAAATGTCTCTCTCGGAATTTTCATTATGATCCCGTTCTTGTACCTTTGCCAATTTTATTGACAAAAAGGGGGAGAATTACTTTCGTTAAAGCCAACTGAAAGTAACTTAATTCTTTATAATGAATGATACTAACGAAATTCCCTACAATAATGAAGATTATCTTTGGATGTTTTCTAAAAACCCTAAAAACACTAAAGAGCCCTGAAAGAGCTCTGAGAAACTCTAAAAAGCTTTGAAAAGTAACATCTAAGATTTTGTAATATCCACTAGATACTTCCTTGATAACTACATAAATCCCTTCCCATTTAGGAGAGAACTTGGGGGCGGACATGTCTTGCTGGATATGTTTTGCTGTTTTCAAAACCAAATATCCTACTTGAAATGTTCGAGGTCTTACCATTTTGTTGTATGCCTTGGAAATTCTCTGTTTGTAGGTTTCCACATATTTTTCTACCTTGGTCCTTATCGATTCAAGCATGTCTAACTTAGCAATCCTCGAGTTAGATACTTCGGCTTCATCCCATTGTACTCCACTGGCCGCCGCGATTCTTGCAGAGGGAATCTTGATCTCAGCTGGGAGGATAGCATCAGCGCCATAGACAAGAGAATACGGTAAAGTCCCAATTGAACTCCTTGGTGCGGTACGGTAGGCCCATAAAGCCATGGGTAATTCCTCATGCCACGTTCGTAGATTGTCATGAACTGTTCGACTGAGAATCCTGATCAAGGTTTTGTTGGTACTCTCCGCTTGTCCGTTTCCTTGGGGATTGTATAGTGTGCAGAAAATCTGTTTGATTCCATATTCCTCGAGCAATTCTGCAACATGTTTTTTTGGGAAGGGAGTTCCATTATCTGTGATAATGTGTTTAGGAACACCGAATCTGCATATGATATATTCTTTGATGAAAGACGTAATTTTGACTCCAGTGGTGCTTCGGAGAAGAATAGCTTCAACCCATTTGGTGAAATACTCAGTTGGTGGAATGATATATTCATGTTGCTTCTAGGGTGAAGTCCCAATTGAACTCCTTGGTGCGGTACGGTAGTGTTTGAGGGTGAAAACGATTTCTGCTGATTTTGGTAATTTCTTTTGGCATCCATCGGCATGGACGGCATGGCTTTGGCATAGTTTACGCGCGGCCAAAATTAGGGCTTGGCATTCGGCCAAAAGTTGCCATGCGTTAGGTGGCGAACTTGGACGGCTAAGATCTGCATCTCAGATGGAAGGGTAGTCGTTCATTGTTGTAACCCTATGTTTGGCAGCCAGCGGCATGTGGTAAGGCCGGCATGGCTTTGGCATATTTTAGGCGCAGCCAAAAAATTAGGGTTTTGGAAAAACCGTGATGTTTGACCTTGGGACGGAAGTTTCCATGCGTTAGGTGGCGAACTTGGATGGCTGAGATCTGCATCTCAGATGGAAGGGTAGCCGTTGATTGTTGTAACCCTCCGTTTGGCAGCCAACAACATGTGGTAGGGACGGCATGGCTTTGGCATTGTTTTAGGCGTGGCCAAAATTAGGATTTTGGAAAAACCGTGATGTTTGGACTTGGGACGGAAGTTACAATGCGTTAGGTGGCGAACTTGGACGGCTGAGATATGCATCTCAGATGAAAGGGTAGTCGTTGATTGTTGCAACCCTCCGTTTGGCAGCCAGCGGCATGTGGTAGGGCCAGCATGGCTTTGGCATATTTTAGGCGCGGCCAAAATTAGGGTTTTGGAAAAACCGTGATGTTTGGACTTGGTACGGAAGTTGCAATGCGTTAGGTGGCGAACTTGGATGGCTAAGATCTGCATCTCAGATGGAAGGGTAGCCGTTGATTGTTGCAACCCTTCGTTTGGCAGCCAGCGGCATGTGGTAGGGCCGACATGGCTTTGGTACATTTTTGGGTGCGGAGACGTGGCTGGCTTGGTATGCCATTGGCACGGTGGTGCGGCTGGCATGGTTGGCATGCCTTTGGCGCGGAGACGTGGCTGGAATGGTATGCCATTGGCACGATGGTGCATCTGGCATGGTTGGCATTCCTTTGGCGCGGAGACGTGGCTGGTATGGTAAGCCATTAGCACGGTGGTGCCGCTGGCATGGTTGGCATGCCTTTGGCGCGGAGACGTGGCTGGAATGGTATGCCATTTTCACGGTGGTGCGGCTGGCATGGTTGGCATACCTTTGGCGCGGAGACGTGGCTGGCATGGTATGTCATTGGCACGGTGGTGCGGCTGGCATGGTTGGCATGCCTTTGACGCGGGGACGTGGCATGCATGGTATGCCATTGGCACGGTGGTGCGGCTGGCATGTTTGGCATGCCTTTGGCGCGGGGATGTGGCTGGCATAGTATGCCATTGGCACAGTAGTGCAGCTAGCATGGTATGTCATTGGCACGGTTGGCTAGCATGTGCGGAGGCAATGCCAGTCGATACCAGAGGGTTCTGTTGTGGAACATAGAATATGGATATATATAAAAGAAAAGGTACCCCGGTAACATGTTGAATGGTTCAATAAATGTGCAAGTGGGGACATTATTACTCAAGTGTGACTGTCACTGTTCGACTAAGGTTTTACGATTTTAACCCTAAGATAAAACCACCACCAACATTAAGTCCCCTGCTTAGCTCGGAACAGGGGCCTTGTTGCGAGGTAAGCATAAAACGGTGACATACAAGGACAAAATCGAAACGGCGAGTCATGAAAAGATGATCAGGAAGATCCTTCTAACCTTTTTAGAGAGTGTTTTGAGAATCTGTGATTCTTGCGTCGATGGCCTTGCGTGAATCCTGCCCGTGGTGTTGCTGGCTAGACCGTGAAATGGTAGGGGCGGTTGCTGGTTGAGATGCGGAATGTTGGCTTGGTATGGCGCTCGCTCGGCATGGCACGGACTCTTGGCACGGTGCTGGCATGGCATGGTGCGGACTGTTGGGCACCGTGAGGCAAGGAATGGCACAGAATTTTTGGGCATCGTAAGGAAGACTTGGCGCGGACCGTTTGGGCACCGTGAGGCATGGCATGGGGCGGACTGTCGGGCATCATGAGACTTGTTCTTGCGGGCCCAATTTCCTTTTCCCATTCGTGGCTCAAATAGGGAATCCTTTCCTTATTCAAATTCCAAAAGTGTCATGCCTATAAAAGGGGTTGCTCTCCCCTTTATTTTGTACCTTTCTTCTCATGTCCTTGTGATAGCGGTAGAGTGGTAGCAATAAAGTGAGCATTCCAGGTATGTACTCCAGGGTTTCTCCTTTAATCTCTTTCCTCTTTTTTTATTTTTTTATTGGCGCAAACCCTAGTCATATGTATATCTTCTTTGAACTTGTAGAAATATTTTAGCGTGAACACGGCAATAGCGTTAAACACATCAATTATTATGCAATAGTAGGCCTGCACGGGCAGGTGACTGCCACCAATTCCTTTCCCATGAAAACTTAGTTTTTAGGGTTTCACTTTTTCTTGGTGTATCCGTGTGCATAGTTTCCGCGGTGGAGCGTGCTTTCTTGGCTAGGCGCGTACTCTCCGCTGCGAGGTACGATTTTGGCGAGGAGTGTGCTTTCCGCGGCTACATAGGGTTTGCTAGTTTCTATTTCTTCGGTTATGTGTGTTATGAATCGTGGTTGAAAATAGAGTGGCTTGCAACCGAAATGAATTCTTCATTGCTGATAAAGTAATCTTCGTGCACCCTCCTTCCAGTAGTAATTTTTATACCCCTTTCTTTTGTTGTAGTTTCTTTGAAAGTGAAAGCGGCTTAAGAAGGTTTCTTTAGGATGTCACTTGAGAAAAAACCTACCACGGCTTCGGAAAACGTTGGAAGTTCCAAGCCAAACACGGATGATGAATTATTTACAACTTCTGCCACAGCTAGGAGAAATCATCCCAAGTTTGTGCCCGTCCTTCTGACCGGTTCAGAGGGTGAAGGAGACGTCCGGTCAGTTCGACCAGGTTGTGTAATACGGTTTTTCCTTCAGAGGAAAGAGTATCTAGCTTCTTCCATTGACTTCAGAATTTGCCAGAGTCCGTTGTGTTCTTTCGACAAGTGGATGCAATTCATGATACGTCAGGACTGTGTGAAAGCGAATTTGACCAAGGAAAAAATCGTTGGTGCTGTCACAGCTTCTGCGGCGCTTCATATCAGGAAAGATATCCCGGGATTAGTTGCTTTCGTCTCCCGATGGTGTCCAGATACTCACACGGCCATATGCAGGTGGGGTAAAATGACTGTCTCTTTGGAAAGTGTTGCCTTCTTGCTGAACCTTCCCATAACAGGAAATCTTGATATCACCTTGTCTGAAAATGAAGAACAAATGCACGTTGCTCTCGTTGCGAAGTCGAAAGGTTTTGTTCGGAAGGAAAACGAGACGAGGTACTTCTACAGCTGGTGGGTGTCTCAATGGTTCCCAGATGAGTTGGAGTCAAATCAAAAGAATGGTACGCTTCATGTCGCAGCGTTCTTGGTTCTTTGGTTATCTAGGGACATTTTTGATGACGTCTCTGGTAAGAAGGAAATAAGACAGGGTCTCATTAAGCTTGCCATCAGATTAACGAAAGGTGTTATTCTTCCCATCGGCAGCTTGTTTCTCGGTTATCTGTACACACACTTGGATCATCTGGTTGCGGACATGCGTGTTTCAAACGGTTACATGAAAGTGGACTCGTACGTACACGTTGCTTTTCTCCAAGCATGGTTGTGGGAGAATTTCGAGAGGTATTCCCCATAACCGCTGGCTTTACTTCCCGAGTCTTGGAGCGGTTCTAGGATACTTCGCTGGGTGAACAGGCGCTCAAGATCTGGCTCGAACCTAATTGAATTCCTTGACAACTTCTACACAATCAACTTTCTTCTGTGGGCTCCGGTGCATGGTTCCATATTTTAAATAGACACATTTGCCTCTGTTCCAAATACATCTTTGTTTTCTGAAAAGAACACGAGCGTTGGGGAGGTTGTGTTCATGCAAAGTTGCACGCCTGATTATGTACCGTCTTTCTTTCTAGGATCTTGTCAGGCAGTCTCTTACAACATTGACAGGGCGGCTCGACATATGGGATTTGACCAAGGGGTCCCGCTCTCTCGTCAGTCGGTTGTTCCAGAAAGTTTGTTGCCAGTTGTTCTTGATGCTAGTGCTCTTGCGCCGGGTATAAGTCTTCCCTTCTTGCTCTCGGCATGAAATCTGACAACCACGTCCAAGTATAACATATTCTGGCAGGACGAGTTCCTTGCCATTCATGGATTCGTGAATAAATTAGTAAAGAATACCTGTGGTAAGACTTCTGCTGAAACTTTAACAAGAAACCCATTGTTAAGGGATCCTTCCTCGCCCAAGCGGAAATCTCCTAACACGGACACGGACAGTCCCCAAAAGAATGAGTAAGGTCGAAAGATCGCGCGGGTGGTTTTCGATCAGATTCAACGGCCCTTGTGACTTTCAGTTCTTCCAACGTTCGGGTATGTATTTTTTTTTATTGCCTACTCAGTTGGATTGCACAGTTCTTTCGTTATTGAAAATCTTCCCTTATTCCTTAACCAGGGCATGAATACCTTTGCCCAGCTTGCAAGTAGTCAGAAAACGGCGGCTCTCGCAGCAGAGGGTGATAATGCTGAGCCTCAGAGAACGGCGGCTCTCGGGGAAGAGGATGACAATGCCGGGACTTCTTGCGGTGAAGGAGAGCTCGAAAAGAAGGAAAGCTCGGAATCTAGTGACGATGAAAAAAACTCTTCCAACAACAGCGCTGAGTCTTCTTCTAGTCAGTCTGGAAGCGAATCAGTGAGTCTTCCACGCATTCTTCTTCTTCATTTTTCTCTCTTACCCCCCCCCCCTTTTTTTGAAAGATGTCTAAACCACGATATCGCAGGGAGAAACCGCTCATGAAGATGGCCCCGAGGCACAAAACCGTGGCGATACAACTTTGCCTCCAACCGTGGCAGCTGCGCTTGGCAACCCGGAAATGGAGGTCGATCAAGATGAAGATGTTGTTGCTTAATGAGACCTTTCGCTAAGATGAAGATCAGGTCATGCCAAAATCCTAACCTGGCCACGACAAAATCCTAGCCTGGTCACGCCAAAATCCAAGCCTTGCCACGCCAAAATCCTAGCCTGGTCACGCCAAAATCCTAGCCTGGTCACTCCAAAATCCTAGCCTGGTAACGCCAAAACCCTAGTTTTGGCCGCGCCTAAACCGCGCCAAGGCATGCCGACCATGCCACATGTGCCAATGGCATGCCATACCATCTACCTTGACGTGCCTAAACCACCATACCATGCCGGCCTTCCCTTCACGGCTGCCAAAATGAAGGCTTGCAAAAATCGACGACCACATTTCCATCTAAGATTCAGATCTTAGCCGTTCATGGTTACCATCTAACGCATGGCAACCTTTGGCTCGACGCCAAGCCCTAGTTTTGGTCGCGCCCAAACAATGCCAAAACCCTAGCTTTTGGCCACGCCTAAACTAGGCCATATTAAAGCCATGCCGGCCATGCTTTCATGCCACTGGCTACCAAATGAAGGGTTGCAATAATCAACGGCTACCTTTCCTCTCAAGATGCAAAATCTCGACTGTCGAAGGTCTCCACCGAGCCAGATAGTCTCCCAAGCTCCACTTGCCAAACAACAACAACATGCTACATGTTTTCTACGAAAACACTCGAGACATCAACACATGTCACAAACTAGGGGATTTTCATTGGGTATTGGTTTGGCAGTTTACAGCGTGCGGCGTACACTACGCCCCTTACAAGACAATGTCATAAGGATGAGGAGGTTAGTAAATACAGGGAGTAATGGTAAAACGCTTTCTTTTATGGAACACCAATTCCAGGCATTACCGGTTATCACCTCCTCCCGTTTACTCATCCGTTTTCCATTTCTTACGAGACCAGAGTACGTTTCACTTCGACTTGTATAAATAGGTCTTACCTATTTCCACCGAACAACAGGTTCTGGTCAGGAGCATACAACACTGAGAAAACGTTTGCTAGCTTTCCCATCTGTTAGCTTCCCACTTTTTGGTACAAGTCACAAAAAAACTACTCTTCCAGGATAAACTATTCTGGTCTCAACACTCTCTTCGCTTCCCTCCCCAAAACTAACCATTCTCCTCCTCTTTGTGACCGAAGCAAGTCTGGAACGACCATTTCTTGGTTTAGGCCGGATTTGTACAGATTGATCTCTGGAATCTAAATAACTACCTTTCAGTATATTGTTTAGGGTTTAGACTCGTTTCTCACCCACACACCCGAAATTACCGAAATCAGCAGAAACCGTTTTCACCCTTAAACAATTGGCGACCACAGTGGGAGATTGATCTTTCGGTTACAATGTCAATTTTCAAATCCTCGATCTCATGTTTCGACCCGGACGTCAGGGCGGTAGAATCAAACGATCCGCTCAGGGATCGACGACTCAACGGCCCGTTTACCAGTCATGACACAACGAGAGATGAATGGGGACTTCCGAGAGGACGATCCGCCCAGGGATCGACGGCTCAATTACCAGACGGCCCGATTACCAGTCATGAAACGACAAGGGATGACTGGGGACTTTCCACATTCACGGCGGTGCTTCCCACCAAACTCAGTCTTACACCCATAAGATTCCTTTTTCACCAGTAGATCGGAAAAACCGAGTAAGTCTTACCTTGACAAAATACATGGTTTGCTATTTCAAGTTTTCACGGGAATGATAAAACTGATATCTATGTTATGTTTCACTTCATGTCATCTACCAACACACGGTTCCATGGTTTTCCTGGGATGTTTGCGTCACTTACAATCATAACCAAAAACGGCATCATCTTAAAACAGTTCATCTTGAATAATAATCCAAAACCCTCATAGGTAACACTTGTCTATCAACCCAAAAATCCAGAAAATCAAAACCATAAGCCTGGTGTTTCATTTTCCTTTCAAAAAAAAAAACGAAACAGAAGAATTTCAGAAGACAGAAGTGCATTCAAAGGAAGCCATTCAACGGTGTTTTGCTCTTCTCGAAGAAGGCATCCTTCGTCATTTGGAGGAGCGCCTGTTTCAGCTCCAGCTCTTTGGACAACCTTTCGACCTCCACTTCTTGTTGTTTGACCACGTCCGCAGAAGGACCTTCGGTCACCTTGGCCTACAACTCTTGGATCTCAGAGAAACCCTAATGCCCATATCTTCGTGGGATCAGTCACCTACCCGTACGTAACTACTTTGTATAATAACGATTACCAGTCACTATTCATGAGGTAACCGATACGGTAATATTCGAAGAGAAGAACAATATTTCTACAGATTTATGGAAGGCATACCTATGGCTAGGGTTTGCACTAACACAAGAAAAACAAGAAAACAAATTGAAAGAGAAACGCTGGAGTACATACCTGGAATATGCTTTCCCACCTTATTGCTACCGCGCCATGTCAATCCAACGCCGTGCCGGGCCAGCGACGTGCCAAGCCAGCATCCACGCCAATCCAGCACCCATTCCGAGTCGATCCAGCGCTAACAGCTTGCATCTTCCCAGCACCAGCAGCTTGCATCCTTCCAGCGTTGGTCTTGAACGCTCAGTGGAAGGGAACCAGCAATCCAATTTTATTACACGTAGATATCAAGAACGACTTCTTCAAAATCGAGGAAAGAAGATCAGCAACCCCCTGAGTTCACAAAGACCCTCTTCCTGTCAGGAGATGCATGATTTCTGGAGACTTCACCCGCAAAATCATGCAGTTTATGATGAAACATTTATGAGAGACTCTATATTTTCCCAAGGCGCAACGTCAAGACATATTTGCATCCCTCAACCACGATGTGTCATGAAAGCAGCTATTTCCATCCAAGAAGCCGTTCCAACCCTTACCTCTCTTGGAAAGAACGATAGATAGAACTAGGGACTCCTAACCACTGTTCGCTTGAAGGGTGTCTAGTTTGACAACACACTGATTGACGCAGCCTCTCCGCTTCAACGTCCTCCAGGAGCGGATCTGATTCAACGTTCACTTCAACAGCCGCTCCGCTTTAACGTTCGCTCCAGCAGCCGCTCCGCTTCAGCATTCTCTCCATAAGATGCTTCAGGATCCGAAGACGAAGTTTCAGAGTTTTTGCTCCATAAGTTTCAACGTACTCTCCAAGAACCGAAGCCGCTTCAACGTCTCCTTCCTGCCAAGTTTTCCCGCTTACACATCCAGCCAATCCTTTGAATTCCATGGATGCCCATACAATGCCAGCCAACCTACTTTGTTCCCACGACAATGTAGTCTCTTCTGATTACATCTGCTACCAAGAACTGTTGCCTCTCATTTGTCGATACCAGCCAGAGCTTCACCCCAACAGCAATCACTACAAAGATGGAAACATGAAAACCATACTTGGGGACAGAGGATCTACACGGAATCCCAAAGCTCAGAAGACACAGTCAACCAAAAGGCCATAGCCACAATAAGGTCATCTACTCTTCAAGGGTGTAGCACAAGAATATCATCACCTCCCTGTCTAATAGACGCCTCCAACACTTTACGAGGCCGTGGTGTATCCCAAGGCTTCTAAGAGGAAAACCACTTCCGAAACTAAATAAAAATGTGACTGGGGAATGCTCATCGCAATCCATTCCGACGACCATCAAAGACTCATGAGATAACTCCAGAGACGCGGTTGAAACATTTTCTTGAAGAAACAGAGGGAGCCACGACAAACAAAATAACTCTCTCATTCCTACATCTTCGCTATCCAGAATATTGCGTGCATCCGATATCCTGAGCATCCCAGCGTCACATCCAGAAGAGCACGATAAGCTTGTATCAAATCACGTCGACGTAGATTCAAGGCGATGCAATGAAAATAGGATACACATGGGGACTAGCAGCATGAGACGCTTTCACTCCCCTCAATCAGGTTATTTATGATTTCAACATCATCACTGTCGAAGTTTCACGAGCCGCAGGAATTTCTCAACACGAAGCCGTACATGTACACCGAAGACGTCAAGAGCACGCCACAAAGATACATTCACATATTCATCCATGCCATCGGATCAAACCGAAGTATAACTGGGGACTTGTCACCACATATCATTCCATATGATAGTCAAAGATTCAGAAGATAGTTCGAAGGATGTCGCTTGGAACAAAGTCCTAGAAATACTTGATAGCATCACATCGGAAACGGAACGTCTCCCTATTTCATCCGGGGGCGCCAGAAGTTTTCGACCATACAAGCATTCACAGCACATCATCATCACGATCAGAAGGTCTAGGCACTGAACAACCTAAAGCCGAGGATAGACCGACACCACAACCACAATCTCCAAGATTAACCCTGACATGATCGTTGCCGAGCATATATTCCATCGATCCGTCCCAAGAATGCAATGGAGTTTGGTAAATTTTGGAATCCACTGAGAGACACTGCAGGCGAAAGCGCGGATACAGACGAGCAACAAAAAACAGAAGAAGGTCAATACCTCTTTTCATACGCACGGAGTCTCTAGATTTTTGAACGAAATAAAGTTCCCTTCTTGCTCCATGAACGGGAATAGATGACTCGGCGCGACTATGCTACCCCGAGCCCGCAACATCCCTCCTGAATTCTTCCTGAGTTTCATTGTTGGGCCGTTTTAACCTCCTAAACGAGATCAAAACCTAAATATTCCCTCGCGGGGAGATAGGAAATTCTTTTCCGGTCATATGGAGGGGTGGACCGTCAAAATACGAGTTCGTACGAGAATTCTACAACGATTCTAGTAAGGGGCGCTAATTAGGGTTTCGGCATGCCAAACCCTAATTCAGACAAAGTTGCCAGGCGCCATCACTACCATTTGATAACCGAAGTTCTAGCGTCATCACCATGTTTGGTAGCCGAAGTTCCGAAGCCAGTTTCTCCTATTCCAAGCCGACCAACACCTGCGGCTCCCATTCCAAGCCGGCCAACGCCTGCGGCTCCCATTCCAAAACGACCAACGCTTGCGGCTCCCATTCCAAGCCGACCAACGCATGCGACTCCCATTCCAAGCCGACCAACGCCTACGGCTTCCATTCCAAGCCGACCAATGCCTGTGGCTCCCATTCCAAGCCGACCAACGCCTGCAGCTCCCATTCCAAGCCGACCAACGCCTGCGGCTCCCATTCCAAGCCGATAATCTACATCTCACCACTTCACGGTCTAGCCAGCAACACCATAGGTAGCATCTATGCAATGCCAACACGAGAATCACGAACTCTCCTTACCTCTCGAAAAAGGTTAGTCGGGTCTTCTTGACCATCTTTTCACGACTTGTCATTTCGATTTTGTCCTTGCCTGTCACCATCTTATGTTTACCTCGCAACAATTCTCCTGTTCCGAGCTAAGCAGGGGACTTAATGTTGATGGTGGTTTTTAGCTTAGGGTTAAAATCGTAAAACCTTACATCTGACATGACGTCACTAGGACCACTAGCGCATTTATTGAATCATTCAACACGCCTACGTAAGAATTACCTGGGTACCTTTTTTTACATGTGTCACGTTCCATGGCAGAACCCTTAGTATTGACCGACATCACCTTCGTACACCAAACCGTGAATTCTTACACCACCGTGCCAATGGAAAACCATGCCAGCCACGTCTCCGCGCCAAGGCATGCCAGCCGCACCACCGTTCCAATGGCAAACCATGCCAGCCACGTCTCCGCGCCAAGGCATGCCAACCATACCAGCCACGTATTCGCGCCAAGGCATGCCAAACATGCCAGCCGCACCACCATGCCATCCACGATTCCATGCCAAAGCCATGCCGGCCCCGCTACATGCTGCTGGCTGCCAAAACAAAGGGTTGCAAAAATCAACGACCACCTTTCCATCATAGATGTAGATCTTAGCCGTCCAAGGTCGCCAGCCAACGCGTGGTAACCTTTGGCCCAACGCCAAGCCTCAATTTTGGCCACTCCCAAACTAATGCCATGCCGGCTCCGCTACATGCCGCTGGCTGCCAAAACGAAGGTTTGCAACGATCAACGGCCACCCTTCCATATGAGATGCATATCTCAACCAACCAAATTCGCCACAACGCGCTGGAACTGTGGCCGCTCCCTAGCTTGCCGTCCCCACTTCCCATCGACCAATAAGGTCTCCCAAAATGCACCACACGCATTCCAAACAAGGCCGGCCCCATGTTGCTTGTCGGCCCCCTTTCCGTCGACCAATCAGGTCGCTTTAAATCCGCCACAGTGCGCTGGAAGTGCGGCCGCGCCCTATCTTTCCGGCCTCACTTCCCATCGACCAATCAGGTCTCCCTAAATGTACCACACACATTCCAAACAAGGCCGGTCCCATGTTGCTTGACGAACCAATTTCCATCGACCAATCAGGTCATGCCAAAATCTTAGCCTGGCCACGCCAAAATCCTTTCCTGGTCACGCCAAAATCCTAGCCTGGTCACGCCAAAATCCTAGCCTGGCCACGCCAAAATCCTAGCCTGGTCACGCCAAAATCGATCAAGATGAAGATGTTGTTGCCGCTCGGGTAGCGGAGAGTGCTCCAGCGACCGCTGGGGCAATTGTAGTTAAGAATCCCTTGCCAGTTGCCGGTTCGGTTGCGGGTGCCGTTTTTTCTCCCCCATATTTAGTTCCTTATCTAGATCATGTGTTGATCGGCGGCTTCAGAATGCCAGCCAAATACGAGACGTTATATACCAAGATATGGGAAAGGTATGTATACATCGCCATAACCAAAAAGGTTACTAGTCGATTTGTGCTGGTCAAGCGTGTGGAGGAAGCTTTATCTTCGATTGACGACATGTGCAAAGTGACTGGCCATACCGTTTATGAGGACGTGGTCTCAAGATGGAAGTTCCATCGTGATGTGTGCGTAGACCACGGTTTAAATGTTCCCTGGTTTGTCGAAGGTTTCTCTGAGATCGAAAAGTTGCAGACCATGGCAGCTAAAGGCCCTTTCGCGGATGAGGTCGCACAGCAGGAGGCGGAGATCGAAAGGTTGTCCATGGAGCTGAAGCTGAAACGGACGGCTCTCGCAAGCACGAAGGAGGCTTTCTCCAAGAAGAGTAAGCCATTACTAGATGGTTTTCCTTGAATGCACTCCTGTCTTCTGAACTTCTTTATTTAGGCTTATTTTTTTTTGAAAGTAAAAAACGCCTAGTTTATGGTTCGATTCTTGAAAGGCGAACATAACGCCTGGTTTATGGTTTGATTTTTTTTTTGGTTTTTGAATTGGTAGATAATTGTCACCTATGAGGGTTTTGGATTATGAATTTTTTTTTTTTAGAATGGCACGGGTTTGATCATGACCATAAGTGACACGAAATATTCTAGGAATGCTATGGAATCGTGTGACAGTAGAAAGTATGGGATGAAACATAGGGATAGCATGGCTGTCGGTTTCTACCATCTATGTGAAAATTTGAGGTAGTCGAACATGCCAATCATTTGACGAGACTTACTTGCTTTTTAGAGTCTCGAAAAAAATGGGTCTCCCGGATGTAAATCTGAGTTTTTGTGGGCGGAGGCGTCGCGACTGAAAAAATGTCCCTGGTCACTCCTAAGTCCCCAGTCGTTCCAGAGTCGTCTGATAACCGAGGCGGCGGCTAGTCTGCTTCCATCATTTCGATATCTGAGTTGATAAGATGGAATCAGGAATTGATATTGTGACCTATAGATTAATCTCCCACTGTGGTCGCCAATTGTTTGAGGGTAAAAACGATTTCTGCTGATTTCGGTAATTTCGTGTGTGTGGGTGAGAAATGAGTCTAAACCCTAAACAATGTACTGCAAGGGAGTACTTTGATTCGAGAGATCAATCTGTACAAATCCGGCCTAAACCAAGAAATGGTCGTTCCAAACTTGCTTCGGTCACAAAGTGAATGAGAAGAGTTGGTCTTAGGGAGGGAAGCAAAGAGAGTGTTGATACCAGAATGGTTGATTCTGGAAGAGTAGTTGTTTGACGACTTGTATCATAAAGTGAAACGCTAGCAGATTGGGAAGCTAACAAGTGATTTCTGAGTGTTGTATTCTCCTTACCAAAAACTCTGTGCTTGGTGGAAATAGGTGAGACCTATTTATACAAGTCGCAACGAAACGTACCCTGGCCCGTAAGAAGTGGAAACGATTGAGTAATGGAAGGAAGCGGTAATTGATGTTTCCATAATGAAGGAAACGTTTCACCATTACTCCTTTTATTTAATAGCCGCCTCACTCTTATGACACTTTCTTGTAACGGGCGTAGTGTACGTCGCACGCTGTAAACCGCCAGACCAATACCCTGATGAGCATCCCCCAGTTTGTGACATGTTTTGATGTCTCGAGTGTTTTTGTAGAAAACGTGTAGCATGTTGCTACGTGTGGCGTGGAAAAAGGATTTGGCGTTTGTAGCCAAGTTGGTACCGTGACCAAAGAATAGACATCGTAACCAGGTTGGTGCCGCGACCAGAGAGTTAGATTCGCATCCAAGTTGGTGCCGTGACCAAGAGTTAGCATCGCAGCCAAGTTGGTGCCGTGACCAAGAGTTAGCATCGCAGCCAAGACATTGCCACGAGTCGTTCGGTGGCAGGTTCGTACAGATGAGATCTGAATCTCAAGAGGAAGGATAGCCGTAGATTGTTGCAACCCTTCGTTTGGAAACCAACGGCATGGTTGCAGCGCTTGTATGCTCTTGGAACGACCAAATTAAGGTTTTGGCATCGTGGCCAAGAGTTAGAACCGTGGCCAAGAGATTGCCACAAATCGTTTGGTGGCAAGTTTGTATGGATAAGATTCGTATCTCAGGAGGAAGGGCAGCCGTTGATTGTTGAAACCCTTCATCAGGTAACCAGCGGCATGGTTGTAATGCGTGCATGCTCTTGGCACAGACAAATTATGGTTTTGGCGTCGTGGCCAAGAGATTGCCACAAATCGTTTTGTGGCAAGTTTGTATGGCTGAGATTCGTATCTCAGGAAGAAGGGTTGCCGTTGATTGTCGCAACCCTTCTTTTGGCATCCAGCAACATGGCCGGCATGGCTTTGGAATAGTTTAGGCACGACCAATCTAGGATTTGGGTATAGTTTAGGCGCGGCCAAAAACTAGGGTTTTGGCATAGTTTAGGCGCGGCAAAAATTAGGGCTTGGCATTGGGCCAAAAGTTTCCATGTGTTAGGTGGAAAACTTGGACGGCTGAGATCTGCATCTCAGATGGAAGGGTAGTTGTTGATTGTTGCAACCCTCGGTTTGGCAGCCAGCGGCATGTGGTAGGGTCGGCATGGCTTTGGCATATTTTAGGCGCAGCCAAAATTAGGGTTTTGGAAAAACCGTGATGTTTGGACCTGGGCCGGAAGTTTCCATGAGTTAGGTGGCGAACTTGGACGGCTAAGATCTGCATCTCAGATGGAAGGGTAGACGTTAATTGTTGCAACCCTCCGTTTGGCAGCCAGCGACATGTGGTAGGGCCGACATGGCTTTGGTATTGTTTTAGGCATGGCCAAAATTAGGGTTTTGGCAAAACCGTGATGTTTGGAATTGATCCGGAAGTTTCCATACGTTAGGTGGAGAACTTGGACGACTGAGATCTGCATCTCAGATGGAAGGGTAGCCGTTGATTATTGTAACCCTCCGTTTGGCAGCCAGTGGCATGCGGTAGGGCCGGCATGGCTTTGGCATATTTTAGGTGCGGACAAAATTAGAGTTTTGGCAAAACCGTGATGTTTGGCCTTGGGCCGGAAGTTGCCATGCGTTGGATGGCGAACTTGGACGGTTGAGATCTGCATCTCAAATGGAAGGGTAGCCGTTGATTGTTGCAACCCTCCGTTTGGCAGCTAGCGGCATGTGGTAAAGCCGGCATGGCTTTGGCATGTTTTAGGCGCGGAGAAAATTAGGGTTTTGGAAAAACCGTGATGTTTGGCCTTGGGCCGGAAGTTTCCATGCGTTGGGAGGCGAACTTGGAAGGCTGAGATCTGCATCTTAGATGGAAGGGTAGTCGTAACTTGTTGCAACCCTCCGTTTGGCAGCCAGCGGCATGTGTTAGGGCCGGCATGACTTTGGCATATTTTAGGCGCGGCCAAAATTAGGGTTTTGGAAAAACCGTGATGTTTGGCCTTGGGACGGAAGTTTCCATGCGTTAGGTGGCGAACTTAGACGACTGAGATCTGCATCTTAGATGGAAGGGTAGTCGTTGATTGTTGCAACCCTCCGTTTGGCAGCCTGCGGCATGTGGTAGGGCCGGCATGGCTTTGGCATTGTTTTAGGTGTGGCCAAAATTAGGGTTTTGGCAAAACCGTGATGTTTGGCCTTGAGCCCCGGAAGTTTCTATGCGTTAGGTAGCGAACTTGGACGGATGAGATCTGCATCTCTGATGGAAGGTTAGCCGTTGATTGTTGCAACCCTCCGTTTGGCAGCCAACGGCATGTTGTAGGGCCGGCATGGCTTTGGCATATTTTAGGCATGGACAAAATTAGGGTTTTGGCAAAACCGTGATGTTTGACCTTGGGCTGGAAGTTGCCATGCGTTGGGTGGTGAACTTGGATAGTTGAGATCTGCATCTCAGATGGAAGGGTAGTCGTTGATTGTTGCAACCCTCCGTTTGGCAGCCAGCTGCATGTGGTAGAGCCGGCATGGCTTTGGAATATTTTAGGCGCGGATAAAATAGGGTTTTGGAAAAACCGTGATGTTTGGCCTTGGGCCGGAAGTTTCCATGCGTTGGGTGGCGAACTTGGACGGCTGAGATCTGCATCTCAGACGGAAGGGTAGTCACTGATTGTTGCAACCCTCCGTTTGGAAGCCAACGACATGTTGTAGAGTCGGCATGGCTTTGGCATTTTTTTAGGCGTGGCCAAAATTAGGGTTTTGGCAAAACCATGATGTTTGGCCTTGGGCCGAAAGTTGTCACACGTTAGGTGGTGAACTTAGACGGCTGAGATCTGCATCTCAGATGGAAGGGTCGTCATGGATATGGAACATTTTTGGGTGCGGAGACGTGGATGGCATGTTTTGCCATTGGCACGGTGGTGCTGTTGGCATGGTTGGCATGCCTTTGGCGCGGAGACGTGGCTGGCATGGTATGCCATTGGCACGGTGGTGCGGCTGGCATGGTTGGCATGCCTTTGGCGCGGAGACGTGGCTGACATGGTATGCCATTGGCACGGTGGTGCGGCTGGCATTGTTGGCATGCCTTTGGCGCGGAGACGTGGCTGGCATGGTATTCCATTGGCACGGTGGTGCGGTTGGCATGCCTTTGGCACGAAGACGTGGCTGGCATGGTATGACATTGGCACGGTGGTGCGGCTGGCATGGTTGGCATGCCTTTGGTGCGGAGACGTGGCTGGCATGGTATTCCATTGGCACGGTGGTGCGGCTGGCATGGTTGGCATGCCTTTGGCGCGGGGACGTGGCTAGCATGGTATGCCATTGGAACGGTGGTGTAGCTGGCATGGTTGGAATGCCTTTGGCGCGGAGCCGTGGCTGGCATGGTATGCCATTGGCACGGTTGGCTAGCATGTGCGGCTGGCATGTGTGGAGACAAAGCCAGTCGATACCAGAGGGTTTTGTCGTGGAACATGGTGTATGGATATATATAAAAGAAAAGGTACCCCTGTGATTTTGCGCAGACATTTTGAATGGTTCAATAAATGTGCTAGTGCCGACATTATTACTCAAGTGTGACGTCACTGTTCGACTAAGGTGTTACAATTTTAATCCTAAGATAAAAACCACCATCAACGGGTAGGCCCATAAAGCCATGGGTAATTCCTCATGCCACGTTCGTGGATTGTCATGATATGTTCGACTGAGAATCCGGATCAAGGTTTTGTTGGTACTCTACGCTTGTCCGTTTCCTTGGGGATAGTATGGTGTGGAGAAAATATGTTTGATTCTATATTCCTTGAGCAATTCTGCAGCATGTTTGTTGGCGAAGAGAGTTTCATTATCTGTGATAATGTGTTTAGGAACATCGAATCTGCATATGATATATTCTTTGATGAAAGCTGCAATTGTGACTCCAGTGGTGCTTCGGAGAGGAATAGATTCAACCCACTTGGTGAAATACTCAGTTGCTGTAATGATATATTCATGTTGCTTCGAATGTGCTGGATTGATTTTCCCGATAATATCCAGTCCCCAGCTGTAAAAGGGTCATGGACTGCTCACATAATTTAATGAGAAACTAGGAGTGCGAATGAGGTTACCGTGAACTTGGCATCGATGACATCTCCGAACATAGGCGGTTGCATCATCTTCCATGGTTGGCCAATAATATTTCTCATGAATTTGGAGAAATAATTTCTTCTTTCCTTGGTGTTCACCTTTGTGTATCTCTTTCAAGATTATAGGAATTTCGTGTTCAGCCAAGCATCTCAGGAGGTTCCCACCAAAGCTTTTGCGATACAAAATCCCTTCCAGGTAGACAAAACGTTTGGCTCTCTGAATGAGTTTGATTGCTCCCTTCTTCTCTGATGGAAGATCGTTGTCGCAAAGATACTTTATGTAAGGTTATCTCCAGTCTCCAGTGTGATGGATTTTTAGAATCTCCAAATGATGAGGCGGTGTTTGACAATTGGGAAAGGATCCTTGCAGCATCCTGGACAGAGCTTCCATAGAGGGCCAATAGTAACCAAGCCTTTTAATCCTTCTGTAGAGTGTGACCACTAGGATTTGCCCACATACTTCCTCATGTATGTGTTTGAGTTTTTCACTGGCTTCTTCATCTCCAAGGCATCGTGACAGGGATCCATCAGGATTGTCATAATATAATGCTCCGTGCAGCAGGGAAAAGTTTTTCAACTCTTTGAGACTAATTTTCCCCTCCGTAAGAGAATTGCTCAATTCATGAATGATGGGAGACCTCCAGTCGTTCGATTGAGCGTCATTGACTTGAGTAAGCCAGGTAGATGATACATAGCGCCTTTGTACAGTGATGGATTTCTCGGACCCTTCAAATTGCAGTTTGGATGCTAGAGTTGCTAGAAAATCAGCATGTCTATTGTTGGTAGGGCCGGTATGGACAATTGTTGCATCAGAAAAATGAGTTAATAGTCGTTGCGCCTCGGTCCTGAATGGACCAAGTGTTATTTCTTTGAGAGAGTATACGCCATTCATTTGATTGACCAGTAACTTTGAGTCTCCTCTGATTTTTAAGTGCTTTGCTCCGGCTTTCTTGGCTAAAGATAACCCTAGGATAAAAGCTTCATATTCAGCTGAATTGTTGGTGCAGTTAAAATCCATCTTGAATGAATGTGAGAAATCTTCACCGGATGGAGATACTAGCACAATTCCCTCTCCACCAGTATCATTGCTCGGAGTGGAAAATCCATCAAAATATAGTAGCCATGTTTCTTCTTCAATGACTGAAATTTTCGGAAACTCACCGGGCACTTCTTTATGCAACATTGTGATGTCTTCTCCAGGGAAAGCAGCAAGTAAGTCTGCGACTGCTTGTCCTTTGATTGCTTTTGGAGGGATACACGCTATGTCAAATTCTGACATTTGAAGTAGCCATTTTGCTGGTCTCCCGATCAATGCAGGTTTCGACAGTAAGAATTTTATGGGATCAGCTTTGGCCACCAGCACGACCCTGTTTGATAGTAGATAATGACTGAATCTATGAATTACGTGAACCAATGGTATACACGCACTTTCATCCTTTAGGTATCGGAGTTGAGCATCCCTCATTGTGCTACTGAAGTAGTAGATTGGACGTTCGATGCCTTCTTCATCCTCTTGGGCGAGGAGTGCTCCAATAGCGACATCGCTGGAGGCTGTGTAAAGTATCAGTGGTCGTCCTTGCACTGGAGAATTCATGACAGCATGGGATAGTAATATTTGCTGTATTTTCTGAAATGCTTCTTGTTGAACGGTTGTCCATGAAAAATTTGCTCCTTTCTTCAACAGAGGAGTGAATGAAGCAATGAGTTGAGCAAGTCCAAGAATGAAACGCCGGATATAGTTGACTTTTCCCATGAAACTCTAGAGCTCTTTCACAGTTCGTGGAGGAGGCATGGTAGTAATGGATTTTGTTTTGTCTGGATCAACCTTGATTCCTTCTGCAGTGACTACGAATCCAAGAAACTTTCCAGAAGAAACACCAAAAGTACATTTCAGAGGATTCATCTTCAGTTTGTACTCTCTGCATCTTTCAAAGACTTGTCTTAGAATGTCTAGGTGGGAAGCCCTAGTCTTCGATTTCACCACCACATCGTCAACATAGTCTTCCACTTGCTTGTGCATCATGTCATGAAATATTGCAGTCATGGCTCGCTGATAAGTGGCTCCTGCATTCTTCAAGCCGAAAGGCATCACTGTGTAGTGGAAGTTTCCAATGGGAGTTCGGAATGCAGTCTTGTTAGCATCATGTTCGTACATCTTGATTTGGTTATATCCTGCCACCGTCCATGAACGAGAACATGTCATGACCACTAGTTGCATCGACGAGCATATCTATGTTTGGCAATGGAAAGTCATCCTTCGGGCAGCACTTGTTCAAGTTTCTGAAATCCACACAACATCAGATCTGGCCATTTTTGTTCTTAACCGGGACAATGTTTGCCAGCCACGTCGGATGTTGAATGGGTCTGATGAATCCTGCAGCTAGTAGTTTCTGGATCTCCACCTTGATTTGTTCCTCGACTTCGTGTCTGAATTGCCTGGGCGGTTGTTTGACATGTTTGGAACCAGGAGTGATGTGCAGATGATGAGTGACTAATTTATCGTCCAGGACGGGCATCTCTTCGTACGTCTAGGCGAAGATATCTTGGTACTCTTTCAACAAACCTATCAATCCTTCTCATTCCTCAGGTGAGAGATGATGTAGTTTTTAAGTGGTAGTAAAGTTCGTTCAACTCGGATTGTGTAAAGGTTTGATTTAAGAACTAAGAATAAAAATACTAAAAATATATTCAAAAGGTTTGTCACAATGTCGAGAGAGACTGAGACTCAGGATTCCACCAAATTCCATTCATGTGATTCAAATAATAATTCCAATCAATTATAGATCAAATATTAAAAATATGGACTCTTATTCTTTGCCAAAAAGTAGATTTTTGAAAAGCAATGATTGTAAATCAAAAGCATGATGTATCAAAAATAATAGACCAAGCATACACCATCAAACGAAATCACACCCATTCAATAAAAATCATAAATCGATTAAAAATCAATGCAAATAGTCATAAAAGAATTATTAGAATTACCACATGCGTGAAATAGGGCTTCCTCTGTCATCCCAGTGTTTGGGTTTAGCTCCTCATATTAATCAATTGCTTAAAATACATGTTTATAGCCCAAAAGTTGATTAAAAGATGAAATAGTGCTAAAGCAGTGAGTTTAAGACTGCCAGAAAGGGTCACACAAGAACGATAAATTAAAAGTGCTGCTACGCTTTTGTTTTAAGACCGTCAGCCGCTGGTCGTTGTCACTGTTGAAGAACGACTGTCAGTGAGGGTCTGTTCTTCGTGTTCTTCAGCAGCAGTAGCAGCAGAAAAATATTTTGATCAAACTCTGATTTCTTCTTCTATGGCTCTCCTAAGGTTCCCAAACTTTCGACTCCTTTTCTGGAACTCTCCTCAACTATTTATACACCACAGATGAGAAAATAACTCGATTAAATCCCTTTTCCTTCCCCTCAAGTCTCGGCCTTTTTTATTTCCTTGTTGAAGCGTCTCTTAGTTGTTGTTTTTTTTCTTTACGCGGATTCAGAATTTCCAAAACTCTCCCTGATTCGATAGATATGAATCCAGCAAAATATCTTCTCCTATTCCCCACGTAGTTGCCATATTTGAATATCCAGGGAACCCGTAAACCTACCAACTTCCTGTTTTATCGAGTCCTCATTATCCAGCCCAAATAAGTCGAATTAAAACACCATACCAGGCCTGTTTAGTCAATTAGAGTCCATCTGTACTAGATCCGGTGATTGAATCTCATTCAGTCACGTCCAATTTCGAATCCAAACTCTGCCAGTCGCATGAAAACCTTTTCCCGCCAATTTCTTTATTTTGAAACGTAGAAGATGATTGCCCCTTATCCTGCTGATGGGTGCGAATAGCAAGTGGCCACCCCTTAGTAATTTAGGTGCCCCTTATCCAAACTGAGAGTCTGAATAGTAATTTTCTCCCACGGGCGCAAACACCACTTTTCGAGGCAATTTCGCCGCACAAGCTTATTTCTCCAAAAACACCTACAAAGACACAAAAAGTCATAATAAATACAAAATCGAGCACTAACAATATATACAATTGAGATTATATCAGACACAAAAATGTGTCTATCAAGAGAGCATTACTGATTAGAATTGTCCTTGGGTTCTCGTCTGTTCCGATGTTGATAGTCTCAAGATCATCAATTGTGGAATCTGTGCCATCTTGCAGCTGTCGTGGTGCATCTTGAATTTCCTCATCGGGTGATTGCTCACTCTGGCATGATTCTTCAGGGCGGGGAGACTTTTCATCGACCTCCCCTGTTAATTGTTAATCCTTACGACGTAGATATATGACTCTCCCTTCTGCATCATAATCAGTAATAAAGTTGGACTTTTTATAAGTCGTGCCTTGACTCTGACGACGCTTGAGTGGTGTGGTAGACATCTTGACGTATTTAGCATATGTTGATGATGATTTTTCAGCTTTCTCAATAGACTTCCAACTTGGGAGTGGAGTACTGCAGATCTTGCTTGGAGGTTCGGGGATACTCTTTGGAGGTTTCAGGAACTCAGCATCATAAACTGGAGCATAAGGAGACACCGAAGCTGGGATGCGGACAATTTTGTTGTTGAACAAATCTTTCATACTCTGGTGGTACATTGAAGGAACAACTTATTATCATGAAGCCATGGTCTTCTGAATATCATGTGATAGTTAGGGTCTTTCTCGATCATATGAAATTTGACAGTGGATTTTATTGGACCTACTTTCAGATCCGTATACACATACTCGTATGTGTGACTCTGGCTTCCTTAAAAACCCATCATCAATATGAGATGATGAATGATCTTGCTTTGTGGAACTTTGGCCTCCTTGAGAGTCTTCATAGTGATAAGATTCGTGAAAGCACCTGTGTCGATGAGAACTCTCCTGAATTCGGAGTCTTTAATGGAAGCAGTTACGAACAGGGCTCGGTTATGTCCTTCCTCCGCCATTCGGTCTTCCTCAGTGAAGGTGATGTTGTTGATCGAAAGTTCAGATACCATGGACACTTGTTCAACCACAGGAGATGATGGGAAAAACGTCTTGCTGGTTTTTTAAGAAATGAGGGAATCACCGTGTGAATGGAGATTTCTCGAACCGACCAAACTTCTCAACCTCACACAGATGCACTGCAAAGGGAGTGCTTAGATTCGAGAGATCAATCTGTAGGACTCCGGCCTAAACTAAGTCAATGGCCATTCCAGAGTCAATTCGGTTGCAAAGAGGGAGACGGGTTGATCTGTAGGAGGGAAGCTGAGAATTGTGCGGGATCAAGGATTGTGGATGTGTTGAAGGTGTCTGCAATAATGGTGAACTACTAAAGTTGAGTTCTGTGAATAAGCTTTTATCGAGTTGTTGACGAATGGTGATTGATCATGTCTGTTGTCCTCGATTTGGACTTATTTATATTGCAAGAATGATGAACACCTTGATCCTTGTAAGTGCGACGGTTTCTTCAGTAAAAGAGTGGGAAAGTGGGAGATCGTGGTGAAACCAGTTCTAGGTCGTGCGGATATTTGGTTGATCACTCACCCATTACTTTGCTAACTCCTCCAACCGTTGATATGACTTACTCACATTTCTCGTTGTGGATGAATCCACGTGCTGTAGGCCGCCAGACCAAAACCCTAATTGATATCCCCCAATTTGATGTGATTGATGGCTCACGAATCGTGGAGTCTGCATGACAGACGTGTATTTAATTAGTCACGTTAACTGATTTAGACAATGAGTCTATGTTTTGTTGAATTGAGCATGAATGACGAATTTCTCAGTGGAACATTCGAATAACTGAGCAAGTATTGCTCGACGAATGACTGGATATTGATGGTTGGATCAATATTCGAGCAATTGAGAAAGTATTGTGAATTACTGAATATTGATATTTGGGCAATTGAGCAAGTATTGCTCAATTCGACGAATTACTGAATGTTGATAGTACTATTCGAGCAGTTGAGAAAGTATTGCTTAATTCGACGAATTACTGAATGTTGATAGTAATATTCGAGCAATTGAGAAAGTATTGCTCATTTTAGCAAATTACTGATAATTTACTGAATTTTGGTGGGTTGAGCAAGTATTGCTCAATTTCGGCAAATTATTTATGGATGTCATGACCCAATACAAATATTAATTAAAATATTGGTAGACTACCAAATATTATATAATTAATCCAGATGATGATTGTTGAATCAACATAAATTCATTAGTGTTTGAATCCTGCTCAGAATGATGATTCGTGGGGCGTTTGTTTGAAACCCTAATTTTTGATCAATTGCTCACTAATTGACGAATTGCTGAAAATAGGTCATGAGCGAAGGAGGGACCGACCATATGGGACTATGGACGTCCATGTGATGCCCAATTTCTCAAGTGAGCGTACACCGGGGTCATGAGTTAACCGGTTGGTGAAGGAATGACGATTAAATGCTGGTTTCATCACTTATTGAAATAGTGCTCGATTGAGCATTAGGTGATAAAACCTAATTATGGAAAGGTGAGGGACCGACCAAGATGGTATGAGACCGGGCCTTGGTGGTCATGGGACCGCTGGTGAGCTCTCGAGCAAACTCCAAGCTGATTAGAAAGACTTTGGACCCAATATGAGCAAATGCGCAAATTAGGTCAAAATTAGGAAAATGCGTGGGACCGGCTTTGTGCAAGCCCCAGGGATGACCCTGGTTGGTCAAGAGGGCATGCACGTGTTACCATGGTGTCCGTGTTTCCGTACTGAGAGTTTCAGTATTTTCTGATGTGCGTTCGAGCTACATTGTGAATTTTCAGAAGAGTTTCATCTTGACTGAAATTCTTGATTTTTGCTGGAATGAGCATGTATGCTCAATTGATCAATATTTTTTAAATATAATTTGAGAAATATTTGAGAACATATGGAAAAACCATGATTTTGCTGAAATATGGAAGTTTCTCAAGATGAGAGAAATAACAATTTATGAAATATTAGGGATTGCAAGGTGTGGGAACGGCCACGGCTAGGGCATGGCCGGCAGGCTAAGTTTCCTGGTCCTGCGACTCGTTTCCCTATTTTGCATTATTATTTCTCATGAAACCACGAAAATATGAAGAAACCCTGAAAACATGGAGAAACCATGAGTTTTGCTCAAACAAGGAAATTTGCTAGAATGGAGGAGTCTCCATGGGTTCATGAAAACAACAAAAATAAGGAAAATAATGGAGGAAGCATGGGACCGGCCACGGCTAAGGCATGGCCTGCCTGCCGGTGGGCCCGGCCCATGGGAGCTTCTCCATTATTTTAATGTTATTATTTTCTCTCTCCTATTTTGTGCGGGATTCCTCATTTGTCCATATTTTGGATGATCGTTCGCGCATTTGGGTGCTCGTTGGTGCATCATGGTTGAGTACACTTGCACCATTTTATGGGACTCCCTCAGGAATAGCCCAGATACCCGATTGCTGAGTATTTATTACTAATTTATGAAATTCAGTGGAGAATGATTCATAAAATTGAGTAGTAAAAGTGAGTAATATCTATTACCGTTTCATGAGATCAAGCCGTTGGTTCGATCATGAAATCGTAGCAATACATTTATCTATTACCATTCCATAGAACCAGTCATGAGTTTGACCATGGAATATGAGCAATAAGATAAGATAGATTATTTTATAGGAATCCAGTGGTGAATGTCACGGTAGAATTAAATTATTACAGAAGGGATATTATCCAGTTAAAGCGTCATACCCAATCTGAGGTGCATAGTCAGGAAACAGCGGATGTTTACTGAAGTCACGAAGACGTTATTGCTCTCAATCTTACGGAGAACGCGGTCTCTCTACATAGTCAGGGAACAGTGAGTGTCGTCCTGAAGGCGTTATTGCTCTCAATCTTAAGGAGAACCGCCCAATCGTTCTTCTATGTAAAGGGGGGTCTCTCTCGTGCAGTTAGGGAACAGTGAGTGTCACCGACATCCTGAAGGTGTTATCGCTCTCAATCTTACGGAGAACCTCCCAATTATGTTATTCTACATAGAGGGCATGATGAAATGCGAGGTATCGAACGCTCATCTAGTGGAGAGCTTCCGAAATGCATAATCATCATGGCTTCGCAAAATATGAATCGTCACATGCCTGAAAGCCGTGTCAGAAACATGTATCATGATTTTACGGTTTTGACCTTCGTTGAAAATCCACCATCTACATTAAGTCCCCTGCTTATTGGGGAACAATCATGTTCCGCAGTAAGCATTAAATGGTGATTTTCATCCGCCGAGATTAGTGTTGAGCTCAGTTTCGCAAAGGTATTCTCAGAAGCGGAAATTGAATTATTGTTGTTACTTTTGATGGACTTTTCAAATATCCTTATCACACAATAATTTTATCCCTCTCCTTGTACAAGCCCATCAGGGGCCCAATAACAAATTATGGACTTCCAAATATACCCCCAATATATATGTGGATAACAAAATCAAAACTCAGTTATAAACGGAAACTGAAAACCGAGAGAGAGAGAAAGGGATCTGCAGAAGCTCAGCTCGTGAAAAAAATTTTGAGAAGATTTTTGTTTTCGTTTCAATCTACGATTTGGAGATTGATATTCTTCTTCTCCTCCTTCTTCTTCAATATCTGTGCAGCAAGATTCATCAATAGAATCGGAGATTTTATCTCCGTTTAACTGAAATTTCCATTAACAACAGAAATCACTGGATTTGTCTTTCTGAATCGAATTGGTACTGTTGATGTTTATTTGAAGATTCATATAGTTGTTTTTGATGATTGCATGTTCGTTTCATTGATTTTTATGTACAATTTTTGTTTTTTGTTGTTGATGCAGAGATCGTGATTTATGTCGGAAGATTGATTTCGTGATTATTCCGTTAGATTGATTGGTTGATATTGATATAGTTTGATCTCGAGATCCTTATTCATCTAATAAACAGGTATGTTTTAATTTTTGATTTGTTATTTAGACTTTCTTTTTCTTAAATCTGCTCTTCAACTTTGATTTTATGTTTATGCTGAAATGTTGAAGAATTTTGTTTGTGTCAACTGTTGTTGTTGATCCAAAATTTATGCTGAAATGTTGATGATTCATGTTTGTGATGTATTTTAGACACTCTACTGATTATTTTTTTTGATGAAAATCAGATATTATTTGGATCAATCTTGATTGTTGATACAAAAACTGTGATTTTTTTTTTGGTTTATTTGTGTCAACTGCTGTTGTTGATCCAAATTTTATGCTGAAATGTTGATGATTCATGTTTGTGATGTACTTTAGACACTCTACTGATTATGTATTTTATGATGAAATGTAGCTTTTAGTTTAGGTTTCTCACCTTGTACATTGAATTTAACTTTCACGAGGGGGCGTAGCCCCCGAGTGAGGTGCGACGTAATACAATATGTAGCTTAGGGTAGTTTAGACTTCTTTTCTTATTGGTTTGCATTGAAATTCATGCTTTAACTACCTCTTATTGGATCAACTATTGTATTTTACACAGATTTATTGGATCAACTGTGATTGTTTACTCAAAAACATCACTGAAATGGATAAACTTCTATTGTTTATCCAATTTTCATTTGGATCAAATTCTATTGTTTATCCCCTAAATTGATAAAATTCTACTGTTAATCCAATTTTTATTTGGATCAAGTGTAATTGTTTACACAGATTTATTCTAAACACCACTATATGTTATATTTTTTGTAGGCCAAAGATGGTTGTTGCAGAGTTCAAATTTTGAACAAGGTGGAAGGCCTAAAGGTGCTAGGTATCGGGGTAGTCGTGAAAAGGTACGCAAGAAGAGGAAGTGTGGCCAATGTGGGATGCTCACCTTTCACAACCGGTGCACATGACGCAGAGCTCCTTTGGCTCCTCGTGCACTAACGTTTCGCAAGAAGTCTCATTCCAGGATGATTAAGTTCTTGAAGAGGATGTTGTTATGAAGTTGTTTTGGTGTTTTCATATTCTGAACCACTTGTTTTAGGTTTCTGACTAGTTGGTTGTTTCTTTTTCTTTTTTATGCATTTTTGGTTTGGACTTGTTAATTTTTTTAATGACATAGATTCTTATTTGTTGTTATGAATTTTATTCTTGTGTTTCTTTAGTATATGTCAGTATGCAGGTTCCAGTTTTATTGATTTTTACAGGAAACATACTTGTATAAATTGTATCAACTGCACTTGTTTATCCTTTATTTGTGGATCAACAATGGTTTGTTTATCCAACTGAAATGGATCAACAATGGTTGTTTATCCAACTGAAATGGATCAAAAATGTTTGTTGACACACAAAACCAAAAAAGAATTGGCATGGTTCTATCTGTATTTGCTAGTAAACTCCTCAAGCTTTACATACCTGTAACATTCAATCATAATCAGACCAACTTGCTAGTAATAAATGAATCAACAATGATTATTTATCCAACTGAAATGGATCAAAAATGGTTGTTGACACACAAACCCCAAAAAGAATTGGCATGGTTCTATCTGTATTTGCTAGTAAACTCCTCAAGCTTTACATACCTGTAACATTCATTCATAATCAGAGAAATAATACATTCATAATGTTTCATAATAACATATTCATTCATAATCAGACCTACAATAATGTTTCATGATAACATATTAATTCATAATCAGACCTCCAATTAGATTTACTTACTAATATAGTTATTTAAAAACTACAGTTTCATTTTCTTTACAGACCATGAAAGACTATGAAAGAAAGCTCACTCTAACGGTTCAACTGAGTCTTGCAATTGCAATATTTCTGTAACAGAGTCAGTAGCAGAATCAGGAAGTTAGATAATATCAGCAGCTGAAGCAGGATTCTTCCATGCACCCAATTCTGGAAAGATTCTTGCTGCAACCTTCACTCTCTTCTTTGTTGATCTTCATTTTTACTCTTGTTCTTCCTCTTTCTTGTTGCCTCTTTTTCAATTATCTTCTTGTTCTTCGCATTTCGTTTTAGTTCTTTAGCTTGCTTAATCTCTTGCGAGACATTTTGATCTTCATTCTTCTTACTTATCCTTGGTGGTCTCCTAAACATTGTGTCTTCTCAACCTGAGTTCAACAATTAGTATAGTTAGCATTCATATTTTCATATTAGAAAACCACATACCTAGCAAATATTTCAATTCTATGTATCAACTATTGTTGTTGATCCACTAAAATGGATAAACTTCTATTGTTTATCCTATTTTTATTTGGATCAACTGCTGTTGTTTATCCCCTAAATTGGATAAACTTCTACTGTTGATCCATTTTATTTGTATCAACTACTGCTGTTGATACAAAAATCCTTTAGAAACACATATTCACCCATTAATAATATAACAAATATGCATACAATGGGTCAACTTCTAATGTTTATCCAATTTTTATTTGGATCAACTGCTATTGTTTATCCCCTAAACTGGATCAACTGTTATTGTTTATCCAATTTTTTTTTGGATCAAGTACGGTTGTTGATACAAAAATATCTAAAACTCCTTCAGAAACACATTTTCACCCATCAATACCCATCAACAGTAGATCGAATTTGCATCTGAGCAAAACAATACTAAAAGTTTGAAGAGAAATATCAATTTTCAACATAACTAGTATATATAACCTACACAGATTTGACGAGATATCATTTCCTTCCAAAAATATCCCAAGAACACTAACCAAAACTCAAAAATAACTAAACAAAGACCAAAATCAAACCTAATCAGTAAATTGCAGTGTAAAAATCTACCAAATACAAACATATAAGCATTACATTAACAAAATCAAGACTAAAACATACATGCATAAATTAGATCTGACATCAAAATTAGGTTTTCCCTGTTCGATTTTCGCAATCTTCAAATCGTTCAATTAGGTTTTTGATGATGAAACGAAATCGAAACTCGTTTTTGTGATGAAACTCGATTAGGTTTTGTGATGAAACCTAATTTATATGGTTGATGTTCAGTTTCTTTTTCAGTTTGTGAGATCGTGGTTGTTATCATAGAGAGAAGAAACGAAGTTATATGGTTGATTTTCAGTTTCAACGGCAACGGCTAGTGGATTAAATCTCTGGAACGTCTACTTCAGATTCGGTTTTCTTCATTAAATCTGTCTGATCTTGAAAATTGCAGCGACTTAAACGAGAGAGAGAGAAACTGGGTAGTGAGAGAAACCGTCAACAGAAATGAGATTTAATGTGTCCGATCAGTGTGTGACGTGAAATATATAGTGGGGACAGTTTAGTAATCTAAAAATTCCGAATTTTAATTCCTGAAATTAGTAGGGATATATTTATTTTGGGAAAGGATATATTTGTTGGGTTTGAAAACCAACGACATATATATAATGTACCCTTCTCGGAATCCTCAATTTACTCCAATAGTGTCATGTACGAGTAAATGATCGGGTGAGGACCCTGACAGTGTGATAGAGTGTGATTCCGTCAGCACGGAAAGATGAAGCATCGCTGGTTTGCTCGGTGGAAAGTCCAGTTTTCGTCGAGTTAGGATTTATGGACCCGAGCCCAAAAAAGGAAACCCATGTTTTATTAGGTTTTGGAAATAAAATTGATATAAAAGGGAAGAAACCCTAAAATTATTTTATTTTTGATCAACCAACCACTTCCCTCCCTTCACCATTCTCGCGCGAGTAGCAGCAGGGAAGGAAGATTTTTGTCGAACTTCAGTCGCCACCGACCGTCACCAGCCACCGTCGGCCAAATTCCGGTCGGCGCCGACCAGGTAAGTCCGGATTATTTATTTTTTACGTTTGGTGTTTTCATGAGTTGTTGAAAACAAAATTCCATTGGTGCATGTATCCGTAGGTTTTATGAAATTTTGTTGCTTTTGAAAATACGTATGCACGTTCGTTCAATAGTTTAAGAAACGAGTAAAAATCCCTAATATGAAAGGGACACATATATTATTGAATACACATGGTCTAGTTGCAGTAGAGAAAATTTTGTTTATGAGGGTTCATGAAAACCCAAATTTATTTTGAAAGCATGAACTTTCACAAATACTTTTAGGAACATAGGTTTGCTGGTAGTAGAAGCAGTAAATAACAATCTTTAGAGTTAAAGGAATTTTGAAAAGTCATGTAGTTCATGAAAAAATTTATGTGTGAACTTTCAAAACTTTGTTTGGAACATGTAGACTTTTAAAAAACTAGTAAAGACCCTCGTTTTATAGACGAATGCTCGTTTGAGCAAAAGTTTATATATATATATATATATATATATGATTTACGTGAGTTATTACTCGCGATTTTTTTTTAAATTATGTGACATGTTCACGTTTTTATTTAAAAAGAAAAATCAAACTTTGATTTATGGGAAATTGTTGAAAGCAAAAAATATTTGGGGAGTTCGTTAACTCATAATATATGCATGAGTTTGGTGATTTTATAGTGTACACGGAAAAATCAGCGAATGTTCATATGGAAGGTTATATGGATCATTCATGGTTTCATGTAAAGTCAGGTGTTTGACTTTAAATTTTGCTCGTCCTTGCAGGTTTCAAGAAACGAGAAAGTTTTCAAAGTTTACGTTGTTATAACTAAGTTCGTGAAATCGTAAATAGGTAAGAGTTGAGGATTACCATTTTCGTTATGAAATCAATATTAGGATAACTGTAATCCCGTGCTTCTGATTTGGTTCCAGACGATGGTAACTTCCAGCAGCAGCAGTGATTATGATTATTATTACTCTTCAAGCTCTTCTGAAGAGGATTCCAAAGCTTCTGCAGTCAAATCGCGAGCTAAGACGAACCATGCTGAGAGAACGAAGCCTAGCACGCCTCTTAATGACCGGAGACTCACTTATGTTGAGATCATGAAGAGAAAAACCAAGGATGACAAGTTGGAAGATCATCGACGAAGAAGGGACCGAGTCCGGCGCAGAGTGCTAGCAGCTGAGGAGAAACTTCGATCTCGACACGATGGTGTTCCCTCTGATTCTGATGCTTCGGGAGATGAACCCGTGTGGGTGCCGCAGGATCGCAAGATTAAGCCAGACCGGCATACCAGAGAGATCGAGAGGCTGGCCAAAGCTGACCTTGCAGCTGAGCGTAAAGAAGAAGAATACCATGAATCATTATACAGTGATCCTGATATTCATCCAGACTTCGTCAATGGCCCTGATAGTGATTCCGACGAAGAACTCGAAGAGGATTCCGCGAAAGACGATGACGATAAATCTGATAATTCTGACAAATATAATGACTCCGATGAATCTGATGATTAGTATTACTCATGAACCTCTCTAAGATTATTTGTTTTGGTCGAAGTAGATATTTTCTGGTTATTTGAGAAGTTTTTCCGTAGGGAACGTTTCTTTAGAGATTATTTTTTGAACCATAATCCCTTGTCGTATCGTTTTCCAAATCTTCTTCATATCTCTGGCTGATAGACCAATGTCCACGTAGACAATAATCATCCACGAAGTGCAACTATATGAAATGTCTAGAGAAATACGCGGTCTTCCAAACAATCAATTCATAGTCGTAATATTGACTACACCTGAACGGTCAGTCCCCAGTATTGTTACGCTTCTCCCATTCGTCATGACTCTGATTCGGGATTTAGGGTTTCAGTAGAAACCGCAACAAACTTGTTTGCCCGTTATGGGATAAGTATCCACGTTTCGAGTTGTAATGTCTGGGGTTTCTTATATAAACAGTCCATCATCTCTTTCCTTTGTATACTATCAGAAGAAATTTTGATCACGATCATACCTCTCATCACCATGTCTGGAAGCAGTGTTTCTTCAAGAAGTGAATCTCGCGTAGAACATGTTGCGGCAGTATCCATTTCGGTGAGTTACATATTTTCTCTTATCTCCGTTCAATCAGGGTGATTGGTCAAAAGAAAATAATTTGTCACAGGATAATCAGAAGAATCAGTATCCTTCTTGTAGTTTGAGACCCAAACGGACTGTTAAAGCTCCCGCCCGATACAGGTCTACTCATGCTGAAGCCGGAGCATCCGTAAGTAATTCCATAATTTCTCAACTGGAGTTTTACCATGCTCGATGTTCGATAAAATTAAATACTCCTTCACTTCATCGTAGGTTGATGTTCGTGTTGTTGTCGATGCTAGAAAAAGGAAGAATGGGAAATCCGTGGTCGTGGTCGACGATAGCAGCAACCGTGTTGACGAAGACTTTACTGATTACATGGAGGCTGGGGTTAGAGTTCATGCTCCCGAGTATCCAACAGGTGGATTCCCATTTGAGGTTCCCATGATTAACAATTTCCCGAATAATGAAGTGGTTGGTGGATTCGTCATTCTCAAGTGTCACGCTCCCCCGCCAAAATTTGGAGAAGGTACGGGCATATTGTTACGACCGAAGTATGGAAGGGATTTCTACCAACCCTGCTGACTACAGTTGCAGGTTTGTTACCGATCATTGAAGAGATGAACCGGATGCATCTGCGATATGTCAATAATTATGAACTGCACAAATGGGACGAGATGATTTGAAACTGTGAAACCGTGCAGTTCAATATAGGTTGGCTTCGTCATAGGCTCGAGATGATCAGAATTCACAAGGCGACGGCTGCTGCTGATGCAATTTCTGCGACCACTGCCATATTGGATGAGGAAAAGACACTTGCCTTGGAGTCAGCAAGAGTTCAGAAGGCAGTTCAGGACTTGAAAATGAAAACCAAAAATTTCCGGAAGAAGCTTGACAGGGTTTTCTGGAGAGATTATCCTATGTTGGATGGTTTTCTCTGAGTGAGCATTTGAGAGAGAATTTTTTTTTTATGTAGGTTTAAGATTTTGTTTTGAATAAAGTATATGATTGAAAGATTATTGTGAGATTCATAAAATGCTTGGAATTTTGAATGAATGAGCATACCGTATACTCTTTTTGGAGAAAACGGAAATTACATTTAGAAATTTAACACTTTGTGGATCGTTCAAGCATAATACGCCTTGAGCCACTTGCCATTGATGATGTTTCCTTTGACTCCTCCATTAACAACTAAGATTTTGTAATATCCGCTAGATACTGCCTTAATAACTACATAAGGCCCTTCTCATTTAGGACAGAACTTCGGGGCGGACATGTCTTGCTGGATATGTTTTGCTGTTTTCAGAACCAAATCTCCTACTTGAAATGTTCGAGGTCTTACCATTTTGTTGTTTGCCTTGGAAATTCTCTGTTTGTAGGTTTCCACATATTTTTATACCTTGGTCCTTATCAATTCAAGCATGTCTAACTCAGCAATCCTCGAGTTAGATACTTCGGCTTCATCCCATTGCACTCCACTGGCCCCCGCGATTCTTGCAGAGGGAATCTTGATCTCAGCTGGGAGGATAGCATCAGCGCCATAGACAAGAGAATACGGTGAAGTCCCAATTGAAATCCTTGGTGTGGTACGGTAGGCACATAAAGCCATGGGTAATTCCTCATGCCACGTTCGTGGATTGTCATGAACTGTTCTACTAAGAATCCAGATCAAGGTTTTGTTGGTACTCTCCGCTTGACCGTTTCCTTGGGGATAGTATGGTGTGGAGAAAATCTGTTTGATTCCATATTCCTCGATCAATTCTGCAACATGTTTGTTTGGTAAGGGAGTTCCATTATCTGTGATAATGTGTTTAGGAACACGAATCTGCATATGATATATTCTTTGATGAAAGATGTAATTTTGACTCCAGTGGTGCATCGGAGAAGAATAGCTTCAACCCACTTGGTGAAATACTCAGTTGGTATAATGATATATTCATGTTGCTTCAAAGATGCTGGATTGATTTTCCCGATAATATCCAGTCCCCAGTTGTAGAAGGGCCATGGAATTCTCACAGAATTTAATGGGAGACAAGGAGTGTGAATGAGGTTACCGTGAACTTGGCATTGATGACATCTCCGAACATAGGCAGCTGCATCATTTTCCTTGGTTGGTCAATAATATTTCTCATGAATTTGGAGAAATAATTTCTTCTTTCCTTGGTGTTCACCTTCGTGCATCTTTTTCAAGATTGTAAGAATTTCGTGTTCAGCCAAGCATCTCAGGAGGTTCCCACCAAAGCTTTTGCGATACAAAATCTCTTCCAGGTAGACAAAACGTTTGGCTCTCTGAATGAGTTTGATTGCTCCCTTGTTCTCTGATGGAAGATCGTTGTCGCGAAGATACTTTATGTAAGGTTCTCTCCAGTCCCCAGTATGATGGATTGTTAGAATATCCAAATGATGGAGCAGTGTTTGAAAATTAGGACAGGATCCTTGCAGCATCCTCGACTGAGCTTCCATAGAGGGCCAATAATAACCAAGCCTTTGAAGCCTTCTGTAGAGTGTGACCACTAGGGTTTGCCCACATACTTCCTCATGTATGTGTTTGAGTTGTTCACTGGCTTCTTCATCTCCAAGGCATCGTGACAGGGATCCATCAGGATTGCGATAATATAATGCTCCGTGCAGCAGGAAAAAGTTTTTCAACTCTTTGAAACTAATTTTCCCCACCGTAAGAGAATTGCTCAATTCATGAATGATAGGCGCCCGCTAGTCGTTCGATTGAGCATCTTCGACTTGAGTAAGCCAGGTAGATGATACAGAGCGCCTTTGTACAGTGATGGATTTCTATGACCCATCAAATTGCAGTTTGGATGCTAGAGTTGATAGACAATTAGCATGTCTATTGTTGGTACGGCCGGTATGGACAATTGTTGCATCATAAAAATGAGTTAATAGTCGTTGCGCCTCGGTCCTGAATGGAGCAAGTGTTATTTCTTTGAAAGAGTATACGCCATTCATTTGATTGACCAGTAACTTTGAGTATCCTCTGATTTTTCAGTGCTTTGCTCCGGCCTTCTTGGCTGAAGATAACCCTAGGAAAATAACTTCATATTCTGTTGAATTGTTGGTGCCGTGAAAATCTTGCTTGAATGAATGTGAGAAGACTTCATCGGATGAAGATACTAGCACAATTCCCGCTCCACCAGTATCATTGCTCGGAGTGGCAGATCCATCAAAATATAGTAGCCATGTTTCTTCTTGAATGACTGAAATTTCCGGAAACTCGTCGGGCACTTCTTCATGCAACATTGTGATGTCTTCTCCAGGGAAAGCAGCAAATAAGTCTGCGACTGCTTGTCCTTTGATTGCTTTTGGAGGGACACACGCTATGTCAAATTCTGACATTTGAAGTAGCCATTTTGCTGGTCTCCCGATCAATGCAGGTTCCGACAGTAAGAATTTTATGGGATCAGCTTTGGCCACCAGCACGACCCTGTTTGATAGTAGATAATGTCTGAATCTCTGAATCGCTTGAACCAATGCTAGACACGCCCTTTCATCCTTTGGGTATCGAAGTTGAGCATCCCTCATTGTGCGACTGAAGTAGTAGATTGGACGTTCGATGCCTTTTTCATCCTCTTGGGCGAGGAGTGCTCCAATAACAACATCGCTGGAGGATGTGTAAAGTATTCGCGGTCGTCCTTGCACTGGAGATTTCATGAGAGCAGGTGATAGTAATATTTGCTGTATTTTCTGAAATGCTTCTTGTTGAACAGCTGTCCATGCAAAATTTGCTCCTTTCTTCAACATAGGAGTGAATGAAGCAATGAGTTGAGCAAGTCCAGGAATGAAACGCCGGATATAGTTGACTTTTCCCATGAAACTCTAGAGCCCTTTTACAGTTCGTGGAGGAGGCATGGTAGTAATGGCTTTTGTTTTGTCTGGATCGACCTTGATTCCTTCTGCAGTGACTAAGAATCTAAGAAACTTTCCAGAAGAAACACCAAAAGCACATTTCAGAGGATTCATACTCTCTGCATCTTTCAAAGACTTGTCTTAGAATATCTAGGTGGGACGCCCTAGTCTTCAATTTCACCACCACATCGTCAACATAGTCTTCCACTTGCTTGTGCATCATGTCATGAAATATTGCAGTCATGGCTCGCTGATAAGTGGCTCCTGCATTCTTCAAGCCAAAAGGCATCACTGTGTAGTGGAAGTTTCCAATGGGAGTTCGGAATGCAGTCTTGTTAGCATCAAGTTCTTACATCTTGATTTGGTTATATCCACTGTAACCGTCCATGAACGAGAACATGTCATGACCACTGGTTGTATCGACGAGCATATCGATGTTTGGCAATGGAAAGTCATCCTTCAGGAAGCACTTGTTCAAGTTTCTGAAATCCACACAGCATCGGATCTGGCCATTTTTCTTCTTAAACGGGACAATGTTCGCCAGCCACGTTGGATGTTGAATGGGTCTGATGAATCCTGCAACTAGTAGTTTCTGGATCTCCACCTTGATTTGTTCCTCGACTTCGTATCTGAATTTCCTGGGCGGTTGTTTGACAGGTTTGGAACCAGGAGTGATGTGTAGATGGTAAGTGACTAATTTATCGTCCAGGTCAGGCATCTCTTCGTACGTTCAGGCGAAGATATCTTGGTACTCTTTCAACAGACCTATTAATCCTTCTCATTCCTCAGGTGAGAGAGCAGAACTGATTAAAATTGGCCTTGGTTTCTCGTCTGTTCCGATGTTGATAGTCTCAAGATCGTCAGTTGTGGAATTTGTGCCATCTTGCAGCTGTCGTGGTACATCTTGAATTTCCTCATCGGGTGATTGCTCACTCTGGCAGGATTCTTCAGGGCGGGGAGACTTTTCATCGACCTCCCCTGTTAATTGCTAATCCTTACGACGGAGATAAATGACTCTCTCTTCTGCATCATAATCATTAATAAAGTTGGTCTTTTTATGAGTTGTGCCTTGACTCTGACAATGCTTGAGTGGTGTGGTAGACATCTTGACGAATTTAGCATATGTTGATGATGATTTGTCAGCTTTCTCAATAGACTTACAACTTGGGAGTGGAGTACTGCAGATCTTGCTTGGAGGTTCAGGGATACTCTTTGGAGGTTCCAGGAACTCAGCATCATAAACTGGAGCATAAGGAGACACCGAAGCTGGGATGCGGACAATTTTGTTGTTGAACAAATCTTTCATACACTGGTGAACAACCTTATTGTCATGAATCCATGGTCTTCCGAGTATCATGTGATGGTCAGGGTCTTTATCGATCACATGAAACTTGACAGTAGATTGAATTGGCCCTACTTTCAGATCCGTATACACATACCTGTATGTGTGACTCTGGCTTCCTTCAAAACCCTTCATCAATATGGGATGATGAACGATCTTGCTTTGTGGAACTTTGGCCTCCTTGGGAGTCTTCATAGTGATAAGATTCGTGGAAGCACCTGTGTCGATGAGAACTCTCCTGAATTCGGATTCTTTAATGGAAGCAGTTACGAACAAGGCTCAGTTATGTCCTTCCTCCTCCATTCGGTCTTCCTCAGTGAAGGTGATGTTGTTGATCGAAAGTTCATATACCATGGACACTTTTTCAGCCACAGGAGATGATGAAGCTATTCGCGCGTCAGAGGTTATTTTGTTGAGTGCGAAAAACGTGTCCATGCGCTTATCTCTGGAGAAATGCAGGAGTTCACATAGATTCTCGATCAAATGGGTGACCTCTTGTTCCAACGAATTTTCATATGTGGTGAAGTTGTTAGCTCGAGGATGATCATTGGTCGAGGGATTATCCATCAGCGTCGGAGTTTCTTGAGCAGGAGCTCCACTTAAGTTTGACGTCAGTCTGATGAGGAAATTCAATATGTTGTTCAGCGTCTCTTTCATCAGGTTCATGTTCCTTGTATGAATCTCTTGTACTCGTGCCAGTTCAATCAAGGTCAGGATTTCCGCGTCGGCTGTTCCATTGGAAGGAGTGTCGGAAGGAGGAACATTTCCATTCGAAATATTCTGACTAGAATTCGAAGTAGTCGAGTTAGACCTAAGACCAACCATTTTTGTGAAAATGTGAGATTGCAACCGAGAGATTAATATCCCACTGTGGTCGCCAATCTGTGGATGGGGAAAAACGGTTTGCTGGTTTTTTAGAAAGTGAGGAAATCACAGTGTGAATGGAGATTCCTCGAACCGACCAAACTTCTCTCACTCACACAGATGCACTGCAAAGGAAGTTCTTAGATTCAAGAGATCAATCTGTAGGAATCCGGCCTAAACCAAGTCAATGGCCGTTCCAGAGTCAATTCGGTTGCAAAGAGGGAGACGGGTTGATCTGTATGAGAGAAGCTGAGAATATATCGGGATCAAGGATTGTGGATGTGTTGAAGGTTTCTACAATAATGGTGAACTGCTGAAGTTGAGTTCTGTGAGTAAGTTTTTATCGAGTCACTGACACATGGTGATTGATCGAGTCTGTGTTATCCTCGATTTGGACTTATTTATATTGCAAGAATGATGAACACCCTGATCCCTGTAAGTGCGACGGTTTCTTGAGTGAAAGAGTGGGAAAGTGGGAGATCGTGGTGAAACCAGTTCCAAGTCGTGCGGAGACTTGGTTGATCACTCACCCACTACTTTGCTAACTCCTCCAATCGTTGACACGACTTACTCATATTTATCGTTGTGGATGAATCTACTTGTTGTAGGCCGCCAGACCAAAACCCTAATTGATATCCCCCAATTTGACGTGATTGATGGCTCACGAATGGTGTAGTCTGTATGACAGACGTGTATTTAATTAGTCACGTTGACTGATTTAGACAATGAGTCTAGGTTTTGTTGAATTGAGCATGAATGACGAATTTCTCAGTGGAACATTCGAATAACTGAGCAAGTATTGCTCGACGAATGACTGAATATTGATGGTTGGATCAATATTCGAGCAATTGAGCAAGTATTGCGAATTACTGAATATTGATATTTAGGAAATTGAGCAGCAAGTATTGCTCAATTCGACGAATTACTGAATGTTGATAGTAATATTCGAGCAGTTGAGAAAGTATTGCTCAATTCGACGAATTACTGATAAATTATTGAATATTGATAGTGGATCAAAATTCGAGCAGCTGAGCAAGTATTGCTCATTTTAGCAAATTACTGATAATTTACTGAATTTTGGTGGATTGAGCAGGTATTGCTCAATTCGGAAAATTATTTATGGATGTCGTGACCCAATAAAAATATTAATTAAAATATTGGTAGACTACCAAATATTATATAATTAATCCAGATCATGATTTCTGAATCAACATAAATTCATTGGTGTTTGAATCCTGCTCAGAATGATGATTCGTGGAGCGTTCGTTTGAAACCCTAATTTTTGATCAATTGCTCATTAATTGACGAATTGCTGAAAATAAGTCATGAGCGAAGGAGGGACCGACCACATGGGACTATGGACGTCCATGTGATGCCCAATTGCTCGGGTGAGCGTACACCAGGGTCATGAGTTGACCGGTTGGTTAAGGAATGACGATTAAATGTTGGTTTCATCACTTATTGAAATGGTGCTCGATTGAGCATTAGGTGATAAAACCTAAATATGGAAAGGTAAGGGACCGACCAAGATGGTATGAGACCGTCCCTTGGTGGTCGTGGGACCGCTGGTGATCTCTCGAGAAAACTCCAAGTTTATTAGAAAGAGTTTGGACCCAATATGAGCAATTGCGCAAATTAGGTCAAAACTAGGAAAACTCGTGGGACCGGCTTTGTGCAAGCCCCAGGAATGACCCTGGTCGTTCAAGAGGGGATGCACGTGTTACCATGGTGTCCGTGTTTCCGTACTGAGATTTTCAATATTTTCTGATGTGCGTTCGAGCAACATTGTGAATTTTCAGAAGAGTTTCATCTTGACTGAAATTCTTGATTTTTGCCGGAATGAGCATGTATGCTCAATGGATCAATATTTTATAAATATTAAAATAGAAATACTTTAATATATTTTCGTAAGTATCCTAGTCGGTCATGTGACCATGTTGACTTTTGGCTTTTTCATGGTTTGAGCAATATTTGAGAAAATATGGAGAAACCATGATTTTGCTGAAACAGGGAAGTTTCTCAAGATGAGAGAAATAACAATTTATGAAAGATTAGGGATCGCAAGGTGTGGGATCGGCCATGGCTAGGGCATGGCGGCAGGCTAAGTTTCCCGGTCCCGTGACTCCTTTCCCTATTTTATATTATTATTTCTCATGAAACCACGAAAATACGGAGAAACCATGAGTTCTTCTCAAAAAAGGAAATTTGCTAGAATGGAGGAGTCTTCATGGGTTCATGAAAACAACAAAAATAAGGAAAATAATGGGGGAAGCATGGGACCGGCCACGACTAAGGCATGGACGACCGGCTGGTGGGCCCGGCCCATGGACGCTTCTCCATTATTTTAATGTTATTATTTTCTCTCTCCTATTTTGTGCGGGATTCCTCATTTGTCCATATTTTGGATGCTCGTTCGCGCATTTGGGTGCTCGTCCGTGCATCATGGTTGAGTACACTTGCACCATTTTATGGGACTCACTCAGGAATAGCCCAGATGCCCGATTGCTGAGTATTTATTACTAATTTATTAAATTCAGTGGAGAATGATTCATGAAATTGAGTAATAAAAGTGAGTAATATCTATTACCATTTCATGAGATCAAGTCGTGGATTCGATCATGAAATCGGAGCAATACATTTATCTATTACCATTCCATAAAACCAGTCGTGAGTTTGACCATGGAATATGAGCAATAAGATAAGATAGATTATTTTCTAGGAATCCAGTGGTGAATGTCACGGTATAATTAATCTATTGCAGAAGGTATATTAGCCAGTTAAAACGCCATACTCATTCTGAGGTGGATAGTCAGGAAATAGCGGATGTATGCTGAAGTCCCGAAGACGTTATTGCTCTCAATCTTGCTGAGAACTGTCTGGGTCTATACACGGTCTCTCTACATAGTCAGGGAACAGTGAGTGGCGCCGACGTTCTGAAGGCGTTATTGCTCTCAATATTACTTAGAACTTCCCAATCGTTCTTCTATGTAGATGGGGGTCTCTCTCATGCAGTCATGGAACAGTGAGTGTCAACGACGTCCTGAAGGCGTTATTGCTCTCAATCTTACGGAGAATCGCCCAATTATGTTATTCTACATAGAGGGCATGATGAAATGCGAGGTATCAGACGCTCAGCTAGTGGAGGCCTTCCGAAATGCATAATCATCATGGCTTCGCAAAATATGAATCGTCACATGCCTGAAAGCCGTGTCAGAAACATGTATCATGATTTCACGGACCTTCGTTGAAAATCCACCATCTACATTAAGTCCCCTGATTAGTGAGGAACAGTCATGTTCCGCAGTAAGCATTAAATGGTGATTTTCATCCGCCGAGATCAGTGTTGAGCTCAGTTGCACAAAGATATTCTCAGAATCCTCAATTTACTCCAATGGTGTCATGTACGAGTAAATGCTAGGGTGAGGACCCTGACAGTGTGATAGAGTGTGATTCCGTGAGCACGGAGAGATGAAGCATCGTTGGTTTGTTCGGTAGAAAGTCCAGTTTTGGTCGATTTAGGATTTATGGACCCGAGCCCAAAAAAGGAAACCCATGTTTTATTAGGTTTTGGGAATAAAATTGATATAAAAGGGAAGAAACCCTAAAATTCTTTTATTTTGATCGACCAAACACTTCCCTCTCTTCACCATTCTCACGCGAGTAGCAGCATGGAAGGAAGATTTTGTCGGACTTCAGTCGCCGCCGACCGTCACCAACCACCGTTGGCCAAATTCTGGCCGGCGGCGACCTAGTAAGTCCGTTTTTTTTTTTTGTGTTTGGTGTTTTCATGAGTTGTTGAAAACAAAATTCCATGGGTGCATGTATGCGTGGGTTTTATGAAATTTTGTTGCTTTTGAAAATACGTAGGCACGTTCGTTCAATAGTTTAAGAAACGAGCAAAAATCCCTAATATGAAAGGGACACATATATTATTGAATAGACATGGTATAGTTGCAGTAGAGAAAATTTTGTTTATGAGGGTTCATGAAAACCCAAATTTATTTTGAAAGCATGAACTTTCACAAATACTTTTAGGAACGTAGGTTCGCTCGTAGTAGAAGCAGTAAATAACAATCCTTAGAGTTAAAGGAATTTTGAAAAGACATGTAGTTCATGATAAAATTTATGTGTGAACTTTCAAAAATTTGTTTGGAACATGTATACTTTTACAAAAATAGTAAAGACCCTCGTTTTATAGACGAATGCTCGTTCAACAAAAGTTTTTTTTTTAATATGATTTACGTGAGTTATTACTCGCGATTTTTTTTTTTAAATTACGTGATCTGTTCACGTTTTTATTTAAAAAGAAAATTCAAACTTTGAATTATGGGAAATTGTTGAAAGCAAACAATATTTGGTGAGTTCGTTAACTCATAATGAATGCATGAGTTTGGTGATTTTATAGTGTGTACACGGAAAAATCAGCGAATGTTCATATGGAAGGTTATATGGATCATTCATGGTTTCAGGGAAAGTCAGGTGTTTGACTTTAAATTTTGCTCGTCCTTGCAGGTTTGAAGAAACGAGCAAGTTTTCAAAGTTTTACGTTGTTATCACTAAGTTCGTGAAATCGTAAATAGGTAAGAGTTGAGGATTACCATTTTTGTTATGAAATCAATATTAGTATATTTGTAATCCCGTGCTTCTGATTTGGTTCCAGAAGATGGTGACTTCCAGCAGCAGCAGTGATTGTGATTATTATTATTCTTCAAGCTCTTCTAAAGAGGATTCCATAGCTTCCGCAGTCAAATCGCGAGCTAAGACGAACGAACCATGCTGAGAGAACGAATCCTAGCACGCCTCTTAATGACCGGAGAGTTACTTATGATGAGCTCATGAAGAGAAAAACTGATGATGACAAGTTGGAAGATCATCGACGAAGAAGGTACCGAGTCCGGCGCAGAGTGCTAGCAGCTAAAGAGAAACTTCGATCTCGAGCCGATCGTGTACCCTCTGATTCTGATGTTTCGGGAGATGAACCCGTGTGGGTGCCGCAGGATCGCAAGATTGAGCCAGATCGGCGTACCAGAGAGATCGAGAGGCTGGCCAAAGCTGACCTTGAAGTTGAGCATAAATAAGAAGAATACCAGGACTCATTATACAGCGATCCTGATATTCATCCAGACTTCGTCAATAGTCCTGGTAGTGATTCCGACGAAGAACTCGAAGAGGATTCCTTGAAAGACGATGATGATAAATCTGATAATTCTGACAAATCTGATGACTCCGATGAATATGATGATTAGTCTTACTCATGCACCTCTCTGAGATTATTTGTTTTTTTCGAAGTAGATTTTTTTTGGTTATCGCAGTTTTGTTGTAGGGACGTTTCTTTAGAGATTATTTTTTGAACCATAATCTCTTGTCGTATCGTTTTCCAAATCTTCTTCATATCTCTGGATGATGGACCAATGTCCACGTAGACAGTAATCATCCACGAAATGCAACTATATGAACTGTCTAGAGAAATATCATTCTGCCAGACAATGAATTCATAGTCGTAATATTGAGTATACCTGAACGGTCAGTCCCCGGTATTGTTACGCTTCTCCCATTCGTCATGACTCTGATTCCGGATTTATGGTTTCAGTAGAAACCGCAACAAACTTGTTTTCCCGTTATGGGATAAGTATCCACGTTTCGACTTGTAATGTCTGGGGTTTCTTATATAAACAGTCCATCATCTCTTGCCTTTGTATACTATCAGAAGAAATTTTGATCACGATCATACCTCTTAGCACCTTGTCTGGAAGCAGTGTTTCTTCAAGAAGTGAATCTCGCGTAGAACGTATTGCGGCGATATCCGTTTCGGTGAGCTACATATTTTCTCTTATCTCCGTTCAATCAGGGTGATTGATCAAAAGAAAATAATTTCTCACAGGATAATCAGAAGAATTAGTATTCTTCTTGTATTTTGAGACCCAAACGGACTATTAAATATCCTGCCCGATACAGGTCAGCTCATGCTGAAGCCGGAGCATCCGTAAGTAATTCCATAATTTCTGAACTGGAGTTTTACCATGCTCGATATTCGACAAAATTAAATACTCCTTCACTTCATCGCAGGTTGATGTTCGTGTTGTTGTCGATGCTAGAAAAAGGATGAATGGGAAATATGTGGTCGTGTTCGACGATAGCAGTAACCGTGTCGACGAAGACTCTACTGATTCCATGGAAGCTGGGGTTAGAGTTCATGCTCTTGAGTATCAATTAGCTGGATTCCCATTTGAGGCTCATATGATCAAAAATTGCCCGAATAATGAAGTGGTTGGTGGATTCATCATTCCAAGTGTCACGCGCTCCTGTACACCAAAATTTGGAGAAGGTACGGGCATATTTCTACGATCGAAGTATAGAAGGGATTTCTACCAACCCTGCTGACTACAGTTGCAGGGTTGTTACCGATCATTGAAGAGATGACTGAATGCATCTGTGAGATGTCAAGAATCATGAACTGCACAAATGGGACGAGATGATTTCAAACTGTGAAACCCTGCAGTTCAACATAGGATGGCTTCATCATAGGCTCGAGATTATCAAAATTCACAAGGCGCCGGCTGCTGCTGATGCGATTTCTGCGACCACTACCATATTAGAGGAGGAAAAGACACTTGCCTTGGAGTCAGCAAGAGTTGAGAAGGCAGTTCAGGACTTGAAAATGAAAACCAAAAAATTCCGGAAGAAGATTGACAGGGTTTTCTATAGAGATTATCCTCTATTGGATGGTTTGCTCTGAGTGAGCATTTGAGAGAGAATTTTTTTTTATGTAGGTTTGAGATTTTGTTTTGGATAAAGTCGAAGATTGAAAGATTCTTGTGAGATTCATAAAATACTTGGAATTTTGAATAAATGAGCATACTGCATACTCTTTTTGGAGAAAACGGAAATTACATTTAGAAATTTAACACTTTGAGGATCGTTCAAGCATAATGCGCCTTGAGCCACTTGCCATTGATGATGTTTCCTTCGACTCCTCCATTAACATCTAAGATTTTGTAATATCCGCTAGATACTGCCTTATTAACTACATAAGGCCCTTCTCATTTAGGAGCGAACTTCGGGGCGGACATGTCTTGCTGGATATGTTTTGCTGTTTTCAAAACCAAACTCCTACTTGAAATGTTTGATCTCTTACCATTTTGTTGTATGCCTTGGAAATTCTCTATTTGTAGGTTTCCACATATTTTTATACCTTGGTCCTTCTCGATTCAAGCATGTCTAAATCAGCAATCCTCGGGTTAGATACTTCGGCTTCATCCCATTGCACTCCACTGGCCGCCGCGATTCTTGCAGAGGGAATCTTGATCTCAGCTGGGAGGATAGCATCAGCGCTATAGACAAGATAATACGGTGAAGTCCCAATTTAACTCCTTGGTGCGGTACGGTAGGCCCATAAAGCCATGGGTAATTCCTCATGACACGTTCGTGGATTGTCATGAACTGTTCGACGGAGAATTCGGATCAAGGTTTTGTTGGTACTCTCCGCTTGTCCGTTTCCTTGGGGATAGTACGGTGTGGAGAAAATCTGTTTAATTCTATATTCCTCTAGAAATTCTGCAACATGTTTGTTGGCGAAGGGAGTTCCATTATCTGTGATAATGTGTTTAGGAACACAAATCTGCATATGATATATTCTTTGATGAAAGCTACAATTGTGACTCAAGTGGTGCTTCGGTGAGGAATAGCTTCAACCCACTTGGTGAAATACTCAGTTTCTGTAATGATATATTCATGTTGCTTCGAAGATGCTGGATTGATTTTATCGATAATATCCAGTCCCCATCTGTAGAAGGGCCATGGACTGCTCACAAAATTTAATGGGAGACAAGGTGTGTGAATGAGGTTACCGTGAACTTGGCATTGATGACATCTCCGAACATAGGCGGCTGCATCATCTTCCATGGTTGGCCAATAATATTTCTCATGAATTTGGAGAAATAATTTTTTCTTTCCTTGGTGTTCACCTTCGTTCATCTCGTTCAAGATTGTAGGAATTTCGTGTTCAGCCAAGCATCTCAGGAGGTTCCCACCAAAGCTTTTGCGATACAAAATCCCTTCCAAGTAGACAAAACGTTTGGCTCTCTGAATGATTTTGATTGCTCCCTTCTTCTCTGATGGAAGATCGTTGTCGCGAAGATACTTTATGTAAGGTTCTCTCCAGTCCCATGTTTGATGGATTGTTAGATTCTCCAAATGATGAGGCGGTGTTTGACAATTGTGACAGGATCCTTGCACCATCCTCAACTGAGCTTCCATAGAGTGCCAATAATAACCAAGCCTTTGAAGCCTTATGTAGAGTGTGACCACTAGGGTTTGCCCACATACTTCCTCATGTATGTGTTTGAGTTGTTCACTGGATTCTTCATCTCCAAGGCATCGTGACAGGGATCCATCAGGATTGCGATAATATAATGCTCCGTGCAGCAGGAAAAACTTTTTCAACTCTTTGAGACTAATTTTCCCCTCCGTAAGAGAATTGCTCAATTCATGATGTTGATAGTCTCAAGATCGTCAGTTGTGAAATATGTGCCATCTGGAATTATCAGTAAGTTAACGGTGGATGGGGGAAAACGGTTTGCTGGTTTTTTAGGAAATGAGGAAATCACCGTGTAAATGGAGATTCCTCGAACCGACCAAACTGCTCAACCTCACACAGATGCACTTCAAAGGGAGTGCTTAGATTCGAGAGATCAATCTGTAGGACTCCGGCCTAAACCAAGTCAGTGTCCGTTCCACAGTCAATTCGGTCGCAAAGAGGGAGACGGATTGATCTATAGGAGGGAAGCTGAGAATTATGCGGGATCAAGGATTGTGGATGTGTTGAAGGTTTCTGCAATAATGGTGAACTGCTGAAGTTGAGTTCTGTGAATAAGTTTTTATCGAGTTATTGACAAATGATTATTGATTATGTTTGTGTTGTCCTCGAGTTGGACTTATTTATATTGCAATATCCTTGTAATTGCGACGATTTATTGAGTGAAAGAGTGGGAGATCGTGGTGAAACCAGTTCCAGGTCGTGCGGAGACTTGGTTGATCACTCACCCACTACTTTGCTAACTCCTCAAACCGTTGACATGAGTTACTCACATTTCTCGTTATGGATGAATCCACGTGATGTAGGCCGCCAGACCAAAACCCTAATTGATATCCCCCAATTTGACGTGATTGATGTCTCACGAATCGTGGAGTCTACTTTACAAACGTGTATTTAATTAGTCACGTTGACTGATTTAGACAATGAGTCTAGGTTTTTTTGACGAATAGCTCAGTGGAACATTCGAATAACTGAGCAAGTATTGCTCGACGAATGAATGTATATAGATGGTTGGATCAATATTCGAGCAATTGAGCAAGTATTGCGAATTACTGAATATTGATAGTTGGGAAATTGAGCAAGTATGGCTCAATTCGACGAATTACTGAATGTTGATAGTAATGTTCGAGCAGTTGAGAAAGTATTGCTCAATTCGACGAATTACTGATAAATTACTGAATATTGATAGTGGATCAAAATTCGAGCAGTTGAGAAAGTATTGCTAATTTTAGCAAATTACTGATAATTTACTGAATTTTGGTGGATTGAGTAGGTATTGCTCAATTCGGAAAATTACTTATGGATGTCATGACCCAATAAAAATATTAATTAAAATATTGGTAGACTACCAAATATTATATAATTAATCCAGATCATGATTGCTGAATCAACATAAATTCATTGGTGTTTGAATCCTGCTTAGAATGATGATTCGTGGAGCGTTCGTTCGAAACCCTAATTTTTGATCAATTGCTCATTAATTGAATAATTGCTGAAAATAGGTCATGAGCGAAGGAGGGACCGACCACATGGGACTTTGGACGTCCATGTGATGCCCAATTGCTCGAGTGAGCGTACACCAGGGTCATGAGTTGACCAGTTGGTGAAGGAATGACGATTAAATGTTGGTTTCATCACTTACTGAAATGGTGCTCGATTGAGCATTAGGTGATAAAACCTAAATATGGAAAGGTGAGGGACCGACCAAGATGGTATGAGACCGGCCCTTGGTGGTCGTGGGACCGCTGGTGAGCTCTCGAGCAAACTCCAAGTTGATAGAAAGAGTTTGGACCCAATATGAGCAATTGCGCAAATTAGGTCAAAATTTGGAAAACGCGTGAGACCGGCTTTGTGCAATCCCTAGGGATGACCCTGGTCGTTCAAGAGGGCATGCACGTGTTACCATGGTGTCCGTGTTTCCATACTGAGAGTTTCAATATTTTCTGATGTGCGTTCGAGCAACATTGTGAATTTTCAAAAGAGTTTCATCTTGACTGAAATTCTTGATTTTTGTTGGAATGATCATGTATGCTCAATTGATAAATATTTTGTAAATATTAGAATAGAAATACTTTAATATATTTTCATGAGTAGCCTAGTCGATCATGTGACCATGTTGACTTTTGGCTTTTTCATGGTTTGAGAAATATTTGAGAAAATATGGAGAAACCATGATTTTGCTGAAACAGGAAAGCTTCTCAAGATGAGAGAAATAACAATTTATGAAATATTAGGGATTGCAAGGTGTGGGACCGGCCACGTCTAGGGCATGGCCGGACGGCTAAGTTGCCCGGTCCCGCGACTCCTTTCCCTATTTTATATTATTATTTCTCATGAAACAACGAAAATATGGAGAAACCATGAGTTTTGCTCAAACAAGGAAAATTGCTAGAATGGAGGAGTCTTCATGGGTTCATGAAAACGACAAAAATAAGGAAAATAATGGAGGAAGCAAGGGACCGGCCACGGTTAGGCATGGTCGGCCGGCCGGTGGGCCCAGCCCATGGGCGCTTCTCCATTATTTTAATGTTAGTATTTTCTCTCTCCTATTTTGTGCGGGATTCCTCATTTGTCCATATTTTGGATGCTCGTTCGCGCATTTGGGTGGTCGTTCGTGCATCATGGTTGAGTACACTTGCACCATTTTATGGGACTCACTCAAGAATAGCCCAGATACCCGATTGCTGAGTATTTATTACTAATTTATGAAATTCAGTGGATAATGATTCATGAAATTGAGTAATAAAAGTGAGTAATATCTATTACCATTTCATGAGATCGAGCCGTGGATTCGATCATGAAATCGGAGCAATACATTTATCTATTACTATTCCATAGAACCAGTCGTGAGTTTGACCATGGAATATGAGCAATAAGATAAGATAGATTATTTTCTAGGAATACGGTGGTGAATGTCATGGTAGGATTAATCTATTGCAGAAGTGATATTAGCAGGTGCATGGTCAGGAAACATCGGATTTTTGTTGAAGTCCCGAAGACGTTATTGCTCTCAATCTTACGGAGAACCGTCTGGGTCTATACACGGTCTCTCTACATAGCCAGGGAAGGCGAGAAAGCGCTACTCTGCGGGTTGGAGACGTCATTGGAGAGTCGTGTAGAGTGTCTTCCTGGACAAGATGAAGTAGTTATTTCGCCTCTACTAAATGTCTTGACAGGGATTCATGTGAACTTGTGAAAAAGCGGGGGTCTAACAACACCACCCAATATTTCGCTTAGCAATCTGTATAGACAAACTTGAATATACTTTTAAGAGAATCAACAAGACTCAATCAATTAAAAGTATATCAACGAGTTTATATCTCTCTCTTGTCTTGATTTATTCGAGCAAGAACTGCGAGTTGTAATCAAATATAAGGAATAACTTGGATGGTACCAAACACCAATATCCAAGGATCAATCAACAACCAAAGGTTGGATTACTCTAATTGATTATCTAACGGAAAACTGGACTGTAGTTGAACCCCAATCAATCTCCCACTGATCCAAGGTACAGTTATGCTCCTACGCCTTTGATCCCGGTAAGATACTGCGCACTTGATTCCCTTAGATGATCTCACCCACAACTAAGAGTTGCTACGAACCAAATCGCAGGCTTTGACAATAAAAAAATCTATCTCACACAGACGAGTCTATCAAAGGATCAATCTGTCTCCCACAGATAAACCCTAAAGGTTTTGTTCCGTCTTTTGATAATAATCAATGTGAAAAGGAACCAATTGATAATCCGGTCTTATATTCCCGAAGAACAGCCTAGAGTTATCAATCACCTCACAACAATCTTAATCATATAGTAGCGAAACAAGATGTTGCGGAATCAAAAACAATGAGACGAGGGTGTTTGTGATTACTTTTTATATCTTGCCTATCGGAGATATCAATTTCAAGCCAATCAATCTGATTGTACTCGTACATAGAAGATGCAAGATCGGATCACACAACTACGATAAAAGTAATATCGGTCTGGCTTCACAATCCTAATGAAGTCTTTAAGTCGTTAACCCGGTTTGAGAAAAGAAAACCAGAGGTTAAAGGAGAATCGACTCTAGCACGCAAACTAGGATCACACGTAAGGTTTGGGGATTAGTTTTTCACAATACTAGATGTCTCCTTTATATAGTCTTTCAAATCAGCGTTTGCAATCAATGTTAGCTTAGTAACAAAGCATTCAATATTCACCATTAGATGAAAACCTGATTTAGATTCAAGCTAATATTTCTCAACCGTTAGATCGAAAACTTAGCTTGTTATACACACTTGACAATGCACGCTTCTAGGTTTGTTAATCGTACCCAAACGTATGCACTTGTTGGTTCAACAATAGTTAACCAAATGGTTAGCCATATGAGAATTTCATATCAACCATGTTTTTCTTCACCATAACTAGTTCAAATGACTTCAAATGAACTAGTTAGAGAGTTGTTCATTTGCAAGGAAATCGTATGTACTACACAAGACACAATTGAAGCAAAGATGATTCACTTGAATCAGTTCATGAACTTTATAGCCAAGGTTTGCAAACTTCATTCCTTAGTTTTTATAAGTTTAAGTTCAGAAATCATCTTTAGATATATAACCTTTTTCAAGGTCGCACACAGGGTTCGCGTACTTAAGAAACTGGGAAGAGTTTACAAACTCCAGCAGAAAATCTCCGCAAGATACCTTCCGCCGGTTCGCAGACTGGGTTCGCGGACTGGTACTCACGCTACTAGTTTGTCAACTCCAGCAGAATTTCTCGGGATGAGAAGTTCGGGAGTTCGCGGACTGAGTTCGCGGACTTGGCTCACGTCATCTTCCGGTTTCTTTTGATCAACAAAGTTCGCAAAATTTGGTTCAAGGAATATGACTTATACATAGATGTGCTTCCACAACAATGTTTATGTCCACCATCGGTTATGTAATCTAAACTCTCATTTCAATCATTGAAACATTCTTAGAGGACGTTATATAATTGTTACACTATTTCTAGTCAAATCAATGTTCAAGATGATTGAAACATATCATGACTTTCGTCACATGGTAAAGATAAACTTGATCGAAGCGAAAAGCTTACCAACAAATATTTCGAGATATAGATAGGCGAGGTATACTCGGATCGAAATACCAAATGTGTATAATCCAAGTCTATATATATAGCATACGACTTCTTGTCTCAAAAAGTAGGAGATAGAGTAGATAGACTTTTGAGTGACAGATAAGTTCAAGTCTTCACATACCTTTTTGTCGAGAAGTTCCACCGGTTCCTTGAGTAGTTCTTCTACTTGTATGATGAATCGCCATGAAGTCCTTGAGCTCAACTAGACTTTCTATCCTAGTCCGAGACTTAGCTATAATAGACGAGAAATCAAGACTTATAGTTTTGATCACTAACATTGACAAACATGCTTGAGATAGTAACACATGCAAGTTCGACCGAGCAATGCTCTAACAACTTGTTTATCCAAATCATCTATCGAGATCTATCTTTCTTTTGGGAGAATAATATACGCCTTCTAGGACTAGCAGAACTATGGATGATGCTGAACAATTGATTTGTGGTGACTTTGTTGATGGGATAGTTCTCTGGAAATCTTCTAGACATTCCTTCATGCGGTATAATCGTGTTTTGATCTGAGAAAGTCATAAGTGATCGTCATATCTTTTCCTTAAGTCATTACGTCTGACTTTGACACATGAGGCAGCTTGTTGAGCCGTTTTTTTAGAGAGAATAATCTTTAATTGCGGGAAATGTTACGAGCTTCTGGATGAGTAACTTATAGTGGAGTTGCGGTCTCGGATCCTTCCCCTGTTTACTTCAATGACAGTAGTTGATTGTGATGGCATATCGAGTAATAAAGTTTTATCCTAATTTTTAGCTTCACGGGTATCACTTCATATTTATCTTCCCTTGATAGGTTCGGGTGCGAAGATATTTTACTTCTCCATCTTGGGTGAATTGAGGTCCCATCGGAAAATGATACTGGATAATCGTTGGTGTAGCCTAGATGGAGGCTCATCGATACTTAGTCGTACAATCGCTAGGACTCCTTTTCTTTCTAACGGGTTGGGTGTTGAGGTAGCATATCCACTAGAAACTTTGCGTCTTCGGATAAAGATGAGTTTCGGTTGAGCCTCGTCTTGGGATCTAGTCGCCTCATACTTTGTCGTGTTCTTGTCACGATATTCTGGAGCAGGAAGGGAGACAACATGTATCTTTCTTGGCGATTTATGAACCTACGTGGCTCTACAACACTTTTGACTAGGTTAAAAAATTCTTTGAGCCTTTCCAAGTTTCCGCTAGGTTTATCTTGTAGACGACGAAAAGACAAATCCGACGGAAAAAGAACTAGGTCAATCGGATACAGAATGAAAGAGTTATAAGTAAAATAGTAAAGTAAAGTAAAATTCTCGAGTCCCCTGTGATCAGGTTGAGAGACCTTGACCTAAACGAATTTTGGAACAAATATTCGTCAGAATCTCCAAGTTTAGAGCGTCATTTGTCCCTTGAGAGTGATAAGGTCGGCTGGATGGTTTCTCCTTTGCTCTGTCGCGTTCGTAATGAGTTTTATCTTCTCCGATGAGGTCGATTGCAGGAAAGATCCCGTTAGTGCTATCCTCAGCAGTTTTAGTACTCCTTCTTTAGGAAATGTGTACTCGATCTAGATTTGTTGGATTTATCGCTACTGGTAATTCTAAAGGCGTTTTCAGATAAGTCTGGACGTCGATATGAGATTTTGCAAGATTATGTTGAGTCTCCGGGAGTTCTCCTCGGTTAGTATCCAAGGTTTTCAAGGATTAGCAGTAGATTTTTATGAAAAATAGGTTACTAAGTAGTTTTGTTATGCATGAAGAGATCCATGTGATTCGGGACGCACTAACCTATTCACTAAGGTCAAACAATTCGTCTTAGAGATAAAACTACTGACAGGGATAACTCTCTCGGCTAAATATGTGATGGAACTAGTGAGACTGAATCAATAGAACGTCTTTGTGATCGAATTTATGGAATTGGCTTCCTTCCTAATAGTGACCGTGATTGATATTTGTAACTGAGTGAACAACCTCCCACTATGGTCGCCAAAATATAGTTACTTAAAATCGGTGAGATGATAGATATGGGATTCTAGGGTTTTGAAAGTGAGTTTCGGGAGGTTGAGCACAAACAGTCTTCGCCTAAACCACGCATGTGGTCGTTCAAAGGATGCTTCAGTCACAAGGAAGAAGATTAGGGTTGGTCTTCGGGAGGGAAGCAGATGAAGAGAGAGATCAGAGAACAAGTTATTGCTCTGAGAGGTTATGAGAAAGATGATCGTATCTTGGAAAATAAATGACTTATATATAGCTGGATTCTCTAATCTCAAGTCGGTGAAGATAAGGATTGCTTTCCGTGCCGTGCGGAACAATTCTCCCGTCTCTTTAGGAATAGGGATAAACTTGATTGAGTTTATCTCATTATTCCACCGCCTTTATTCTCTTCTGCAGTGAGAAATAAGCCGGGTATTTCTCATACGTGCCTTAGACCACCCGAACAAAACCCTAATTGATATCCCCCCATTTGTGTGAAGCTGAATCAGCCTTTGTGATGATGTATTTGAGAGAGAAATATTCTCTTTAGCCGAGTTGGCCAAGATAGAGAGATATTCTCTGATTTGTGAGAATGACTAGGATGAGCCACGTGAAAAGGAATGAAATTCCTTAGGAATCGTGTGCAGAGTGTGAGAGGAGCTGATGCTGATCTTCCTCTCTCCGTGGCCGGTCACACATGTCATGTGAAAACCATATTATTGTTTGTAGGTCCCTTTGTTAAGCATGCGGTGCTCAAGAGAGCCTATCCATGTTTTTGGATAGCCATGTATAATTCAGGCTCAATTTACTAGCCGTGAGTGTATTTGAGAGGCAGAGAAATAGGATTTGAGCACTAGGTAAGGCGTGCGTATCTCAAAAAATCTCTCTTTGATTTTTGTAGAGAGATTTCGAATCTCTCAAAGATTTTTGCAGAGAGATTTGAATCTCTTAGAGATTTTTGGGGACAGCTCAAATATCTCTCTATGACCTTTGCAGAGAGATTTTGAATCTCTCAGATATTTTTGCAGAAAGATTTTGAATCTTTCAGAGATTTTTTGCAGACAGCTCAAAAATTTCTCTGAAGATTTTCTTAACGATCTGTATCTCTTTGCATTCAGCTGGGACTCGGCCTGGAGAGAAAGAGAAAAAGGCTTTGTACACCTAATTAACGTCTTGGATCACTTGTCTTTGACCAGCGTATCTTGTAGATATGTGCTAGGAATCAATTGCGTGTCCATATAATGAGCCAACAACACCAGTGTATCTCGAAAGGATGTTCTAGGAGTCTGTCGAAAGGCTCAGAGGTAGAATAACCAGCATATCCCGCGGGGATGTCCTAGGAGTTATCCGGAAGCCTCAGTAAGTCGAGACAGAGCCTAGAGCAGACATGACCATTGTATCTTGCGATGATGTACTAGGAATCAGTCTTTGATCTCAAATAGGGTAAGTCGTGCTTACAAGAGAGATGCAAATCTCCTCTCTGGGTCATAAGTCCATCGGGGACGTATTTACGCATCTACATAGCCTACATGACCAGCAGCATCTCGTTGAGGACGTACACTATGAATCATGGCATCACAATCAGTTGTGTCTCGCGAAAACATGCTGGAATTATGGATGTTCTGGTTCATAAGTCTACCGGGGACTTTTTACGCTCTACGGAACCTACGTGACCAGCAGTATCTCGTTGAGGATGTGCGCTAGGAGTGAAGGAATCACGACCAGCAGTGTCTCGCGTGTACGTATACTAGAAATCGTGTCTAAGAATTCCTTGAGGGCCAAGGGATTAACTCTCTCGTGAGAGTTAAATTTTGTTTACGGTCTTGAGATGACGCTTTTTCCCCTTATCCAAATTTCACCATCTACACTAGAGAATTATATGAGATTGTGTTATGAGCCTTTTGGCTAATCTTTAGAGTGCTTGGTGATTAACATTTAGTCGTTATTAACAACGATCAATCCAAAGGATGAACCATGGAATTGTGGATCTCGAGGTAGGCGAGGCTTGTCATCGAAAGAGGAGGGAATTGATAACGAACTCTCTTGTATTAATTATTGTTTTATAAATCTATTTATATTGTGAAAGGCATGCGTATCTTTGCTTGTATATGATATGTGTACGCATGTATTATATGTATGTAATACAAATTAGTTTCCTTTTACATTTTGGGGTGGGATTGGATCTTTAAAAACAACTAATATCCGTGTTTTGGGAGTATTTACTAATTTTCAAAAAGTGATTCTTTCCATTGATTGGAAAGTGGTTACAATCTTTACTTATTGTTAGCATGTAAGGAAGAAGGTTTCCTTTTGATTGATATGGGATATTTTCCCAAACTTTATAGATATTTTAAGCACATCTATAGGCTCGGGATGGGGCGCACTATTACATAGGCTCGGGATTGAGGGCACACTATTATTCCCTATTTCTATACGGGCAACACATGGCTCATACATGGATGTTTATTGTTCTTTTAAATTACTTTTCAAAACTATTATATTATGTTTTGGTATTTGGAGAAAATGATGTTGAGAATCTTATATATGATTGTTGAATTTGTCTTGCGAGAGGTATAGGGTTCTCATTGATTAAGTTCTTCTGTCGAATATAATATTATCACCATTAGATCTCTTTAGATACTTGCTATGTAGAGTGTGCGTAGAATGGGGTACTGGTAAGATACACATCGTTTTATGACTTCGAGACCGGAAAACCTCACGGTACTTTAATGATCATTGAAGCTTCCGCAACAGTCATGCCTTGTTACTCCGAAGGAATACATCGCTCAACTATTATTTATGTTGTGAATGTGTGCCGGTTTATTGGTTGGTAAAGCTTTATATTTCAGTACAACTTATTATTTTATTTATGCTTTAACTGTTTTCCTACTTTATCGTTTTTAGCAAAACTTGCATTGTCTTTAAATCATTCTAGTGATTACTCGAAAGTTAGTTGTTATTTATACTGGGCACACTTCAGGATGATGTGCTCACTCAATTCCCACTTTCATTTTCAGAGACGGATCAAGTTGTGCACGTGGAGATGAAAGCTTTGAGGAGTTGGTTTCGTTAGTTAGTTAGCTTCCACTATGTTTATTTTTTGTTTATATTCTATTTGTAAACAAACTCATTATTGTATATGTATCATCTGAGAGGAGTACTCATAGTTATTTTCAGAGAGGGTTTAGATTCAGGTTAAACTTTGTTTACAACTTCTAAATTATTTGCTTAAATAGATGTTGTAGATCCTTAGTGCCTCATTTTATAGTTAATCTGTTGGAATAGTCAGCTGTCAGCTTAGGGGGCACTACATTAACACTAACTAATCAAGGATAATTTATCCATTACCAAAATTATTTGGATAAGGGTTCTTCAAATTACTTCATAGTTTTTTTTCTTTTGGTGTATTCACTGATTTGTGAAGGTGTCCCCAGATGTGGATTCATATTTTAGATTCCATTCTAATCTAGTCAAATGACTTGTTGCCTTGATAGGTATGTCTAAGATATTCATATTTGAATCATTACACGGTTAAAAAAACCTTCCGAGTCACGCTCTGCGAATCGGGCGATTGGATCAGTGGTAACTCGGAAAAAAAAATTCTACTTCGATCTCGTTTTCTGTGTTCTACTTCATTAATTTCAGGTGAATTTTCGAGTTACTTCATTGATTATCATGTCTTCTTGGATTAATAATCATTAATTCAAGTGTTTTAATCATGGAAAATAATTCTAAAATACCAGTTCAATCATGATACTGGTTTTGATAAGTCATCTTCAGTTGTAGGGAACAAAATTCCTTTGATTGAACTACTAGATGATTTGTTTGAAAAAAGTTTAGATCCATGGAGATTTTCGTTAATTGGAAGATTGAATTTACAGAAAATTAAATTCGTTGATGCTGTTGTTATTCTTCGAAGTCAATGGAAGTTGGTTGGTGAGTGTAAACGCATTCCTTTAAGAAGGGTTTTTTTCACAATCAAGCTAGATAATGAAATTGATCGAGATTGTATCAAATCAAAAGTATGGGAAGTTACAGATCAAGTTCTCAAAGTCAGGAATTGGGTTTATAATTTTAGACCAACTAATCAGAGAACTTCTAGGGCATTTGTTTGGGTGCGTTTTCCAGGTTTAGGACTTGAATTCTGGAGTGAGCAAATTCTATTTAAGATTTGTAAGGAAATTGGTAATCCAGTTAAAATTGATGCTGCTACAACTAAATGTGATGTGGGATATTATGCTAATGTTTTGGTTGAAGTTGATTTTTCACTTCCAATTCCAAATAAAGTTTGGATTGGCACCAAATATGGTGGTTTCTTTCAAGAAGTATCTATTCCAGATTTTCCTAAATATTGCAGTACTTGCAAAATGGTAGGTCATTTCATCAGAGAATGTAGGGTGGAGAAAAACAAAGTTAATCCAACTACCTCTGCAGGAAATCAGTTTCATCAATATACAAGGGTAACTTCTTCTTCTTCTCCTACTCATCAACATAATATTGAAACACCATCCTCACAAAAACCTGCATCTACACCAAAACTATTTGATTTTTGTGATAGGTCTGAATGTAATAGTGAGGATTCTATAGTTCATACTATTCATGTTACTCCTACTATCAAAAATATTAACACTGAAACTATTACGGAAAAAGGAAGATTCAGTCCTCTTAAATGCGTATAAGAAAATACTACAATGAAATCTGAGATTGTGAAAGTTCCAAAAGTTTTGGAGATTGTGGAGGAAAATTCATTACATAACAACACTATTAGCTTCATAGATGGTAAAACTGGTAGAGTATCAAATGAAGTTGTTAAAGTTACTTCTTGGTCTAAGATTGTTGAAAAGGAGATGGTCAATGCTTCACCCTCTACTTCTCAAAATTCATCTGCATCAGTTAAGGTAACTAATCATGTTCCTACTAATAACAAATATAACTTCAGGAAGAATCCAGGTAAAGGAGGTACCAGAAATCCTCCTCCCAATAAATGAAGATAGTATATTGGAAAATCAGGGGCCTGAGAAGACCTAGGGCTCAAGATAAACTAAGGTCTTTGGTAAATCAATTTAGTCCTTCTCTAATCTGGATTGCAGAACCAAAAGTCTTTTGTACTGCTTCATTTTGCAATAAACTGAATCTCCCTGGAATGCAGAGCATGGTGATTTATAATTCTACATCAACAAATAAAGGTAATCTATGGTTATTTTGGAATAAAAGTTTAGCTAGTCCTCAAGTTATTTCTCTTTCAAGTCAAATGGTCACAGTAAGTATTGGAGATGTTTTAGTATCAGGTGTTCATGCTCATTTTAAAAAGATTCGAAGGAAATTATTATGGCCAGAAATGGAATTAATCAGCAATCTCAAAAAGCCATGGATTGTGTTAAGTGAATTTAATGCAATCATTTCACCAGATGAGAAAATTGGTGGTAAAACACCAAACAGAGCTTCAATGTTGGATTTTGTCAATTGCCTTAATACATGTGAATTAATTCAAGCCCCTAAGTCAGGTTTGCAATTTTCTTGGTCCAACTGTCAACAAGGAAAGAATAGAATATTATGTACTCTTGATAGAGTTGTTTTAATCAATTATGGCTGCAACAGTATGGTGACTGGGGGTATAAAGTTGGTTTGAGAGTTGTCTCAGATCATGCACCTCTACTGGGGTGTGTGTGCAAATATTCCTAAGCCCAAAAATATTCCTTGGAGATTTTAGAAAATGTGGATTGATCATCCATCTTTCATTTTAGTGGTTGATGCAGCATGGTCCATTCCTGTTGTTGGGGATCCTGCTTAGAAGCTCAAAATTTTGAAGAAGGTTCTAAGTGAATGGAATTGGAGCGTATTTGGTAATATTCAAACTAAAATAAAAGAGGATGAAGCAAATGTTAAAACTGCGATGGAGTTATCTAATGCGAATCCTTTTAATGAAGAAATTTTAGCTAAACTAGTAGAAGTTCAAAATGAACATGCCACAAGAGAAGTGCAAGCTAATACTCTTATGAAGCTCAAATCCAGAGAAAAATGGGTCAAAGATGGTGCAGCTAATACTTGATACTTCCATGCAAAAATGAAAATCAGATAGGCCAAGAATTTAATAAGTGAATTAGAAGATGGTAATGGAAATATTATTTCTGATCAAACACAGATTGCTAGCTCATTATTTCAACACTTTCAGCAAAAATTTGAATTTAAATATGTTAATATTGTTGAAGGATTATTGTATGTTATTCCATCAGCTGTTACTGTTGAAGATCAAGCAATGATGGATTTTATTCCTACAATTGAAGAGATTAAAAGAATTATTCTTCATATGGATCCAGATAGTTCTCCAGGAAAAAATGGATTCTCTGGAATTTTTTACAGAGTGTTTTGGGATATCATTCAAAAGGATTTAAATGAAGCAATACAATTTTGTTGGAGAATAAGGTTCATTCCCAGAGGACTTAATTCAAATTTTCTTACTCTATTACCTAAGTGTCCAGGTGCAAAATAAGAAAGTCAATTCAGACCCATTGGATTGAGTAATATCTTATTGAAAATCTTCACCAGAATAATAACTACAAGAATGAATGGACTAATGGTGAAATTTATATCTCCACAGCAAGCAGCTTATATCAAAGGCAGAAGCATTCATGAACAAGTTGTCTTGGCTTCAGAGATGGTTGATGAAATGAAGAAGAAAAGGAGAGGAGGTAATGTAGCATTTAAACTTGACATATTTCAAGCCTATGACACAGTAAGTTGGAATTTCTGCTTAAAGTATTACAACAATATGGTTTTTCATCATCTTGGTGTGATTGGTTAAATCATTACACGATTCGTTTATTAATTTTAGGTATTAAATATATTAAATCATGAGATGATATTAAATTTTTAATTATAAAATTGTGATATAATTAACATAAATTGGTATGTATATATCTATATTCAAGAAATAAATACATAATCCAGTAGCGTTAATCTTTCATAGCATGGTTGCATATTTTTTTTATGTTTTTGTTTTAAGCATGAAATTTGTTATCCAATTGGGAAAAGGTTACACGAGGGTATGTCATTACCATAGAGTCATTTAGTACAATTTGATATATAAAAGACGGGATCGTATAGCCCCGGATTGTTGCAGAGAGATTTTTCAATTGACTACCATCTGTTGCATAATTCGCTAGACCATCCATTAATTTGTTCCTTTCCCAGTAATTGTGGTGGACGGTCCATTGTAGAATTTAAAGCATTCTCTGTTTGGTTTTGATAAGAGTCATTTACAAACATATCTTCTTCTTTTTTAGCATTTTTGAATATAGGCTCGCCTTTTTGAACGTTTCGGACATATGCTTGTTTTGACTTGGTTCTACATTTTTTTTTTGATTGCGTCCAGTTAAGTGCAAGGTGGCAGTTATCGCACCTATTAAAAAGTCATACTTACCTCTGAACCACCTCTCCTTGGTGGGGAGGGTAAGTGATTCAAAGATCCTGAACCGAGCTCGGCGAACCTGAAAGCGGTGCAAAGATCCTTCATTAGAATCGATGAACCTGAAAAATGTTGTAGAAGGTCGATTTCCCACCAACAAAAAACTCTAACGGTGTAACAAACCTGAAATCGATGAAAGAATCCTGAACTGAACTCGGGGAACCTGAAAAATGATGTAGAAGGTCAACATTAACAACAAGCTTGAGATATCAAAGCTTGCGAGTTCGACCAAGTAGTGCTCTAACAATAACAATAATTAATCGAAAGGATAATTACATTGTTTAATGAAATAGCTCAACCGTTAGGAAACAAAATTATAAAATAAGCAGCTGAAATTCTAGTAAATGGAATATCTTTTATGTAAAATAAGTGATAAGCTTATACAGAGCCTGGACTGGATTAGGGTGAGAAGTGCGGTCGCCCAGGCCCAATTCTGTCTAAGCCATTTCCGTTACCAATTAAGGCCCTTTTGCACCTAGGATTCGAAATCTAGATCTCCCACTTATCCAATTGTAGGGGTGTAAATTGGGCCAGCCGGGCAGCTTGGTCCGTCTTTTAATCTAGGCCAGGCCGGATGGGCTTCATATTCAGCTACCCAAAAAATCCGTCAGACCGGGCAGGCCAGATAAAAACACTTATTTTGAGGCCCAGAGGCCACCCAAAGCCCATTTATTAACCAGGTAAGGTTAGACCAAACAGGCTACGGGTTTTTTGTACTTTCAAAGTTTTGTAATAATGATTTAACTCATTTTTGGAATGCGACTGAATGAACTATAGTTTAAAAAAGTCTTATGCAATTAATCTTCTAAATGTAGGATAGAAACGAAAATAAGAGTTTTAAACCAAAACATAACTAAGATGCGTAATAATGTATTTCAACGTAAAACTAAAACTCTTTTGATAATTCAAACGAGTATCAGGACGGACTGTTTGGACATGTATCAGGCCGGGCTATTAAATTTTAGGGAAAGCCCGAACCTGCCCATTTAAACTAACTAGACTAGACCATGCGCCCATAGCAGGTTGCGATAGGCTTTGGACGCTTTCAGGTACAGGCGGGTTCGGGCAGGTACATGCACGTTGAGTAACTTTAGGTATTATTTACAGCCCCATCCAATTGTGCACCAAATCACTAGGCTAGTTACTAATTTATGACACTGGGCGCGTGTATACAAACTATATAACAAATTCATAGATTCTTTATCATATGCAAACTGCTTTTAGTTTTGTCCTGTTAGTTTTACTTTTTTCTTTTAGCATATATTTTCAAAAATTGTCCATGAAAAAATGAGTTGTATGACAATTACAGTATAATATTTGATATATTAACAATTTTTTGTTGTTAATTTGTTATTATGATATTTTGGGCGAAAAAAACTTTTAACCGCATAAAAGGCCATATAAACAAGTCCGCACAGGGTCCTTCTAATCTCAGGATCGGCTCTGGGCTTACAAGGCTTTAAGACGGAAGGGGAAAAAATCAACTTATTTTGACAGGGCAATAATGTCCAGTCCCAAGTCCAAACTGCATAAAAATGGTGAGATGCAAATTGCTAACTTAAACAAATAAACTCATAAAGCTAACTCGACTTGACAGTAAAACATCACCGGGAGTCTTTTTAATTGATGAAATACCAGCTGACTTCTTCTTTATTGGTTCTCACGCACTATGTATCTCTGAAATATGCTACAAGCCTACAATGCTGTTGACTGTTGAAGGTAAATTAAATAGGTTTCTGTCGTTCAGCCTGCACACCCTAAACCCAGCCCAAGATGAATTAACAATTAAGAAGCTATACAACTTGTAGACAAACAATGCAATTTCAAACACATAAAAATACTTATATACTATATAATTCAATATGGTCATTTAAAGAATATTAGACAAGTTAGGAAATCTTTACTGTTACAATAAGATACAACACTGCCAGAAAAATGAACCCCCCTCGAAAACAATAGCAACCCCGTTTTGAATGAGAGTTAGGCAAATTTAGAATACACCACCGATAGATCACAACTGGCCAAACACTAGTAGAACACCAACTGTTAGAATAAGAACCAGTGGAAATGAGAAAGGCCGAGAGACTGAGCCTTCGCTGGAACTGCCCAGGGGACTGTCGGGACATGCCAGTCCTTGCTTGTCTTCCCGACATTCACTTGAGAACAAGCCAGGTGGATATTTACCATAGAGATTTATGTAGCTGAACATAGTTGTTGCACAATCATTAGTTAAGTCATTTATATCTTCTGCAAAGGGGCAAGCAAATTCTTTGAAGGCGCCACAACAGAGTTTAGGCGGGTATTGTGGTCCTTTGCACTGGCTAGTGATAATAGTATAGTTTTGGAATTCAAAGTTCACTGCGCAACCTGCAGTTGATAATGGACAAAAGTTAAATGACACTCTGTATGAGCTACACAAATTACACCCGAGCAATATAAAACATGACCATTTGTTATATAATATATGCCTGCTCAAATGGATTAGGCTTGGAATCTTGGCTCTACACATAATAAATTGATTTCAGATAATTAGTTTAGTTGAAGCTGCTCCTATCATTAGGTTTGTATCAGGAATCCTTAACCATGTAGGTTGCCTGACTACTCTTAAATATATCAAGGTCTCCTCGTGGGATTTCTGATTTTCCAATAATATACGAGCCAAAATGTTTATAGCTGCATCCTTTAGGGCATAAGCTTTATCCTCCTGTTTGGAACAGCACCGCCATGTGTAAAGAGAAGAGAAATGAATTCTTACACTATGTTTTGGACTAAAAGGCAGCAAAATCTAGCCTTACGATTTTTCAGATAACTCAATACTTTCACCATCTCCCACAATCCTCATCCCTTTAATGATAATAGGGTTATTAGTTGGGTTCAGACACAATCAGAGGTTTCTTATCTCCTCTTTAACATAACTACTTGAGCAAATAATAATTATGAGAACTGTAAACTTCTATCTCTTCAATTTTCCTCTATTTATTCTCAGAATCCTGTCCATCAAATCTTCTATATTCTTTAGTTTTCTACCTTTGCTGAGCACTTCTATACAAGAGTTGTACCGCTTCAGTCAATTATTTCTAGTTGACTTACCTAGTTCTCCATGTATCGGAATGTATGTTTACGATCTAACAGATAGCGTATATTTGAGTTTACATATGAGTAACCTACCTTCTTTCATGAGATACAGTACTTTTTAAAACTTCTACAAATGTACACACTGACATGCTTTGACAAGTACTTTGGCTTTTGTTGTCGAAAATACATATATGCATCGTGAATTTCAACACATAATAACACTATACCTTTTGACTTTTAACTCTCTATGAAGTTCATAATTATATGCAACAAGTCAAACAGTCATAGTTGAAACTTACCTGCCATTCAACAACACCAACTAAGCCCGACCGTGCAAACTGAACAAATTGCATTAAACTAGCCAACGAAATGGATTAACCAGGCTTCTAGAGTCTAAAAAATCTTACTAAAATGATATGGTTTTAAAATGATTTAGGTTTGTTCAAGAACTGCAAGTAGTTTGCGTTTTAATTTCATCCACAATCATCATATCTATTCTTAGCACCATCATTCAGTTTCTGTTTGTTACCTATGGCAAATAAATCATGATTCGGTTTCTGCTCAATTTCAAGTCAAACAATCATGGACTCTGTTGAAATCTCTACGAGCCCTAATGTTCCACCGCAGAACCTATTCTCTCTTCTTTAAGAAAAAAATAAAAATGAAGACTGGATCAATTTTAAGCGAACTATCGATATCTCGTTTAATTCTCCACTTCCAAAATTAAGTGCATTTATCAATCTAGTGAATCTATTTAAACCTAAATTTCACATCGACAGCCTTCTTGTTTCCCAAAACTCCACGGAAAAAGATATTGATGAAAGTTCTAACCTTTACAGCTTATTACTTGAAAACAGCAGCAAAAACTAATGAAGAAAGCACTACATCTTCGACCAGCTGAATCAAATTTGCAAAACGAAAACAAATGACCCAATATATCTAACTAATATAAAGGATACCTGATTTTGCTTGGAGGAGTGTTCGTCCATTGGATCCATGCAATTTAAAGATATCATCTACGAAATTCGTCAGATTTAAAGAAAAACAATTAATTACAGACAGATATTTCAGGAATCAAATTCTGTAAAGTCTGGAGTCAAAATCTCACCTGAGATGAAGCTTGAAGTGGCTAATCCCGTAAAAACGAAGATGAATAAAACCAATAAGCAGTGATTCCAAGTCATTTCTTTGAACGAAATAGATCCTTTTCAATCTCCCTTTCAGCTGAGAGAAATTAGAAGAAAAAGGAAAAGAAGACTAGTTTTTCATTCTTTTTTCCAATTTTGCGATTTATGTAAAAGTAAACGCTGGGAGAAAAGGTGGCAACGCGTAAGGCCAAGAAATGACACCGAAAAGGACGCGTTTTCAATGAGTTTCCCGTTATCAGTATTTATTAGTATTTCTTACGGTTAGTGTTAACATCAGCGGTTCCATTAACTTGTATATCAGAACATATATTAAGGTAGGATAAAATAATAATATGTTGTATTGGTTATTGTATTTCTTGTTGGATAACTAAAAAATTTTGGAAATCAAAGTTTAGTGTTTTCAGAAAGGTGAGTTACATTTATACCCCTCAAAATTTAATCATTATTTTATTTACAACTCAATTAAATGCACAATTGTCTCATTCTCTATTAAATAAAAGCACTTAATGTTCTAATGGTGAGGTCATAAAAATAAGTTGTAATTCGGTTAAACTAAGTGCATTAAAATTAAATAAAAAATTATTAATCACCAACTGCATTAAGATTAAACGAAAAATTATTATTAATGTATCTTTTGCAGGTATGTTAGACTCCAACTGGAAGCATTCTTCTCATATGTTTCGCTAAAAGTTGCAAATGGAGTCGGTTCACCTGGACTGCAAGAAGTCGCATTATAAGAGACGGGATATTAGAAACAATCCTGTTAAAGGGGGCGGCGGATTTCATTGGAGGGACGGCAGTGAATAGGACAGAAAGATCATTACATGGTAATTCGAAGTGCCCTTTATAAGAAAAACTGAAAATGACTAATGAACCCTTACATTGTTTAGTATCGATAAACTAGTTTAGTGTTGATAATCAAATTTCACTTATATTAACTCTAAACCAAATCAAAATCATATTTTTAGAGTTTAGAAAAAAAAGTTTAGAGGAGAAGAAAAGAAAAACTTTTGTGATATTTGTGAAACCCTAGATTTTAATTCACTCTACCAAAATGAGTGATTCCAGTGACAAATTTGAGATGGGTGAATCTTTAAATTAGTTCCCATTAGCTTTTTGTCGCTCAAAATTATCTAAAGTATGTAAAAAAAATCGAAACTTTTAAAATTTCAGAAGAACTTACGGTTGGAATTTACCTCGTTACCAACCGTAACTCTCAGTTACGGTTCCAAAAGTATCGAATATCAACCGTAACTGGTTCAATTTGGGGAAAACTCAATCGTAATACCAGTTACGGTTGGTAGAATGACAACATATAGCAACTGTAACAAATTACGGTTAGTAACTAATGAATCGAGATCAACCATAACTAACCTACGGTTGGTAAGGTTATTTGAGTTAAAAATCGTAACTCAAATACGGTTGATAACAGTGATGCAATTACAAACCGTAAAAAGAAAATGAAACATCCATGGCAACTTACGGTTCGTAACTTAAGTAACGAGACCAACCGTAAGTAATTTACGGTTGCAAAAACAATTCGTAACTGAACATTTTATCTCAAAGTCAAGAACTTACGGTTGGTATTTGAGTTAAATGAACCGTAACATCAACCAAATCTATAGTTACGGTTCCAATTGGAGTTATTACCAACCGTAACTCACATGCAACATAGAAATTTCAATTTCAGTTTTGATCTAAAACCATAATTTTTGATACAAAACTAACTTAAATCAAACACAATAAACTAAACCCTAACTGGGTCTTTTCGAAATATAGTTTTCAATCAACGATTATCAATTTTTCAAATCGCTGATTAATCGAGGACGATGAAATTTCAATTTTAATGGAGGAGGAGAAGAGAACAGAAGATGAAAAAATCAAAAAAGTTTTTTTATTTTTCTGATTCCATTAGGTTAAAAATTGAAGAGGGTAATCTAGTCAATTTACACCTCCTATAGGACATCCCCTAACCAATAAAAGGGACATTGTTATCACACTTGTCGCACCTCTAATGGAACATGCCGTCCTATAACAGGGTTGATCAGAAAAGACGGTAAAAATGTCTTTCTTGTTTTTTCCGTTGATAATAATGTCTCTCGTGTTTATGGAACCAATACCTCACGAGACAAATTACTGCCACGTGGTGGTAGCACCTTGGAAAATCTTAGAGGGTACGAGTATGAGTCGAACCAAGCACTCTATGGAAACTTAACATGTAAAAGTGACTATTTTAGTGTCACATAGCCATTCTAAATTTCCAACAAACAAATATGGGTGGTATGGGTTCGACAATAATTTTTGCTAACTTGAGCGCCTAGCTAGAAATGGAGAGAATGAGACAACTGTGCATTTAATTGAGTTGTAAATAAAATAATGATTACATTTTGAGGGGTATAAGTGTAATTCACCCTTTCTAGAAATACTAAAGTTTGATTTCCAAGATTTTTTAGTTATTTAACAAGAAATACAATAACCAATACAACATATTATTATTTTATCTGACCTTAACATGTGTCCTGGTATACAAGTTAATAGAACCCTAACATCAGCTGCACTGCCATTTAATTTATCTATCTAATTAATCCCCTTTTTTTACATTAAATAAATAATAATAATTCAATCATCAGGGGCTATTCCAGTTAGCAAGGAATATGACTTTCAAATAGGAGGTCAGCGGATCGAGTCTCTGCACACGAGTTTGGAGATCTCATAAAATACTCCTCTTATTTAAAATTTAGTTCAAGTTCTTGATATAATGTATCAAAATAATAATAATAATAATCCGGTAAAAACTGATAATTTGCCTCTGGTCAAAATCTTTTTTATTTAGGTTTTTGGTGTGTCATTCGACAGAACAATGAAGCACAAGTAAGTATTTAAGGACAGGGTCAGGGGGAGAAAAGGAACTACTCATCCCAAGATCTGTGCTATTGCATTACCGGTGAAAGGGATATTATGCAGTCGGTGAATAAAGTTTTCCTGAATGCTTAAAATAACAATCTTGTTATAGGGGTGGCAAGTTCCATTAGAGGGGCGGCAAGCTAATAAGACAAAAAAGTTCATTACATGAGTAATTCAAGTGCCCCTTATAAAAAAGAATCTAGAAATGACTAATTAACCCTTATTGTTGATAATCAAGATTAGTGTTTATAATCAAGCTTAGTGTTGATAATCAAGATTAGTGTTGATAATTAATTTTCACTTATAATAACTCTAAAATCAGATTTTTAGAGTTATAAAAAAAAAAGTTTAGAGGAGAAGAAAAAAAAACTTTTGTGATATTTGTGAAACTCTAGATTTTGATTCACTCAACCAAAATGAGTGATTCCAGTGGAAAATTTGAGATGGGTGAATCTCTATACGATAGAGAAATCAAATACTACATACCCCTTGATGGAGATTCTGATATGGAGTATTGGTTAGATGGTAGAGATGTTTTAACCCATAGTGAAGGTCAATCTCAACCAATTGAAGAAATTATCCAACAAAGTGAAGAACCAGCAACGGAAAATGACCAGGTATACTTCTAAATTAGTTCCCATTAGCTTTTTGTCGCTCGAAATTCTCTAAAGTACGTAAAAAAATTGAAACTTTTAAAATTTCAGAAGAACTTATGGTTGGCATTAAGCTAGTTACCAACCGTAACTCACATTTACGGTTCCAAAATATCAAATACCAACCGTAACTGGTTCAATTTTGGGAAAAACCCAATCGTAATACCAGTTACGGTTGACAATTTCATGCAGTGGTTACCAACCGTAACTCATCATGTGGATGGAAGTATTTACTGCACTTATTACGGTTGGTAATATGTGAATAGTTACAAACCGTAACCTCTGTTACGGTGTGTTGTGTATTTTTGTTACCAACCGTAAATTGCTCTGTATGTTTTCAATTTTCTTTTGATGTATTTACGGTTTGTCAGGAGATGACAATTACAAACCGTAGGTATGTTACGGTTCATACATGTTTGTAGTTACAAACTGTAACTCGGTTACGGTTTGTGTATTCTCTGTCGTTACCAACCTACCTTTATATATATTTTCGTTTTGTTGTCTCGCTTAGACTAATGTGGCTATATTTTTGTCTAGATCGGGGATTTACCTCCCATAATAGATGAACAACCTTTAGCAAATGAAGTTCTCACCAAAGATTCTAGCTTTCACTATTTAACCGAGGAGACATGGAAGGAGAAAGACGATGCAAATAAGTGGGCTAGAGAACGAGGCAAGTTGATTATGTGTATCATAGTTTGTAATGGTACCACTAGTGATAGTGTCTTTCAAATGGTTTGCGAGTGTAGTGGAAAACATAGAAGTCACGCAAAAAAAGGTACCATGCAAGTACCAAAGACAAAGAGGAAGAATACTACTTTCACTAAGAAGACCGGATGCCCCTTCAAGCTTCAGTTTAAAAAGAACACGACAAAAATGTGGTTTTTGGAGAAAGTTGTATGTGGTAGTCATAACCACCTTATACCGGAGAGTTTGTTATCACACTCTTATGTTGGACGCCTTACCGAAGAGAAGATCGTAGAGTCACTGATACAAATTCGTATGAAACCCGTTGATATCCTTGCTCACTTAAAGGAAAAAAATCCACAAAATGCTACTACTTTGGCTAACATCTACAATGCAAGAACAAAATTGAAGGATAAGAAATGGGAACAAAGGAACGAAGTGCAACAATTAAGGCATTTAGGGGAGGCGCATAATTACTCGGTTTTCCACGATGAAGATGAGAAAGGACGAATAAGACATCTTTTATTGGCTAATCCTGAATTTGTGAAGTTGGCACGGTGCTCTCATCAAGTGCTTCTAATGGATTGCATATACAAAACCAACAACTTTGAGATTCCGTTATTGAACTTTGTCGGGCAAACTTCTACCAATGCTCCTTTTAGTGTTGGTTTTTGCTTCTTGAAAGATGAGCTCGAAGAGAGCTATGTGTGGGAACTAGAACAAGTGAAGTTATTCTACGTAGAGGGATATACTCCAAAGGTGATTATTACCGACAAGGAACAAGCTTTGTTGAATGCAATAAGGAGGGTTTTCCCGGAAGCTCATAACCTTCTTTGCACGTTACACTTGTGGAAAAGTATTGAAACTAAGTGAATGCGCCTTGTCCGTCCAACCAAAAAAAGCGAAATAGATAGAATAAAGAAACTACCGTTACATAAACAAGAGGAAGCCAAAGAGAAATTTAAGAAGGATGACAAGTTGGCGGAACTAAAATGGGAAAGTTTCAAAACGGAGTGGAGAGCCTTGACCTATTCTATCACCGTGGATGAATATGAGGATATAGCTCGTATGTTAGTGGCTCATTGGAAAAGAGGTTATCCAAGTGTCGTGAAGTATTTGTTGGATAATTGGTTGGATCGGCACAAAGAGAAGTTCGTAGCGGCGTTCACTAACCAATATAGGCACTATGACAACCAAGCTACAAGTACGGCGGAGTTAGCTCACAACTGGTTGAAGAAGAAACTTCATAGTTGTAATGGTGGGTTAGTTACGTTATTTGAAGCCATGGATTCGTATTTCCGCCGTGATCACGATAGAGTTACAGAGTCTTTTGAAAAAAGCCAAAGTAAACAACACACCAAATGATTTGAGAAAAGGATTGAACTATGGAAGGCCATAATGTTGTCTATGCTGAAGCAATTCATAATTATGACCGATGATGAAGAGGATGCTTAAATGTTTTCAAGTCTTGGTGAAATACATTTTATATTTTGTATTTTGGTATTTTGACTAAATGTGATATGATTAAAAGTGACAATATCATATGTAGTTGATTCACGTTATGAATGAAGTATTTTGTTCAATTAATATATATCAAATCCAAGTATGTTGAGATAGTATCCATATGAGGCAAGGTTTCATAGTTATGTACGGTTGGTAACTAGATTCAATAACCAACCGTAACTTGCGTAAGAAACAAATTTTAACTTCCATTGTCATTTACGGTTGGTTTCGATAATACCGTTATTATTTACATTTAAATGCTTGTCACCGCGAGGGGTGGGCGTATGATCAATCGGGGTTAAGTTATTTCCTCTCTTTTTCTTCACCCTATCAGGATTCCTACATAAGAATTATAATTTATTGATTAACTAAGTGTAGAACAAATAATATAGAAAACAAAACACACAAAAACTGGTGAGTAGGTTAACTTACGGTTCGTAATATGACATCAATTACAAACCGTAACAAATTACGGTTGTTAAGTAATGAATTGAGACCAACCGTAGCTTAACTACGGTTGTTAAGTAATGAATCGAGACCAACCGTATCTCAACTACGGTTGGTAAGTCAACTATAGTGTCGAACCGTCCATCACTACTTCAAAAAAAATTAACATACAGGATGATGTACGGTTGGTCACGTTAATTGAGTTACAAACCGTAACAAAATTACGGTTCGTAAGTGAGATGAAAATATACGGTTGGTAAGGTTATTTGAGTTACAAGTCGTAACTCAAATACGGTTGATAACAGTGATGCAATTACAAACTGTAAAAAAAAATGAAAGTTACAGGACAAATTACGGTTCATAACTGAAGTAACGAGACCAACCATAAGCTATTTACGGTTGCAAAAAAAAAACGTAACTAAATATGTTTTCTCAAAATCAAGAACTTACAGTTCGTATTTCAGTTACAACGAACCGTAGCATCAACCAAATCAATAATTACGGTTCCAATTGGAGTTATTACCAACCGTAACTCACATGCAACACACAAATTTCAGTTTCAATTTCGATCCAAAACTCTAAGTTTTGATGCAAAACTAACTTAAATCAAACACAATAGACTAAACCCTAACTGGGTTTTTCGAAACATACCTCAAATAAGTCATTGTGCTTGATTTTGACGGTTGAGGAGTTTCAAATTGATGTTCTTGACCTAATGGACGATTTGGTTCATTAGAACGGCTACAATCTTCGTCCCTTCTTCTTCAGCATCTCTAATATAGTTTTTAATCAACGATTATCAATTTTTCAAATTGCAGATTAATCGAAGAGGACGATGAAAAATTAGTTTTAATGGTGGAGAGGTGGAGAAGAGAAGATGAAGTTGCGGTTGAAAAAAAAAACTGTTTTGATTTTCAGTTTCTATTAGGTTAAAAATAGGGGAGGACAATTTAGTATTTTCAAACAAAAAAACAAGGGTAAATTAGTCCATTCAAGGTGAAAAGGATAATCTAGTCAATTTACAACCCCTATAGGACACCCCTTAACCAATAAAAGGGACATTGCTATCACACTTGCCGCCCCTATAACAGGATTGTGAAATAATGCCGCCCAAACACCCAATAATAACAACCGAGTGAGTCACCTTATAATCAACGAACGACGTTCAAGGAAGTAAACTAAAATAACTCTGACTTCCAAATCACATTTAAGCATGAAATGCAAAATAAATCATGTGCCTTGTCGATGTTGTGGTAAAATTATTCGGTAATCATATCAATAATCTGAGTTCGAACAAGACCACCGGATTCATTATCAATACAAAAAATGAAATCATTTACATTTCCAATAGCGAGATGTCGAGACATAAATTATACTTATTCATGGATGGTAAGAAAAACTAAACCAATAAGAGAGAAGAAATATAACTAAAAGAAAGAAAAAATATCGGAGTATGAATATATATACCTCCTCAAATTAAAAGTTGTGTACATGATTAAGAACGTAAACATTCATACTTACGGATTGCAAAATGGATCTAGGTCATCATCACAACTGGAAAATCTACGACCCGACTGCCCGCCCAATCCATCTTTAAGAATTTTCAGGATAATATTCATATTATTAGAAAAATACTAGTACGAGGGACAAGGCAGCTATGAGAAAGGAAGCTGCAATATTTGTTTTTCTACTAGGTAAGTTGATACTAGATGAAGATTTTCCTGGTGGAGGTGAGTCAGGACAATCAAGACCATCTTTACCTCCATGACATTCATTTGCAAACAAACCAGGTGGGTACTTTCCATACAAATTTATGTAGCTGAAAGCCGTGGTTGCACAATCACTATTCAAGTCGTTAATTTGATCTGCAAATGGACACATAAATTCTAACAAGGCGGCACAACATTGCTTAGCAGGGTATTGAGGTCCTTTGCATTGGCTCGTTATGATTGTGTAGTTCATGTTTTCAAAATCCACTATGCAACCTGTCGTGTATCATAAAAATTAATTATAAGACAAAATATTATCTTTCATTCTTTTTAAAAAGACTATTAAATTGAGAATAGTACATACATGATTGGTTATCAACGCAAGAGATAATGCGACGAAACGATTTTCCTCAGACTTTAAAAAGACAATACAAAGAAAAATTACCTTTTTTCGCCTGGAGGAGTGAACGGCCTGTGGATCCATGCGATGCCTCAAATACATCACCTACAACCAAAATTCAGATAAGAACAAATTATTATTAGGTTATATTTTCCTATTATTTTGATCTATATCCCCATCTATGTTTGCACGAATTTAATCCATATATTGAATGGCATTGGCATAAACAAGTAGAAACTTGACATTTGAAATAAATATAATTAATCACCTGAAACGAAATTTGAGGTGGCCAATTCCGTCAAAGCAAAGAACAGAACTACAAAGAAACAAGTTTTCCAAGCCATGTTGTTATTATTATGTTTAAATAGTTGTGCTTGGTGGTTATTAGGAGATCTCTTTACGATCTCCCTATCATCAACTGACTTAATATGAAGAGACAAAAGAAATCAAAATACAGAGTTAGAAAGGGAGAGAGAGGAACATTTGTTTCTTGCTTTTTTGCTGTTAGAAAAAACAAACTGTAAGAAAGGAGATAAAATCGCCATGACCGTGTAACCTCCAATATCAACGGTCTTTCAATCGATTAATTAATATAGGCTTCCACTGCGTACAACCCTTATCTAACTAAATCCAAACTTTTATGCTAATGTTTTGCTCTCTTTGTTCGTCATGTTAAATACCAACATTATTTTCAAATAAAAAAAAATACTAATCAAAGAAAATTCTACAAGGAACCAAAATCCTTTTTTTTTATTATTATTACTAGTAAGGACACATGTGCATCGCACATGTTTGGATTTTTACTCATCCAAAAATACTGAATTTGAAAGTCATGAATTTTTTTTCCTAAAATGAAGATCTACTATTCTTATTTGTACTCGTTATGTAGATAATTGAAAGAGCTTTTCAAGTATATAAATTTTAAAAAAATCTGGTGTATATTTTGAAAGATATTAAGTTTTTAAAGTTTTTGATCTATTTTTAAATCAATGGTATTTATGTAAATATGTAGAAAATGGGAACAACTAAGTAATTTAGGGGGTCTCCTACCAAAAAGAACTCTTTTCTTTATATTAGTAAGATTTAGGAACGGAAGCGCAGACCTGCACTGGAAAGATGTATAAATTGACAAATAAAAATATATTTATTTATTTTATAATCCAAATTATTTTTCCATCCCGTAATTATATAGTTAAAGTAAAAGAAAAGTAAAAGTAAAATTATAAAGAATGCTGATAGCATATAAAGTTAATACGATGTCATGATAAGACTTTAAATATGACCACATAGCCAAATTACTTAATGCCCTCACAATTATTATACGTTTAATAGAAAATTACATATGGGCAAAATGAAAAAGAAAATGTTGAGAAAAAAATTATAAATTTCCTCCCACAATTGTTTAAGCACACCTTCGTTCGTAAAATAATATGTAAATAACCAAGGTCGATGAAAATTATAATAAGGAAACCTGGGTTGAGGTGCAGACAAAGTTGCTTTGTTTAAGGTTTTTTACGCCTATACGGAAGTCAATCCGTTGCAGTAGATTTTGACAACACAACCCTCAAGATATAGCATATCAAACTCGTTGTATAGTACTTTAGTTCTGTACCAAATAGAGAACAAGAACCCACTGTTGTCTTGCTAAATATACACGGCACATACACACTTTTGAGAAGAGAATTGTGTTTAAATCATTGTAAGACTACGACTTCTATAAATATAAAGACACGCTTGTTCAATAACAATAAGAAGACGCGCATATGTATGGAATGGAAAAGACACAAGACTCCCTTCTCAAAATACCACAAGCAATATCAGTTAGTACAAGAAACAAAAGTCAAGAAAAAGGTTAGTTCAATTTATTTGAAATTAGAGATCAACAGTCAGTTTTAGTTAAAATTTGAAACCATACAAAAGAACCAAGAAAAAAAAAAGAGAAGATAAAACTAGATTAATTGAAACACCTCAAACTTTTTGTTAGAGCACTGCTCGGTCAAACTCGCAAGCGTTTCTATCTCAAGCTTGTTGTCAAGTTTAGTTGCCAAAACTATAAGTCTTGATTTCTAGTCTACTTATAGCTATGTCTCGGACTAGGATAGAATGTTTAGTTGAGCATTAGACTTCACGGCGTTCATCGATTGAAGATGAAGAACTACTAAGGGGATCTTGTGGAACTTCATTAACAAAAGGTATGTGGAGACTTGAACTCATCTATTACTCAGAAGTCTATTTCCATTCTATGTCCTATTTAGACAAAAGTTGTATAGCTATATAGACTTTATAGTATACACATTTGATATTTCGAGCTGAGTTTAACTCGCTTAAATATTTCTCGAAATATGTGTTGGTAAGCTTTCGCTTTAACCAAGTTCATCTTTATTCTTGACGAAAGTCAAAAGATGATCATGTGAAAATCGTATGAGAACATCTTACATGATTTGTGTGAGACAATCATTTGATGTAGAATCGGAATGTTTCGTATTGATCTATTGACCACTTGAAAATTGCTTTGAAGCTAATAGTTTGTGTGAGAAAGCTATTCCCATCTTCCAAGAATGTTTCAATGATTAAAATGGAGTTTAGAATGATTAACCATTGATTGAATATGGCACAGTATGCGTACTTGTATGCTAACTGTTGCAAGTTATTCAAAGTCCGGGAACCATAGTATGCATACACGTATGCGTACTGGTTGGTTAGTTGAAAGTCCGGAAACTTAGTATGCATACCCATATGCGTACTGGCGTAAAGTTTAAGTCAGGGAATTCAACTGAGTTTGGAGGTATGCGTACCTGTTCGCATACTGGCGAACCCAAACTATGTCTGGCCACTTAGGTATGCCTACCCGTTTGCATACTTGAGTGGGTTAAGTTCTAAAATCGGTTTGTTCATGAACTAATACATTTATATATTAAGGAATGCAACCTTTTTCAAACCGTGGCTATAATGTTTATGAACTGATCAAGTGAATCAAAATCGATTTTGCTTCAATTATGTCTTGTATACTTCTATGAGAATACAAACAATTGAACAACTCCATAACTAGTTTCATGTGAGTCATTTGAACTAGTTGTGATTAAGATGAACAAGGTTGATATGAAAGTGTTCATATGGCTAACTTATTGTTGAGCCAACTATGTGCACACGTTTGGGTACGGTTACTCATACCTAAATGTCACATTTCATTTGTGTATAACAAGCTAAGTTCGATCTAACGGTTGAAAGATATTAGCTCGACTCTAATCAGGTTTTCATCTAACGGTGAATATTGAATGCTTTGGTACCATGGTAACATTGATTGCAAACCCTGATTTGAAGATTATATAAGGGAAAACTCTAGCAACTGGGAAACCTAATCCCCACACCTCTTGCGTGATACTAGTTGCGACTAGAGTTGATTCTCCTCTAACCTAGGTTTTTTCCTAAAACCATTATAGGTTAACGACTTGAAGAATTCATTGGGATTTTGAAGCCAGACCCATCTATTTTCTATGTAGTTGCGTGTTCTGATCTTACTTTGTTCTCTAAGATTTGCTCGAGATTTAATCTCCGATAGGTAAGATAAAAAGTAGTCACAAACATCTTCGTCTCATCGTTTGTGATTCTACAATATCTTGTTTCGCTTCCATATGATTAATATTATTGTGAGGTGATTGATATTACTAGGTTGTTCTTCGGAATATAAGTTCGGTTTATCAATTGGTTCATGTTCACCTTGATTTATCAAAAGACGAAACAAAAACTCGTAGGTATTTCTATGGGAGATAGATTTATCTATTAAATAGACTTCTCTGTGTGAGATTAATTTGTTTATCAAGTCTTCGACTTTGGGTCGTAGCAACTCTTAGTTGTGGGTGAGATCAGCTAAGTGAATCAATTTCGCAGTATCCATAGTGGTTCAAGAGGCATAAGGAACGCGGCTGTACCTTAATCAATGTCAGATTGGTTAGGGCTCAACTACATTCCAGTCCAAAGTTAATTGGTAGTAGGCTAGAGTCTGTAGCGGCTTAATACAGTGTGGTGTTCAAACCTGGACTAGGTCCCGGGGTTTTTCTGCATTTGCGGTTTCCTCGTTAACAAAATTTCTGGTGTCTGTGTTATTTCTTTTCCGCATTATATTTTTATATAATTGAAATATCACAGGTTGTGCGCAGTTCAATCAATTAGATAATCCAACCTTTGGTTGTTGATATAAATTGATTGACACTTGGATAATGGTCTTTGGTACCATCCAAGTTATTTCTCATATTAATCTGGCTCAAAGATTTCTATCTGTTCGATCGCAGATTGATTTGATAAATTGAGATATAACTCTTGGATGTATTTTCCTTGATTGAGTCTCACTGTATAGTTGATTCTCTTGGAAATATATTGGAGTTAGTACATACAGATTTCCTAAATGTAATATTGGGTGTGGTTGTTAGACCCTCGGTTTTACAATTGATATCAGAGCAGGCAAACACGTTTAAGACCTCATAAGTCTGTGTTTGTAGCAATCTGGATCTATGGACAGTAATGCTATCTCAATAAACGCATCACCAGTTCACAAACATTTTGACTTGGTTCAAAGCTCTGCTTCTCCTGAGGAATCTTTCCCATCCTCTCCATTGTCAAAAACTGTGTATAACTGGGAAACACGCCTAGATGAATAGTTGGATGATCTTTCAGATGAAAGTGATTCAGACAATGGATACGACGTTGATGAGGAAGTCTCTCAATACATCAATTTCTTTGACCATATCATAAAGAAAAAGAAGTCAACATCTTGCTTGGCTGAGTTTCTGACTCCTCTCTGTCTGGAAAACGAGAAATTGAGAAAGCTCTTTAAAGGTTATGATTGTGGATATAATATCTAACAATCCCTTCTTAAAGATCACGAGGAAGATGTGCGTTCAAATAATTATGAATGTGAAAATCTTCGTCGAAATATCTTTAAGTTGAAAGAAGAACTTGCTGAATCTGAAGTAAGATATGACTCTCAAAAAAATTGTTTTAGTGACAGAGAAATTGTTTTTCTCGCTAAAGAAAAACAATTTGAGACTGACCTAAAAACTGCTCTTGATAAGGTCAAATCACTGGAGGAGAACTTGAAAAAGTTCAACACTAGCTCGATGAAGTTATCCACTATTCTAGGAGCATGTAAGAAACATCGTGATACACGAGGTTTGGGCTAGAAAAGAATAGACACTCCAAGTTGTGGTGTGGTCAATTTTATCTGCGTTAATGACAACCTCTAGCATAAGAGTTCCACTGATGGCAAAAGTGAAACTTTACTTTTGCCAACAGAAGTTTTAACAAACCAAGGTAGTCTCTTAAAACTAGTCATATGAGAAAAGTTAATAACTCTCCTTCCAGATGTTATTACTGCAGAAACAAAGGTCATCTTGAGAGAAGATGTCGTTTTAGTTTGCGGAATAAAAAACTTCATAACATTCTTATCTGGATGTTTTTAAGGAAGTAATCAAACCAATTTCTCATATTACTGGTCTTAATTATCCAACTCTCAGATAAGAAAAGTGATGTGATGAGCCAAGTCTTGCCTGTAAAGATAACACAAAGGTTTTCTACAATTGTAAAAAGAATTGTGTTATATGGACCAATGACTGTCTTGTTGATCCAATGAACAAGAAAACTTCATCGAACTTTTCTTCCGAGACTAGAGGAAATGTTGGATCAAAAGCGTCATTTTTTATCACGCCCCACTTCGAATTCTAGGTCGGCCTCCCTAAAATCCAAAGTGTGCCATACTCATGGACCACTTTACACACTTTAACCGTCAAGCCAACAAATGGAAATCAGGCTATTGTATGGAGCATATTAACAATAACCCGAAAAATAAATGAATTTTATTTATGAAACTGATAAAGAAGTTGTAAAGTTTAATCAAAACTCTATATTTAGAACAATCTTCGACACACAGGCCGATCCAAAAATAAGTATATAGAATCTGCGATTCCCAAAACTCTAGATAGGTTTTTAAGCTGTTTGTCTAGCTTAGAATTTGGAAACATCGTTCATAATATTAACAACAATGATTTTCTATAACGGCCAAGAGTGAATTTGAAATATAAGTGTTATGCCAAACAAGTGGAATGTGATGAAAAGAAGAAAACGAAGGAAGAAAAAGAAGCTGGTGATTGTGGTAGTGAACGTGGTGATAACTGGTGGCAGTCACTGTAATAGAAAGAGAGAGAAAAAAAGCGGCAGAGGCGAGAAGAAAAAGAAGAAGAAGTTAGCGTGAGGGAGTGCTGCATAATATAAGTGAATCAATATCTTTTCTTCTAGGAAAGAAGTTTGTTTGTAGAAGTGGTTTCTCTTTAACACCTCCAATTTTAGATATTCAGTTACTGAACCGCAAATAGATAAAACTTTTCGTGCTTTTAGAAGATCCTTGGTCCTGGCAGTGGTTGGCATATATCAAGTTTTATTGACGGAAGAGATAAGTGAAGGAAAAAACGAAGGCTGTCCTTGCCATGAAAAAAGCTTTGAGTAAAGCCAAATTTGTATCCATCCCGACGAAAGACAGGAGCAGGGTTCTACAGTTCAGCAAAATCTGGTGGTATTGTAGTGAAAGAGCAACATGGAAGCTTTTCGGGCACTAAATATTTCAAAAAGGTAAAGAATGCGTGATGCTATAAAAAGGTTAAAAGTTCAAATTAAACAGTTGGAGAGTATAATAGCGTACGTGAGATGACCAACATACAATTTCAACATTGAGTTGTTAACGACTGAATTAAACTTTTATCACGCAAGAAGGGCATCCTCATCAAGCAAAACCTTGAGTTGGAGACTGCTTTAAAAGAGTTAAAAGAATTTCTGCAACTAGATGAATTTCTCACCATGAAAGATATGTTGATGGGGAAAATGCAGAGGCTATCCCGTTTTCATTGCAACTGAAAAAGTTTAGGCACGTAAAAATCAAAATATTATTGGCATGAATAGTCAAACCATACTTAAGTATGTGAATTTGTGTTGCATCTCTTGCAGCAAATCCTACAAGTAAAGATGTTTTTCGGGACATAAAGCAATATGTACCAATGCAAACCTCTAAATAATTTTAAGTAAAAAGGAAATATGTCTAAATAATGCAACATATATGCGTTTGTATATTGATTATTAGATTTTGAGGAAAAAAAAACGATGAGGCTATGTTTAGGAGATTGCTTAGAACTTAATTCGAATGCTATTGGTTGTGTTAATAAAGCCACTGAACTTATTTATAATGCTAAGGATCAGACTAAAAAAAAGGTAGTCAAGATTTTACTTCTCCATTGTCCAAAATAGATGGTGATGCCATTTGAATTAAAAAGACATGAATACATGCATGCATGCACACATATATATATATATATATATGATGGAAATCAGGATCCAAACATGGACTTTTAATAAAAGGTTGAGCCCCCGCCATAGGCGGGGGTGATACCTAGTATAGTCTAAAAGTCAAGCTGCTCCACGATCTTGATTTCCTGAAGGAAAAAATAGTAAGTTGGGTCAGACCCCAACTAAAGGTAATCTCTCACACGCTTATGATATCGATAGATTATTCCAGTGGGTCAAAAAATAGTAAAAGAATAAAAAGAGAAAGTGACACTAATTGGTCGTGAAAAATTTAAGTAAAATTATCGTACAAAAAATAAAATAAAGATTAGTAAAAGTCATTTCCCCTCTTAACTAAACAAAATACTCAAGATAAAACAAACAATTTAAAACCATGTTTGAAACCCTCCTGAGGACTCCCCCATAAGTAAAATATTTATATCGATTGTCTCTACTAGTTCGGAATACATTTTACTAGCTATGCACCGAAACCCATCTTCAACAAGAATCGCATATGCCTTTGTGGTCCACTTAATTATCCAATCATATGTTAGAAAAATAAGTGTTCGCATCGACTTCCCCAATATTCCAAGAATACCATGGAGTGTTATACGACTCCTCGGTCATCGAGTCGAGCCAACCACGACATCAAACACAGACAACACCATTTATCTTCGCATAGCATTTGTATACACATAATTCATCATCTGTCACGTGTTGGAAGAGTTACACGTGGAAGATGCATAGCCTGAGACATCAAGACACGATGCCACGTCTCTATACCCAAGGGACAGTTATCATCTACACATGTTCATCAGCAAGCGGATCCGACAGCTAAGAACCTAGGACCAGTAAAGTATTGATCCACTGAGAAGTACTGAAGAGCATCCTAGGATCTACTTTATTCCATCTCTAGGAGGACCCGAGATCAACGTTGGAGATTGGATATACTGACACAGATGGGACAGGAGCCGCAGACACCTGTCCGGTGTATGCAGGCAGCCCAACTACCCTCATTAAACACTCTAAACATAAGGTACGTGTTAACTAACCTGTGGAGGCGAAAGAGGTGACCCATCGTTACCATACATGACCACTGGAGGCATCATTTGCGAACGAAGACACCATCGGGATCAGCACAAAGAACAAAAAGATAAGGCTACAGCTGTCCCTAACACTGGACCCCATGTTTTATCCCTATAAATACCCCTCTCCACTGATGGGTCGGCCAGTTTTTAGTAAGAATGAGAGATCTTAAAGAGAGAGAAATAGGAAGAGTAAGTATGAGTTCCATTTCCCCCTTAGCTTCGTTATTCAGAGAGAACCATTTAACTATCTTTGTAACTCTTCAATACATAGTGAAACTCCAACCCCGTGGATGTAGGCCTTAGTGTTGAACCACGTAAATCATTGTCTCATTTACATTCAGCATTTTACTTTTTGTCTTATTGTTATGTTTTGATCGTATGCACGGTTCAATCTAATCCCCTGTGACCAGACGATGACGAGCCCGAAGGCTCATAGTCTGATAGGCTTCGAACTCATATCATCTTATGTGTATTTCATTCCTCTTATTGATTTTATATGAAATGCGAATATTGTTTGTGAGCACGTAGATCCCATCGTAATTTATGTGTTCATACTCTGGCGCTAGAAACAGGGACACTAGTCCCGGTAAAAGATTTATCTTTCCATGTGATTTTGCTCTTTTGGCTCTCAGCACTATTCCCCCGATAACGGTGTTTTGAGCAGTTTACATTTAAGTTTCGAACAACTCACCCGCGTTTTCTTTGGAAAAAAAAAACGTTCTTGGACTATGTTTTCTTTTATATCAGTATGCTTCTGCAAAAAACATTATAGATCCATGTTCTCCTTGAAAAAACCTTTTCGGATCTATATTTTTCCTCATGGTTAATATGATTTTTTTGACAAAACTTTTTTTTAAAAGTTTTCATTATCCTCATATATCTTCTAACAAAACATACGCTGAAATTAGGCGCACATCTATAAAACCTGTGGACTTGTTACTTTCCACAATGTATTGTTGAATCTGTCAGTAGATCTATGTTTACAATGGTCGGATCTACGTTTTCCCCTGGAAACTTTGAAAACTTTTAAATACCCAATGTGATCTCTTCGAGCCGTGTTCTCTTCGAAAACGCTTAAAGGAACCTTTTGGTGTATGCCCTTTTTTTTGAACAAACTTTGCTAACAAAATCAACGTGGCTTCTGTTTTTTCAACTACGACTTATTTTTGCAGAAAAGTTAGAGATGGAGAAAACGAAGGAAGTGGGAAAAACCAAAGCCTCGTCAAAAGAAACACCAAGGACCATCCCAGTGGTAACCCGCAGCAAGCAAAAATGATAAATATCGAAGATAGCCAACCAGAAGGATGTTTGGCCTTGGGACGGAAGTTGCCATGCGTTGGGTGGAGAACTTGGACGGCTGAGATCTGCATCTCAGATGGAAGGGTAGCCGTTGATTGTTGTAACCTCCGTTTGGCGGCCAACGGCATGTGGTAAAGCCGGCATGGCTTTGGCATGTTTTAGGCGCGGACAAAATTAGGGTTTTGGAAAAACCGTGATGTTTGGCCTTGGGCCGGAAGTTTCCATGCGTTGGATGGCGAACTTGGAAGGCTGAGATCTGCATCTCAGATGGAAGGGTAGCCGTTGATTGTTGCAACCTCCGTTTGGCATCCAACGGCATGTGGTAGGGCTGGCATGGCTTTGGCATATTTTAGGCGCGACCAAAATTAGGGTTTTGGAAAAACCGTGATGTTTGGCCTTGGGCCGGAAGTTTCCATGCGTTAGGTGGCGAACTTAGACGGCTGAGATCTGCATCTCAGATGGAAGGGTAGTCGTTGATTGTTGCAACCCTCCGTTTGGCAGCCAGCGGCATGTGGTAGGGCCGGCATGGCTTTGGCATTGTTTTAGGTGTGACCAAAATTAGGGTTTTGGCAAAACCGTGATGTTTGGCCTTGAGCCGGAAGTTGCCATGCGTTAGGTAGCGAACTTGGACGGATGAGATCTGCATCTCAGATGGAAGGGTAGTCGTTGATTGTTGCAACCCTCCATTTGGCAGCCAGCGGCATGTGGTAGGGCCGGCATGGCTTTGGCATATTTTAGGCGTGGACAAAATTAGGGTTTTGGTAAAACCGTGATGTTTGGCCTTGGGCCGGAAGTTTCCATGCGTTGGGCGGCGAACTTGGACGGTTGAGATCTGCATCTCAGATGGAAGGGTAGTCGTTGATTGTTGCAACCCTCCGTTTGGCAGCCAGCTGCATGTGGTAGAGCCGGCATGGCTTTGGCATATTTTAGGCGCAGACAAAATTAGGGTTTTGGCAAAACCGTGATGTTTGGCCTTGGGCCAGAAGTTTCCATGCGTTGGGTGGAGAACTTGGACGGCTGAGATCTACATCTCATATGGAAGGGTAGTTGTTGATTGTTGCAACCCTCCGTTTGGCAGCCAGCGGCATGTGGTAGAGCGGGCATGGCTTTGGCATTTTTTTAGGCGTGGCCAAAATTAGGTTTTTGGCAAAACCGTGATGTTTGGCCTTGGGCCGGAAGTTGTCACGCGTTAGGTGGTGAACTTGGACGGCTGAGATCTGCATCTCAGATGGAAGGGTATCCTTTGATTGTTGCAACCCTTCGTTTGGCAGACAACGGTATTTGGTAGGGCCGGCATGGATTTGGAACATTTTTGGGTGCGGAGACGTGGATGGCATGTTATGCCATTTGCACGGTGGTGCGGTTGGCATGCCTTTGGCGCGGAGACGTGGCTGGCATGGTATGCCATTGGCACGGTGGTGCAGCTGGCATGGTTGGCATGCCTTTGGCGCGGAGACGTGGCTGACATGGTATGCCATTGGAACGGTGGTGCGGCTGGCATGGTTGGCATGCCTTTGGCGCGGAGACGTGGCTGTCATGGTATGCCATTGGCACGGTGGTGCGGCTGGCATAGTTGGCATGCCTTTGGCGTGGAGACGTGGCTGGCATGGTATTCCATTGGCACGGTGGTGCCGCTGGCATGGTTGGCATGCCTTTGGCACGGAGACGTGGCTGGCATGGTATGCCATTGGCACGGTGGTGCGGCTGGCATGGTTCACATGCCTTTGGTGCGGAGACGTAGCTGGCATTGTATTCCATTGGCACGGTGGTGCGGCTGGCGTGGTTGGAATGCCTTTGGCGTGGGGACGTGGCTGGAATGGTATTCCATTGACACGGTGGTGCGGCTGGCATGGTTGGCATGCCTTTGGCGCGACGACGTGGCTAGCATGGTAAGCCATTGGCACGGTGGTGCAGCTGGCATGGTTGGCATTCCTTTGGCGCGGAGCCGTGGCTGGCATGGTATGCCATTGGCACGGTTGGATAGCATGTGCGGCTGGCATGTGCGGAGACAAAGCCAGTCGATACCAGAGGGTTTTTGTCGTGGAACATAGTGTATGGATATATATAAAAGAAAAGGTACCCCTGTAATTTTGCGCAGACATTTTGAATGGTTCAATAAATGTGCTAGTGGCGACATTATTACTCAAGTGTGATGTCACTGTTCGTCTAAGGTTTTACAATTTTAACCCTAAGCTAAATACCACCATCAACGGGTAAGCCCATAAAGCCATCGGTAATTCCTCATGCCACGTTCGTGGATTGTCATGAACTGCTCGACTGAGAATCCGGATCAAGGTTTTGTTGGTACTCTCCGCTTGTACGTTTCCTTGGGGATAGTATGGTGTGGAGAAAATCTGTTTGATTCCATATTCCTCGAGCAATTCTGCAGCATGTTTGTTGGCAAAGAGAGTTTCATTATCTGTGATAATGTGTTTAGGAACACCGAATCTGCATATGATATATTCTTTGATGAAAGCTACAATTGTGACTCCAGCGGTGCTTCGGAGAGGAATAGCTTAAACCCACTTGGTTAAATACTCAGTTGTTGTAATGATATATTCATGTTGCTTCGAAGATGCTGGATTGATTTTTTCGATAATATCCAGTCCCCCAGCTATAGAAGGTCCATGGACTTCTCACATAATTTAATGGGAGACAAGGAGTGTGAATGAGGTTACCGTGAACTTGGCATTGATGACATCTCCGAACATAGGCGGCTGCATCATCTTCCATGGTTGGCCAATAATATTTCTCATGAATTTGGAGAAATAATTTCTTCTTTCCTTGGTGTTCACCTTCGTGCATCTTTTTCAAGATTGTAAGAATTTCGTGTTCATCCAAGCATCTCAGGAGGTTCCCACCAAAGATTTTGCGATACAAAATCTCTTCTAGGTAGACAAAACGTTTGGCTCTCTGAATGAGTTTGATTGCTCCCTTCTTCTCTGATGGAAGATCGTTGTCGCGAAGATACTTTGTGTAAGGTTCTCTACAGTCCCCAGTGTGATGGATTTTTAGAATATCCAAATGATGAGGCGGTGTTTGAAAATTGGGACAGGATCCTTGCAGCATCCTCGACTGAGCTTCCATAGAGGGCCAATAGTAACCAAGCCTTTGAAGCCTTCTGTAGAGTGTGACCACTAGGGTTTGCCCACATACTTCCTCATGTATGCGTTTGAGTTGTTCACTGGCTTCTTCATCTCCAAGGCATCGTGACAGGGAACCATCAGGATTGCGATAATATAATGCTCCGTGCAGCAGGAAAAAGTTTTTCAACTCTTTGAGACTAATTTTCCCCTCCGTAAGAGAATTTCTCAATTCATGAATGATGGGCGACCTCCAGTCGTTCGATTGAGCATCTTCGACTTGAGTAATCCAGGTAGATGATACAGAGCGCTTTTGTACAGTGATGGATTTCTCGGACCCATCAAATTGCAGTTTGGATGCTAGAGTTGCTAGATAATTATCATGTTTATTGTTGGTACGACCAGTATGGACAATTGTTGCATCATAAAAATGAGTTAATAGTCGTTGCGCCTCGGTCCTGAATGGACCAAGTGTTATTTCTTTGAGAGAGTATACGCCATTCATTTGATTGACCAGTAACTTTGAGTCTCCTCTGATTTTTAAGTGCTTTGCTCCGGCTTTCTTGGCTAAATATAACCCTAGGAGAAAAGCTTCATATTCTGCTGAATTGTTGGTGCAGTGAAAATCCATCTTGAATGAATGTGAGAAAACTTCACCGGATGGAGATACTAGCACAATTCCCGCTCCACCAGTATCATTGCTTGGAGTGGCAGATCCATCAAAATATAGTAGCCATGTTTCTTCTTGAATGACTGAAATTTTCGGAAACTCACCGAGCATTTCTTCATGCAACACTGTGATGTCTTCTCCAGGGAAAGTAGAAAGTAAGTATGCGACTGATTTTCCTTTGATTTATTTTGGAGGGACACACGCTTTGTCAAATTCTGACATTTGAAGTAGTTATTTTACTGGTCTCCCGACCAATGCATGTTTCGACAGTAAGAATTTTATGGGATCATCTTTGGCCACCAGCACGACCCTGTTTGATAGTAGATAATGTCTGAATATCTGAATTGCATGAACCAATGCTAGACACGCCCTTTCATCCTTTGGGTATCGGAGTTGAGAATCCCTCATTGTGCGACTGAAGTAGTAGATTGGACGTTCAATGCTTTCTTCATCCTCTTGGGCGAGGAGTGCTCCAATAGCGACATCGCTGGAGGCTGTGTAAAGTATCAGCGGTCTTCCTCGCACTGGAGATTTTATGACATCAGGTGATAGTAATATTTGCTGTATTATCTGAAATGCTTCTTGTTGAACGGCTGTCCATGTAAAATTTGCTCCTTTCTTCAACATAGGAGTGAATGAAGCAATGAGTTGAGCAAGTGCAGGAATGAAACGCCGGATATAGTTGACTTTGCCCATGAAACTCTAGAGATCTTTCACAGTTCGTGGAGGAGGCATGGTAGTAATGGCTTTTGTTTTGTCTGGATCGACCTTGATTTCTTCTGCAGTGACCAAGAATCCAAAAAACTTTCTAGAAGAAACACCAAAAGAACATTTCAGAGGATTCATACTCTCTGCATCTTTCAAAGACTTGTCTTAGAATGTCTAGGTGGGACGCCCTATCCTTCGACTTCACTACCACATCGTCAACATAGTCTTCCACTTGTTTGTGCATCATGTCATGAAATATTGCAGTCATGGCTCGCTGATAAGTGGCTCCTGCATTCTTCAAGCCGAAATGCATCACTGTGTAGTGGAAGTTTCCAATGGGAGTTCGGAATGCAGTCTTGTTAGCATCAAGTTCGTACATCTTGATTTGGTTATATCCACTCTAACCGTCCATGAACGAGAACATGTCATGACCACTGGTTGCATCGACGAGCATATCGATGTTTGGCAATGGAAAGTCATCCTTCAGGAAGCACTTGTTCAAGTTTCTGAAATCCACACAGTATCGGATCTGGCCATTTTTCTTCTTAACCGGGGCAATGTTCGCCAGCCATGTTGGATGTTGAATGGGTCTGATGAATCCTGCAGCTAGTAGTTTCTGGATCTCCACCTTGATTTGTTCCTCGACTTCGTGTCTGAATTACCTGGGAGGTTGTTTGATAGGTTTGGAACCAGGAGTGATGTGCAGATGATAAGTGACTAATTTATTGTCCAAGCCGGGCATCTCTTCGTATGTCCAGGCGAATATATCTTGGTACTCTTTCAACAGACCTATCAATCCTTCTCGTTCCTCAGGTGAGAGAGCAGAACTGATTAAAATTGGCCTTGGTTTCTCGTCTGTTCCGATGTTAATAGTATCAAGATCGTCAGTTGTGGAATTTGTGCCATCTTGCAGCTGTCGTGGTGCATCTTGAATTTCCTCATCGGGTGATTGCTCACTCTGGCATGATTCTTCAGGGCGGGGAGACTTTTCATCGACCTCCCCTGTTAATTGCTAATACTTACGAAGGAGATAAATGACTCTCCCTTCTGCATCATAATCAGTAATAAAGTTGGACTTTTTATGAGTCGTACCTTGACTCTGATGACGCTTGAGTGGTGTGGTAGACATCTTGACGAATTTAGCATATGTTGATGATGTTTGTTAATCTTTCTCAATAGACTTACAACTTGGGAGTGGAATAATGTAGATCTTGCTTGGAGGTTTGGGGATACTATTTGGAGGTTCCAGGAACTTAGCATCATAAACTGGAGCATAATGAGACACCGAAGCTGAGATGCGGACAATTTTGTTGTTGAAAAAATCTTTCATACACTGGTGAACAACCTTATTGTCATGAAGCCATGGTCTTCCGAGTATCATGTGATAGTCAGGGTCTTTCTCAATCACATGAAACTTGACAGTAGATTGAATTGTCCCTACTTTCAGATCCGTATACACATACCTGTATGTGTGACTCTGGCTTCCTTCAAAACCCGTCATCAATATGGGATGATGAACGATCTTGCTTTGTGGAACTTTGTCCTCCTTGATAGTCTTCATAGTGATAAGATTCGTGGAAGTACATGTGTCGATGAGAACTCTCCTGAATTCGGAGTCTTTAGTGGAAGCAGTTACGAACATGGCTCGGTTATGTCCTTCCTCAGTGAAGGTGATGTTGTTGATCGAAAGTTCAGATACCATGGACACTTGTTCAACCACAGGAGATGATGAAACTATTCGCGTGTCAGAGGATATTTTATTGAGTGCGGCAAACATGTCCGTGCGCTGATCTCTGGAGAAATGCAGGAGTTCACATAGATTCTCGATCAAATGGGTGACCTCTTGTTCCAACGGCTTTTCATATGTGGTGAAGTTGTTCGCTCGAGGATGATCATTGGTCGAGGGATTAGCCATCATCGTCGGAGTTTCTTGAGCAGGAGCGCCACTCAAGTTTGACGTCAGTCTGACGAGGAAATTCAATATGTTGTTCAACGTTTCTTTCATCAGGTTCATGTTCCTTGTATGAATCTCATGTACTCGTGCCAGTTCAATCAAGGTCGGGATTTCCATGTCGGTTGTTCCATTGGAAGGAGTGTCGGAAGGAGGAACATTTCCATTCAAAATATTCTGACTGGAATTCGAAGTAGTCGAGTTAGACCTAAGACCAACCATTTTTGTGAAAATGTGAGACTGCAACCGAAAGATTAATATCCCACTGTGGTCGCCAATATGTGGATGGGGAAAACGGTTTGCTGGTTTTTTAGGAAATGAGGGAATCACCGTGTGAATGGAGATTCCTCGAACCGACCAAACTGCTCTCACTCACACAGATGCACTGCAAAGGAAGTTCTTAGATTCGAGAGATCAATCTGTAGGACTCCGGCCTAAACCAAGTCAATGGCCGTTTCAGAGTCAATTCGGTTGCAAAGAGGGATACGGGTTGATCTGTAGGAGGGAAGCTGAGAATTTTTCGGGATCAAGGATTGTGGATGTGTTGAAGGTTTCTACAATAATGGTGAACTGCTGAAGTTGAGTTCTGTGAATAAGTTTTTATCGAGTTGTTGTCAAATGGTGATTGATCAAGTTTGTGTTATCCTCGATTGGGACTTATTTATATTGCAAGAATGATGAACACCCTGATCCCTGTAAGTGTGACGGTTTCTTGAGTGAAAGAGTGGGAAAGTGGGAGATCGTGGTGAAACCAGTTCCAAGTCGTGCGAATACTTGGTTGATCACTCACCCACTACTTTGCTAACTCCTCCAATCGTTGACACGACTTACTCACATTTCTCGTTGTGGATGAATCCACTTGATGTAGGACGCCAGACCAAAACCCTAATTGATATCCCCCAATTTGACGTGATCGATGGCTCACAAATGGTGGAGTCTGCATGACAGACGTGTATTTAATTAGTCACGTTGACTGATTTAGACAATGAGTCTAGGTTTTGTTGAATTGAGCATGAATGACGAATTGCTCAGTGGAACATTCGAATAACTGAGCAAGTATTGCTCGACGAATGACTGGATCTTTATGGTTGGATCAATATTCGAGCAATTGAGCAAGTATTTCGAATTACTGAATATTGATAGTTGGGAAATTGAGCAAGTATTGCTCAATTCGACGAATTACTGAATGTTGATAGTAATATTCGAGCAGTTGAGAAAGTGTTGCTAAATTCGACGAATTACTGAATATTGATAGTGGATCAAAATTCGAGCAGTTGAGCAAGTATTGCTCATTTTAGCAAATTACTGATAATTTACTGAATTTTGGAGGATTGAGCAGGTATTGCACAATTCGGAAAATTATTTATGGATGTCGTGACCCAAAAAAATATTAATTAAAATATTGGTAGACTACCAAATATTATATAATTAATCCAGATCATGATTGCCGAATCAACATAAATTCATTGGTGTTTGAATCCTGCTCAGAATGATGATTCGTGGAGCGTTCGTTCGAAACCCTAATTTTTGATCAATTGCTCATTAATTGACGAATTGCTGAAAATAGGTCATGAGCGAAGGAGGGACCGACCACATGGGACTATGGACGTCCATGTGATTCCCAATTTCTCGAGTGAGCGTACACCAGGGTCATGAGTTGACCGGTTGGTGAAGTAATGACGATTAAATGTTGGTTTCATCACTTATTGAAATGGTGCTCGATTGAGCATTAGGTGATAAAACCTAAATATGGAAATGTGAGGGACCGACCAAGATGGTATGAGACCGTCCCTTGGTGTTCGTGGGACCGCTGGTGAGCTCTCGAGCAAACTCCAAGTTGATTAGAAAGAGTTTGAACCCAATATGAGCAATTGCACAAATTAGGTCAAAATTAGGAAAACGCGTGGGACCGGCTTTTTGCAAGCCCCAGGGATGACCCTGGTCGTTCAAGAGGGCATGCACGTGTTACCATGGTGTCTGTATTTCCGTACTGAGAGTTTCAGTATTTTCTAATGTGCGTTCGAGCAACATTGTGAATTTTCAGAAGAGTTCCATCTTGACTGAAATTCTTGATTTTTGCCGGAATGAGCATGTATGCTCAATTGATCAATATTTTTTAAATATTAAAATAGAAATACTTTAATATATTTTCGTGAATATCCTAGTCGGTCATGTGACCATGTTGACTTTTGGCTTTTTCATGGTTTGAGCAATATTTGAGAAAATATGGAGAAACCATGATTTTGCTGAAACAGGGAAGTTTCTCAAGATGAGAGAAATAAAAATTTATGAAAGATTAGGGATTGCAAGGTGTGGGATCGGCCACGGCTAGGGCATGGCCGGCCGGCTAAGTTTCCCGGTCCCGTGACTCCTTTCCCTATTTTATATTATTATTTCTCATGAAACCACGAAAATACGGAGAAACCATGAGTTCTTCTCAAACAAGGAAATTTGCTAGAAAGGAGGAGTCTTCATGGGTTCATGAAAACAACAAAAATAAGGAAAATAAAGGGGGAAGCATGGGACCGGCCACGACTAAGGCATGGACGGCCGGCCGGTGGGCCCGGCCCATGGGCGCTTCTCCATTATTTTAATGTTATTATTTTCTCTCTCATATTTTGTGCGGGATTCCTCATTTATCCATATTTTGGATGCTCGTTCGCGCATTTGGGTGCTCGTCCGTGCATCATGGTTGAGTACACTTGCACCATTTTATGGGACTCACTCAGGAATAGCCCAGTTGCCCGATTGCTGAGTATTTATTACTAATTTATGAAATTCAGTGGAGAATGATTCATGAAATTGAGCAATAAAAGTGAGTAGTATCTATTACCATTTCATGAGATCAAGTCGTGGATTCGATCATGAAATCGGAGCAATACATTTATCTATTACCATTACATAGAACCAGTCGTGAGTTTGACCATGGAATATGAGCAATAAGATAAGATAGATTATTTTCTAGGAATCCAGTGGTGAATGTCACGGTAGAATTAATCTATTGCAGAAGGGATATTATCCAGTTAAAGCGCCATACTCATTCTGAGGTGCATACTCAGGAAACAGCGGATGTTTGCTGAAGTCCCGAAGACGTTATTGCTCTCAATCTTGCGGAGAACCGTCTGGGTCTATACACGGTCTCTCTACATAGTCAGGGAACAGTGATTGGCACCGACGTTCTGAAGGCGTTATTGCTCTCAATCTTACGTAGAACTGCCCAATCGTTCTTATATGTAGAGCGGGGTCTCTCTCATGCATTCATGGAACATTGAGTTTCAACGACGTCCTGAAGGCGTTATTTCTCTCAATCTTACGGAGAATCGCCCAATTATGTTATTCTACATAGAGGGCATGATGAAATGCGAGGTATCAGACGCTCAGCTACTGGAGGCCTTCCGAAATGCATAATCATCATGGCTTCGCAAAATATGAATCGTCACATGCCTGAAGCCGTGTCAGAAACATGTATCATGATTTCACGGTTTTGACCTTCGTTGAAAATCCACCATCTACATTAAGTCCCCTGCTTAGTGGGGAACAGTCATGTTCCGCAGTAAGAATTAAATAGTGATTTTAATCCGCCGAGATCAGTGTTGAGCTCAGTTGCACAAAGGTATTCTCAGAATCCTCAATTTACTCCAATGGTGTCATGTACGAGTAAATGCTCGGGTGAGGACCCTGACAGTGTGATAGAGTGTGATTCCGTGAGCACGGAGTGATGAAGCATCGTTGGTTTGGTCGGTGGAAAGTCCAGTTTTGGTCGATTTAGGATTTATGGACCCGATCCCAAAAAAGGAAACCCATGTTTTATTAGGTTTTGGAAATAAAATTGATATAAAAGGGAAGAAACCCTAAAATACTTTTATTTTTGATCGACCAAACACTTCCCTCCCTTCACCATTCTCACGCGAGTAGCAGCATGGAAGGAAGATTTTGTCAGACTTCAGTCGCCGCCGACCGTCACCAACCACCGTTGACCAAATTCCGGCCGGCGGCGTCCAGGTAAGTCTGGATTTTTTTTTTGTGTTTGGTGTTTTCATGAGTTGTTGAAAACAAAATTCCATGGGTGCATGTATGCGTGGGTTTTATGAAATTTTGTTGCTTTTGAAAATACGTATGCACGTTCGTTCAATAGTTTAAGAAACGAGCAAAAATCCCTAATATGAACGGGACACATATATTATTGAATAGTTTAAGAAACGAGCAAAAATCCCTAATATGAAAGGGACACATATATTATTGAATAGACATGGTCTAGTTGCAGTAGAGAAAATTTTGTTGCTTTTGAAAATACGTATGCACGTTCGTTCAATAGTTTAAGAAACGAGCAAAAATCCCTAATATGAAAGGGACACATATATTATTGAATAGTTTAAGAAACGAGCAAAAATACCTAATATGAAAGGGACACATATATTATTAAATAGACATGGTCTAGTTGCAGTAGAGAAAATTTTGTTTATGAGGGTTCATGAAAACCCAAATTTTTTCTTGAAAGCATGAACTTTCACAAATACTTTTAGGAACATAGGTTCGCTCGTAGTAGAAGCAGTAAATAACAATCTTTAGAGTTAAAGGAATTTTGAAAAGACATGTAGTTCACGATAAAATTTATGTGTGAACTTTCAAAACTTTGTTTGGGACATGTATACGTTTACAAAAATAATAAAGACCCTCGTTTTATAGACGAATGCTCGTTCGAGCAAAAGTTTTTTTTTTTAATATGATTTACGTGAGTTATTACTCGCGATTTTTTTTTAAAATTACGTGACATGTTCACGTTTTTATTTAAAAAGAAAAATCAAACTTTGATTTATGGGAAATTGTTGAAAGCAAACAATATCTGGTGAGTTCGTTAACTCATAATGTATGCATGAGTTTGGTGATTTTATAGTGTGTACATGGAAAAATCAGCGAATGTTCATATGGAAGGTTATATGGATCATTCATGGTTTCAGGTAAAGTCAGGTGTTTGACTTTAAATTTTGCTCGTCCTTGCAGGTTTGAAGAAACGAGCAAGTTTTCAAAGTTTTACGTTGTTATCACTAAGTTCGTGAAATCATTAATAGGTAAGAGTTGAGGATTACCATTTTCGTTATGAAATCAATATTAGGATAGCTGTAATCCCGTGCTTCTGGTTTGGTTCCAGAAGATGGTGACTTCCAGCAACAACATTGATTGTGATTATTATTATTATTCTTCAACCTCTTCTGAAGAGGATTCCAAAGCTTCCGCAGTCAAATCGCGAGCTAAGACAAACCATGCTGAGAGAATGAAGCCTAGCACGCCTCTTAATGACCGGAGAGTCACTTATGATGAGCTCATGAAGAGAAAAACCGAGGATGACAAGTTGGAAGATCATCGACGAAGAAGGGACCGAGTCTGGCGCAGAGTGCTAGCAGCTGAGGAGAAACTTCGATCTCGAGACGATGGTGTACCCTCTAATTCTGATGCTTCGGGAGATGAACTCGTGTGGGTGCCGCAGGATCACAAGATTAAGCCAGACCGGCGTACCAGAGAGATCGAGAGGCTGGAAAAAGCTGACCTTGAAGCTGAGCATAAAGAAGAAGAATACCAGGACTCATTATACAGCGATCCAGATATTCATCCATACTTCATCAATGGCCCTGATAGTGATTCCGACGAAGAACTCGAAGAGGATTCCGTGAAAGACGATGATGATGAATCTGATAATTCTGACAAATCTGATGACTCCGATGAATATGATGATTAGTCTTACTCATGAACCTCTCTGAGATTATTTGTTTTTTTCGAAGTAGATATTTTTTGGTTATCGTAGATTTGTTGTAGGGCATTTCTTTAGAGATTATTTTTTGGACCATAATCCCTTGTCGTATCGTTTTCCAAATATTCTTCATATCTCTGGATGATAGACTAATGTCCACGTAGACAGTAATCATCCAAGCTGAGCATAAAGAAGAAGAATATGCAGTCTGCCAGACAATCAATTCATAGTCGTAATATTGAGTATACCTAAACGGTCAGTCCCCAGTATTGTTACGCTTCTCCCATTCGTCATGACTCTGATTCCGAATTTAGGGTTTCAGTAGAAACCGCAACAAACTTGTTTGCCCGTTATGGGATAAGTATCCACGTTTTGACTTGTAGTGCCTGGGGTTTCTTATATAAACAGTTCATCATCTCTTTCCTTTGTATACTATCAGAAGAAATTTTGATCACGATCATACCTCTTATCACCATGTCTGGAAGCAGTGTTTCTTCAAGAAGTGAATCTCGCGTAGAACGTGTTGCGGCGGTATCCGTTTCGTTGAGTTACACATTTTCTCTTATCTCCTTTCAATCAGGATGATTGATCAAAAGAAAATAATTTGCCGCAGGATAATCAGAAGAATCGGTATTCTTCTTGTAGTTTGAGACCCAAACGGACTGTTAAATCTCCCGCCCGATACAGGTCGGCTCATGCTGAAGCCAGAGCATCTGTAAGTAATTCCATAATTTCTAAACTGGAGTTTTACCATGCTCGATGTTCGACAAAATTAAATACTCCTTCACTTCATTGCAGGTTGATGTTCGTGTTGTTGTGGATGCTAGAAAAAGGAAGAATGGGAAATCCGTGGTCGTGGTCGACGATAGCAGCAACCGTGTCGACGAAGACTCTACTGATTCCATGGAGGCTGGGGGTTAGAGTTCATGCTCCTGAGTATCAATTAGTTGGATTTCCATTTGAGGCTCATATGAACAAAAATTGCCCGAATAATGAAGTGGTTGGTGGATTCATCATTCCCAAGTGTCACGCACTCCTGTACACCAAAAATTTGGAGAAGGTACGGGCATATTCCTACAACCGAAGTATGGAAGGGCTTTCTACCAACCCTGCTGACTACAGCTGCAGGGTTGTTACCGATCATTGAAGAGATGAAGCGAATGCATCTGCGAGATGTCAAGAATCATAAACTGCACAAATGGGACGAGATGATTTCAAACTGTGAAACCCTGCAGTTCAACATAGCATGGATTCGTCATAGGCTCGAGATTATCAAAATTCACAAGGCGTCGGCTGCTGCTGATGCGATTTCTGCGACCACTGCCATATTAGAGGAGGAAAAGACACTTGCCTTGGAGTCAGCAAGAGTTGAGAAGGCAGTTCGGAACTTGAAAATGAAAACCAAAAATTTCCGGAAGAAGATTGACAGGGTTTTCTATAGAGATTATTCTCTATTGGATGGTTTGCTCTGAGTGAGCATTTGAGAGAGAATTTTTTTTTATGTAGGTTTGAGATTTTGTTTTGGATAAAGTAGACGATTGAAAGATTCTTGTGAGATTCATAAAATACTTGGAATTTTGAATGAATGAGCATACTGCATACTCTTTTTGGAGAAAACGGAAATTACATTTAGAAATTTAACACTTTGAGGATCGTTCAAGCATAATACGCCTTGAGCCACTTGCCATTGATGATGTTTCCTTCGACTCCTCCATTAACAGCTAAGATTTTGTAATATCCGCTATATACTTCCTTAATAACTACATAAGGCCCTTCTCATTTAGGGGAGAACTTCGGGGCGGACATGTCTTGCTGGATATGTTTTGCTGTTTTCAAAACCAAATCTCCTACTTGAAATGTTCGAGGTCTTACCATTTTGTTGTATACCTTGGAAATTCTCTGTTTGGAGGTTTCCACATATTTTTATACCTTGTTCCTTCTCGATTCAAGCATGTCTAAATCAGCAATCCTCGGGTTAGATACTTCGGCTTCATCCACTTGCACTCTACTGGCCGCCGCGATTCTTGCAGAGGGAATCTTGATCTCAGCTGGGAGGATAGCATCAGTGCCATAGACAAGAGAATACGGTGAAGTCCCAATTGAACTCCTTGGTGCGGTACGGTAGGCCCATAAAGCCATGGGTAATTCCTCATGCCACGTTCGTGGATTTTCATGAACTGTTCGACTGAGAATTCAGATTAAGGTTTTGTTGGTACTCTCCTCTTGTCCGTTTCCTTGGGGATAGTACGGTGTGGAGAAAATCTGTTTAATTCTATATTCCTCGAGAAATTCTGCAACATGTTTGTTGGAGAAGGGAGTTCCATTATCTGTGATAATGTGTTTAGGAACTCGAATATGCATATGATATATTCTTTGATGAAAGCTGCAATTGTGACTCCAGTGGTGCTTCGGTGAGGAATAGCTTCAAACCACTTGGTGAAATATTCAGTTTCTGTAATGATATATTCATGTTGCTTCGAAGATGCTGGATTCATTTTCCCGATAATATCCAGTCCCCAGCTGTAGAAGGGCCATGGACTGCTCACAAAATTTAATGGGAGACAAGGAGTGTGAATGAGGTTACCGTGAACTTGGCATTGATGACATCTCCGAACATAGGCGGCTGCATCATCTTCCATGGTTGGCCAATAATATTTCTCATGAATTTGGAGAAATAATTTCTTCTTTCCTTGGTGTTCACCTTCGTGCATCTCTTTCAAGATTGTAGGAATTTCGTGTTCATCCAAGCATCTCAGGAGGTCCCCACCAAAGCTTTTGCGATACAAAATCCCTTCCAGGTAGACAAAACGTTTGGCTCTCTGAATGAGTTTGATTGCTCCCTTCTTCTCTGATGGAAGATCGTTTTCGCGAAGATACTTTATGTAAGGTTCTCTCCAGTCCCCTGTGTGATGGATTGTTAGAATCTCCAAATTATGAGGTGGTGTTTGAAAATGTGACAGGATCCTTGCATCATCCTCGACTGAGCTTCCATAGATGGCCAATAATAACCAAGCCTTTGAAGCCTTATGTAGAGTGTGACCACTAGGGTTTTCCCACATACTTCCTCATGTATGTGTTTGAGTTGTTCACTGGCTTCTTCATCTCCAAGGCATCGTGACATGGATCCATCAGAATTCCGATAATATAATGCTCTGTGCAGCAGGAAAAAGTTTTTCAACTCTTTGAGAATAATTTTCCCCTCCGTAAGAGAATTGCTCAATTCATGAATGATGGGCGCCCGCCAGTCGTTCGATTGAGCATCTTCGACTTGAGTAAGCCAGGTAGATGATACAGAGCACCTTTGTACAGTAATGGATTTCTCGGACCCTTCAAATTGCAGTTTAGATGCTAGAGTTGCTAGACAATCAACATGTCTATTGTTGGTACGGCCGGTATGGACAATTGTTGCATCAGAAAAATGAGTTAATAGTCGTTGCGCCTCGGTCCTGAATGGACCAACTGTTATTTCTTTGAGAGAGTATACGCCATTCATTTGATTTATCAGTAACTTTGAGTCTCCTCTGATTTCTAAGTGCTATGATCCGTCTTTCTTGGATAGAGATAACCCTAGGAGAAAAGCTTCATATTCTGCTGAATTGTTGGTGCAGTGAAAATCCAGCTTGAATGAACGTGAGAAGACTTCACCGGATGGAGATACTAGCACAATTCCCGCTCCACCGTTATGATTACTCGGAGTGGCAGATCCATCGAAATATAGTAGCCATGTTTCTTCTTGAATGGATGAAATTTGCGGAAACTCACCGGGCACTTCTTCATGCAACACTGTGATGTCTTCTCCAGGGAAAGCAGAAAGTAAGTATGCGACTAATTTTCCTTTGATTTCTTTTGGAGGGACACACGCTTTGTCAAATTCTGACATTTGAAGTAGTTATTTTACTGGTCTCCCGACCAATGCATGTTTCGACAGTAAGAATTTTATGGGATCAGCTTTGGCCACCAGCACGACCCTGTTTGATAGTAGATAATGTCTGAATATCTGAATTGCATGAACCAATGCTAGACACGCCCTTTCATCCTTTGGGTATCGGAGTTGAGCATCCCTCATTGTGCGACTGAAGTAGTAGATTGGACGTTCAATGATTTCTTCATCCTCTTGGGTGAGGAGTGCTTCAATAGCGACATCGCTGGAGGCTGTGTAAAGTATCAGCGGTCTTCCTTGCACTGGAGATTTTGCTTAGATTCGAGAGATCAATCTGTAGGACTCCGGCCTAAACCAAGTCAATGTCCGTTCCACAGTCAATTCGGTCGGAAAGAGGGAGACGGGTTGATCTGTAGGAGGAAAGCTGAGAATTGTGCGAGATCAAGGATTGTGGATGTGTTGAAGGTTTCTGCAATAATGGTGAACTTCTGAAGTTGAGTTCTGTGAATAAGTTTTTATCGAGTTGTAGACGAATGATGATTGATTATGTATGTGTTGTCCTCGATTTGGACTTATTTATATTGCAATATCCCTGTAATTGCGACGATTTATTGAGTGAAAGAGTAGGAAAGTGGGAGATCGTGGTGAAACCAGTTCCAGGTCGTGCTGAGACTTGGTTGATCACTCACCCACTACTTTGCTAACTCCTCAAACCGTTGACACGACTTACTCACATTTCTCCTTATGGATGAATCCACGTGTTGTAGGCCTTCAGACCAAAACCCTAATTGATATCCCCCAATTTGACGTGATTGATGGCTCACGAATCGTGGAGTCTACTTTACAAACGTGTATTTAATTAGTCACGTTGACTGATTTAGACAATGAGTCTAGGTTTTGTTGAATTGAGCATGAATGACGAATAGCTCAGTGGAACATTCAAATAACTGAGCAAGTATTGCTCGACGAATGACTGGATATTGACGGTTGGATCAATATTCAAGCAATTGAGCAAGTATTGCGAATTACTGAATATTGATAGTTGGGCAATTGAGCAAGTATTGCTCAATTCGACGAATTACTGAATGTTGATAGCAATATTCGAGCAGTTGAGCAAGTATTGCTCAGTTCGACGAATTACTGATAAATTTTTGAATATTGATAATGGATCAATCTTCGAGCAGTTGAGCAAGTATTGCTCATTTTAGCAAATTACTCATAATTTATTGATTTTTGGTGGATTGAGCAAGTATTGTTCAATTCAGCAAATTATTTATGGATGTCGTTACCCAATAAAAATATTAATTAAAATATTGGTAGACTACCAAATATTATATAATTAATCCATATGATGATTTCTGAATCAACATAAATTCATTAGTGCTTGAATCTTGCTCAGAATGATGATTCGTGGAGTGTTCGTTCGAAACCCTAATTTTTGATCAATTGCTCATTAATTGACGAATTGCTGAAAATAGGTCATGAACGAAGGAGAGACCGAACGAATGGGACAATGGACGTCCATGTGATTCCCAATTGCTCGAGTGAGCGTACACCAGGGTCATGAGTTGACCGGTTGGTTAAGGAATGACGATTAAATGCTGGTTTCTTCACTCATTGAAATATAGCTCGATTGAGCATTATGTGATAAAACCTAATTATGGAAAGGTAAGGGACCAACCAAGATGGTATGATACTGGCCCTTTGTGGTCGTGGGACCGCTAGTGAGCGCTCGATCAAACTCCAAGTTGATTAGAAAGAGTTTGGGCCCAATATGAGCAATTGCGCAAATTATGTCAAAACTAGGAAAACGTGTGGGACCGACTTTGTGCAAACCCCAGGGATGACCCTGGTCGGTCAAGATGGCATGCACGTGTTACAATGGTGTCCATGTTTCCATACTGAGAGTTTCAGTATTTTCTGATGTGCGTTCGAGCAACATTGTGAATTTTCAGAAGAGTTTCATCTTGACTGAAATTCTTGATTTTTGTTGGAATGAGCATGTATGCTCAATTGATCAATATTTTGTAAATATTAAAATAGAAATACTTTAATATATTTTCGTGAGTAGCCTAGTCGGTCATATGACCATGTTGACTTTTGGCATTTTCATGGTTTGAGCAATATTTGAGAAAATATGGAGAAACCATGATTTTGCTGAAACAGGAAAGTTTCTCAAGATAAGGGAAATAACAATTTATGAAAGATTAGGGATTACAAGGTGTGGGACCGGCCACAGCTAGGGAATGGCCGGCCGGCTAAGTTTCCCGGTCCCGCGACTCCTTTCCCTATTTTATATTATTATTTCTGATGAAACCACAAAATATGGAGAAACCATGAGTTTTGCTCAAACAAGGAAATTTGCTAGAATGGAGGAGTCTTCATGGGTTAATGAAAACGAAAAAAATAAGGAAAATAATGGAGGAAGCATGGGACCGGCCACGGTTAAGGCATGGCCGGCCGGACGGTGGGCCCGTCCCATGGGCGCTTCTCCATTATTTTAATGTTATTATTTTCTCTCTCCTATTTTGTGCGGATTCCTCATTTGTCCATATTTTGGATGCTCGTTCGCGCATTTGGGTGCTCGTTCGTGCATCATGGTTGAGTACACTTGCACTATTTTATGGGACTCACTCAAGAATAGCCCAGATGCCCGATTCCTGAGTATTTATTACTAATTTATGAAATTCAGTGGAGAATAATTCATGAAATTGAGCAATAAAAGTGAGTAATATCTATTACCATTTCATGAGATCGAGCTGTGGATTCGATCATGAAATCGGAGCAATACATTTATCTATTACTATTCCATAGAACCAGTCGTGAGTTTGACCATGGAATATGAGCAATAAGATAAGATAGATTATTTTCTAGGAATCCAGTGGTGAATGTCACGGTAGGATTAATCTATTGCAGAAGTGATATTAGCAGGTGCATAATCAGGAAACAGCGGATGTTTGTTGAAGTTCCGAAGACGTTATTGCTCTCAATCTTATGGAGAGCCGTCTGGGTCTATACACGGTCTCTCTACATAGCCAGAGAAGGCGAGAAAGCACTACTCTGCGGGTTGGAGACGTATGTGGAGAGTCGTGTAGAGTGTCTTCCTGGATAAGATGAAGTTGTTATTCCGCCTCTACTAAATGTCTTGACAGGGATTCATGTGAACTTGTGAAAAAGCGGGGGTCTAACAACACCACCCAATATTTCGCTTAGCAATCTGTATGGAAAAACTCGAATATACTATTAAGAGAATCAAGAAGACTCAATCAATTAAAAGTATATCAACGAGTTTATATCTCTCTATTGTCTTGATTTGTTCGAGCAAGAACTGCGAGTTGTAATCAAATATAATGAATAACTTGGATGGTACCAAACACCAATATCCAAGGATCAATCAACAACTAAAGGTTGGATTACTCTAATTGATGATCTAACGGACAACTTGTATTTTTTTCAATTATAAAGATAAAACAATATAATACGGAAACTGAAATACCACAGACACTAAAAATTTTGTTAACGAGGAAACTGCAAATGCAGAAAAACCCCTAGACCTAGTCCAGATTGAACACATATTGTATTAAGCCGCTACAGACACTATCCTACTCCAATCTAACTTCGGACTGGACTGTAGTTGAACCTCAATCAATCTCCCACTGATCCAAGGTACAGTTATGCTCCTACGTCTCTGATTCCAGTAAGAAACTGCGCACTTGATTCCCTTAGCTGATCTCACCCACAACTAAGAGTTGCTACAACCCAAAATCGCAGGCTTTGACAATAAACAAATCTGTCTCACACAGAGGAGTCTATTAAAGGATCAATATTTCTCCCACAGATAAACCCTAAAGGTTTTGTTCCGTCTTTTGATAATAATCAAGGTGAACAGGAACCAATTGATAATCCGGTCTTATATTCCCGAAGAACAGCCTAGAGTTATCAATCACCTCACAAAAATCTTAATCATATGGTAGCGAAACAAGATGTTGCGGAATCACAAACAATGAGACTAAGGTGTTTGTGATTACTTTTTATATCTTGCCTATCGGAGATATCAATTTCAAGCCAATCAATATGATTGTACTCGTACATAGAAGATGCAAGATCGGATCACACAACTACAATAAAAGTAGTATCGGTCTGGCTTCACAATCCTAATGAAGTCTTTAAGTCGTTAACCCGGTTTGAGAAAAGAAAACCAGAGGTTAAAGGAGAATCGACTCTAGCACGCAAACTAGGATCACACGTAAGTTTTGGGGAGTAGTTTTGCACAATACTAGATGTCTCCTTTATATAGTCTTTCAAATCAGCGTTTGCAATCAATGTTAGCTTAGTAACAAAGCATTCAATATTCACCGTTAGATGAAAACCTGATTTAGATTCAAGCTAATATTTCTCAACTGTTAGATCGAAAACTTAGCTTGTTATACACAATTGACAATGCACGCTTCTAGGTTTGTTAACCGTACCCAAACGTATGCACTTGTTGGTTCAACAATAGTTAACCAAATGGTTAGCCATATGAGCATTTCATATCAACCATGTTTTTTTCACCATAACTAGTTCAAATGAACTAGTTAGAGAGTTGTTCAATTGCAAGGAAATCGTATGTGCTACACAAGACACAATTGAAGCAAAAATGATTTGATTCACTTGAATCATTTCATGAACTTTATATCCACGGTTTTCAAACTACATTACTTAGTTTTTATAAGTTTAAGTTCAGAAATCATCTTTAGATATATAACCTTTCTCAAGTTCGCACACAGGGTTCGCGGACTTAAGCAACCGGGCAGAGTTTACAAACTCCAGTAGAAAATCTCGGCAAGAGACCTTCCGCCGGTTCGCGGACTGGGTTCGTGGACTGGTACTCATGCTACTAGTTTGTCAACTCCAGTAAAATTTCTTGGGCTGAGAAGTTCGGCAGTTCGCAGACTGAGTTTGCGGACTTGGCTCACGCCATCTTCCGGTTTCTCTTGATCAACAAAGTTCGCAAACTTTGGTTCAAGGAATATGACTTATACATAAATGTGCTTCCACCACAATGTTTATGTCCACCATTGGTTATGTAATCTAAACTCTCATTTCAATCATTCAAACATTCTTAGAGGACGTTATATAGTTGCTACACTATTTCTCGTCAAAGCAATGTTCAAGATGATTGAAACATATCATGACTTTCGTCACATGGTAAAGATAAACTTGATCTAAGAGAAAATCTTACCAACAAATATTTCGAGATATAGATAGGCGAGGTATACTCGGATCGAAATACCAAATGTGTATAATCCAAGTCTACATATATAGCATACGACTTCTTGTCTCAAAGAGTAGGAGATAGAGTAGATAGACTTTTGAGTGACAGATAAGTTCAAGTATTCACATACCTTTTTGTCGAGAAGTTTCACCGGTTACTTGAGTAGTTCTTCTACTTGTATGATGAATCGCCATGAAGTCCTTGAGCTCAACTACACTTTCTATTCTAGTCCGAGACTTAGCTATAATAGACTAGAAATCAAGACTTATAGTTTTGATCACTAACATTGACAAACATGCTTGAGATAGCAACACATGCGAGTTCGACCGAGCAATGCTCTAACAACTTGTTTATCCAAATCATCTATCGAGATCTATCTTTCTTCTGGGAGAACAATGTACGCCTTCTAGGACTAGCAGAACTATGGATGTGGCTGAACAATTAATTTGTGGTGACTTTGTTGATGGGATATTTCTCTGGAAATCTTCTAGACATTCCTTCATGCGGTATAATCGTGTTTTGATCTGAGAAAGTCATAAGTAATTGTCATATCTTTTCCTTCAGTCATTACGTCTGACTTTGACACATGAGGCAGCTTGTTGAGCCGTTTTTTTTAGAGAGAATAAGCTTTAATTGCGGGAAATGCTATGAGCTTCTGGATGAGTAACTTATAGTGGAGTTGCGGTCTCGGATCCTTCCCCTGTTTACTTCAGTGTCAGTAGTTGATTGTGATGGCATGTCGAGTAATAAAGTTTTATCCGAATTTTTAGCTTCACGGGTATCACTTCATATTTATCTTCCCTTGATAGGTTCGGGTGCGAAGATATTTTACTTCTCCATCTTGGGTGAATTGAGGTCCCATCGGAAAATGATACTGGATAATCTTTGGTGTAGCTTAGATGGAGGCTCATCGAGACTTAGTCGTACAATCGCTAGGAGTCCTTTTCTTTCTAACAGGTTGGGTGTTGAGGTAGCATATCCACTAGAAGCTTTGCGCCTTCGGATAAAGATGAGTTTCGGTTGAGCCTCGACTTGGGATATAGTGGCCTCATACTTTGTCGTGTTCTTGTCACGATCTTCTGGAGCAGGAAGGGAGACAACATGTATCTTTCTTGGCGGTTTATGACCCTACGTGGCTCTGCAACACTTTTGACTAGGTTAAAAATTTCTTGGATCCTTTCCAAGTTTCTGCTAGGTTTATCCTGTAGACGACGTAAAGAAAAATCCGACGGAAAAATAACTAGGTCAATCGGATACAGAATGAAAGAGTTATAAGTAAAATAGTAAAGTGAAGTAAACTTCCCGAGTCCCCTGTGATCAGGTTGAGAGCCCTTGACCTAAACAAATTTTGGAACAAATATTCGTCAGAATCTCCAAGTTTAGAGCGTCATCTGGACCTTGAGAGTGATAAGGTCGGCTGGATGGTTTCTCCTTTGCTATGTCGCGTTCGTCATGAGCTTTATCTTCTCCGATGAGGTCGATTGCAGGAAAGATCCCATCAGTGCTATCCTCAGCATTTTTAGTACTCCTTCTTTAGGAAACGTGTACTCGATCTAGATTTGTTGGATTTATCACTACTGGTAATTCTAAAGGCGTTTTCAGATAATTCAGGACGTCGATATGAGATTTTGCAAGATTATGTTGAGTCTCCGGGAGTTCTCCTCGGTCCGTATCCAAGGTTTTCAAGGATAGCAGTAGATTTTTATGAAAATAGGTTACTAGGTAGTTTTGTTATGCAGGAAGAGATCCATGTGATTCGGGACGCACTAATTTATTCACTAAGGTCAAACAATTCATCTTAGAGATAAAACTACTGACAGGGATAACTCTCTCGGCTAAATATGTGATAGATTTATTGAGACTGAATCAGTGGAACGTTTTTGTGATCGGATTTATGGAATTGGCTTCCTTCCTAATAGTGACCGTGATTGATATTTGTAACTGATTGAACAACCTCCCACTGTGGTCGCCAAAATGTAGTTACCTAAAATCGGTGAGAGGATAGATATGGGATTGTAGGGTTTTGAAAGTGAGTTTCGGGAGGTTGAGCACAAACAGTCTTCGCCTAAACCACGCATAGTGGCCGTTCAAAGGCTGCTTCAGTCACATGGAAGAAGATTAGGGTTGGTCTTAGGGAGGGAAGCAGATAAAGAGAGAGATCAGAGAACAAGTTGTTGCTCTGAGAGGTTATGAGAAAGATGATCATAGCTTGGAAAATAGATGACCTATATATAGTCGGATTCTCTAATCTCAAGTCGGTGAAGATAAGGATTTCTTTCCGTGCCGTGCGGAACAATTCTCCCGTCTCTTTAGGAATAGGGATAAACTTGATTGAGTTTATCTCATTATTCCACCGCCTTTATTCTCTTCTGCAGTGAGAAATAAGCCGGGTATTTCTCATACGTGCCTTAGACCACCCGAACAAAACCCTAATTGATATCCCCCCATTTGTGTGAAGCTGAATCAGCCTTTGTGATGATGTATTTGAGAGAGAAATATTCTCTTTAGCCGAGTTGGCCAAGATAGAGAGGTATTCTATGATTTGTGAGAATGACTAGGATGAGCCACGTGAAAAGGAATGAAATTCCTTAAGAATCGTGTGCATAGTGTGAGAGGAGCTGATGCTGATCTTCCTCTCTCCGTGTCCGGTCACACATGTCATGTGAAAACCATATTATTGTTTGTAGGTCCCTTTGTTAAGCATGCGGTGCTCAAGAGAGCCTATCCATGTTTTTGGATAGCCATGTATAATTCAGGATCAATTTACTAGCCGTGAGTATATTTGAGAGGCTGAGAAATAGGGTTTGAGCACTAGGTAAGGCGTGCGTATCTCAAAAAATCTCTCTGTGATTTTTGCAGAGAGATTTTGAATCTCTTAGATATTTTTGCAGTGAGATTTGAATCTCTTAGAGATTTTTGCGGACAGCTCAAAAATCTCTCTATGACCTTTGCAGAGAGATTTTGAATCTCTCAGATATTTTTGCAGAAAGATTTTGAATTCAGAGATTTTTTGCAGACAGCTGAAAAATTTCTCTGAAGATTTTCTTAACGATCCGTATCTCTTTGCATTCAGCTGGGACTCGGCCTGGAGAGAAAGAGAAAAAGGATTTGTACGCCTAATTAACGTCTTGGCTCACTTGTCTTTGACCAGCGTATCTTGTAGATATGTGTTAGGAATCAATTGTGTGTCCATATAATGAGCCAACAACACCATTGTATCTCGAAAGGATGTTCTAGGAGTCTGTCGAAAGGCTCAGAGGTAGAATAACCAGCATATCCCGCGGGGATGTCCTAGGAGTTATCCGGAAGCCTTAGCAAGTCGAGACGGAGCCTAGAGCAGACATGACCACTGTATCTCGCGATGATGTACTAAGAATCAGTCTTTGATCTCAAATAGGGTAAGTCGTGCTTACAAGAGAGATGAAAATCTCCTCTCTGGGTCCTAAGTCCATCGGGGACGTATTTACGCATCTACAGAGCCTACATGACCAGCAGCATCTCGTTGAGGACGTATACTAGGAATCATGGCATCACAATCAGTTGTGTCTCGCGAAAACATGATGGAATTATGGCTGTTCTGGTTCATAAGTCTGTCGGGGACGTTTTACGCTCTACAGAACCTACGTGACCAGCAGTATCTCGTTGAGGATGTGCGCTAGGAGTCAAGGCATCACGACCAGCAGTGTCTCGCGTGTACGTATACTAGAAATCGTGTCTAAGAATGCCTTGAGGGCCAAGGGATTAACTCTCTCGTGAGAGTTGAATTTTGTCTATGGTCTTGAGATGACTCTTTTTTCCTTTATCCAAATCTCACCATCTACACTAGAGAATTATATGAGATTGTGTTATGAGCCTTTTGGCTAATCTTTAGAGTGCTTGTGTGATTAACAGTTAGTCGTTATTAACAACGATCGATCCAAAAGATGAACCATGGAATTGTGGATCTCGAGGTAGGCGAGGCTTGTCATCAAAAGAGGAGGGAATTGATAACGAACTCTCTTGTATTAATTATTGTTTTATAAATCTATTTATATTTCGAAAGGCATGCATATCTTTGCTTGTATATGATATGTGTACGCATGTATTATATGTATGCAATACAAACTAGTTTCCTTTTACATTTTGGGGCGGGATTGGATCTTTAAAAACAACTAATATCCGTGTTTTGGGAGTATTTACTTATTTTCAAAAAGTGATTCTTTCCATTGATTGGAAAGTGGTTACAATATTTACTTATTGTTAGCATGTAAGGAAGAAGGTTTCCTTTTGATTGATATGGGATATGTTCCCAAACTTTATAGATATTTTAAGCACATCTATAGGCTCGGGATGGGGCGCAGTATTACATAGGCTCGGGATTGAGGGCACACTATTATTCCCTATTTCTATACGGGCAACACATGTCTCATACATGGATGTTTATTGTTCTTTTAAATTACTTTCCAAAGCTATTATATTATGTTTTGGTATTTGGAGAGAATGATGTTGAGAATCTTATATATGATTGTTGAATTTGTCTTGCGAGAGGTATAGGGTTCTCATTGATTAAGTTCTTCTGTTGAATATAATATTATCACTATTAGATCTCTTTAGATACTTGCTATGTAGAGTGCGCGTAGAATGAGGTACTGGTAAGATACACATCGTTTTATGACTTCGAGGCCGGAAAACCTCACGGTACTTTAATAATCATTGAAGCTTCCGCAACAGTCATGCCTTGTTACTCCGAAGGAATACGTCGCTCAACTATTATTTATGTTGTGAATGTGTGCCAGTTTATTGGTTGGTAAAGCTTTATATTTCAGTACAACTTATTATTTTATTTATGCTTTAACTGTTTTCCTACTTTATTATTTTTAGCAAAACTTGCATTGTCTTTAAATAATTCTAGTGATTACTCGAAAGTTAGTTGTTATTTCTACTGGGCACCCTTCAGGATGATGTGCTCATTCAATTCCCACTTTCATTTTCAGAGAAGGATCAAGTTGTGCACGTGGCGATGAAAGCTTTGAGGAGTTGGTTTCGTTAGTTAGTTAACTTCCACTATGTTTATTTTTTGTTTATATTCTATTTGTAGACAAACTCATTATTGTATATGTATCATCTGAGAGGAGTACTTGTAGTTATTTTCAGAGAGGGTTTAGATTCAGGTTAAACTTTGTTTACAACTTCTAAATTATTTGCTTAAATAGATGTTGTAGATCCTTAGTGCCTCATTTTATAGTTAATCTGTTGGAACAGTCAGTTGTCAGCTTAGGGGGCGCTACATTAACACTAACTAATCAAGGATAATTTATCCATTACCAAAATTATTTGGATAAGGGTTCTTCAAATTACTTCATAGTGTTTTTTTTCCTTTGGTGTATTCACTGATTTGTGAAGGTGTCCCCAAATGTGGATTCATATTTTAGATTCCATTCTAATCTAATCAAATGACTTGTTGCCTTGATAGGTATGACTAAGATATTCATATTTGAATCATTACACGGTTAAAAAACCTTTCGAATCATGCTCTGCGAATCGGGCGATTGGATCAGTGGTAACTCGGAAAAAAAAATCTACTTCGATCTCGTTTTCTGTGTTCTACTTCATTAATTTCAGGTGAATTTTCGAGTTACTTCATTGATTATCATGTCTTCTTGGATTAATAATCATTAATTCAAGTGTTTTAATCATGGAAAATAGTTCTAAAATACCAGTTCAATCATGATACTGGTTTTGATAAGTCATCTTCAGTTGTAGGGAACAAAATTCCTTTGATTGAACTACCAGATGATTTGTTTGAAAAAAGTTTATATCCATGGAGATTTTCGTTAATTGGAAGATTGAATTTACAAAAAATTAAATTCGTTGATGTTGTTATTATTCTTCGAAGTCAATGGAAGTTGGTTGGTGAGTGTAAACTCATTCCTTTAAGAAGGGGTTTTTTCACAATCAAGCTAAATAATGAAATTGATCGAGATTGTATCAAATCAAAAGTATGGGAAGTTACAGATCAAGTTCTCAAAGTCAGGAATTGGGTTTATAATGTTAGACCAGCTAATCAGAGAACTTCTAGGGCATTTGTCTGGGTGCATTTTCCAGGTTTAGGACTTGAATTCTGAAGTGAGCAAATTCTATTTAAGATTTGTAAGGAAATTGGTAATCCAGTTAAAATTGATGCTGCTACAACTAAATGTGATGTGGGATATTATGCTAATGTTTTGGTTGAAGTTGATTTTTCACTTCCATTTCCAAATAAAGTTTGGATTGGCACCAAATATGGTGGTTTCTTTCAAGAAGTCTCTATTCCATATTGTCCTAAATATTGCAGTACTTGCAAAATGGTAGGTCATTTCATCAGAGAATGTAGGGTGGAGAAAAACAAAGTTAATCCAACTACCTCTGCAGGAAATCAGTTTCATCAACATACAAGGGTAACTTCTTCTTCTTCTCCTACTCATCAACATAATATTGAAACACCGTCCTCACAAAAACCTGCATCTACACCAAAACCATTTGATTTTTGTGATAAGTCTGAATCTAATAGTGAGGATTCTATAGTTCATACTATTCATGTTACTCCGACTATCAGAAATATTAACACTGAAACTATTATGGAAAAAGGAAGATTCAGTCCTCTTAAATGCGTAGAATAAAATACTACAATGAAATCTGAGATTGTGAAAGTTCCAAAAGTTTCGGAGATTGTGGAGGAAACAAAACAGCATTGTTAGCTTCATAGATGGTAAAACTGGTAGAGTATCAAATGAAGCTGTTAAGGTTACTTCTTGGTCTAAGATTGTTGAAAAGGAAATTGTCAATGCTTCACCCTCTACTTCTCAAAATTCATCTGCATCAGTTAAAGTCACTAATCATGTTCCTACTTATAACAAATATAACTTCAGGAAGAATCCAGGTAAAGGAGGTACCAGAAATCCTCCTCCCAATTAATGAAGATAGTATATTGGAAAATCAGGGGCCTGAGAAGACCTAGGGCTCAAGATAAACTAAGGTCTTTGGTAAATCAATTTAGTCCTTCTCTAATCTGGATTGCAGAACCAAAAGTCTTTTGTACTGCTTCATTTTGCAATAAACTGAATCTCCCTGGAATGCAGAGCATGGTGATTCATAATTCTACATCAACAAATAAAGGTAATCTATGGTTATTTTGGAATAAAAGTTTAGCTAGTCCTCAAGTTATTTCTCTTTCAAGTCAAATGGTCACATTAAGTATTGGAGATGTCTTAGTATCAGGTGTTCATGCTCATGTTAAAAAGATTCAAAGGAAATTATTATGGCCAGAAATGGAATTAATCAGCAATCTCAAAAAGCCATGGATTGTGTTAGGTGAATTTAATGCAATCATTTCACCATATGAGAAAATTGGTGGTAAAACACCAAACAGAGCTTCAATGTTGGATTTTGTCAATTGCCTTAATACATGTGAATTAATTCAAGCCCCTAAGTCAGGTTTGCAATTTTCTTGGTCCAACTGTCAACAAGGAAAGAACAGAATATTATGTACTCTTATTAGAGTTATTTTTAATCAATTATGGCTGCAACAGTATGGTGAGTGGAGGTATAAAGTTGGTTTGAGAGTTGTCTCAGATCATGCACCTCTACTGGGGTGTGTGTGCAAATATTCCTAAGCCCAAAAATATTCCTTGGAGATTTCAGAAAATGTGGATTGATCATCCATCTTTCATTTTAGTGGTTGATGCAGCATGGTCCATTCCTGTTGTTGGGGATCCTGCTTATATCTTTATGCAGAAGCTCAAAAATTTGAAGAAGGTTCTAAGTGAATGGAATTGGAGCGTATTTGGTAATATTCAAACTAAAATAAAAGAGGATGAAGCAAATGTTAAAACTGCAATGGAGTTATCTAATGCGAATCCTTTTAATGAAGAAATTTTAGCTAAACTAGTAGAAGCTCAAAATGAACATGCCACAAGAGAAGTGCAAGCTAATACTTTTATGAAGCTCAAATCCAGAGAAAAATGGGTCAAAGATGGTGCAGCTAATACTGGATACTTCCATGCAAAAATGAAAATCAGATAGGCCAAGAATTTAATAGGTGAATTAGAAGATGCTAATGGAAATATTATTTATGATCAAACACAGATTGCTATCTCATTAGTTCAACACTTTCAACAAAAATTTGAATTTAAATATGTTAATATTGTTGAGGGATTACTATATGTTATTCCATCAGCTGTTACTGTTGAAGATCAAGCAATGATGGATTCTATTCCTACAACTGAAGAGATTAAAAGAATTATTCTTGATATGGATCCAGATAGTTCTCCAGGACAAAATGGATTCTCTGGAATTTTTTACAGACATTCAAAAGGATTTAAATGAAGCAATACAATTTTGTTGGAGAATAAGGTTAATTCCCAGAGGACTTAATTCAAATTTTCTTACTCTATTACCTAAGTGTCCAGGTGCAAAAGAAGCAAGTCAATTCAAGCCCATTGGATTGAGTAATATCTTATTGAAAATATTCACCAAAATAATAACTACAAGAATGAATGGACTAATGGTGAAATTGATATCTCCACATCAAGCAGCTTATATCAAACGCAGAAGCATTCATGAACAAGTTGTCTTGGCTTCAGAGATGGTTAATGAAATGAAGAAGAAAAGAAGAGGAGGTAATGTAGCATTTAAACTTGACATATTTCAAGCCTATGACACAGTAAGTTGGAAATTTCTGCTTAAAGTATTACAAAAATATGATTTTTCATCATCTTGGTGTGATTGGTTAAATCATTACACGGTTCGTTTATTAATTTTAGGTATCAAATATATTAAATCATGAGATGATATTCGATTTTTAATTATAAAATTGTTATATAATTAACATAAATTGGTATGTATATATCTATATTCAAGAAATAAATACATAATCCAGTAGCGTTAATCTTTCATAGCATGGTTGCATATTTTTTTTTTATGTTTTTGTTTTAAGCATGAAATTTGTTATTCAATTGGGAAAAGGTTACACGAGGGTATGTCATTACCATAGAGTCATTTAGTACAATTTGATATATAAAAGACGGGATCGTATAGCCCCAGATTGTTGCAGAGAGATTTTCCAATTGACTACCATCTGTTGCATAATTCGCTAGACCATCCATTGATTTGTTCCTTTCCCAATAATTGTGGTGGACGGTCCATTGTGGAATTTAAAGCATTCTCTGTTTGGTTTTGATAAGAGTCATTTACAAACATATCTTCTTCTTTTTTAGCATTTTTGAATATAGGCTCGCCTTTTTGAACGTTTCGGACATATGCTTGTTTTGACTTGGTTCTACTTTTTTTTTTATTGCGTCCAGTTAAGTGCAAGGTGGAAGTTATCGCACCTATTAAAAAGTCATACTTACCTCTGAACCACCTCTCCTTGGTGGGGAGGGTAAGTGATTCAAAGATCCTGAACCAAGCTCGGCGAACCTGAAAGCGGTGCAAAGATCCTGCATTAGAATCGATGAACCTGAAAAATGTTGTAGAAGGTCGATATCCCACCAACAAAAAACTCTAACGGTGTAACAAACCTGAAATCGATGAAAGAATCCTGAACTGAACTCGGGGAACCTGAAAAATGATGTAGAAGGTCAACATTAACAACAAGCTTGAGATATCAAAGCTTGCGAGTTCGACCAAGTAGTGCTCTAACAATAACAATAATTAATCGAAAGGATAATTACATTGTTTAATGAAATAGCTCAACCGTTAGGAAACAAAATTATAAAATAAGCAGCTGAAATTCTAGTAAATGGAATATCTTTTATGTAAAATAAGTGATAAGCTTATACAGAGCCTGGACTGGATTAGGGTGAGAAGTGTGGTCGCCCAGGCCCAATTCTGTCTAAGCCATTTCCGTTACCAATTAAGGCCCTTTTGCACCTAGGATTCGAAATCTAGATCTCCCACTTATCCAATTGTAGGGGTGTAAATTGGAGCAGCCGGGCAGCTTGGTCCGTCTTTTAATCCAGGCCAGTCCGGATGGGCTTCATATTCAGCTACCCAAAAAGTCCGTCAGACCGGACAGGCCAGATAAAAACACTTATTTTGAGGCCCAAAGACCGCCCAAAACCCGTTTATTAACCAGGTCAGGTTAGGCCAAACAGGCTACGGGTTTTTTGTACTTTCAAAGTTTTGTAATAATGATTTAACTCATTTTTGGAATGCGACTGAATGAACTATAGTTTAAAAAAGTCTTATGCAATTAATCTTCTAAATGTAGGATAGAAACGAAAATAAGAGTTTTAAACCAAAACATAACTAAGATGCGTAATAATGTATTTCACCGTAAAACTAAAACTCTTTTGATAATTCAAACGGGTATCAGGACGGACTGTTTGGACAGATACCGGGCCGGACTATTAAATTTTAGGGAAAGCCCGAACCTGCCCATTTAAACTAACTAGACTAGACCAGGCGGCCCATAGCAGGTTGCGATAGGCTTTGGACGCTTTCAGGTACAGGCGTGCTCGGGCAGGTACATGCACGTTGAGTAACTTTAGGTATTATTTACAGCCCCATCCAATTGTGCACCAAATCACTAGGCTAGTTACTAATTTATGACACTGGGCGCGTGTATATAAACTATATAACAAATTCATAGATTCTTTATCATATGCAAACTGCTTTTAGTTTTGTCCTTTTAGTTTTACTTTTTTCTTTTAGCATATATTTTCAAAAATTGTCAATGAAAAAATGAGTTGTATGACAATTACAGTATAATATTTGGATATATTAACAATTTTTTGTTGTTAATTTGTTATTATGATATTTTGGGCGAAAAAAACTTTTAACCGCATAAAAGGCCTTATAAACAAGTCCGCACAGGGTCCTTCTAATCTCAGGATCGGCTCTGGGCTTACAAGGCTTTAAGACGGAAGGGGAAAAAATCAACTTATTTTGACAGGGCAATAATGTCCAGTCCCAAGTCCAAACTGCATAAAAATGGTGAGATGCAAATTGCTAACTTAAACAGATAAACTCATAAAGCTAACTCGACTTGACAGTAAAACATCACCGGAAGTCTTTTTAATTGATGAAATACCAGCTGACTTCTTCTTTATTGGTTCTCACGCACTATGTATCTCTGAAATATGCTACAAGCCTACAATGCTGTTGACTGTTGAAGGTAAATTAAATAGGTTTCTGTCGTCCAGCCTGCACACCCTAAACCCAGCCCAAGATGAATTAACAATTAAGAAGCTATACAACTTGTAGACAAACAATGCAATTTCAAACACATAAAAATACTTATATACTATATAATTCAATATGGTCATTTAAAGAATATTAGACAAGTTAGGAAATCTTTACTGTTACAATAAGATACAACACTGCCGGAAAAATGAACCCCCCTCGAAAACAATAGCAACCCCGTTTTGAATGAAAGTTAGGCAAATTTAGAATACACCACCGATAGATCACAACTGGCCAAACACTAGTAGAACACCAACTGTTAGAATAAGAACCAGTGGAAATGAGAAAGGCCGAGAGACTGAGCCTTCGCTGGAACTGCCCAGGGGACTGTCGGGACATGCCAGTCCTTGCTTGTCTTCCCGACATTCACTTGCGAACAAGCCAGGTGGATATTTACCATAGAGATTTATGTAGCTGAACATAGTTGTTGCACAATCATTAGTTAAGTCATTTATATCTTCTGCAAAGGGGCAAGCAAATTCTTTGAAGGCGCCACAACAGAGTTTAGGCGGGTATTGTGGTCCTTTGCACTGGCTAGTGATAATAGTATAGTTTTGGAATTCAAAGTTCACTGCGCAACCTGCAGTTGATAATGGACAAAAGTTAAATGACACTCTGTATGAGCTACACAAATTACACCCGAGCAATATAAAACATGACCATTTGTTATATAATATATGCCTGCTCAAATGGATTAGGCTTGGAATCTTGGCTCTACACATAATAAATTGATTTCAGATAATTAGTTTAGTTGAAGCTGCTCCTATCATTAGGTTTGAATCAGGAATCCTTAACCATGTAGGTTGCCTGACTACTCTTAAATATATCAAGGTCTCCTCGTGGGATTTCTGATTTTCCAATAATATACGAGCCAAAATGTTCATAGCTGCATCCTTTAGGGCATAAGCTTTATCCTCCTGTTTGGAACAGCACCGCCATGTGTAAAGAGAAGAGAAATGAATTCTTACACTATGTTTTGGACTAAAAGGCAGCAAAATCTAGCCTTACGATTTTTCAGATAACTCAATACTTTCACCATCTCCCACAATCCTCGTCCCTTTAATGATAATAGGGTTATTAGTTGGGTTCAGACACAATCAGAGGTTTCTTATCTCCTCTTTAACATAACTACTTGAGCAAATAATAATTATGAGAACTGTAAACTTCTATCTCTTCAATTTTCCTCTATTTATTCTCAGAATCCTGTCCATCAAATCTTCTATATTCTGTAGTTTTCTACCTTTGCTGAGCACTTCTATACAAGAGTTGTACCGCTTCAGTCAATTATTTCTAATTGACTTACCTAGTTCTCCATGTATCGGAATGTATGTTTACGATCTAACAGATAGCGTATATTTGATTTTACATATGAGTAACCTACCTTCTTTCATGAGATACAGTACTTTTTAAAACTTCTACAAATGTACACACTGACATGCTTTGACAAGTACTTTTGCTTTTGTTGTCGAAAATACATATATGCACCGTGAATTTCAACACATAATAACACTATACCTTTTGACTTTTAACTCTCTATGAAGTTCATAATTATATGCAACAAGTCAAACAGTCATAGTTGAAACTTACCTGCCATTCAACAACACCAACTAAGCCCGACCGTGCAAACTGAACAAATTGCATTAAACTAGCCAACGAAATGGATTAACCAGGCTTCTAGAGTCTAAAAAATCTTACTAAAATGATATGGTTTTAAAATGATTTAGGTTTGTTCAAGAACTGCAAGTAGTTTGCGTTTTAATTTCATCCACAATCATCATATCTATTCTTAGCACCATCATTCAGTTTCTTTTTGTTACCTATGGCAAATAAATCATGATTCGGTTTCTGCTCAATTTCAAGTCAAACAATCATGGACTCTGTTGAAATCTCTACGAGCCCTAATGTTCCACCGCAGAACCTATTCTCTCTTCTTTAAGAAAAAATAAAAATGAAGACTGGGTCAATTTTAAGCGAACTATCGATATCTCGTTTAATTCTCCACTTCCAAAATTAAGTGCATTTATCAATCTAGTGAATCTATTTAAACCTAAATTTCACATCGACAGCCTTCTTGTTTCCCAAAACTCCACGGAAAAAGATATTGATGAAAGTTCTAACCTTTACAGCTTATTACTTGAAAACAGCAGCAAAAACTAATGGAGAGCACTACAACTTCGACCAGCTGAATCAAATTTGCAAAACGAAAACAAATGACCCAATATTATCTAAGGGAAAATTGCAAAACTACCTCATATTTCGATGCCTCGTTGGAAAATTGCCCCTTGGAAAAAAAGTTATGGGAAAATGCCCCACCATCCACTTTTCCATCCAAGAGACGTTAAATGGTCAAATATCGCGATATTGACCGGTCAATATCTCCCCTGAAGAGATATCGTACATTTATAAGATTACTTAGATAACCTTATTCAGATTTACGGTGTAATTGGCGCCAGGTGTACAGATCAAGTTAATAACGCATCTTGATGAAATCGAACTGCCCTAAAATCTTACACGTTTACCGCAAAATCACCGTATTGTATATAGTATATCACAATCTTCTCTTCTTATTATCAACCATAGTCATCTTGTTCTTCAGTTCCTGTTTTTAACAAAAGCAACAGAGAGAAACACCGAGAGACGATTGAGAGATTCTTAGAAAAAACTAGGTGATCTTCTTTATCAATCTGTGTATGTGTGATGTTTATGAAGATTTAATGAAAGAAGAAAGAGGCGAGTTTGCTGATGATTTAAATAAGAAGAAAGGAGCAGTTGAATTTGGATAAATGAATCAATGTTATATAGAGTACAGAAAAGTAAGTAAAACCAAACCCACGCCTTCTTTAATTGTATTAATTTGATAATAAAATGAAATTGTATATATAGGGTTCATAAAAATTAGGGATTTGTTTTTGCTTTGTATTTAAATTAGGGTTTATATTTGAAATTGAATGTATTACTAACATGTGTAGATGATTTTAAATGATTAATTTGATGTAATTATGGTTCAAATAGGGTTTACCGAAATTGGGTATTTTCCTGAAATTAAGTTTGAAGATAAAGGAAGAAGAATGGAAGTTGTAAGTCACAATATGCCATAAGTTCATGAAACCCATTTCTTGTTTGAATTACTTTGCTGAAATTGAATGATGTAAAAATTAAGCGAGCCAGCAGTCACCAGTGCACAATGCTTGACTCTCCATAACTATTATCAGCTCCATGTAATCCTATTGGGTTGTTGGTTGACTCTCCATCTTCTTTGCTTATAAATTTCTTTTGCAAATTAAGTTTATAGAGTTACTTTGCACTTTAAGATTACACCAAAATCCACTAGTGCATGCTAAAATTCTCTTAGTCTTGCATTCACGGTTCAAGGTATCCGTACTCGCCCTTTGTGGATGTTAACTATGAACCTATAGTTTACGATGGTTTCTTTGTGTAGTTTTTAGTTATGAACCAGATGATGATTTATGAAGCTATCTAACAGTAATTTTTGTGGTGATATTTTAAACCAATTCATTATCAGTCTGTCATTGATATGACAACCAGTTCAGTATGAATTGTGATTTGCGGGTATCAAAATGAGATACTGGTTTGAATGGAGGCTAATTGATATTAAAATATGTTTTCACTAGGAGGTTTTAGAGATTCTTGAATGATGTAAATGTTCTAAAAGATTATATTAAGCAGATTTATGATGTTTTTTACAACCACTTCTGTTTGTTGCAGGACAGGATATGTGATATGGAAAGGTGGGATGGGTTCTGATCCGCCACAATAGCTTATTCGGATTGATGAGGTCTTTAGGAATTTCTGACGCAGGAAGAGGTTGATGAGGAAGTAAAAAAGCATTTCTGACGCAGGAAGGGGTTGATGAGGAAGCAAAATAACACTCAAATTCCTCAGCGACTAATTGTAGTTAACAGATGATTTACCATTTACTGTAAAGAGTGTATGGACATCTAATATTTTGACTTGTTTTTGAGAATGGGTGGATCTCTTTTGTAAACTAACTACTTGGTTTTTGAGAACCTATATAAAATTTTGTCTGCTTGGTTGTTTTGTGGATGTGATTTTCATATAAATCTTCATTGTTGGACAGAACATGTAGGTAATGTATTAAAGAGGTTTGGTAGATTGGGTAATAGAACCAGATCTCATCTTTGACCGTTCATCCTTTTCCTTCGACACGTGGTGAAATCCTATCGAAGGCATGACGGTACCAGTTCCAATCTGCTGCGATGACGTAATCTAGGACATGCGGGCGGAATCATAAAGAAGGGGTATTTGGTCTTTTTGCTCGCACGTGTAAGAGCACACATGTGCATGTTTTGACCTTTTAACGCCTCTTGGATGGAAAAGGGGATAGTGGGGCATTTTCCCATAACTTTTTTTTCGTGGGGCATTTTCCCAACGGGACATCGAAATATGGGACATTTTTCCAATTTTCCCTATATCTAACTAATATAAAAAATACCTGATTCACAATTGTCTAGAAAGGTGAGTTACACTTATACTCCTCAAAATTTAATCATTATTTTATTTACAACTCAATTAAATGCACAATTGTCTCATTCTCTATTAAATAAAGACACTTAATGTTCTAATGGTGAGGTCATAAAAATAAGTTGTAATTCGGTTAAACTAAGTGCATTAAAATTAAATGAAAAATTATTAATCACCAACTGCATTAAGATTAAACGAAAAATTATTATGAATGTATCTTTTGCAGGTATGCTAGACTCCAACCGGAAGCATTCTTCTCATATGTTTCGCTAAAAGTTGCAAATGGAGTCGGTTCACCTTGACTGCAAGAAGTCGCATTATAAGAGACGGTATATTAGAAACAATCCTTTTGAAGGGGCGGCGGATTCCATTGGAGGGGCGGCAGTTAATAGGACAACAAGGGTCATTATATGGTAATTCGAAGTGCCCCTTATAAAAAAACTGAAAATGACTAATGAACCCTTACATTGTTTAGTGTTGATAAGCTAGTTTAGTGTTGATAATCAAATTTCACTTATATTAACTCTAAATCAAATCAAAATCATATTTTTAGAGTTTAAAAAAAAAAGTTTAGAGGAGAAGAAAAGAAAAACTTTTGTGATATTTGTGAAACCCTAAATTTTGATTCACTCTACCAAAATGAGTGATTCCAGTGACAAATTTGAGATGGATGAATATCTGAATTAGTTCCCATTAGCTTTTTGTCGCTCAAAATTATCTAAAGTACGTAAAAAAATCGAAACTTTTAAAATTTCAGAAGAACTTACGGTTGGAATTTAGCTCGTTACCAACCGTAACTCTCAGTTACGGTTCCAAAAGTATCGAATACCAACCGTAACTGGTTCAAGTTGGGGAAAACTTAATCGTAATACCAGTTACGGTTAGTAGAATGACAACATATAGCAACCGTAACAAATTACGGTTGGTAACTAATGAATCGAGATCAACCGTAACTAACATACGGTTGGTAAAGTTATTTGAGTTAAAAATTGTAACTCAAATACGGTTGATAACAGTGATGCAATTACAAACCGTAAAAAGAAAATGAAACATCCAGGACAACTTACGGTTCGTAACTTAAGTAACGAGACCAATCGTAAGTAATTTACGGTTGCAAAAAAAATTCGTAACTGAACATTTTATCTCAAAGTCAAGAACTTACGGTTGGTATTTGAGTTAAATGAACCGTAACATCAACCAAATCTATTGTTACGGTTCCAATTGGAGTTATTACCAACCGTAACTCACATGCAACACGGAAATTTCAATTTCAGTTTTGATCTAAAAACCTAATTTTTGATACAAAACTAACTCAAATCAAACACAATAAACTAAACCCTAATTGGGTCTTTTCGAAATATAATTTTCAATCAACGATTATAAATTTTTCAAATCGCTGATTAATCGAGGACGATGAAGTTTCAATTTTAATGGAGGAGGAGAAGAGAAGAGAATATGAAAAAATCAAAAAAGTTTTTTGATTTTTCTGATTCCTTTAGGTTAAAAATTGAAGAGAATAATCTAGTCAATTTACACCCCCTATAGGACATCCCCCAACCAATAAGAGGGACATTACTATCACACTTACCGCCCCTCTAATGGAACATGCCGTCCCTATAATGTCTCTCGTGTTTATGGGACCAATACCTCGCGAGACAAATTACTGCCACGTGGTGGTAGCACCTTGGAAAATCTTAGAGGGTACGAGTAGGAGTCGAACCAAGCACTCTATGGAAACTTAACATGTAAAAGTGACTATTTTAGTGTCACATAGCCATTCTAAATTTCCAACAAACAAATATGGGTGGTATGGGTTCGACAATAATTTTTGCTAACTTGAGCGCCTAGCCAGAAATGGAGAGAATGAGGCAACTGTGCATTCAATTGAGTTGTAAATAAAATAATGATTACATTTTGAGGGGTATAAGTGTAAGTCACCCTTTCTAGAAACACTAAACTTTGATTTCCAAGATTTTTTAGTTATCCAACAAGAAATACAATAACCAATACAACATATTATTATTTTATCTAACCTTAACATGTGTCATGGTATACAAGTTAATAGAACCCTAACATCAGCTGCACTGCCATTTAATTTATCTATCTAATTAATCCCCTTCTTTTACATTAAATAAATAATAATAATCTAATCATCAGGGGCAATTCCAGTTGGCCAGGAACCTGACTTTCAAATAGGAGGTCAGCGGATCGAGTCTCCGCCCACGAGTTTGGAGATCTCATAAAATACTCTTCTTATTTAAAATTTAGTTCGAGTTCTTGATATAATGTATCAAAAAAAAAAAAAAAATCCGGTAAAAATTGATAATTTGCCTCCGGTCAAAATCTTTTTATTTAGGTTTTTGGTGTGTCATTCGACAGAACAATGAAGCTCAAGTAAGTATTTAAGGACAGGGTGAGGGGGGGAAAAGTAACTACTCATCCCAAGATATGTGCTATTGCATTACCGGTGAAAGGGATATTATGCAGTCGGTGAATAAAGTTTTCCTGAATGCTTAAAATAACAATCTTGTTATAGGGGCGGCAAGTTCCATTAGAGGGCCGACAAGCTAATAAGACAAAAAAGTTCATTACATGAGTAATTCAAGTGCCCTTATAAAAAAGAATCTAGAAATGACTAATTAACCCTTATTGTTGATAATCAAGATTAGTGTTCATAATCAAGCTTAGTGTTGATAATTAAGATTAGTGTTGATAATTAATTTTCACTTATAATAACTCTAAAATCAGATTTTTAGAGTTATAAAAAAAATGTTTAGAGGAGAAGAAAAAAAAAACTTTTGTGATATTTGTGAAACTCTAGATTTTGATTCACTCAACAAAAATGATTGATTCCAGTGACAAATTTGAGATGGGTGAATCTCTATACGATAGAGAAAACAAATACTACATACCCCTTGATGGAGATTCTGATATGGAGTATTTGTTAGATGGTAGAGATGTTTTAACCCATAGTGAAGGTCAATCTCAACCAATTGAAGAAATTATCCAACAAAGTGAAGAACCAGCAACGAAAAATGACCAGGTATACTTCTAAATTAGTTCTCATTAGCTTTTTGTCGCTCGAAATTTTCTAAAGTACGTAAAAGAATTGAAACTTTTAAAATTTCAGAAGAATTTACGGTTGGCATTAAGCTAGTTACCAACTGTAACTCACATTTATGGTTCCAAAATATCAAATACCAACCGTAACTGGTTCAATTTGGGGGAAAACTCAATCGTAATACCAGTTACGGTTGACAGTTTCATGCAGTGGTTACCAACCGTAACTCATCATGTGCATCGCAGTATTTACTGCACTTACGGTTGGTAATATGTGAATAGTTACAAACCGTAACCTCTGTTACGGTGTGTTGTGTATTTTTGTTACCAACCGTAAATTGCTCTGTATGTTTTCAATTTTCTTTTGATGTATTTACGGTTTGTCAGGAGATGACAATTACAAACCGTAGGTATGTTACAGTTCATATATGTTTGTAGTTACAAACCGTAACTCTGTTACGGTTTGTGTATTCTCTGTCGTTACCAACCTACCTTTATATATATTTTCGTTTTGTTGTCTCGTTTAGACTAATGTGGCTATATTTTTGTCTAGATCGGGGATTTACCTCCCATAATGGGTGAAAAACCTTTAGCAAATGAAGTTCTCACCAAAGATTCTATATTTCACTATTTAACCGAGGAGACATGGCAGGAGAAAGACGATGCACACTGGCTAGAGAACGAGGCAAGTTGATTATGTGTATCATAGTTTGTAATGGTACCACTAGTGATAGTGCCTTTCAAATGGTTTGCGAGTGTAGTGGAAAACATAGAAGTCACGCAAAAAAAAATGTACCATGCAAGTAGCAAAGACAAAGAGGAAGAATACTACTTTCACTAAGAAGACCGGATGCCCCTTCAAGCTTCAGTTTAAAAGGAACACGGCAAAAAGGTGGTTTTTGGAGAAAGTTGTATGTGGTAGTCATAACCACCTTATACCGGAGAGTTTTATATCACACTCTTATGTTGGACGCCTTACCGAAGAGAAGATCTTAGAGTCACTGACACAAATTCGTATGAAGCCCGTTGATATCCTTGCTCACTTAAAGGAAAGAAATCCACAAAATGCTTCTACTTTGGCTAACATCTACAATGCAAGAACAAAATTGAAGGATAAGAAATGGAAACAAAGGAACGAAATGCAACAATTAAGGCATTTGGGGGAGGCGCATAATTACTCGGTTTTCCACGATGAAGATGAGAAAGGACGAATAAGACATCTTTTATTGGCTAATCATGAATTTGTGAAGTTGGCACGGTGCTCTCATCAAGTGCTTTTAATGGATTGCACATACAAAACCAACAACTTTGAGATGCTGTTATTGAACTTTGTCGGGCAAACTTCTGCCAGTGCTCCTTTTAGTGTTGGTTTTTACTTCTTGAAAGATGAGCTCGAAGAGAGCTATGTGTGGGAACTAGAACAAGGGAAGTTATTCTACGTAGAGGGATATACTCCAAAGGTGATTATTACCGACAAGGAACAAGCTTTGTTGAATGCAATAAGGAGGGTTTTCCCGGAAGCTCATAACATTCTTTGCACGTTACACTTGTGGAAAAGTATTGAAACTAAGTGCATGCGCCTTGTCCGTCCAACCAAAAAAAGCAAAATAGATAGAATAAAGAAACTACAGTTACATAAACAAGAGGAAGCCAAAGAGAAATTTAAGAAGGATGACAAGTTGGCGGAACTAAAATGGGAAAGTTTCAAATCGGAGTAGAGAGCCTTGACCTATTCTATCACCGTGGATGAATATGAGGATATAGCATGTATGTTAGTGGCTCATTGGAAAAGAGGTTATCCAAGTGTTGTGAAGTATCTGTTGGATAATTGGTTGGATCCGCACAAATAGAAGTTCGTAGTGGCGTTCACTAACCAATATAAGCACTATGACAACCAAGCTACAAGTACATCGGAGTTATCTCACAACTGGTTGAAGAAGAAACTTCATAGTTGTAATGGTGGGTTAGTTACGTTATTTGAATCCATGGATTCGTATTTCCGCAGTGATCACGATAGAGTTACAGAGTCTTTTGAAAAAAGCCAAAGTAAACAACACACCAAATGATTTGAGAAAAGGATTGAATTATGGAAGGTCATAATGTTGTCTATGCTGAAGCAATTCATAATTATGACCGATGATGAAGAGGATGCTTAAATGTTTTCAAGTCTTGGTGAAATAAATTTTATATTTTGTATTTTGGTATTTTGACTAAATGTGATATGATTAAAAGTGACAATATCAGATGTAGTTGATTCACGTTATGAATGAAGTATTTTGGTCAATTAATATATATCAAATCCAAGTATGTTGAGATAGTATCCATGTGAGGCAAGGTTTCAGAGTTATGTACGGTTGGTAACTAGATTCAATAACCAACCGTAACTTGCGTAAGAAACAAATTTTAACTGCCATTGTCATTTACGGTTGGTTTCGATAATACCGTTACCAACCGTAACTGAGCCTGACACCAAATACAAATCAATTATAAGTAATTTAAAACCATTAAACCATGTTCATTACTAAACCAACACTACAACCATTAAATCATTACAAATATAAATGACATTACAACTCATTCATTCATGCAACTTAAAAGGATACTAATATCCGGGTCTATAAGTGCGATAGAAGTCTTTAAGGATGTTGAAATCAGGTAAGTATTGAAAATTCGACCTTTTCCATCATCTCCATTCTTGAATAGACCTCTTCTTGATCATTATATTCCACTCCTTTTAACTCAACTCCAGATTCAGCCACAGGTTGTTCCCTCAACTTAATTTCAAACTAATTCTTCTTCTTCTCATTCTTGTGGATACCTCTATTATTTACATCTAAATGCTTGTCACCGCGAGGGGTGGGCTTATGATCAATCGGGGTTAAGTTATTTCCTCTTTTTTTCTTCACCCTATCAGGATTCCTACACAAGAATTACAATTTATTGATTAACTAAGTGTAGAACAAATAATATAGAAAACAAAAAACAAAAAAATTGGTGAGTAGGTTAACTTACGGTTCGTAATATGACATCAATTACAAACCGTAACAAATTACGGTTTTTAAGTAATGAATCGAGTCCAACCGTAGCTTAACTACGGTTGTTAAGTAATGAATCGAGACCAACCGTATCTCAACTACGGTTGGTAAGTCAACTATAGTGTCGAACCGTACATCACTACTTCAAAAAAATTTAACATACAGGATGATGTACGGTTGGTCACGTTAATTGAGTTACAAACCGTAACAAAATTACGGTTCGTAAGTGAGATGAAAATATACGATTGGTAAGGTTATTTGAGTTAGAAGTCGTAACTCAAATACGGTTGATAACAGTGATGCAATTACAAACTGTAAAAAAAAATGAAAGTTACTGGACAAATTACGGTTCGTAACTGAAGTAACGAGACCAACCATAAGCTATTTACGGTTGCAAAAAAAAAAACGTAACTGAATATGTTTTCTCAAAATCAAGAACTTACAGTTCGTATTTCAGTTACAACGAACCGTAGCATCAACCAAATCAATAATTACGGTTCCAATTGGAGTTATTACCAACCGTAATTCACATGCAACACACAAATTTCAGTTTCAATTTCGATCCAAAATCCTAATTTTTGATGCAAAACTAACTTAAATCAAACACAATAGACTAAACCCTAACTGGGTTTTTCGAAACATACCAAAAATAAGTCATTGTGCTTGATTTTGACGGTTGAGGAGTTTCAAATTGATGTTCTTGACCTAATGGAGGATTTGGTTCATTAGAACGGCTACAATCTTCATCCCTTCTTCTTCGGCATCTCTAATATAGTTTTCAATCAACGATTATCAATTTTTCAAATTGCCGATTAATCGAGGAGGACTATGAAAAATTAGTTTTAATGGTGGAGAGGTGGAGAAGATAAGAAGAAGTTGAAGTTGAAAAAAAAACTGTTTTGATTTTCAGTTTCTATTAGGTTAAAAATAGGGGAGGACAATTCAGTATTTTCAACCAAAAAAACAAGGGTAAATTAGTCCATTCAAGGTGAAAAGAGTAATCTAGTCAATTTACAACTCCTATAGGACACCCCTTAACCAATAAAAGGGACATTGATATCACACTTGCCGCCCCTCTAATGGAACTTGCCGCCCCTATAACAGGATTGTGAAACAATGCCGCACAAACACCCAATAATAACAACCGAGCGAGTCACCTTATAATCAATGAACGGCGTTCAAGGAAGTAAACTAAAATAACTCTGACTTCCAAATCACATTTAAGCATGAAATGCAAAAGAAATCATGTGCCTTGCCGATGTTGTGGTAAAATTATTCGGTAATCATATCAATAATCTAAGTTCGAACAAGACCACCGGATTCATTTATCGATACAAAAAATGAAATCATTTACATTTCCAATAGTGAGATGTCGAGACATAAATTATACTTACTCATAGATGGTAAGAAAAACTAAACCAATAAGAGAGAAGAAACATAACTAAAAAAAAAAATATCGGAGTATGAATATATATACCTCCTCAAATTAAAAGTTGTGTACATGATTAATAACGTAAGCATTCATACTTACGGATTGCAAAATGGATCTAGGTCATCATCACAACTGGAAAATGTACGACCCGACTGCCCGCCCAATCCATCTTTAAGAATTTTCAGGATAATATTCATATTATTAGAAAAATACTAGTACGAGGGACAAGACAGCTATGAGAAAGGAAGATGCAATATTTGTTTTTCTACTAGGTAAGTTGATACTAGATGAAGATTTTCCTGGTGGAGGTGAGTCAGGACAATCAAGACCATCTTTACTTCCATGACATTCATTTGCAAACAAACCAGGTGGGTACTTTCCATACAAATTTATGTAGCTGAAATCCGTGGTTGCACAATCACTATTCAAGTCGTTAATTTGATCTGCAAATGGACACATAAATTCTAACAAGGCGGCACAACATTGCTTAGCAGGGTATTGAGGTCCTTTGCACTGGCTCATTATGATTGTGTAGTTCATGTTTTCAAAATCCACTACGCAACCTGTCGTGTATCATAAAAATTAATTATAAGAAAAAATATTATCTTTCATTCTTTTTAAAAAGACTATTAAATTGAAAATAGTACATACATGATTGGTTATCAACGCAAGAGATAATGCGACGAAACGATTTTCCTCAGACTTTAAAAAGACAACACAAAGAAAATTTACCTTTTTTCGCCTGGAGGAGTGAACGGCCTGTGGATCCATGCAATGCCTCAAAGACATCACCTACAACCAAAATCCATATAAGAACAAATTATTATTAAGTTATATTTTCCTATTATTTTGATCTATATCCCATCTATGTTTGCACGAATTTAATCCATGTATTGAATGGCATTGGCATAAACAAGTAGAAACTTGACATTTCAAATCAATATAATTAATCACCTGAAATGAAATTTGAGGTGGCCAATTCTGTCAAAGCAAAGAACAGAACTACAGAGAAACAAGTTTTCCAAGCCATGTTGTTATTATTATGTTTAAGTAGTTGTGCTTGGTGGTTGTTGGGAGATCTCTTTACGATCTCCCTATCATCATCTGACTTAGTATGAAGAGACAAAAGAAATCAAAATACAGAGTTAGAAAGGGAGAGAGAGGAACATTTGTTTCTTGCTTTTTTGCTGTTAGAAAAAAAAACTGTAAGAAACGAGATAAAATCGCCATGACCGTGTAACCTCCAATATCAACGGTCTTTCAATCGATTAATTAATAGAGGCTTCCACTGCGTACAACCCTTATCTAACTAAATCCAAACTTTTATGTTAATGTTTTGCTCTCTTTGTTCATCATGTTAAATACCAACATTATTTTCAAATAAAAAAAAATACTAATCAAAGAAAATTCTACAAGGAACCAAAATCCTTTTTTTTAATTATTATTACTAGTAAGGACACATGTGCATCACACATGTTTGGATTTTTACTCATCCAAAAATACTGAATTTGAAAGTCATGAATTTTTTTCCTAAAATGAAAATCTACTATTCTTATTTGTACTCGTTATGTAGATAATTGAAAGAACTTTTCAAATATATAAATTTTTAAAAAAACTGGTGTATATTTTGAAAGATATTAAGTTTTTAAAGTTTTTGATCTATTTTTAAATCAATGGTATTTATGTAAATATGTAGAAATGAGGACAACTAAGTAATTTAGGGGGTCTCCTACCAAAAAGAGCCCTTTTCTTTATATTAGTAAGATTTATGAACGGAAGCGCAGAACTGCGCTAGAAAGATGTATAAATTGACAAATAAAAATATATTTATTTATTTTATAATCCAAATTATTTTTCCATACCGTAATTATATAGTTAAAGTAAAAGAAAAGTAGAAGTAAAATTATAAAGAATGCTGATAGCATATAAAGTTAATACGATGTCATGATAAGACTTTAAATATGACCACATAGGAAAATTACTTAATGCCCTCACAATTATTATATTTTTAATAAAAAATTACATACGGGCAAAATGAAAAAGAAAATGTTGAGAAAAAAATTATAAATTTCCTTCCACAATTGTTTAAGTACACCTTTGTTCGTAAAATAATATGTAAATAACCAAGGTCGATGAAAATTATAATAAGGAAACCTGGGTTGAGGTGCAGACAAAGTTGCTTTGTTTAAGGTTTTTTGCGCCTATACGGAAGTAAATCCGTTGCAGTAGATTTTGACAACACAACCCTCAAGATATAGCATATCAAACTCGTTGCATAGTACTTTAGTTCTGTACCAAATAGAGAACAAGAACCCCACTGTTGTCTTGCTAAATATACACGGCACATACACACTTTTGAGAAGAGAATTGTGTTTAAATCATTGGAAGACTACAACTTCTATTAATATAAAGACATGCTTGTTCATTAACAATAAGAAGACACGCATTCGTATGGAATGGAAAAGACACAAGATTCCCTTCTCAAAACACCACAAGCAATATCAGTTAGTACAAGAAACAAAAGTCAAGAAAAATGTTAGTTCAATTTATTTGAAATTAGAGATCAACAGTCAGTTTTAGTTAAAATTTGAAACCATACAAAAGAACCAAGAAAAAAAAAAGAGAAGATAAAACTAGATTAATTGAAACACCTCAAACTTTTTGTTAGAGCACTGCTCGGTCAAACTCGCAAGCGTTTCTATCTCACTTGTTGTCAAGTTTAGTTGCCAAAACTATAAGTCTTGATTTCTAGTCTACTTATAGCTATGTCTCGGACTAGGATAGAATGTGTAGTTGAGCATTAGACTTCACGGCGTTCATCGATTGAAGATGAAGAACTACTAAGGGGATCTTGTGGAACTTCATCAACAAAAAGTATGTGGAGACTTGAAATCATCTATTACTCAGAAGTATATTTCTATTCTATGTCCTATTTAGACAAAAGTTGTATAGCTATATAGACTTTATAGTATAAACATTTGATATTTCGAGATGAGTTTAACTCGCTTAAATATTTCTCGAAATATGTGTTGGTAAGCTTTTGCTTTAACCAAGTTCATCTTTATTCTTGACGAAAGTCAAAAGATGATCATGTGAAAATCGTATGGGAACATCTTACATGATTTGTGTGAGACAGTCATTTGATGTAGAATCGGAATGTTTCGTATTGATCTATTGATCACTTGAAAATTGCTTTGAAACTAATAGTTTGTGTGAGACAGCTATTCCCATCTTCCAAGAATGTTTCATTGATTAAAATGGAGTTTAGAACGTTTACCCATTGATTGAATATGGACAGTATGCGTACTTGTATGCTAACTGTTGCAATGCATACACGTATGCGTACTGGTTGGTTAGTTGAAAGTACGGGAACTTAGTATGCATACCCGTATGCGTACCGACGTAAAGTTTAAGTCAGGGAATTCAACTGAGTTTGGAGGTATGCGTACCTGTTCGCATACTGGCGAACACAAACTATGTCTGGCCACTTAGGTATGCGTACCCGTTTGCATACTTGAGTGGGTTAAGTTATAAAATCGGTTTGTTCATGAACTAATACATTTATATATTAAGGAATGCAACCTTTTGCAAACCGTGGCTATAATGTTCATGAACTGATTCAAGTGAATCAAAATCAATTTTGCTTCAATTGTATCTTGTATACTTCTATGAGAATACAAACAATTGAACAACTCCATAACTAGTTTCATATGAGTCATTTGAACTAGTTGTGATTAAGATGAACAAGGTTGATATGAAAGTGTTCATATGGATAACTTATTGTTGAGACAACTATGTGCACACATTTGGGTACGGTTACTCATACCTAAATGAAGTCACATTTCATTTTTGTATAACAATCTAAGTTCGATCTAACGGTTGAAAGATATTAGCTCGACTCTAATCAGGTTTTCATCTAACGGTGAATATTGAATGCTTTGGTACCAAGGTAACATTGATTGCAAACCCTAATTTTAAGACTATATAAGAGAGAACTCTAGCAACTGGGAAACCTAATCCCCACACCTCTTGCGTGATACTAGTTGCGACTAGAGTCGATTCTCCTCTAACCTAGGTTTTTTCCTAAAACCATTATAGGTTAACGACTTGAAGAATTCATTGGGATTTTGAAGCCAGACCCAACTATTTTCTATGTAGTTGCATGTTCTGATCTTACTTTGTTCTCTAAGATTTGATCGAGATTTAATCTCCGATAGGTAAGATAAAAAGTAGTCACAAACATCTTCGTCTCATCGTTTGCGATTCTACAATATCTTGTTTCGCTTCCATACGATTAAGATTATTGTGAGGTGATTGATATTACTAGGTTGTTCTTCGGAATATAAGTTCTGTGTATCAATTGGTTCATGTTCACCTTGATTTATCAAAAGACGAAACAAAAACTCGTAGGTATTTCTGTGGGAGACAGATTTATCTATTCAATAGACTTTTTTGTGTGAGATAAATTTGTTTATCAAGTTTCGAATTTGGGTCGTAGAAACTCTTAGTTGTGGGTGAGATCAGCTAAGGGAATCAATTGTGCAGTATCCATAGTGGTTCAAGAGGCATAAGGAACGCGATTGTACCTTAATCAATGTCAGATTGGTTAGGGCTCAACTACATTCCAGTCCAAAGTTAATTGGTAGTAGGCTAGAGTCTGTAGCGGCTTAATACAGTGTGGTGTTCAAACCTGGACTAGGTCCCGGGGTTTTTCTGCATTTGCGGTTTCCTCGTTAACAAAATTTCTGGTGTCTGTGTTATTTCTTTTCCGCATTATATTTTTATATAATTAAAATATCACAGGTTGTGCGTAGTTCAATCAATTAGATAATCCAACCTTTGGTTGTTGATATAAATTGACTGACACTTGGATAATGGTCTTTGGTACCATCCAAGTTATTTCTCATATTAATCCGGCTCAAAGATTTCTATCTGTTTGATCGCAGATTGATTTGAGAAATTGAGATATAACTCTTGGATATATTTTCCTTGATTGAGTCTCACTGTCTAGTTGATTCTCTTGGAAATATATTGGAGTTAGTCCATACAGATTTCCTAAACGAAATATTGGGTGTGGTTGTTAGACCCCCGGTTTTACAATTGATATCAGAGCAGGCAAACACGTTTAAGACCTCATAAGTCTGTGTTTGTAACAATCTGGCTCTATGGACAGTAATGCTATCTCAATAAACTCATCACCAGTTCAGAAACATTTTGACTTGGTTCAAAGCTCTGCTTCTCCTGAGGAATCTTTCTCATCCTCTCCATTGTCAAAAACTGTGTATAACTGGGAAACACGCCTAGATGAACAGTTGGATGATCTTTCTGATGAAAGTGATTCAGACGATGGATATGGCGTTGATGAGGAAGTCTCTCAATACATCAAGCTCTTTGACCATCTCATAAAGAAAAAGAAGTCAACATCTTGCTTGGCTGAGTTTCTGACTCCTCTCTGTATGGAAAACGAGAAATTGAGAAAGCTCTTTAAAGGTTATGATTGTGGATATAATATCTTACAATCCCTTCTTAAAGATCACGAGGAAGATGTGCTTTCAAAGAATTATGAATGTGAAAATCTTCGTCGAAATCTCTTTAAGTTGAAAGAAGAACTTGCTGAATCTGAAGCAAGATATGACTCTCAACAAAATTGTTTTAGTGACAGAGAAATTGTTTTTCTCGCTAAAGAAAAACAATTTGAGACTGACCTAAAAACTGCTCTTGATAAGGTCAAATCACTGGAGGAGAACTTGAAAAAGTTCAACGCTAGCTCGACGAAATTATCCACTATTCTATGAGCATGCAAGAAACATCGTGATACACGAGGTTTGGGCTAGAAAGGAATAGACACTCCAAGTTGTGGTGTGGTCAATTTTATCTGCGTTAATGACAACCTCCAGCATAAGAGTTCCATTGATGGCAAAAGTGAAACTTTACTTTTTCCAAAAGAAGTTTTAACAAACCAATGTATTCTCTCTCCTAAAACTAATCATATGAGAAAAGTTAATAACTCTCCTTCCAGATGTTATTACTGTGGAAACAAAGGTCATCTTGAGAGAAGATGTCGTTTTCGTTTGCGGAATAAAAAACTTCATAACATTCTTATCTGGATGTCTAAGGAAGTAATCAAACCAATTTCTCATATTACTGGTCTTAATTATCCAACTCTCAGATAAGAAAAGTGATGTGATGAGCCAAGTCTTGCCTGTAAATATAACACAAAGGTTTTCTACAATTGTAAAAAGAATTGTGTTATACGGACCAATGACTGTCTTGTTGATCCAATGAACAAGAAAACTTCATCGAACTTTTCTTCCAAGACTAGAGGAAATGTTGGATCAAAAGCGTCATTTTTTATCACGCCCCACTTCGAATTCTAGGTCGGCCGCCCTAAAATCCAAAGTGGGCCATACTCATGGACCACTTTACACACTTTAACCGTCAAGCCAAAAAATGGAGATCAGGTTATTGTATGGAACACATTAACAATAACCCGAAAAATAAATGAATTTTATTTATAAAACTGATAAAGAAGTAAAGTTTAATCAAAACTCTAGATTTAGAAAAATCTTCGACACACAGGCCGATCCAAAAATAAGTATATAGAATCTGCGATTCCAAAAACTCTAGATAGGTTTTTAAGTTGTTTGTCTAGTTTAGAATTTGGAAACAACGTTCATAATATTAACAACAATGATTCTCTATAACGACCAAGAGTGAATTTGAAATATAAGTGTTATGCCAAACAAGTGGAACGTGATGAAAAGAAGAAAACGAAGGAAGAAAAAGAAGCTGGTGATTGTGGTAGTGAACGTGGTGATAACTGGTGGCAGTCACTGTAATAGAAAGAGAGAGAAAAAAAAGCGGCAGAGGCGAGAAGAAAAAGAAGAAGAAGGCGTGAGGGAGTGCTGCATAATATAAGTGAATCAATATCTTTTCTTCTAGGAAAGAAGTTTGTTTGTAGAAGTGGTTTCTCTTTAACACCTCCAGTTTTAGATATTCAGTTACTGAACCGCAAATAGATAAAACTTTTCGTGCTTTTAGAAGATCCTTGGTCCTGGCAGTGGTTGGCATATATCAAGTTTTATTGACGGAAGATATAAGTGAAGGCAAAAACGAAGGCTGTCCTTGCCATGAAGAAAGCTTTGAGTAAAGCCAAATTTGTATCCATCCTGACGAAAGACAGGAGCAGGGTGCTACGATTCAGCAAAATCTGGTGGTATTGTAGTTAAAGAGCAACATGGAAGCTTTTTGGGCACTAAAGATTTCAAAGCGGTAAAGAGTGCGTGATGCTAAAAAAAAGTTAAAAGTTCAAATTAAACAGTTGGAGAGTATAATAGCGTACGTGAGATGACCAACATAGAATTTCAACATTGAGTTGTTAACGACTGAATTAAACTTTTATCACGCAAGAAGGGCATCCTCATCAAGCAAAACCTTGAGTTGGAGACTGCTTTAAAAGAGTTAAAAGAATTTCTGTAACTAGATGAATTTCTCACCATGAAAGATATGTCGATGGGGGAAAATGTAGAGACTATCCCGTTTTCATTGCAACCGAAAAAGTTAAGGCACGTAAAAATAAAAATGTTATTGGCATGAATAGTCAAACCATACTTAAGTATGTGAATTTGTGTTGCATCTCTTGCAGCAAATCCTACAAGTAAAGATGTTTTTTTCGGGACATAAAAGCAATATGTACCAATGCAAACCTCTAAATAATTTTAAGTAAAAAGGAAAAAGGTCTAGATAATGCAACATATACGCGTTTGTATATTGATTATTAGATTTTGAGGAAAAAAAAACCCGGTGAGGCTATGTTTAGGAGATTGCTTACAACTTAATTCGAATGCTATTGGTTGAGTTAATAAAGCCATTGAATTTTTTTATAATGCTAAGGATCAGACGAAAAAAAAAGTAGTCAAGATTTTACTTCTCCATTGTCCAACTTAGATGGTGATGCCATTTGAATTAAAAAAACATGCATACATGCATGCATACATACATATATATATATGTGATGGAAATCAGGATCCAAACATGGACTTTTAATAAAAGGTTGAGCCCCCGCCATAGGCGGGGGTGATACCTAGTATAGTCTAAAAGTCAAGCTGCTCCTAGATCTTGATTTCCTGAAGTAAAAAATAGTAAGTTGGGTCAGACCCCAACTAAAAATAAGCTCTCACACGTTTATAATCTCTATAGATTATTCCAGTGGTTCAAAAAATAGTAAAAGAATAAAAAGAGAAAGTGACACTAATTGGTCGTGAACAATTTAAGTAAAATTATCGTACAAAAAATAAAATAAAGATTAGTAAAAGTCATTTCCCCTCTTAACTAAACAAAATACTAAATATAAAACAAACAATTTAAAACCATCTTTGAAACCCTTCTGAGGACTCCTCCATAAGTAAAATATCGACTGTCTCTACTAGTTCGGAATACATTTTACTAGCTATGCACCGAAATCCAACTTCAACAAGAATCGCATAGGCTTTTGTGGTCCACTTAATTATCCAATCATCTGTTAGAAAAATAAGTGTTCACATAGACTTCCCCAATATTCCAATAATACCATGGAGTATTATACGACTCCTCGGTCATCGAGTCGAGCCAACCACGACATCAAACACACACAACACCATTTATATTCGCATAGCATTTGTATACACATAATTCATCATCTTCCACGTGTTGGAAGAGTTACACGTGGAAGATGCACATCCTGAGACATCAAGACACGATGCCACGTCTCTACACCCAAGGGACAGTTATCATCTACACATGTTCATCATCAAGCGGATCCGACAGCTAAGAACCTAGGAGCACTAAAGTATCGAGCCACTGATAAGTACTGAAGAGAATCCTAGGATCTACTTTATTCTATCTCTAGAAGGACCCGAGATAAACGGCGGATATTGGATATACTGACACAGATGGGACAGGAGTCACAGACACCTGTCCGGTGTATGCAGGCAGCCCAACTACCCGCATTAAACACTCTAAACATAGGGTACGTGTCAACTAACCTGTGGAGGAGAAAGAGGAAACCCATCGTTACCATACATGACCGCTGGAGGCATCGTTTGCGAACGAAGACACCATCAGTATCAGCACAAAGAACAAAAAGATAAGACTACAACTGTCCTTGACAATGGACCCCATGTTTTATCCCTATAAATACCCCTCTCCACTGATGGCTCGACTAGTTTTTAGTAAGAATAGGAGATATTAAAGAGAGAGAAATAGGAAGAGTAAGTATGAGTTCCATTTCCCCCTTAGCTTCGTTATTCAAAGGGAACCATTTAAATATCTTTGTAACTCTTCAATACATAGTGAAACTCCAACCCCGTGGATGTAGGCCTTAGTGTTAACCACGTAAATCATTGTCTCATTTACATTCAACACTTTACTTTTTGTCTTATTGTTATGTTTTGATCACGGTTCAATCTAATCCCCTGTGACCAGATGATGACGAGCCGAAGGCTCAGAGTCTGATAGGCTTCGAACTCATATCATCTTATGTATATTTCACTCCTCTTATTGATTTTATATGAAATGAGAATATTTTTTGTGAGCACGTAGATCCCATCGTAATTTATGTGTTCACAATCTGGCACTAGAAACAGGGACACTAGTCCCGGTAAAAGATTTATCTTTCCCTGTGATTTTGCTCTTTTGGCTCTCAGCATTATTCCCCCGATAATGGTGTTTTGAGCAGTTTACATTTAAGTTTCGAACAACTCACCCGCGTTTTCTTTGGAAAAAAAAAACGTTCCTGGACTATGTTTTCTTTTAGATCAGTATGCTTCTGCAAAAAGCATTATAGATCCATGTTCTCCTTGACAAAACCTTTTCGGATCTATATTTTTCCTCATGGTTAATATGATTTCTTTGACAAAACTTTTCGTTAAAAGTTTTCATTATCCTCATATATCTTCTAACAAAACATATGCTGAAATTAGGCGCACATCTATAAAACCTGTGGACTTGTTACTTTTCACAAAGTATTGTTGAATCTGTCAGTAGATCTATGTTTAGAATGGTCGGATCTACGTTTTCCCCTGGAAACTTTGAAAACTTTTAAATACCCACTGTGATCTCTTCGAGCTGTGTTCTCTTCGAAAACGTTTAAAGGAACCTTTTGGTCTATGCCCTTTTTTTTGAACAAACTTTGCTAACAACATCAACGTGGCTTCTGTTTTTTGGACTACGTCTTATTTTTGCAGAAAATTTAGAGATGGGGAAAATGAAGGAAGTGGGAAAAACCAAAGCCTCGTCAAAAGAAATACCAAGGACCATCCCAGTGGTAACCCGCAGCAAGCAAAAATGACAAATATCGAAGATAGCCAACCAGAAGGAGGATGCCGCGGAGATCACCTCGCCATTGGTTTCTAACACTGTAGCAGCAGCGGCCCTCAAAGCTGCAACAGCCAAAACCGACGCAGCAGCCAAAGCCGATGCAGCAAAGACAAGTGCAGCTAACCAAACTCATGAGCAACGGGAAGGGTTTGCAGAATCGACGATGCATCACCCGGCCTTTGGGATACCACCAACTAATGACCAAAACCAAGCCATGCCAGCTACTCAACCTTTGCTAATAGTGAATCAGCCAGCGCCCCCACGCGTGGATCCACCTGCAGTCATACCTGATCCTCCCCCTCCTTTAATCCATACAGTAAACGAAGGTCACACCATGGATATTGGAGGGCAGGTGCGGACTGGGACCCCAAAACAATGATCGAACCATTCCCCTCAGCTGAGGGCTGAGCTTGAGGAATTAAAAAAGAACCAGCGGGTATACGCAGATGCTGTAGCACTACTGGCTCGGGAAAATCAAGAACTCAAGGAAAGGATCGCCCAAAGCATAGAAGTGGCACGTGATGTAGTACTAAGATTGCGGTAAATAAGGATTCGTTGCTCGGACTTGAAAAGATTTTTAAAACAAAAATATATACAAAATTTGTCACAGGATCAAGAGATACTAGGACTCAGGATTCCACCAATTCTTATACTCATGCGAATCAACTATTAATTCTAGACAATTATAGCTTATAATGATAACAAATATCGACTCTTTTCTTTGCGAAAAATAGATTTTGTAAAGTATTAGATGTAAATCATAAGCATGATGCATCAAGAGTTCCTATACTAAGCATACATCATCAGATAAAATCACAAATAATCAACAAAAATCATAAATCAACTCATAAATAGAGGTTTGTCCACAAGGACTTGGAGGATTTGCTAAAGTTTTCTAAATTTCTAAAGTTATCTGAATTCAAAAGAAGGTACTAAGGCTTTTGATTCCACTACTTGACCCTATGCTAAGGAAATTATGATGCAATGTATGTCTTGTTCTTTCATGAAAGACTACAATGAGGATTCTACTAACTGTCCTAACCAAATTACCCCTAGCATCAGTTGTCTTTAATCAGCACAACTAATCACAGGCATTTAGCTCCTCTAGCTAGTTTAGCTTAAGGCAATCTCTCTAGTGGATTGAATTCTTGGCCAAAGACCTAGCTCCACTCCTAGTATCAGCTGTCTTCTAACAGCACAGGTGATCACAAGCAGGTAGCCCAAATGGCTAAGCATTCATCCTAAGGCAATTCATCTCAATAAAAGAACATACAAATACATTAACATTCCTAGCATATGATCAAGAGCTTCCTCTAAACCCTAGCAAGTGAATTAGAACATGGACATGCTTGTAATCATGATACTAACAGGTAAAACATGCTCCACATTACACACATACAATTCACATTCAACCTTTATGCATAAGAGAGATTCAACATGGATGAATTGAAAATGAATTTTGAAATTAATATTGAACTGCAAATATTGCTCACTGGCTAGCCCAGAGATGCCGAATTTCACAACCCCTAACACCCTTTTATAGTTACAACAAAAAAAATTCCAAAATCCCCAAATCAGTGAAATTAGGGTCTGACAAAAAGTGAGATTAAATCACCTAATACATTGAAAACTACTCGAAAACTTTCACCCATGCCCCTAATTAGACGTACACTAACTTTCCCCCAAAATCCCCAATTTATGAAATTAGGGTTTTACAAAAAATCCTTACCTAATCTCTGAAAACGACTGATAGCTCTCACCCATGCTTCCTTCTCGTCTGCTGATGCTACCCATGCCTTCGATTTATCCTCTAACCTCACCTATTTCATCAACTCCTAACCTAGGGTTCCTGTGAGATGAAACGATTAGGAGGTGATGTAATAAGTGGCTAGAAAAGTAGGTCTTGGTTGTTAGAAGTGATGATGGCTCGAGTGGTGGTGGTTGAGTGATTTGTGGGTTATGGTGGTGGTGATGGAGACAGCGTCGCTGTTGCAGAAGAGGGGAAGAAGGAGATGAACGAAGAGAGAAGGGGGTTGTTTGGTTTGGGTATAGATATTTAGTGCTCGGGTGTTGGGCGGTTGTAGCAAATTGGATGAACAGCGAGGATGAGCCGTGGGATGTGGAGATGATGGATCGATCTAACGACGAGATGGAAGGAAGCGAGGAGCGACCGTTGGATGCGAAATACAACGAAACTGACGGCTCAAGATGGAGTTAGGTGCTAAGTGTTTTCAGGAGCTTCAGATTTTGATGCACTATGATGAAGCGACCGTAGGATGCTGAGATGATCCAATCTGACGGCTGAAGATGAATGCGGGTATGGATATTGGAAATGGGTTTGGGTGAGGGTTTTGGGCCTTGGGTATGCCAAGCCCATATCTTCTTTAAGAACAATTCTTCCTCTTCAAGCCCACTTCTAGCCTTTTGGTCTTGTGCACAACATTCTTCGCGGCTTCCTTGTGTAATTCCTCCCGGCTTTTCACTACTTTTCTGCTCTTTTCGCTCCGCTATTCATCCAAACTTTATTTATTACCTAAAAATGCAAAATTAATTAATAAAAATATTTATTCTTGAAAACAATGAAAATACAGAATATGGGATAAAATGTAGAATTAATGCACAAAAGATGAGTTAAATGCCAAGAAAAATATATAGAAATATGCACTTTTTAGCACTCATCAAATACCCCCAAACCTGAATTTTACTTGTCCTCAAGTAAAACAAAACTAAGGAAATCCTACTATACCACTGTCGCTGGTCTCTCGAATGCATTTAGCGTATGCACTAAGCCTTTTGAACCACTAAGTGTCCCTAGTGGACGAGTGAAGTCTCGTGAAGGTTTGCTTAGAACGTACCTACAAAGTTCTAGGACAAAATATAAGCTCAGATTCCATCAAATGTGACATGTGCAAGACAGTTTAAGCTCACAGCAAAATGGAGATGTCAATCTAGCTATCAAAGGCACAATCCTAGCACTGATAACAAATAAAGACATGTGATAAGAGTGTAAAGTGTATCTACACATGTGTAAAGAAAGATCGGATGTTATGACTACTAATCACCAAGAGATAGTTTCTCAGGCTAAGAACCGAGGTCGAAATCTAGCTAGCTGTCCGGACTTTACGAGAATTGTGAATGAGTTGGAGGTATTTCACAATTACTCGCGTTGTACATCAATGGCTTGCACCCTTCCTTGCTTATTACAATGAAACAACAAAATGACTCTTTACATGACTCTTATTTACATTGACTACTCTCTTTTATTTTTGGAAAGAGAGATGAATTGAAATACTTGATTTTTTTTTTTTTTGAATTTTTTGATTTTTTGAATTTTTTTTTTTTTTTTTTTTTTTTTTTTTTTTTTTTTAACAAGGAAACACTTTTGATACATAAGGAAAAAAAACAAAAAATTACATGACACTTTGCAAGAGGTAGCCCTTTTTGATGCACCCAGTTAAATTCGATGGTTGTTTTTCTTAATGTAACCTCCACCTTCTATCCCAACCAACCAAAGAACAAGCTAGTCAAGTTTCGTTCAGTATTCTAAAGTGATTGGCAACTAAAACTTCCGATAGAACACCTCAAGGATGAGGCTATACATGTATTGGTAGATCGTGCGCGTGCAAGTTTCTTATCACTATGTGAATTGTGCTAGAATCAGGGGTGCCTAAATATCTAGACTAAGACTCCTAAAATTACATATTTGCACAAGAGTCAACATTTCAAGGTAAATGAGCTCCATTTTTATGATTTTTTTTTTTTTTAATTTTTTTTTGATTTTTCATTTTTTCAAAAAGAGGGAGGAGTTTTGTTTTCAATTATAGCATGTTATAAGGGTATATACTGATTATCACCCCTAAACCTAAATTAAACAGTGTCCTCAATGTTTAAATAGTGCAAAAGAAAGAACTGTACAGAAAAGGAAAAACATAAAATAAAATGGAACGTTCAACCTGGTTTATGTACAAGGGTGGACCAATCAGGACGCATAGACGGGATCCTCCAGATCGGTTGCCTCAATGTCAGGCGGAAGTGGTTCAAGGAACGGTTTCAATCGCTGCCCATTCACTTTGAAAATGTTCTTGTTGGAGACATCTTCAAGTTCCACAGCTCCATGAGGGAATACCGTGCGTACTAGGAACGGGCCGGTCCATCGGGACCGCAATTTTCCTGGAAAAAGATGCAGCCGAGAGTCGTATAACAAAACTTTCTGACCCGGTGTGAATGACTTGCGCAGAATACGCTTATCATGAAACAACTTCATCTTTTGCTTATACAGCTTGGCACTGTCATAAGCCTCATTCCTTAATTCTTCTAACTCATTGAGTTGAAGTTTCCGTTGTGCACCCGCCTTGTCGAGAGAAAAGTTAAGTTTCTTGATAGCCCAGTAAGCTCGATGTTCTAATTCCACAGGAAGATGACATGGCTTTCCATACACCAGACGATAAGGGGACATGCCAATTGGTGTCTTATAAGCTGTTCTATAGGCCCACAAAGCATCATTCAATCTCAATGACCAATCTTTCCTTGACGGGTTGACCGTCTTCTCCAGAATGTGCTTAATTTCCCTATTAGAAACTTCTACTTGTCCGCTTGTCTGAGGGTGGTACGGAGTTGCAACCTTGTGGGTTATGCCATACTTGCGTACTAAAGACTCAAAGTACTTGTTACAGAAATGTGAACCACCGTCACTGATTATAGCTCTAGGGGTACCAAAACGTGAAAATATGTTCTCCTTCAGAAATGAGAGTACCACCTTGTGGTCATTCGTCTTGGTTGCAACAGCTTCAACCCACTTCGAAACGTAATCAACAACAACTAGGATGTATAATTTTCCTTCAGAAATAGGAAATGGACCCATAAAGTCAATCCCCCCACACGTCAAATAGCTCAACGATCAAAATCGGATTCAACGGCATCATGTTTCTCCTCGAGATACTTCCTAGTTTCTGACAGCGCTCACAAGCAATACAATACTCATGGCAGTCTCTAAACAGCGATGGCCAGTAAAACCCACACTGCAGGATCTTTGCAGCGGTCTTCTTGGCACTGAAATGCCCTCCACATGCTTGGTCATGACAGAAAGATATCACATCTTTCTGTTCCATGTCGGGTACACATCTCCTAATGATTTGGTCTCGGCAGTACTTAAACAAATATGGGTCGTCCCAAAGGAAATGTTTAACTTCAGCCAAGAACTTGGAGCGGTCTTGTCTCGACCAATGTGAGGGCATTCTACCTGTAGCAAGGTAGTTAACAATGTCGGCAAACCAAGGAAGGTTTGACACAGACATCAATTGTTCATCAGGGAATGATTCTCTAATCAGCTCAGATTCATCAATAGACTCACTAGTTAATCGGGACAAGTGATCAGCAACCACATTCTCACAACCTTTCTTATCACGGATTTCGATGTCGAATTCCTGTAATAAGAGTATCCATCGAATAAGGCGAGCTTTAGCATCCTTCTTAGAAAGAAGATACTTCAAAGCCGCATGGTCAGTGTATATGATGATCTTAGATCCTATCAAATAAGATCTAAACTTGTCTAATGCAAATACCACGGCAAGTAACTCCTTCTCGGTAGTCGAATAGTTGAGTTGAGCATCATTAAGAGTTTTACTAGCATAGTATATCACATATGGTAGTCTATCAACACGCTGTCCTAAAACAGCGCCAACGGCATAATCAGAGGCATCACACATGAGTTCGAACGGTAGTTCCCAGTTGGGTGGTTGGACAATAGGAGCTGAGGTGAGGAGAGTCTTGAGTTCTTCCCATGCCTTCACACAAGCAGCATCGAAGTTAAAGACAACATCTTTGACAAGTAGATTACACAAAGGTCTTGAGATTTGGCTAAAGTTTTTGATGAATCGCCGGTAGAACCCAGCGTGACCTAAAAATGATCGAATCCCCTTCACAGAGTGGGGTTGTGGTAAATGTTGAATGAGGTCGACTTTAGCTTTATCTACTTCAATTCCTTTTTCCGAAACGATGTGTCCTAGAACTATGCCGGAGTTTACCATGAAGTGGCATTTTTCCCAGTTTAAAATCAGATTCTTTTGCTTACATCTAGACAACACAAGGACCAGATGGTCCAAACATTCATCAAAAGAGGAACCAAACACAGAGAAATCATCCATAAAGATCTCGAGAAAACTATCTATCATGTCTGAAAAAATGCTCATCATGCAACGCTGAAAAGTAGCAGGTGCATTACACAGCCCGAAGGGCATACGTCTAAAAGCAAATGTCCCAAATGGACACGTAAATGTAGTTTTTTCCTGATCTTCCGGTGCAATGTGAATTTGGTTATAACCGGAAAAGCCATCTAGAAAACAGTAGTGACTGTGTCCAGACACACGTTCTAGCATTTGGTCTATGAAGGGAAGGGGGAAGTGATCTTTTCTTGTTACTGTGTTCAACTTCCTGTAGTCGATACATACTCGCCATCCTGTGGTTGTACGTGAAGGGACTAACTCATTCTTTTCGTTCCGAACTACAGTAATGCCTGACTTCTTAGGCACAACTTGAATGGGACTAACCCATTTACTATCTGAAATCGGATATATGATACCCGCATCAAGTAGCTTCAAGATCTCACTCTTAACAACGTCTCTCATGTTAGGATTAAGTCTCCTTTGCATTTCCCTAGATGGTTTGGCATTCTCTTCAAGATTAATGTGGTGCATGCAAATGGTGGGACTTATCCCTTTGAGATCTGAGATGGTCCATCCTAAGGCTTCTTTCTGCCTCAAGTACTCCTAAAAGCTTGTTTTCCTGTTCTATGTTTAATCGTGAAGAAATGATAACAGGTAAAGTATCAGAAGGACCTAGAAATGCATACTTCAAAGTATCAGGTAATGGTTTCAATTCCTGTTTGGCCTTAGGAGACTCATCCGAAGATATAACAGACTTCTCAGAAAGTGGGAGTTGTTCCACTGTAGTCTGCCATTTAGTGATGTCCATTTGAGGTACAGATTCGAGCAAAGATTGGACTTCACCAATGTATTCATCATCATACAACTCCAAGTTAACATCTTCCAAACATGCTTGCAAGGGATCTTTTGACATAATGCCAGTCAATGAATCTTGTATCAAACTCTCAATCATATTGACCTCATGTACATCCTCATCATCAAGATTCACATGCTGTTGACTAACATTAAACACATTCAGCTCTACAGTCATGTTTCCAAAAGACAGCTTCAACACTCCATTACGACAATTGATGATCGCATTAGACGTCGCCAAGAAAGGACGTCCTAAAATGACAGGAATGTGACTATCCGGGTTTTGTACAGGTTGAGTGTCTAAGACATAAAGTCTACAGGAAAGTAGAACTTATCAACCTTAATCAAAACATCCTCAATTACACCTCGAGGACTTTGACGGATCGGTCCGCCAATTGGAGAGTTATGGGTGTTGGCTTCAATTCTCCAAGACCTAACTGCGCATAAACAGAATATGGCAGGAGGTTCACACTTGCACCTAGATCTAATAAAGCTTTATTGACCATGTGGTTTCCTATAGTGCAAGAAATTGTTGGACAACCTGGGTCCCTAAACTTAGGTGGAGTTTTGTTCAGAATGATGGAACTCACCTGTTCAGCTAAGAAAGCACGTTTGTGCACATTAATCTTGCGCTTTTGAGTGCACAAGTCTTTGAGGAATTTGGCATATGCAGGGATTTGCTTAATTGCCTCAAGAAAAGGAATGTTGATGTTGACTCTTTTGAACAGTTCTAACATCTCATTGTAGTGGGTGCTTATCTGTTGGCGAACTAACCTCTGAGGATATGGAGCAACATGAGCATTAGGAGTTAGAGGGATATTCACAACAGTGGGATTGTCGGCTTCACTAATGTGCTCAGGCTCCTTTTCTAAGTTGGAGGTGTTCTTTGGTGGTGCAGGCAATGATATGTTTGGCTCAGATTCATTTGATTGTGGTATGCCTACATTGTTCTCAACAATCTTACCACTTCGGAGAGTGGTGATGGAATGGAATGGACTTGATCGGGTGAGGTTTCATTGCAAGATGATGTGCCTGCTTGAAATATCCTCTTTGGATTTTGTTGGGGCTGGCTAGGAAGTTTACCCTTTTCTCTTGTATTCAGTGCATCGCAAATTTGACCCATCTGTAGTTCTAGAGCGGAGACTCGTTGATCAGTTGCTTTCTCATTTTTCATCAGATGTTGGGTCAACTGATTGATACTCTCTTCGATGCTAGACAATTTCTTGTCAGCAGTGTATTGAGGGTACGACTGCTGTTGAGGATTTTTTTGATAGCCTTGATTGTTTTGATAGCTTTGAGTGGGTTGAGATGGTCCTCCTTGAATAGGTCCTTTAGACCAGGAAAAATTAGGGTGGTTCCTCCATCCTGGGTTGTAGGTCTGTGAATAAGGGTTATGCTCTTGTTTTTGAAACATAGCATGTGCCTGTTCTAGCCTAGATTCTTGGAATGCATGCATTTCCAGACAATCACTGACCTGATGGTCAGAACCGTTACATATATCACAGATAGCCATTTCGACATGTTCACAGAAAGCAGTGGTAGAAGGTTTTACGTTTTTCTGAAGTTCTAATGCTTCTATTCTTCTTGCTAGTGCTGCCATTTTTGCATTTCCCTCAAAATCAGACTCAATTCTATGGACCTTATCTACAGGTGTAGTCTTTCTAGGTTCACGAATGGACTCCCACTGTTGAGTTTTTTCAGCAACTTCAATTAGGAAAGCCCAAGAGTCATCAGCACTTTTATCTGTGAAGAGTCCATTGCACATAGACTCTACAATTGTTCGGGTGGAGACATCTAAACCTTTATACAAAATTTGCACAAGTCTCCATTTTTCAAAACCATGATGGGGACACTTAAGCAACAATTCATTGAATCTCTCAAGATATCTAGCTAAGGTTTCACCTTCTAATTGTACAAAGTTGTTCAGACTTTAACGAATTGTCGCAGTCTTGTGATTAGGGAAGAACTTTTTGAAAAACTCTTTTGTGAGGTTGTCCCATGTCCTAATTGACTGTGGATGTAAAGCATACAGCCATGACTTGGCCTTTTCCTTCAAAGAGAAAGGGAATAGTCTCAATTTTAGGGTTTCTTCAGACATCTGAGTGAAACGTATAGTTCCACAAATCTCCTCGAATTCTCTCACGTGATGGTAAGGGTTTTCATTTTCAATTCCTCTAAACACGGGAAGCATTTGTATTGTGCTCGATTTTAGCTCATAATGACCAGTAGCTTCTGGTAAAACAATGCACGAGGGTTGACTTGTCCTTGTGGGATACATGTAATCCTTGAGACTACGGGGTTCTTCCATTATCTCAGGTTGGTCCGGTGTGTTTTCCTCAGAAGATGTGGGTATGTCAATTGGGTCTATTGGATTGACTCTAATTAGTCGGTTTGATTGGTCTCTAAAGGTCACAACCATATCCTAATAAGATCATTGATCGATGAAATAACATCTAACAAGCCCACAGTCAATGAAAAAAAACACGACCTAAAATTTGGTTTTGTTGGGTTTTGGTTTCACAATGGGTTTTGGTTTATAAAATGTAGAGCCCAAATTTTTGGTTTGAAAGGGTTAGAAACTTTGGTTTAAAATGGGTTTAGAAAATTTTTGGATTAATTGGGACAAAGCCCAACCAACTAAAAGGCCTTTGGTTCTTGGGTTCTTTGAAGAATTTTGTTGAGAAAAATCTTAACTCACGGCCCAACAGAATTTTGTTGCCTCTAAGCCCAACAGAATTGTTTTTGTAAGGTTAGGAGCCCAATGGATGGGATATAAACCTATAGTCCAAATTAAAGTGCAAGCCCACAAAAGAAAAGAAAAAATAACAAACAAATAATTACAAGCCCATAAAAGAAAGAGAAAAAGAAAAAGAAAAAGAAAAATAAAAATTATTACAAGCCCAAATAGAAAATAAAGAAAAAGAAAAACAAAAATTATTACAATCCCAAATATAAATACTTAAATACAGCCCAAAGAAATTTAATGAGGCCCAGTTGGGTTAGCTGATGGGTTAGGCTTACTTGATTTTTGGAGGGAAGCCCAAATTTGGGCTTTTTATCCTTTTTTGTTGCACTAGCCCAGTTGGGCTTGGATCTTCCTTAGCAACCTTAATCAACAGCTCAGCAGAATTGCACCAGCATCTTCACAGCAGCAGCAAGCAGGAGGGAGCAGCAACAACAGCAACAGCAGCTTCACAGCAACAGCAACAGCAGCAACAGCAGGAACTTCAGCTCCACTGCAGTTCCAACAGCAACAGCAGCTTGGCAGCAGCTTTGGCTCCACAAAGCTAACAGCAACAGCAGCTGCAATAACATTCAGTGCAAGGTAGTGCAAGGCAATGCTCTTAGTGAAGCGAGAACAAGAGCAATGCAAGAGCAGGAGCAAACAAGGAAGTTGCAGGTCAGGAACAAGCAAGATTAGCAAGAAAGAAAAAAAAAGAGAATAAGGAAAACAGAAAACAAGCAAACCGCTACCGAGTCCCCGGAAGCGGCGCCAAAAACTTGGTAGCTCAAGGAATGAGACCTAAAAACTACAACCTATGTTTTACCTACAAGTATACAGGGTCTTGATGAAGATAGAATGTAAATAGAGGTTTGTCCACAGGGACTTGGAGGATTTGCTAAAGTTTTCTAAATTTCTAAAGTTATCTGAATTCAAAAGAAGGTACTAAGGATTTTGATTCCACTACTTGACCCTATGCTAAGGAAATTATGATGCAATGTATGTCTTGTTCTTTCATGAAAGACTATAATGAGGATTCTACTAACTGTCCTAACCAAATTACCCCTAGCATCAGTTGTCTTTAATCAGCACAACTAATCACAGGCATTTAGCTCCTCTAGCTAGTTTAGCTTAAGGTAATCTCTCTAGTGGATTGAATTCTTGGCCAAAGACCTAGCTCCACTCCTAGTATCAGCTATCTTCTAACAGCACAGGTGATCACAAGCAGGTAGCCCAAATGGCTAAGCATTCATCCTAAGGCAATTCAGCTCAATAAAAGAACATACAAATACATTAACATTCCTAGCATATGATCAAGAGATTCCTCTAAACCCTAGCAAGTGAATTAGAACATGGACATGCTTGTAATCATGATACTAACAGGTATAAACATGCTCCACATTACGCAGCATAGAATTCACATTCAACCTTTATGCATAAGAGAGATTCAACATGGATGAATTGAAAATGAATTTCGAAATTAATATTGAACTGCAAATATTGCTCACTGGCTAGCCCAGAGATGCCGAATTTCACAACCCCTAACACCCTTTTATAGTTACAACAATTTTTTTTCCAAAATCCCCAAATCAGTGAAATTAGGGTCTGACAAAAAGTGAGATTAAATCACCTAATACATTGAAAACTACTCGAAAACTTTCACCCATGCCCCTAATTAGACGTACACTAACTTTCCCCCAAAAATCCCCAATTTATGAAATTAGGGTTTTACAAAAAATCCTTACCTAATCTTTGAAAACGACTGATAGCTCTCACCCATGCTTCCTTCTCGTCTGCTGATGCTACCCATGCCTTCGATTTATCCTCTAACCTCACCTATTTCATCAACTCCTAACCTAGGGTTCCTGTGAGATGAAACGATTAGGAGGTGATGTAATAAGTGGCTAGAAAAGTAGGTCTTGGTTGTTAGAAGTGATGATGGCTCGAGTGGTGGTGGTTGAGTGATTTGTGGGTTATGGTGGTGGTGATGGAGACAGCGTCGCTGTTGCAGAAGAGGGGAAGAAGGAGATGAACGAAGAGAGAAGGGGGTTGTTTGGTTTGGGTATAGATATTTAGTGCTCGGGTGTTGGGCGGTTGTAGCAAATTGGATGAACAGCGAGGATGAGCCGTGGGATGTGGAGATGATGGATCGATCTAACGACGAGATGGAAGGAAGCGAGGAGCGACCGTTGGATGCGAAAATACAACGAAACTGACGGCTCAAGATGGAGTTAGGTGCTAAAGTGTTTTTCAGGAGCTTCAGATTTTGATGCACTATGATGAAGCGACCGTAGGATGCTGAGATGATCCAATCTGACGGCTGAAGATGAATGCGGGTATGGATATTGGAAATGGGTTTGGGTGAGGGTTTTGGGCCTTGGGTATGCCAAGCCCATATCTTCTTTAAGAACAATTCTTCCTCTTCAAGCCCACTTCTAGCCTTTTGGTCTTGTGCACAACATTCTTCACGGCTTCCTTGTGTAATTCCTCCCGGCTTTTCACTACTTTTCTGCTCTTTTCGCTCCGCTATTCATCCAAACTTTATTTATTACCTAAAAATGCAAAATTAATTAATAAAAATATTTATTCTTGAAAACAATGAAAATACAGAATATGGGATAAAATGTAGAATTAATGCACAAAAGATGAGTTAAATGCCAAGAAAAATATATAGAAATATGCACTTTTTAGCACTCATCACATGGCCCCTATTGTTATACCCGAATGCCCTTTGGGCTGAGGAACGCAGGGGAAACATACCAGAGAATGGTTGATACCATCTTCAAACCATGGATCGGGAATACTCTAGAAGTTTATGTCGATGACATGCTCGTCAATAGTAAGATGAGCAAGGATCACCACAAATACTTGAGGGATATCTTCGATTCCATGAGGAAGCACAGCATGAAAGTAAATCCGGAAAAATGTACGTTCGGCGTCACATACGGAAAGTTCCTAGGATATCTGGTAACAAAGAGGGGCATCGAAGTCAATCCTGCTAAGATCCAAGCCATCGTGGAAATGCCATCATCGAAGAATCTGAAGGAGGTCCAAAAACTCAAGGGATCAGTAGCAGCGCTAGGGAGATTCATCGCTAGATCATCAGACAAATGTAAACACTTCTTCAACATCCTTAAGAAGGGAAGTAAATTCGCATGGACCACTGAATGTGAAGAAGACTTCCAGAATATTAAGGAGTACCTAGCCACGATCCCAATCCTCCATAAGCCTGATCCCGATGAAGTACTGGCCCTATACATAGCAGCGACCGAAGATGCAGTCAGTGCAGTACTGGTTAAGACCAACACAAAGGTTGAAAAACCAATCTACTACGTCAGCAAGACTCTCAATCCGGCAGAAAGAAATTACACAAAGATAGATCAACTCATACTAGCATTAGTATGGGCAACTCAGAAGCTGAGAACCTACTTTCTAACCCATTATTCTGTGTCCCTTGTAAAGCACCGCTGGAAAACGTTCTCAAAAACACTGGGAAAGTGGGAAGAATAGCGAAATGGAGTACTCATCTTGATCAATTTAATATTATACACGATATCCAAACTGCACAGAAGTACCAAGTCCTGGAAGACTTTTTAGCAGACCTACCCTTGGACAATGACGAAGAAGTGAAGGACATCCCCGAAGAAGTAGAGGATCATAAAGATCCGATCAACATACTTGAGCCATCGAGCCAAATACGATGGGAAGTCTTCGTTGACGGATCAAGGAACAGAGAAGGATAAGGCATAGGCATCATGATCACCACCCCAACTGGAGACAGAATTGTGCACGCACTAAGACTGGAGTTCAAGGGGCATACGAACAACATTGTGGAATACGAAGCCGTGGTGCATGCTCTTCGGTTAATAATAGAGATGGGAATAACTGATGTACGCCTAACAAGTGATTCTCAGTTGGTCATTCGACAAATAGAACTAGAATACAATGTTTACGTTGACACCCTCTCCGCATACATGGCTTTGGTCCAGACTTTAGCCTCCCAGATACCAAGCATCAAGTTACGACATCTGTGCATAAAAGATCTCAGGCATGCCGACGCCCTGGCATACATATCGTCCATGCTGAAAGATGAAAGCATCAAAGCCATCAAGATAACAAGAGTATACGAACCTTCGATTACCCCACAACAATCCTTCGCTGCCAATCGTGAAGACGATGTAGGGGAGGATATAGAAGATGATGTGGTGGAAGATATCAACAATGATTTCGACGAAGAAGAATTATTATCAAGAGCAAATCAAGACGAAGACTTCACCAACGAAGAGGAATGGAGAACTGAAATCCACCTATTCCTTGAAGAAGGAACGCTTACTGCAGACCTGAAGAAAGCTCGAAAGATACAGTCGAAGGCAGGTAGATATGATTTCCGGGACGGAATCCTTTACAAGAAGTCTTTCCTCGGATCACTATTACGGTGCTTGTCTAGGAAAGAGGGTCATCGTATCCTGAACGACATCCATTACGGCGACGCAGGCAACCACAGCGGGATGAGGTCATTAGCTGACAAAGCTAAGATGTAAGGATATTACTGGCCAACGAAGATACGAGATGCAGCAAGGATGTCTCGAAGATGCGAAGAATGTCAGCGTTTTTCTAAGAAGATCCACTCCCCAGCAACAAAGCTAAATTCCGTAAATAGCCCATGGCCGTTCTCAAAATGGGGGATATGTATTGTTGGACCCCTGATCGAAGGGTCAGGGAAAAGACGATTCTTGATTGTATCCACAGATTACTTTAGCAAGTGGGTAGAAGCCAAAGCCTTATCCAGAATCATAGATGTAGATGTGTTCACATTCATTTTTCAAAACATTATCTGCAGGTTCGGCATTCCGGAAGAAATCGTTTCCGGTAATGGCAAGCAATTACAGGGGAAAAACATAGACATGCTCTTTGATACTTTCAAAATCAGGAAGAACAAATCAACCCCCATTTATCCCCAAAGTAACGGCCAAGCTGAGGCTACAAACAAAATCCTTGGTATTATCCTCAAGAAACAATTGGATGAACACAAAGGACGATGGTGCGAACAATTACATAACGTATTATGGGCATACAGAACAACACAAAGATCCGCCACAGGTGAATCACCGTTCTTCCTCACCTACGGGGCAGAAGCCGTTATCCCGACAGAAATTATCATGACAACCACGAAGACTGAAGCATGGGAGAAAAACCTCACTACATATATTATGCTGACAGGCTTGATGACCTAGAAGAAAGAAGGGAGACAACGTTACAAAAGATGGAGAATTATCAGCGAAGATTAGCAAGAGAATATAACAAGAAGGTCAAGCTTAGAAATTTTTTAGAAGGACAGTATGTGCTGAGAACCATACCACAATACTAGCGAGAGAAAAAGTGGGGAAAATTATCACCATCATGGGGAGGGCCGTTTATAATACATGACATCGCAGGAAATGGGTCCTACTACCTGCGTAATCTAAAAGGAGAAGTCCTCAGACACCTGTGAAATGCAAGATATCTCAAGCCATACTATACATAAAGCAACGCATCTCTGCATCTGCGTGAAGAACACCATAAGAAGAAGGCAGCGTACCCGCTCGGCATATTTCTATCTCTGAACGAGGATTTGCAGGCCTCACTTGATCAATCAAACAAGCATTTTGAAGAATTTCTATTGGGGAAAGTAATCGTATACAATCTCTCAGGACTCCCCTATCATCGTCCATAAGTGTAGGACCATGGGTAAGGCTTCCAGCAGAAAGAGATACCCAACCATCCAACAAAACAGTGGTTCAGCGGAATGGGTGCATGTAAATATTTCAATAACGCATCACATATCCGGGAACGCTGCCTTAACCTCCACCGTCTGATAATCCTATGTCCAAGGGTTAGCCAGCGGGGTGACAGGTCCAAAGTCAATAACGAAGGTGCCTACCTTCGGCATTATTGTCAAACATGTTAGAGCATTGCTTGGTCGAACTCGCATGCGTTGTTATCTCAAGCATGTTTGTCAATGTTAGTGATCAAAACTATAAGTCTTGATTTATTGTCTATTATAGCTAAGTCTCAGACTAGGATAGAAAGTGTAGTTGAGCTCAAGGACTTCATGGCGATTCATCATACAAGAAGAAGAACTACTCAAGGAACCGGTGGAACTTCTCGACAAAAAGGTATGTGAAGACTTGAACTTACCTGTCACTCAAAAGTCTATCTACTATATCTCCTACTCTTTGAGACAAGAAGTCGTGTGATATATATATAGACTTGGATAATACACATTTGGTATTTCGAGCCGAGTATACCTCGCGTATCTATATCTCGAAATATGTGTTGGTAAGATTTTCGCTTCGATCAAGTTTATCTTTACCTAGTGACGAAAGTCATGATATGTTTCAATCACTTTGAAAATTTCTTTGACGAGAAATGGTGTAACAACTACATAACGTCCTCTAAGAATGTTTCAATGATTGAAATGAGAGTTTAGATTACATAACCAATGGTGGACATAAACATTGTTGTGGAAACACATTTATGTATAAGTCCTATTCCTTGAACCAAAGTTTGCGAACTTTGTTGATCAAGAGAAACCAGAGAATTGTGTGAGCCAAGTCCGCGAACTGCCGAACTTCTCATCCCGAGAAATTCTGCTGGAGTTGACGAACTAGCTGCGTCTGCGAACCCAGTCCGCGAACCGGCGGAAAGTCTTTGCCGAGATTTTCTACTGGAGTTTGTAAACTCTACAGGTTGCTTAAGCCCGCGAACCTAGTCTGCGAACTTGAGAAAGGTTATATATCTGAAGATGATTTCTGAACTTAAACTTATAAAGACTAAGGAATGCAGTTTGCAAACCGTGGCTATAAAAGTTCATGAACCGATTCGAGTGAATCAAATCATCTTTGCTTCAATTGTATCTTGTGTAGTACATAAGATTTCCTTTCAATTGAACAACTCTCTAACTAGTTCATTTGAGTCATTTGAACTAGTTATGGTGAAGAAGAACATGGTTGATATGAAATGCTCATATGTCTAACCTTTTATTTAACTATTGTTGAACCAACAAGTGCATATGTTTGGGTACGGTTAACAAACCTAGAAGTGTGCATTGTAAAGTGTGTGTAACAAGCTAAGTATTCGATCTAACGGTTCAGAAATATTATCTTGAATCTAAATCAGGTTTTCATCTAACGGTGGATATTGTTTGCTTTATGACCAAGGAAAAACGTTGATTTGAAAGACATATAAAGGAGACATCTAATATTGTGCAAAACCAATCCCCACACCTTACGTGTGATACTAGTTTGCATACTAGAGTCGATCCTCCTTTAACCCTCTGGTTTTCTTTTCTCAAACCGGGTTAACAACTTAAAGACTTCATTTGGATTGTGAAGCCAGACCGATACTACTTTTATCGTAGTTGTGTGATCTGATCTTGCATCTTCTATCGTACGAGTACAATCAGATTGAATGATTTGATATTGATATTTCCGATAGGCAAGATATAAAAATTAATCACAAACACCTTCGTCTCATCGTATGTGATTCCGAAACATCTTGTTTCGCTACCATATGATTAAGATTGTTGTGAGGTGATTGATTTATCTAGGCTGTTCTTCGGGAATATAAGACCGGATAATCAATTGGTTTCTGTTCACCTTGATTATTATCAAAAGACGGAACAAGACCTTTAGGGTTTATCTGTGGGAGACAGATTGATCCTTTAATAGACTTGTCTGTGTGAGACAGATTTTCTTATTATCAAAGCCCGCGATTTTGGGTCATAGCAACTCTTAGTTGTGGGTGAGATCAGCTAAGGGAATCAAGTGCATAGTATCCTGCTGGGATCAGAGGCGTAAGAGCATAACTGTACCTTGGATCAGTGGGAGATTGATTGGGGTTCAACTACAGTCCAGTCCGAAGTTAGCTTAGAGTAGGCTAGTGTCTGTAGCGTCTTAATACAGTGTGTGTTCAATCTGGACTAGGTCCCGGGGTTTTTCTGCATTTGCGGTTTCCTCGTTAACAAAATTTCTGGTGTCTGTGTTATTTCAGTTTCCGCATTATATTGTTTTATCTTTATAATTGAAATAATATAGGTTGTGCGTTTGAATCAATCAATTGGAAATACGACCTTTGGTTGTCGATTGATATTGATTGATGCTTGGATATTGGTCTTTGGTACCATCCAAGTTATTCCTTGTATTTGGTTAGAACTCGCAGTCTTGCTTGAGTAAATCAAATCAAGAGAGAGAGAGATATAAACTCGTTGATGTACTTTTAATTGATTGAGTCTTGTTGATTCTCTTAAAAGTATATTCGAGTTTGTCAATACAAATTGCTAAGTGAAATATTGGGTGGTGCTGTTAGACCCCCGCTTTTTCAATTGGTATCAGAGCAGACAAACACGTTCAAGACCTTACAAGTATGTGTTTGTAGCAATATGAGTCTGAGGACAGTATCTCTTATGCATACCAAGATGCCTCCCAAATCTTTCAACTATGTCAGCTGCCTTAAAAATACCTCAAAGGATTGCTCCTTAGTTGATTCTTCCGAATCCCGAGGTATGAAGATTGTCTCATCGTGTGTTGATCACTCTTCCTCGAATGAGACATTGGACACAATGGCAAAAGCTGAAATGGAGCTCACCAGAATCGCAAAAAATTGTACTGAGATTGTTGATCTTCAGAATCATGATCAACTCATCGATGAATTTGAAAAGTCTATTGATCGAGAACGTGTACTCTATAACATTATTGAGTCTTTCTCTAAGGATATTGAAAAACTTCTTCAAGAGAATAATCTACAGCGTGAAAAGATTTGTGATCTTGAAAAGGTTGTCAAAGAAGGCTCAATTAGAGAAAAACGTTGGATCAAGACGCATTCATCTGATCTTGACAGACTTCATGTTGAAAAAGAAAAGTTAGAAGCATCACTTTCACTAGCTCATGAACAGTGTATAACCTTGGAAAAGGAAAACTCTGTCTTAAGGAAAAATTCTTCTGCTCCAACTGTTCCTGTTGACATGCAGTACATGAATAAATATCATTCAAAGGAAGATTGTGTCAAGAAAAGTTTTTATAACTTACAATCTTCTCACAGGGTTGTAAAGTTAAAACAGATGCCTTCTGTTGCGTCTTCTCCACGAACCTATACCTTCTGTGGAAAAGGAAATCACTATACTATCCATTGTTTTTCTAAGAAGAAATAAATTTCTAAACTTCGTAATTTGCTTCTTTCCACTGTCAATGGAGTTAATAGTCAGTTGACTACAGCAGTGAATCTTATGTCCACAGGAAACCAGGCATCTTATAAAAATGATCTCTTTCCTAGAAATCATTACAGGACTTTGGTACATTCTAGTGGTATAAATTCTCGTGCTTCTAATGAAAGCATGTCCTGTGCTTATAAGAACAACTCTGGTAAATCTATGTCTAGAGTATGGAGACCCATTTCGTAAAATCCTCTAGAACCGATCCCTAGAGGTCCTAGACTCAGTAATCAGAAAGCCTCTTTTCTTGAACCTTCGGGTAGGGCTGTGATAAAGTTTCCTATATTTGGAAATTGCCAAGGGAAAACAAGAAATGCTGAGGTCAGATATCCTGGTAGAAATCACATCTACTCTCTCAAAACCCATGGTGAGACTATGTCTCCCTCTGCTACCTAGTAGCAGAAAGTTTCGTTCTTATATCTAACTTGAGAGATACAAGAATGATGTTTGAGAGATGGTCAAGTAATTAGCTGATTTTCATCGGTTTGTATGTTTGATATCTTATGATGTGGGTTTTTAGTTTTTCTTTCTTTCTTTACCGTGACCTTTCTTTTTAGGGCTAACCTTTTGTTTAACTATTGTTGAACCAACAAGTGCATATGTTTGTAAACTCTACCAGTTGCTTAAGTCCGCGAACCTAGTATGCGAACTTGAGAAAGGTTAAATATCTGAAGATGATTTCTGAACTTAAACTTATAAATACTAAAGAATGCAGTTTGCAAACCGTGGCTATAAAAGTTCATGAACCGATTCGAGTGAATCAAATCATCTTTGATTCAATTATGTCTTGTGTAGTACATAAGATTTCCTTGCAACTGAACAACTCTCTAACTAGTTCATTTGAGTCATTTGAACTAGTTATGGTGAAGAAGAACATGGTTGATATGAAATGCTCATATGGCTAACCTTTTGGTTAAATATTGTTGAACCAACAAGTGCATACGTTTGGGTACGGTAAACAAACCTAGAAGTGTGAATTGTAAAGTGTGTGTAACAAGCTAAGTTTTCGATCTAACGGTTGAGAAATATTAGCTTGAATCTAAATCAGGTTTTCATCTAACGGTGGATATTGTTTGCTTTGTGACCAAGGAAAAACCCTGATTTGAAAGACTATATAAAGGAGACATCTAATATTGTTCCAAACCAATCCCCACACCTTACGTGTAATACTAGTTTGCATACTATAGTCGATTCTCCTTTAACCCTCTGGTTTTCTTTTCTCAAACCGGGTTAACGACTTAAAGACTTTATTGGGATTGTGAAGCCATACTGATAAATACATTTTTGTGTCTGAATTGTCCTCAGTGTCTCTATTGCTAGTGCTTGATTTTGTACTTATTATGGTGTTTTTATGTTTGTGTAGGTGTTTTTGGAGAAATACACTTGTGTGAAAAAATTGCTCAAAAAGTGCTATTTGGACCCCTGGAGGACATTTGCTATACGGACCCCAGATTTGGCTAAGGGACACCCAAGGTTATGCGTAGCCCAAATTCATCCTCAGCACCCAAATTTGTCCTCAGCACCCATCTGCTATTCGCACCCCAGAAAAGGATAGGGGCACTTCATCTTCAACATTTCAAAAATAAAAAATGGCGGGAAAAATATTCACTTCACTGGCAGATTTTTCGATCGGATTTTGGAGGAGTTTTTGTGCGATTCAATCGCTGAAACTTCATGGGTAGTTGTGATATGTCCTAAAAGAGATGGTATGGGTGTTTGTTTCAATCAAATTTGGCTGAAAAATCCGTGAGAAGAAAACAGGGCAGCACGTGCATGAGAGGAACAGTTCACGGGATTGCATGAGTTTTGGAGAATTTAAACGTGTTGTGCTCATGTCTGATGACTCGAGAAACACTTTGGACCTTGACAAAGATAAATAAGGAGATTTTGCAGATATAGAAACGCGTGAGAAGCTAAATCAGGGAAGAATTCCCAGAATATTTTCTTTACTGCCCGAGTTCAATGAAGAATATTGAGAATTCTGGCGTGATTAAATGAGGCTGAGGAGTATAAATAGATTGATGGGATCATAGAGAAAGGGGACGGAGAGTTTGTGGTCGAGAGGAGAGCTCAGGAGGCGTGAATCAAGAGTTTTTCAGAACTCTGTTTCTGTTGCTGCACCAAGAACACGAAGAACAAAAGACCACCAGAGGCAGTCGTTTATCAACAGTGACAACGACAGCCACACGTGGGTCGCGGAGTTACAACAACAACAGTTCTTTTTTATCGTTCTTTGTAACAGTGTTTTGCAACAATTATAAACGTTGCAAACACCCGGTTTTCATCATTTTCTCCATTTCATCATTTGTACACCTACTTTGAGCAATGGAATCAACTTTTGAGCGTGTTTCTAACAACATGATGAGCTAAACCCAATCCTTGGGGTTATGGAGGAAGCCGTTGTTTCAGTAAAAGTGATATATTTCTATTAATTAATTACAACAACTCTATTATGATTTTTGCATTGAACTAAAAATTGTTTATATGATTTTGATTAGTTAGGTGTATTTTCTCTTGATAAAATATGCTTGCTTTAGGGTTTTTGATATTCTATGCTTGTATTAACATCTATTCTTTTGGAAATCTACATGTCTAGGTAATACTATTAGAATCAATTTGAATGTTGAGTTGCATAATTATTGTTTTATTAAATCACTAATATCAACCAATGGTGGAATCCTAGCCCCATTCTCTCCATAATTTTCACAACATCTTTTTAATTTAGTTCGCTATTTTTATTTATTAAAAAAAATCTAAAAATCCGCTTTCACAAGTCTTGAACGAATCATATTATTACAACAATATTGAAAAACACATCAATTGACTTGTCTTTAGGCTAGAGTTTTTAGGGTTTTTTTTTTAGGTTTTTATTTTTATTTGTTCTTCTTTACGTTTTTGGGTTTTTGTCTTTTTCTTTCAGATTTTGGAATTTGGAGCGAAAGAAAATTTTGCCAAAGCTTTTGGTGAATACTTAAAGACTAGAGTAAAAGGCAAAGCGAAAGGAGCGAAAGAAGAAGATTTTTTTTTTGTAAAAAAAAAGAGAAAAAAAAAAGAGATACATTTTTATTTTTGTAGATTTTAATTTTTTTTAGACTTCCTTTTTCTTTTGCACTTTATATTTTTGGACTTTGGACTTTAAATTTTGGGACATTATTTTTAAACCCTACGGAAGGGTAGTTTAAATATAAACTGTTTGCAGAGAAGGACGGTGATTACGATATCACCTCGACCCCTCGGGTTCGTACATGACGTAGGAGTCGTGGACCGAGTCGACTACAAAGGTCCATCCCCCGTATGGTACGGGAGGTAAGTTTGTCGAAACACTCGCGAATCCCCTGTCAGCGAGTTACTGTCTTCCTTCGTATGCATATATGTTGAGGACTTGAAAACATATGCTTTAATTTCCTAGTAAAGGGCAAGGACTGTCCATACAAGATAAGGGTTCGGATTTCATCACCGTTCTCTTCTTACCCGCCTTAGGAAAATGACACCAAACGCGAACCTAAGCCTAAAATTTTGACTAGAACGAGACCGATAGGGTAACGAGCTTAACAGGAAAGTCATTCGAAAAATATTGGTTACTTTTTTAAGCATACTTCGAAGTTCTTGACGGTTTCTGTAAGTTGAATGCGTGACTGCGCCGCTTTGTAATACCGGTGAGGCCTTGGGTATCAAAGCTCCACCGAGCTTCCCTCGCCTCTATTCAACTTACTTTAACTCGGATTGATTCCAGAAGGGTTTGCTTAAATTGTAACGAATTCCCGTACGAAGGATTAGAAGCTGGTCTAGAAACAATCTAAGTGGAGCCATCATGATTTTTGTTTGCTAGAAATCAGTAGGTTTGCTGTGGTGGAGTCAGCCTTCTTTGTGTTTGCATAGAACATCCCTTCCTTTTTAGGACTTTTCTTTTTAATTTTGTTTTTCTAGTGTATGCCCAAAGTTTTTAAACGGGCTTGGAAAAGAAACACTCTAGGTCGTTTGATTAGTGACAAACCTAGTAGTTCTTCTTGTGAAGGCGGGGAGCTCGAAGACTCTTCTTTTGAGAGCCTCGTTTTTGAAAACTTCAGTTTTGAGAATCTGTCTCTTCGTGAGGAAAGTACCCCTAGTACTCCTAGTCCTTTGGTAGTGCCAGAAATGGCAACTTTGAAAGCTTTGCTAAACCCAAATAGGACCTCTCGTCCGTCTTGTATCAAGTTAGCTGAAACCGAGGAAAATTATGAAATGAAACCTGGGACTTTACAGATGCTCCCAATGTTTTTAGGGAAGGAGAATGAGAACCCCTATTTTCATGTTAGGGAATTTGAGGAAGTTTGTAGTACTCTGAAAATTAAAAACCTAAGTGATGATGCGTTGAAACTTAGGTTATTCCCCTTTTCCTTAAAAGATAAAGCCAAATCTTGGTGTATAGTTTGGACTCTGAGTCAATTGAAACCTATGACCAACTTACTTCTGCCTTTATACATAAGTTTTTCCCAAGGCATAAAACATCGTCTATTAGGACACAAATATGTACTTTTGCCCAACAAGAGGGAGAATCTTTATATAGGTACTTAGAAAGGTTCAATGACTTGATATCTCAATGTCCTCATCATGGTTTGGAGAAGGTTAGGTTAGTTCAGATCCTCTACGAGGGTTTAGATTATTCAACAACAACCATGGTTGAGTCCTTATGCACAGGTGGGTTTGAGAATAAAACTGTTGATGAAGCGATGACATTTTTGAATGAAATCGCCGATAAGACCCAACAATGGGAAAATAGTAGGGAACCCCAGAAAACAATTCTTCTAAGTAGAGGAAATGTTAATAGGGTAGAAGGATCTTATGAGTCAGATGCCAAAATAGCAGCTATAGCCAAAAGGTTAGAAGCCTTAGAATTAGGTCATTCTAGTGGTAGTAGTGGAAGAAATGAGCCTTTTTGGGAAGGCCATGCTGTTGAAGAGCAAGCCAATGCTCTTTATAACAACACTAGGTTTGATAACCGACAGAAGTTTGACCCATATTCAGAAACCTATAACCCTGGCTGGAGAAACCATCCAAACCTTTCTTGGTCCAAGGGCCAGAATCAAGGTCAGTCTAGTAATGCTCAGGTTCCCCAGGTTTTGGCTATACTAAGAATCCTTCAGCTCCGGCACAGTTTCAGATCCCTTCAGATAAGAAAATCATGAGTTTAGAAGAGTCTCTTGCCTTGTTAACTCGGAACACTTTAGAATTTCAGCAATCGGTTGCACAAGGATTAGATGAAAATAAAAAGATGGTACAAGCTAACTCTCAGGCTATTTCCGAGTTGAAAACCCAGGTTAGTCAGATAAATGAGACATTGAGAGAAAAAGGAAAGTTTCCTAGTCAACCACAACCCAACCCTAGGGGAGTCCATCAAATATCTTTAGCTGGTGAGAAATCATCAAACCATGTGAACTCGATAACAACCCTTAGGAGTGGTAAAACGGTAGACAATAAGGTAGCCATGCCTAGTGGACATACTGTAGTTCCACCTTCTACTTCCCAAGAGGAGCCCGTAGACGAGGAAACTGAAACAGTCTCTAAGGATTCCCAAGAAATTCCTGATAGGTCTACCTTTGTGCCTAGAGCCCCATATCCACATTTGTTAGCCCCAACAAAGAAGGAGTCGACTTTCAACGAGATAATGGAAACATTTAAGCAGGAACATCAACATTCCTATTAGAAGCAATTAGGCAGATGCCTGCTTATGCCAAGTTCCTTAAAGATCTTTGTACACGAAAGCGTAAGCTTAATGTCCATAAGAAAGCTTTTTTAGCTGGTCAGGTAAGTTCCATTCTTCTGAACCAAACACCCCCTAAGTATAAGGATCCTGGATGCCCCACCATATCTTGTGCGATTGGTAATCACATGGTCGATAAAGCTTTACTTGACTTAGGAGCTAGTGTTAACTTACTCCCGTATCATGTATACACCCAGCTAGGTCTTGGTAAGTTGAAACCGACTAAAATGACACTACAATTAGCTGATAGGTCTGTCAAAGTCCCTCGTGGTGTCATAGAGGATGTTCTGATTGAGGTTGATAAGTTTATTTATCCTGTGGATTTCGTTTTTCTAGACACCCATCCTGTTCAGGAGCCAAGTCATCAAATCCCAGTGATTTTAGGTCGCCCATTTTTAGCCACAGCTAACGCTGTCATCAACTGTAGGACTGTCCTTATGAACATATCCTTTGGTAATATGACCACTGAACTAAATGTCTTTAATGTTACTAGACAACCTTCTGAGAACGATGATTTAGAATAAGTGAATATGATTAGCACTTTAGTTCAGGATTTGGTTCAGGATAATTGGCTTGACACTTTACTGGTAGATTCTTTAGATGATTTTGAGGAAACCATTCTCTTAGATCAGATATGTGATCAGTCTTTAGAAGAAGCTCTTGAGTATTTTAAAGATTCTATGAACCCAGAAATTCAGGAAATAGTTTTAGGTTTTTTCTGAGAATAATGATGACCCTAAGTTTGGGGGTAGAGAACTAGAAGAATATCTTGAGTATTTTAAGGACTCTGAAGATCCGGAAATTCAAGAAATAGTTAGAGGTTTGTTTGTGAACCCTAAGTTTGGGGGTAGTGATGGTTCTTGTGATTGTATCGTATCCCTAATTAGAGTCCCTAACTTGGGACTCGAGCCTTGTACATCTGAGATATTACTTGAGTCTTTTCAGACTTCGCAACCCGATCCTCCTGATACTGTCCAGGAGGTAACCCAGGTATTAGAGACCCGTTTTTCGGATGAATCTATTTATCGAGACACACATATGAAGTTCAATTACGCGCCGCAGATAAACCCAGTTGTCTTGACAGAAACCTTAGATGAGGACGTGCTCCTTCTTTTCATTTTTCTGAATCAGTGCAGTTGTCTCATACTGGTGTCAGCTCTATTTGGTCTTATGGACCCACAATTGTTTCGACTATTGATATATGACTTTGGAAGGTGACAATCCTTTTTGAGGTATTTGATGTCTAGCTAAAGACTTTAAATTTAGCATTTCCTGGGAGGTACTCATGCTTACGGTAATATCCTTCCTTATTTCTTTTCCATCCATCAAGTGGTAACAGTTTCTTATTGTTCATGCTTTTAATTTCATCTTTAGAACATTGAGGACAATGTTAGATTTAAGTTTGGGGGTGGGGAAGAAACTTTTTGTTAGCTCTTAGCTGCAACAAATAAACTCCAGAGCCTAGAAATTTATGCTTATTAAGGTTGGCACTAACCAATCTAAGTGGATAGGAACATCTTGGTTGTAGGAGTTGCGGAACCAATCTGATTAGATGGAAACATCTAAAGAGTCTATTCATAAAAGCACAAAGCTCAGGTGTTAGAATTAAAAAAAAACATGGTAGTTTCGCCATATCTCGTTGAATCCTAATCCTTCTGTTTTTATTTTTTAAGTGATTTGGTGGGGCACACGATTCAAGTTGTTACCTTTGCTAGGGTGGAATAGAGTGATTAGGATACCAACATAAAAAAAAAGAGACCAGACCAGACCATTAGACCAACCGGAATAAATTCAATAAAGTCGACCACTGGTGCCCTTGTATATGCCAGTTGTGTTGACCTAGAGTTAGGTTTATCGACCACTGGTCCCCTTGTATATGCCAGTTGTGTTGATATTAGTCAGACCGGTATCTCAGTCCATTAGGATAGGTTCACCTTGGCAGAGGCCTTCAAACAGATATGGGAAACACCGTTCACTTTTAACCATCTGTTTATCCATCTTCTTAATCTTTCCATGTGATTGGTTGACTCCGGTTATGATGTCTAGAAACTATCTGAGTAGAGGTCTGTCACTTATATATGAATTATAGTATGCCGAGTTCAAACTCGTGTACAACAATTGGAAATTCGCATCAGGGTACTTTCTCCTATAGTCAATGTTTGTATGCCAACCAAGGAGATTCTTTAGTGCCTTCCAAGGTTCTGCGTAGATAGCTAGGGTCTGGAGTAAAGGTTTTGTGGGTACACCTCTGGTAAGCCCTCCAGAGACAACACTCCACCACTAGGGCCACCTAGTGGTTTAACGGCTTGCTGCACGTGCCAAGTGTAGTTTTTTTTTTTTCTAGATTAGATTTGCTCGAGGACTAGCAAATAATAAGTTTGTGGGTATTTGATAGACACATTTTTGTGTCTGAATTGTCCTCAGTGTCTCTATTGCTAGTGCTTGATTTTGTACTTATTATGGTGTTTTTATGTTTGTGTAGGTGTTTTTGGAGAAATACACTTGTGTGAAAAAATTGCTCAAAAAGTGTTATTTGGACCCCTGGAGGACATTTGCTATACGGACCCCAGATTTGGCTAAGGGACACCCAAGGTTATGTGTAGCCCAAATTCATCCTCAGCACCCAAATTTGTCCTCAGCACCCATCTGCTATTCGCACCCCAGAAAAGGATAGGGGCACTTCATCTTCAACATTTCAAAAATAAAAAATGGCGGGAAAAATATTCACTTCACTGGCAGATTTTTCGATCGGATTTTGGAGGAGTTTTTGTGCGATTCAATCGCTGAAACTTCATGGGTAGTTGTGATATGTCCTAAAAGAGATGGTATGGGTGTTTGTTTCAATCAAATTTGGCTGAAAAATCCGTGAGAAGAAAACAGGGCAGCACGTGCATGAGAGGAACAGTTCACGGGATTGCATGAGTTTTGGAGAATTTAAACGTGTTGTGCTCATGTCTGATGACTCGAGAAACACTTTGGACCTTGACAAAGATAAATAAGGAGATTTTGCAGATATAGAAACGCGTGAGAAGCTAAATCAGGGAAGAATTCCCAGAATATTTTCTTTACTGCCCGAGTTCAATGAAGAATATTGAGAATTCTGGCGTGATTAAATGAGGCTGAGGAGTATAAATAGATTGATGGGATCATAGAGAAAGGGGACGGAGAGTTTGTGGTCGAGAGGAGAGCTCAGGAGGCGTGAATCAAGAGTTTTCAGAACTCTGTTTCTGCTGCTGCACCAAGAACACGAAGAACAAAAGACCACCAGAGGCGGTCCTTTATCAACAATGACAACGACAGCCACACGTGGGTCGCAGAGTTACAACAACAACAGTTCTTTTTTATCGTTCTTTGTAACAGTGTTTTGCAACAATTATAAACGTTGCAAACACCCGGTTTTCATCATTTTCTCGATTTCATCATTTGTACACCTACTTTTAGCAATGAAATCAACTTTTGAGCGTGTTTCTAACATCATGATGGGCTAAACCCAATCCTTGGGGCTATGGAGGAAGCCGTTGTTTCGGTAAAAGTGATATATTTCTATTAATTAATTACAACAACTCTATTATGATTTTTGCATTGAACTAAAAATTGTTTATATGATTTTGATTAGTTAGGTGTATTTTCTCTTGATAGAATATGCTTGCTTTAGGGTTTTGATATTCTATGCTTGGATTAACATCTATTCTTTTGGAAATCTACATGTCTAGGTAATACTATTAGAATCAATTTGAATGTTGAGTTGCATAATTATTGTTTTATTAAATCACTAATATCAACCAATGGTGGAATCCTAGCCCCATTCTCTCCATAATTTTCACAACATCTTTTTAATTTAGTTCGCTATTTTTATTTATTAAAAAAAATCTAAAAATACGCTTTCACAAGTCTTGAACGAATCATATTACTACAATAACATTGAAAAACACATCACAGACCGATACTACTTTTATCCTAGTTGTGTGATCTGATCTTACATCTTCTATCGTACGAGTACAATCAGATTGATTGACTTGAGATTGATATCTCCGATAGGCAAGATATAAAAAGTAATCACAAACACCTTCGTCTCATCGTTTGTGATTCCGCAACATCTTGTTTCGCTACCATACGATTAAGATTGTTGTGAGGTGATTGATTTATCTAGGATGTTCTTCGGGAATATAAGACAAGATAATCAATTGGTTTATGTTCACCTTGATTATTATCAAAATACGGAACAAAACCTTTAGGGTTTATTTGTGGGAGACAAATTGATCCTTTGATACACTTGTCTGTGTGAGACAGATTTGTTTATTGTCAAAGCCTGCGATTTTGGGTCGTAACAACTCTTAGTTGTGTGTGGGATCAGCTAAGGGAATCAAGTGCGCAGTATCCTGCTGGGATCAGAGGCGTAGGAGCATAACTGTACCTTGGATCAGTGGGAGAATTATTGGGGTTCAACTACAGTCCAGTCTGAAGTTAGCTTGGAGTAGGCTAGTGTCTGTAGCGGCTTAATACAGTGTGTGTTCAATCTGGACTAGATCCCGGGATTTTTTTGTATTTGCGGTTTCCTCGTTACAAAATTTCTGGTGTCTGTGTTATTTCAGTTTCCACATTATATTGTTTTATCTTTATAATTGAAATAATACAGGTTGTGTGTTTGAATCAATCAATTGGAAATCCGACCTTTGGTTGTCGATTGATATTGATTGATCCTTGGATATTGGTCTTTGGTACCATCCAAGTTATTCCTTGTATTTGGTTAGAACTCGCAGTCTTGCTTGAGTAAATCAAATAAAGAGAGAGATATAAACTCGTTGATGTACTTTTAATTGATTGAGTCTTGTTGATTCTCTTAAAAGTATATTCGAGTTTGTCCATACAGATTGCTTAGCGAAGTATTTGGTGGTGTTGTTAGACCCCCGCCTTTTCAAAAAACTTTCCACCCTTTTACTTAATTCATTTTTTAATCACTATCTAAAACATAACTGAATTGATAATGCAGGAAAAGTCGAAGTTGTACATATCCAAATAAACGATGATCTATTTCATAAAAGTTGATTACAAGTTCGGAGAAATAAACAAGAAAAGAAAGGTACAACAAAAAACGGCCCGGAGCCAAGTAATCAACAAAGATCAACTTTCTATAACATACGCAGAAATCTATTTCCCCTTGGAAGGCTCCACGTGATCAGCAGGATTCTTCGGTTGAGACGAAGGAACACTTCCTCCCGAAGAAGGATCAGAGGTATAAGTCATAGGTTCGGGTACAGGGCGACGAGGATACTTCTTGGTAATACCATGGTCCTTCAGAAGGCCTTGCTCAATCTTGGTCAACGTCTTGTTTATCTCTTCGGCAAGATGACTACGAGCTTTGTGTGCGATAACAGTGGCCTTGATCTCAGACTTCGACAATGAAGACTTCAGTTGAGATACCTCCTTAGTTGCCTCCTTTGCAGCTTCGTCCCGAGATCCAGCCAGCCCTTCATAATACTTAGCCTGACCCTGCTGGTGTACTAGGTCAGATTGAGCCTTTTCAAGCCTTTCATTTACAAGGTTAAGCTATCCCTCGAGCTCTGAAAAAGAAAGTACAAATGAGTGAGAAGATCAGAGTAAGGAAAGTTCTCACGACCATACAAATATATACCTTCGACATTAGCCGAAGCTATTTCATATTCATTTACTACGGCATCCCTGGCATCGTCAAAGAAATCATACTCATCGGAAATTTTCTTATAATCCAACTGAAGATTTGTGAGAGAGAACTGACACTCATCCAATTCTACCTGCTTCGTGGAATCTAAATGTCGAAGGTGGTTGACTTCGTTATTCATCTCTTTTATCCCTTTATTAATCCTGTACATATTAATCTCAAGACTTTTCTCGGAATCCACTAAACGAGAGACATCGGCCCGAGAAGCCGTTAAAGCATTGCTGAGAGCATGAGCCTCAATTTTGGCTTCGTCCCTCTCCCGAACAAACCGATGTATGTAATCCTGAACCTCATGATCATGAGACCAATGAGCTTGACGCAGTTCCTCTTCCAAGTTTGCTACTTTGGTTTCTAGACGAGAAATACTCTCATGAGCTTCATTTAGATGTTTTTGGGTCCTCTCTAAGGTCACATTAAACCGTTGACGATCGGCATTATAACGGTTTTGCATGTCGACCACTAGCTGCCGTTGTTTCCGATAATGAGCCATGAATTTATTGTGCTCATCCGTCCGAGTGTTCCACTTGTCAGCCTCTTTTTTTATTTTCTCCACTAATTCCTTAATCCGAGAAGCTTGGCGAGTCCTCTCATTTCGAAGCCATGCTAACTCTCGGATATCAGCCACTGAAGATAGGGTCGGGAGACTCAGACATCACACTAAGAAGACAAAGGAGAGGTACGAAGGGAAGAAAAAAGAAGTAGACAAACCTTTAAAAGACGAAGTATCCTTACGGGCCTTCTCCAACTCGCTACGCACAAGAGCTAGTTCCGTACGAACATTCTCTTCGTTAGCACCAAGATGCTATTTCCCTCTCAAGCGATTCTTCAAATCTAAAATCTCTTCATCCTTAGCAGCAATAAGTGCCTCAGCAGCTGTCAACTCACCTTCTTTGTGACGAAGCTTTGCCTCCAACTTAAGGGTCTTCGCCTTGAAGAACTGATACAAGGTATGGTTACAATGTTCGCTTCTCATCATCTGCATCAATGACCGGCAAGCAATAGCTGCAAGAAGAAATCCACATAAAGATCATTCGGCCCGAAGGGAATGTACGACGCCATACCTCAAGAACCCGCTACTGAGGGAAACCGTATTGGTATCCATCGTCAATTGCCATCATATCTGCCACAGAAGAGGGGGGATCAACTAAAAGACTAGTGGAAGTGGCTCCTAAATCCTTCTCCCAGATCTCTGCAACCTCATCATGGGATGTTAATTGCATCTTCTGGCGAGTGAAAGAATCAGACCTCTTCTCACCAGGGATCACTGGAGCAGGGTTAGGCACGAACATCAAATTCTTCTTCATCATCTAGTCAAGCGTAGCATCGTCATCATCGTGCATCATGGCTCTCTCAAAATCCTCTGAAGACGCCTCAACGGAAGCCTCACGAACAACAGCGTTCTTTCTAACATCATAACTACTCTTCATTTTGGCCTCCTTGTTAGCTAGAGCATCGGCATCTTCACCATCAGAAATCTCTTCCATCTCAGTTGCTTTTTTTCCACCAGTCCCGCCAAGAACATCCCAATCATCATTGGGTGAGAGTATGGAGAAATCCGAAGTTATCCCCATAGCAGCGACCATATCAATCGGGTCTCCAACGGAAAAAAACTTGCCAAAAGAGAACTCCCGAGTCGATCTAGCAGGAACGGTTGATTGGAGATCATCAGCGGGAACATCTTTTTCACCACTAGGGGAAACCTCCTTTTCAGCGGCTCCACCACCCACATTCTCACTATCCTCGTGGTTTTGCGGAGAAGTACCCGTACGTTCCTCATTATCGGTAACTTCTTCCTCTTCCTCGACGCACTCGTCATTCACAAGGATGGTAACTTCATCAGGAATTTCTGTCTCCTCGGCAGCAGCCGTGGAAGATTGAACTGGACCTATCTTTTTCTTCTTCATTACCTGAAGACATAGCGATGTATTATTATGGAGATAATTTTCTCCATATTTTGACTAACCTCAAACTAGGAAGAAAAGGGGCAAGAACACACATCACAATCTCACGAAGAATCGTACCTTGGCAGCACCAGTACTCTTCGAAGGAAGGACAGCGTCAGAGCTTTCCTCATCAGCAGCATAGAAGGCGTACTCAAAGTTCATACCTTTAAAATTTAACTGCCAAGGGCAGAAGTTACCATAACGAGCAGGAGCACTGCTACGAGGCTGACTACCAGCAACAGAGCGCCATCCATGCGGACCAGGTACCCAACCATAAGCCCAAGGACTGACGACCTCAATAACGGTGGCATGCCACTCATAGTCATGATCACGCTTGAGCCGCTCACGAGCAGGGAAAATTTTTCGCTGAGAAGCTCCTTCAGTACCCGAGACGTATCGGAGCTTCGAGTCACTCACCTCACTCAAGAGACAAATCTCATCCTGAGGAGCAGGAATAGTACGAAGACCGACGCTCCATGGCTTACGATTCCTCTATTAACGTAGTCACCAAAGGAAGCGTTGAAGTTCTCAGGAATATACCAATTTCTCTCAGCAGGGTTAGGAACGTAGCAGGTCATCATTGTCTCCCCTTTAATCCGAAGATAGCACTCCTTAAGCGACCGAAGGTAATTCCCGGTTAGTTGTACCACCGAGCGACAATGAGTATGTGGAGTAGAGTCCTCACGATGAGCTAAGACGTCGTAATAAAAAGAGTCACCCGACTTATACAGGGGCAACATAAGGCCATCCTCAAAGGCCCCCACGGTTGTCAGCAGATGAAAGTCGTCATACTTATAATTCTTGATCAAATCATAAGTAAGATCGTCATCGGGAGCATAAAACTTAACGTCGAAAGCTTCGAGCTCATGTTTTACCTTGAACGCCTCGAGGTCTATATGTTTGAAAGTAACCTTCTTCTTACCAACCGAGACGCTTCATATAACTGGGGCAGCATCGGAATCATCAACTTTATCCGACGACGGCCTCTTCGGAGGACTCATATCTGAAGCTTTCCTCTTGGTTGGAGGATTCCTCGATGGGTCAGCCTTCGGCGCAACACCTTTGACAGATTTCCCCTTCACAGGAGCAGTAGATGACGGGACCGTAGATTTCTGAGAAGGCTTTGTAACAGGAGCAATAGAACGAAGATGTTGTATATTTAGCGGCTCAGCACGATAAGAAGTAGGAGATGGTCCATTCGTCGGCTCAGCATGCTGAGAAGCAGGACGATTAACAGCATACCGAGAACCCCTCGGTGGATCCCCTCTCTTAGCAGATGTAACTCGGGGACCAGACACAGATGAAGTTTTCTGAGCTCGAGGATCTGGCTGGGAAAACCTAGGTGGACCACCCTTCGGTGGAGATATATCAGGACTCTTGGATGGAGGAGATCTATAAGGGATCGATGGAGAAGTCTGGTATGGAATCCGATGACGATCACCCATATCTGTAAGGGGAAACGGAAATAACGAAGGTCAGAAAGCAGATTCTGCAAATATCACAGTTCATCATAAATATCATCAAACCACAGAAAAAAGATCTAGGATAAGATTCGTGAAATTCCAAAACCCTAGTTTAGTCGTGACCATTAGAAAGAGATCCTAACGATCAACAGATAAGGCATAGGTTTTGTGATCAAGAATAGGGGCAAGTATATATACTGTCGTGTTCTGTGTTCTTCATCATAAAACCTAGAAAAAGTAGCAGAAAAAGAAAATCGATCAAAAACAAGCGCAAATTAGAGGAACTCCATACCTAAATCAGAAGCACCAATAGGAGGACGAATATGATCTATAAACACCTGACAAGCAGCGATAATGGTGGACCTCTAAGGATCTTACCGAAACTAAGCAACACCAGCAGGAGTAAACAACTAAAAAACAAAAGAAAAGAATGAAAAAGGTAGAGAATATGAACTGACAAGAGAATGAAGAAAGAACGAAATTTATTTCAATGACATCCTCTCTCCTATTTATAACAAAGATGATAAAACCGTCCCATGATTCAAGAAGGAGTTATTGCAAGGAATGGGAAACGTGCCCTAAAATCTAGGGGAAGTCATTGTGGAAACTTTGACTAACATCCAAATCAGAAGAAAAGGGGCAAATTGTATACACATAATTCATCACCTGCCACGTGTTGGAAGAGTTACACGTGGAAGATGCACATCCTGAGACATCAAGACACGATGCCACGTCTCTACACCCAAGGGAAAATTATCATCTACACATGTTCATCATTCAAGCGGATCCGAAAGCTAAGAACCTAGGAGCACTAAAGTATCGAGCCACTGAGAAGTACTGAAGAGCATCCTAGGATATAATTTATTCCATCTCGAGGAGGACCCGAGATCAACGGTGAAGATTGGATATACTGACACAGATGGGACAGGAGCCGCAGACACCTGTCTGGCGCATGCAGGCAGCCCAACTACCCGCATTAAACACTTTAAACATAGGGCACGTGTCAACTAACCCGTGGAGGCGAAAGAGGCGACCCATCGTTACCATACATGACCGCTGGAGGCATCGGTTGCGAACGAAGACACCAGCGGGATAAGCACAAAGAACAAAAAGATAAGGCTACAACTGTCCCTGACAATGACCCTATGTTTTATCCCTATAAATACCCCTCTCCACTGATGAGTCGACCATTTTTTAGTAAGAATAGGAGATCCTAAAGAGACAGAAATATGAAGAGTAAGTATGAGTTCCATTTCCCCCTTTCAAAGAGAACCATTTGACTATCTTTGTAACTCTTCAATACATAGTGAAGCTCCAACCCCGTGGATGTAGGCCTTAGTGCTGAACCACGTAAATCATTGTCTCATTTACATTCAACACTTTACTTTCTGTCTTATTGTTATGTTTTGATCGTATGCACGGTTCAATCTAATCCCATGTGACCAGACTATGACAAGCACGAAGGCTCAGAGTCTGATAGGCTTCGAATTCATATCATCTTATGTATATTTCATTCCTTTTATTGATTTTATATGAAATGCGAATATTGGCTGTGAGCACGTAGATCCCATTGTAATTTATGTGTTCACAACTTTACCGCAACAAACAAATCACAAAAAAAATTAATTACTAATCCAGTCACTGTGCTATCGCACACACATACTCCACCAATCCCCCATGGCTCCTTCCAGATAGAAGCCAAATCTTAACACTAACATTTCCTATGTACCGTCCACTGTCAGCTACTAGCACCTTGGTATATTAATAAATTCAAGTACATAACAATCAAAAACGATGAAACAAATTTACATTCTGATTTCTAATAGGCCTGGTGCTAATCAGGCAGTCATCCATAAATTAATTATGGTATGTACTAGTTATATACCAATAATCTTATGTATACTACACATTACTGGCGCTAGTTTTAAAAAATTCCAACTAATAATGACTTGATCATTTAATTTTCAAAAGAGGACATTCACTTGGACTAGTTTGGATTTTCTTAGTCCCAAGGATACACTTCGAGATAACCCTTCGTCTTACTCCAAAAGGTACGAATCTATATAGAAACAGATGAAACTAGACCCACACTTAGGCCGGGTCTAGTGGCTCTTCCCAGCCACTTTCCAAACACTTTCACACATCAACCTGGGAAGGGCCTAGCTCTTGCGGTTTTCCCAGAGAAATTTAGGACGGCTAATGGTTAGTCGTTTTCTCAGAAAAATCGGATAATCATCGACCGTTTTTAAAAAAAGGATAATCATTGTTCGTTTATTCATCTTAACCGGTCAACAAACAGGACCCGGTAGATCAGATTCGGAGATTGAACTCAGCCATGGCAATCATAGCAGCAGCTGTGGTTCTTCCTCTAGGTGTTATGTTCCCTTTTTTAGGCATCATCGTTGATGTCATTCAGGTCATATTCTCATAGATTAATTCTCTCCCTTATCAGGTCCTCAATAGTTTCAATATTATTCTGTTATTGCTATTTATGTTCGTTTATTTCTATGGATTCAATGAGTAATTCATCTGTAGTTGCATCATCTTCATTGAAGATTGCAACTGATGAAACACCATTATCCACAAAGCAAAAACAAGGGTTGGTTAATTTACCAAATGGGTTAAAAATTGTGAGAAAAGCGGATCAATGAATATTTAACAACATCATCATCAATGAACCCTGTAATCTAAATTTTAACAGCAGCATCAACAAATTCTTTATCTTCTTTAGGAGGAATTCAAGCAAAGAGAAAAGATGGTTCATTGTGAAGTATTTAGATTAGAAGAAAATTTCAGCGATTTTGATTCTCTGTTGGTTATTGGCTTTGTGATCGGAAGAAATATCTGGGTTGTGATTTATGATTTGGATACTGTGAAACTATTATAGAAAGGTCACGGAACGGTTAATCATAATCCGTTTTTTTTTTTGCTTAAAACGGTAGGTCATTACCCGTTTTTTACTTTTTCAAAACGGCTAATGGATAGACGTTCCCGGAGTCTTCCCGCTGGGATTCCCGCACACTAGAAAAGCCTTGCAGGAAGACACCCTTTTGGCCACGCTTTTTTGGCTTGGGAAGGGGTTGGGAATGGCCATAAGACCCAGTCTTAGATCCACAGAAGATTAAGTACACAAGTTCTACTACCAGAATATATATAGAAGAAAAGTTACACAGTACACACGAGAATACATCAAAACAGTAAAGATAGAGTTCTAAAACGTCTGGAACAAAAGAGCGGTAATCCATGGCTTATTTGCATAACTAGTTTGTTAAATATATCAAGATCATCAAACTACATTTGATTAAACTATAGACAACTACAAGTGATAAAGAACCTACTTGGTTGTAGCTCGACTATAAAAATGGTGCCAAGCTTCATGTTCTCCGTTCTTCTTTTAGTTTTTCTTAGGTTTACCGAAACAAAGAAGTCCTAGCTCTTTTCTTTCCCTGCCGCTGAACCGAGACTTTCTACCATAAACTTTTGAGAAGTGTTTCTAATAATGTTACACTAACTAGATAGCAGGAATTACCAATAGATACTAATATTATAGGTCTAGTTAATGGCAGGTCCGCTTATTAAGAACTTATTAACCGGAGGTCCATTATTATAACAAATTAAAAATTTGGACCCAAAGATTTATCCACGGGTCCAACCACACGTGTGCTAATTCCAAAAATACCGAAAAGAACCTAAATATACATAACAGAACCAAATCCTGATTAATTTATTATTTCATTTTCTCTCTCGGTCAGGAGAGCTCTGGCGATTGACGATTGGCGATGAAGATTCTTGCAAGGTGTTTGATCGATTGATTAGTTTCTGCATGCAAGATTTTATGCCATAGATTTACTCCTCTTTATCCCCTTCGATTGATCTTTTCTAACACCCCCAAAAATGGTGAGATTCTTAATTTTCAGTCTATTCTTCTTCATTTAATTAGTCTTCGTTTAATTTTTCTTTAGGGTTTTAACATTTTCAGTCTATTCTTCTTCATTGATCGATTTTTTATATGTTATAAAAGTTTGTTTTCGGAGGTTCTTACTGAATTAGGGTGATTATTGTGTTAGATCTACTAGCTACAGTAGTATAGATCTAATTTTGGAATCTGGGATATGTTTGATTGCTTATCTGTGAATTGGTTTGTATCTCCGATGATCTGTTAGGTTTGGTAATGGATTTGGTTTATTGAGCAGTTTATGTGTTGATTATAGAACGAACATTGTTTAGATTATTCAGTAATTGGTGTGGATTGGGTTTATTCAAGGATAATTTTTGTAGTTGTAGACTTACAAATTAAGCTTATCAGGGATGTTATTCGTTGATGTACAGAATGAATATAGGCTTTTTATATATATAAAAAAAAAAGGACTGAGTGAATTGAGTGTATACTTGATGTACTGCCGAGAAATTGAGTACATCTTTTATGGACTGGAAATAATTATGCAGGATATTTGATGAATTGAATGAAAATGAATTGAGTACATCTTTTATAGTCCGGAAATGAATTGAGTGTATATTTAATGTACTTTCCATAAATTAAGTACATCTTTTATAGATTGGAAATGATTATGCAGGACTATTACTCTTTGTTAGTTGAGATAGGTTTCTAAATGCCTAAACGTGTTAAGATTTTCCATTTGTAATGGGGAAGTCAAAGGCCGTACTTTTGAGATGGTATTAAACCCTACTTTTGAGATGTTATTGAACCTTACGTTTACGTAGCATAAATCACTAACTTGTAATTTCATATATCGCTATTTCATGAGTAGTGGCACCTGTTTGGTGGTGAATGGGATGTATGAGTTCTCTGAACGTAGTGTTTCTTCTCATTGAAACCGCTCTCAATAGACTTCCAAGTATAAAAATCATATCTGGAAAAAGTTTACTCCAATTCTATTTTTCTTATATTTAATGAATTTGTGATTGTAACTCATTTCCTTGTATCCCTTATGGGTGGCATAACTTTATATATGTGTAGTAGTACATGATGGTGTTGTTAAAAGCAATGTTCTTAGTGTCTTATGTTATGTACTATCATTATGGTGCCATGTATTGAGAGTATATTTGATGTATCAATAAAACAAATGCATTTTTATGTTCTGAGAATGATTATGCAAGATTACAGTTACTTTTTGTTAGTTGATATAGGTTTTTAGTTATATACATAAAATACTTACCATGGATGTTGTTTTATTGATTTAGAGATAAAGAATCGAGTGTATATCTGATGTACTGTCATTCCTGGATTCTTATTTTCTTGGTTCTGCTCTGTTGCTATCATTCCTGTATTCTCGTTTTTTTTTTTAATTGTTCTGCATCACTCAACTTTTATTGTATTATGAAGGAAAGCTTGTGCTTGTATGGGTTTATTAGTGAGCAGTGAGAGGTCAATTTCCCTGCTGAAGAAGTCCCCTTGAGCTTCTAGAACCTACACTGGCCATTAACTTTGCTAGAGATAAAATGCAAGAAAAAGATTGGTTACAGTTGGCTGCAGTCCAGAACAATGCTTTGGCTACTATCTGTTGCATTTTACTTTGGTGCTAGATTTGGATTTGATAAAAATGAAAGGTGCTTCTTTCATCAATTATAGACATCTATAAAATTATTTGATGCATGCCCATGTTGAACACTTAACCTGTTACTAACATCATATAACTTGAATTATAGATTGTGACACCCCTAATTATTTACCATCGTTGTTTTAACGTACTCTTAGTTTCCCAGAATGTGTTCTTTATGTACTCATTTTTTATGTGATCTTACATTAAGGACGCATGTTTCCGGCAATTACTTTTTTATAGAAGGAACTGTATGGAGCTATGATGTTAATATCTTTTCTATTTTTAGGAGTGCGTCTTTTATGTACTGTCAGTTTCTTAGAGTACGTTCTTTACGTACTCATTTTTTTGAAGTACTTTCTTATATACTACTCTGATGTTGCATTTTCTTCTTTCTTGGCAGGTATGGGGAGATAATCCCGATAGTTCATGCGTAAATGCCTTTTACATGGATCCGAGAGCAACTCAATATTTACTAAATTTGTACTTGGAGAAGTCTTCATATACAGGTTCATTCTTACCAGTTTCATTACTGTCAGGGGTGGTCTAACCCTGTGAGTTAGTGGTATTTGTGAATGATTTAGCTAACTGTAGTATCCTCTAGACAAGATACTTCTACATGCCTAATTACTAACTAGAGTTTGCTGGAAGTATCTCATGCTGATAAAATGGAAGGTTAATCATCACTCACCGCGTAAGTTTCTAATATTGTTGTTATTGATTGCATATTCAGGGGATTTCCTGTTTAGCTAGGATTTTATATTTGTGGGTTTGTGATTAAGGCAGCATAGGTGGACCACAGACTTATCTTAAGCTTGAGTTTCTCGAATATGATCTACTGTGAATGAATTGCATTTTTAGGTTTGTTCATTTTGGGTTCCTTTAAGTTTTGGTAGTCACAAAATGGAGTGGATCCGATTGATAATGTTGATTATTTATCATCGTTGTGTGTATACATTTTATTTTTTTTGTAACCTATAGATATACGCGCTCTTGATAATATCTTATATGTGAAGGGCTTGACCGACAACAACTTAATATAACTACTACGGTTTTCAATCGAAGATGCTTTCTGTTGTTTTAGCAGGCGAACATCTGATGATAATACAATATGTTGTAAGAAATAGGGAATTTTTTAGAGATGCGATGTTAATATTATTATTGGTTACTATTTTTGATGGGGTTGTAGTAAATAGGATTCGTTTCAGACTTGTGAAGGAAATGGAATTTTTAGATTTAATAAAAATATATATACAAAAATATTAACAATGGGCGAGAGGTACTGGGACTAAGGATTTGGCCGAATTCACTACACAGGGTACATTCATATATCCTTTGACAATTTAAAACTCAATAAAATTAACATGGAGTCTGATTTTGCCAAGATAGATTCTCAGAACATCGATTGTAAGTCCTAAGCATGATGTATCAAAACAACTAAGCTAAGCATACATCATCAAATTAAATAACAACCAATTAATTCAAATCATATTTCAATTTTAGATTAATGCAAAAGTCATAAAAAAGAATAAAATAAATTACCCCAAGGATGAAATTCAGCCTCCTCCGTCGTCCCAGTGTTGGGTTTTAGCTCCTCATGATGAAAACACGCTCAAAAAATATATTTTTATATCTCAAATGGTGTTTACAATGAAGAGAAGAAGAGAAAATGGTGTAAAACTGTAATCTGCGACGCACAAAAAGCGTCACAGAATGAACGATAAAAAACAAGTGCTGCTGCTGTTTAGACTGCACTGCTACCCACGGCTGTGCGTCTTAGACACTGTTGATAAGCCACTGTCCTTGCGAGTCTGTTCTTCGTGTTCTTGGTGTTCTTCATCATCAGCAGCAGCAGAAACAGAGTTTCATCAACTCTTGATTTCTACTTCTCTGGACCTTCTCTCGACCCCAAACTCTCGAGACCTTTTTTCAGAGTCCCCAGCACCTTATATATACTCAGAGGATCAACATAACTCGAGTTTAATTCCCGTATCTTCTCCATTATTGTTTTTATTCTCCACGGGATAATTTCCTTCTTTGCGAAGATTTTATTCCTTCTTTTCTTCTCTTCTTGCCCGTGTCTACAACTGTCAAGATATCTTTCGGATAACAATGAATCAAAACCGAATATCTCCTCTGCTTTCCTTCCCACGTAACTCCCAAAATAGCAGAGAGACATCCAAATTATTCTCTCTTCCCTGTATCGTGATATCTTCATATCTGATCGCATTTAATGTTTTTAACAATCCTGTTGTGATACTTCCAATATTTCCAGCTCATTACTGTGCCATAAATCTCCAAAAATCTCGTAAGAATCATTACCAAATATACACAGTTGAGAACCAAAAGTTTCCCGCCAAAAGAAATTTTTAAATGAGGAAGAAAAGGACGCCCCTTAATCAATAGTTGTGGTGCAAATATCAACGAAGGTGCCCCTTCGTAATTGAGTGCCCCTTAACCAATGATGAGAGTCCGAATAACAGATGTCCTCCATGAGTGCCCCGAGCAATTTTTCGAGCCGATTTTTCCAAAAATGTTTATTTCCAAAAAATACCTAAAAACACACAAAACACCATAATAAGGACAAAAACAAGTACTAACAATACGAAACATTGAGGACAAATTAGACACAAAAATGCGTCTATCAAATACCCCCAAACTTATTATTTGCTAGTCCTCGAGCAAAAATAAATCTAGAAAATAAAAAGACCGAGTTGTAAACTCGGGAGGGTTTACCAGAGGTGTACCCACAAAACCTTTACTCCAGATCCTAGCTATTTACGCAGAACCTTGGAAGGCACTAAAGAATCTCCTTGGTTGGCATACAATCATTGACTATAGGAGGAAGTACCCTGATGCGAAATTCCAATTGTTGTACACGAGTTTGCACTCAAGCATACTAAAATTCATATAAAGTGACAGAGCTCTACTCAGATAGTTGCACTATGGACATCATATTCGGAGTCAAACTAATCATATGGATAGAAAAAGGAGATGGAAATAGAAAAATGTAGATGGTTTTGATGTTAACCAAATGATCGATGTTTCACATATCTGTCTGAAGGCCACTGCCAGAATGAACCTATCCTAATGGACTGAGATATCGGTCTGACTAATATCAACACAACTGGCATATACAAGGGAACCAGTGGTCAATAACTTAAATCTAGATCAACAAACTGGCAAATACAAGGTAACCAGCAGTTGACTACACAGAACAATAACAATTTTTTTTTTTTAACTAACGGCATGAATAGATCATTTTGATCCAAGCGCATGCTTCTTTTCAGCAAATTACACGATAGTTCCCACGGGTCCTGCATTCCACGCTTGCTTAGGCGACGGAAACAAGGAGAACACACGCATATTGCTATCCAAGTGTTAATACTTATTCCGGTTGGTCTAACTGGTCCGGTCTTTTTTTTTTTTTTTAGTAACTCAGTCACTCTAATTCACCCTAGCAGTGGTAACAACTTGAATCGTGTGCCCCACCTAATCACTTAGAGAAACATAGTTTAAAAAGAAAAAATAAAATGAAAAAAAATAAAACGAAAAGGACTCAACGAGATATGGTGAAACTATCATGTTATTACTAACACCTGAGCTCTGTGCTTTTATGAATAGACTCTTTCGATGTTTCCATCTAATCAGATTGGTTCCTCAACTCCTATAACCAAGATGTTCCCATCCACTTAGATTGGTTAGCGCAAACCTTAATAGGCATAAATTTCTAGGCTCTGGAGTTTACTAATTGCAACTAAAAAGTTTCTCCCATACCCCCAAACTTAAATCTAACATTGTCCTCAATGTTCTAAAGATGAAACTAAAAGCATGAACAAGGAGAAATTGTTACCATTTGAAGCGAAAGTGTTAAGGAAAGATATTACCGTGTTGCATGAGCATGGGATACCTCCCAAGAAGTGCTAAGTTTAAAGTCTTCATCCAGACTTAGGAAAGGATTAGTCAACTCGAACCATAAAGTAACAGTCGAAATAACTGTGGGTCTTCAAAACTAAATAGAGCTGACCAAAGGAAACTGCAATGAACCAAGAAAGTGAACAAGACTAGCATGCCCTTACTTAGTTTCCTGATTAAGAAATTTATATCTAATTGTGGTTCAGGTTCAGGTTCTACGAAAGGGTCTAAATAGAAAATTTTCATTGGATGCGTTTTATCATAGGTGGGATCCGAATCATTAGGTCCTAGAGTCTGGAAAAACTCAAATATGATCTTAGAAGCGCACAATAATAACCTAAATAACTGAGGATCCTCTAAGTAAATAAGATTTTACTTACATAATTGACCACAATGAGAGTAGTGGTCATTCTTAAGCAAATGTGTCGATTCTAATTTCCTAAAGCATTTAGGTTTAGTCTCACAACTTAATATTCGACACATTTGGAATATAAACGTTCCCACAGTTGGAAGAAAACTATTTGGTGGGAAAACAAAGTCAATATGGGGATCATAGCCTGGGCAAACCACATCAACCATAGGATGGGTTTCTAACGACTGAACTTCTTCCTGGACATCATTAGGTTCGGGAAAACGAGTATGAAGGTAATCTTGTAAAATTGTCGAGGAAGAGATATCAAGTCCTAAGTGAAGGGACTTTCTGAGAGTTAAAGGTAAGGCACTAGGAAGGTGAAAATCACCCCCAAACTTAGAGTTTTGGGTATCTCTAGATAGACTAGCTACAATTTCCCTAATTTCTAGGTCATCAAATTCCTGGAAATGGTCAATTGATTCTTCTAAGTCAGGTTCATCCTCACTCATCTCTACGAGTTCATCTTCTTCGTCTAAGACTATTGTTTCTAAATCGCTAGACTCTAAAACATTATTCTCAGAATAAACTCGTTCCTCTAAATCATTATCGGCTTTGTAAACAGGAAATACTACATCGTCTAAAATGAGGGTATCTCTAGTCAAATCCTCGTCCTTTTGAATAGGTGAATAATTATTAAAATTATTTGGATTTGAACTAGAAATAATATTATCATTGTAAAGCTCAATTGGAGTAACCATTTCCTGATCACTATTCCTACATAAGTATGATTCTCCATCAACACTATCCTCATCATAATAACATGAAAAAGATCGAACCTCATCAAAACAAGTAGTGCTACCAATTCTAACCTTGTCATCTTGATTATGAAAATAACTATTTTCATTTTTAAGGGTATTATTGGAAACACTATATTGGAAAGTAAGATTATTTCGAGCAAGTCTTTCGTTCGTATCAGCCATCAGCTTGAGGGATTCCTCTATAGAAAGTTCACTCATTATTGTAGTTCTTTCGTCTAGAATTACACTATTCATCTCAGCTAACTTACGCGTCGACTCAGCTAACTCCCTGAGAGACTCTTCTAAAGGAGGAATAGGAACAGAGGGATCATAAAAAGGACTACTTTTCAATAGTTTGATTGTATCCTCTAAAGACGAAGAACTAGTGCTATAATCTTCTTGTTCGTAAGACTGATGCATGTGTGGATAGTAATTGGGCTCACCAGGGTATGACCCATATCCTTCCAAATGATGGCGTTCCCAACCACTATTCCCAACATGGTCATAGAAAGGATGATGTCCATATTCAAATTCAGGTCGATAATCATTGTATTGGCTTCTATCATACCAGTTCGACATTCTTAATTGCAAGGGAATTATACACAATCACAAACAAGGCTGACTCGACCAAATCAAACCTATAAAATCTAGCAAACAACAAGCATGATGGCTCCACTTAGATTATTTCTAGACCAGCTTTTAATCCTTCGAAAGGGAATTCGTTACAATTTAAGCAAACCCCTCTGGAATCAATCCGAGTCAAAGTAAGTTGAATTGAGGCGAGGGAAGCTCAGTGGAGCTTTGATACCCAAGGCCTCACCGCTATCACAAGGCGGCGCAGTCATGCATTCAACTCACAGAAACCATCATGAACTTCGAAGTATGCTAAAAGAGTAACCAATATTTTTCGAACGACTTTCCTATTAAGCTCGTTACCCTATAGGTATCGTTCTAGTCAAAATTTTAAGTTTAGGTTCGCGTTTGGTTTCGTTTTCCTAAGGCGGGCAAGAAGGAAACGGTGATGAAATCCGAGTCCTTATCTTAATTTGGCCAGGCCTTGCCCTTTACTAGGAAATTAAAACAACTGTATTCAAATCCTCAGCATATATTCACCTTAAGGCATACAATAAACCCGCTGACAGGGGATTCGCGGGTGTTTCGAAAGCTTACCTCCCGTACCAGATGGGCGAAGAACCGCTGAAGTCGACTCGGGCCACGACTCCTATGTCATGTGCGAACCCGAGGGCCGAGACGATATTGTAATCGTCGTCCTTCTCTGCAAACAGTTTTATATTTAATGTACCCTTCCTTAGGGTTTAAAAAAAAATAATTGTCCAAGTCCAAAGTCCAAATAAAGTGAAAAAGAAAAGAAAAAAAAATAAATAATTACAAAAAATGGAAGGTCTCTAAAAAAATTCTCTCTTTTTTTTTTCTCTCTTTTTTCTTTATTTTTTTGCTTTGTCTTTTTTCCTTCTCTTTTAGCTTTAAGCTTTGATTCCAAGGTCTTTAATATCCAACTTCAAACCTGTAATACAAAGACACAACCAAAGAGACGTAAAAAGAACATATGGAATAATAAAAAATAATAAAAACCTAAAAATTCTACCTAAGCACAAATCCGCGTCGGCGACGCCAAAATGGTTACTATTTTTGATGGGGTTGTAGTAAATAGGATTCGTTTCAGACTTATGAAGGAAATGGAATTTTTAGATTTAATAAAAATATATATACAAAAATATTAACAATGGGAGAGAGGCACTGGGACTAAGGATTTGGCCGAATTCACTACACAGAGTTCATTCATATATTCTTTGACAATTTAAAACTCAATAAAATTAACATGGACTCTAATTTTGTCAAGATAGATTCTCAAAACATTGATTGTAATTCCTAAGCATGATGTATCAAAACAACTAAGCTAAGCATACATCATCAAATTAAATAACAACCAATTAATTCAAATCATATTTCAATTTTAGATTAATGCAAAAGTCATAAAAAAGAATAAAATAAATTACCCCAAGGATGAAATTCAGCCTCCTCCGTCGTCCCAGTGTTGGGTTTTAGCTCCTCATGATGAAAACACGCTCAAAAAATATATTTTTATATCTCAAATGGTGTTTACAATGAAGAGAAGAAGAGAAAATGGTGTAAAACTGTAATCTGCGACGCACAAAAAGCGTCACAGAATGAACGATAAAAAACAAGTGCTGCTGCTGTTTAGACTGCACTGCTACCCACGGCTGTGCGTCTTAGACACTGTTGATAAGCCACTGTCCTTGCGAGTCTGTTCTTCGTGTTCTTGGTGTTCTTCATCATCAGCAGCAGCAGAAACAGAGTTTCATCAACTCTTGATTTCTGCTTCTCTGGACCTTCTCTCGACCCCAAACTCTCGAGACCTTTTTTCAGAGTCCCCAGCACCTTATATATACTCAGAGGATCAACATAACTCGAGTTTAATTCCCGTATCTTCTCCATTATTGTTTTTATTCTCCACGGGATAATTTCCTTCTTTGCGAAGATTTTATTCCTTCTTTTCTTCTCTCCTTGCCCGTGTCTACAACTGTCAAGATATCTTTAGGATAACAATGAATCAAAACCGAATATCTCCTCTGCTTTCCTTCCCACGTAACTCCCAAAAATAGCAGAGAGACATCCAAATTATTCTCTCTTCCCTGTCTCTTGATATCTTCATATCTGATCGCATTTAATGTTGTTAACAATCCTGTTGTGATACGACGCAATATTTCCAGCTCATTACTGTGCTAAAAATCTCCAAAAATCTCGTAAGAATCATTACCAAATATACACAGTTGAGAACCAAAAGTTTCCCGCCAAAAGAAATTTTTAAATTAGGAAGAAAAGGACGCCCCTTAATCAACAGCTGTGGTGCAAATATCAACGAAGGTGCCCCTTCGTAATTGAGTGCCCCTTAACCAATTATGAGAGTCTGAATAACAAATGTCCTCCATGAGTGCCCCGGGCAATTTTTCGAGCCGATTTTTCCAAAAATGTTTATTTCCAAAAAATACCTAAAAACACACAAAACACCATAATAAGGACAAAAACAAGTACTAACAATACGAAACATTGAGGAAAAATTAGACACAAAAATGCGTCTATCAATTTTATTTTATTTTGGAAGTGCGCTTTTTAAGTTTCACAGAGTGTGTTCTTTATGTACTCATTTTTTATGCGCTCCTGCATTGAGTATAGACGTTTTCGGTAATTATTTTTTATTGAAGAAATTGTTTGGAGCCTTGATGTTGACATCTTTTCATTTTTTGGGAGTGTGCATTTTATGTACTGTGAGTTTCTTAGAGTGTGTTTTTTATGTACTCATTTTTTATATGTTGTTGATTTGTTGCAGACGTCTCAGATCATTAGAATGCATGTCATTCAGATGTGTATTGAATGCGTTCCAATGTCATTATGTTTATCATTGCATCCTTCTACGATCTATTTATGATGTTAACTACTCATCTCTACTGTTGTCGTGTGATACAGGTTCCTCTCCAAGTTCCAGAGAGATATCATCAAGGTAAATTATACCAAGTTTATTCCTTTCTTCTAAAATCTGGATTCCCGCTACCTGCAATCCCTTTTTATTGATTTAAGCCTCATCTACTTGTAGGTGGTGCTGCAAAGCCTGGAAAAATTCTTAGCTCAGTTCTGCGATACAATATTGGAAAATTTATATGATTCAATGTTTTTTCCTGGTGTGCATTGTGATTTTTCAGAATACCAGTATTGTATTAACCTAGGAAAAAAAGGGTAGTTACTTAATGGTTACAAAACACACTTGTAGATTTATAAATTTCACATATGTATACGGATGATGTTTTCCACATTTTTATGTATTTTTGCAGAGCCTGAATTGAGTGCATTTTTTGATACTTTGTTCCCATTACCGTTTAAGTTCAATATGCTAGGTTGAATCACATCCAGTACATTTCCTGATTTCATTTTCTGCAAACTGTTTGGTGATTTGTACATCGTAAATGATTAATAGTTCTTAATGTGGGTCGAGGGGCGCTTAAACAAGAGATTCAGTTTTCAATTCTCAGACATTGCGAAACAAGATCAAAGCAGTATATCAGATATATACCAAAATATTTCACTTAAGCAGATATGTAGCACAACTGCACTTTTTAAGCAGTAAACAATCTAAATGCACTAATTTTTACATAATTGGAACTTTATAGAGATTGAATATGATGTTCCGAAGTGAAACCAAAGCAGTACGCTAGATATGTACTACAACATTTTACTACCGTAGTGCAGCGCCATAGCACTCGAATTCACAGTGCTCAAACAAACTAAAATCAATAAAACGACCTAGCTTTTTTCACAGTGCAACCAATATTTAATAGAACAAATCATCTTATGTTTGTTTTTTTAAACGTGCAGGAAATATGGCTGACAGTGCGGCGTCTCCTTAATCCAAAAATGAGAGTTGTTCGTACTTGACATCAAGCCCAGCCTAAACGTGCAAGCAATACGGACTGGTTTGAATCCAACTTCTTCCATGAAGTCTTTATCAACCTGCACACAGAAACACCTTTATAAAGCATTTATCTAAGAAGCTAAATCATCTGCCTTGACATAAGTATATTGGTAAGGTAATTTAAACCTTCGTGCATACATAACCTTGCTTAGCTCCAAATCTCCTTTTCTGAATAATTTTTCAGTAGAACAGATGTACTATTGATTCATACTATCGAAAGCAAAACAAACTTTTATATTTGCACTGATGTATCATATTCATCGAAATAAACTTTTATATTTGTTTGTCCTAGGGAAAGTTGTGCAAGGCTTGGACAGGCCGACGTAAAACCTATGTTCAACTCTTAGGAGATATTCTCTAGTCAACCCGGTACTTGCTACTGGAAAAGACTTTGGATTTGGATTTGGTATCATATTCATCGAAATAAACTAGTTTTTCTTTCTTCAGTATACCGTATATGTACTGCGGATTTATACTATTAAAAGCAAAAGAGGCTTCCAAATACGCATTGATTGTTAGAGCATTGCTCGGTTGAACCCACCAAGCGTTGGTATGTCAAGTTTGGTTGTCATATTTTAGGGAATCAAAACTCATTTTAAGAGTCGCTTGATTATGTACTAGAGTCAACTTCGTATAGGTTAGCTTGAAAGTATTAGGATATGAGACATTACAAGTATTGCGAAGACTTGAAGAAGTGAAGAAGTAAGAAGCTACAACGACAACATCATCCTTTCACTTGAGGTTAGTGATATTTGACTTGAACTGTTTCATTCCCTAACGTATCTTTCAAGTCGTGCATATTGAAAACAAAACTGCGAAGCATGAACACTCTAGATAGACATAGTATTAAGGAATACAATACGAGGCTTATTGCTTAACCATTAAACTTTGTAGATAAGACATCGACATAATTGTTTAAATGCTGTTGTGATTATGTATGGGTATGAGGTGAGGATTTCATCCTAGGAAATAATGTTTTACATGTGTTTTAAGGAAGTAAGTTCATAAACTTGTTTATGAATCGAAAAGGAAATCGCTAGGCGTTATTGGTATTGTTATTCATTGCATATCTTGTGAATAACCAATATGTGTGATTTAGTATAACCGCTCATGACTTGTTTGTGTTCTTGGTAAAACTATTCACAAAGGCCTGACTTATATATTGGTATGACTTTTATTAGTGAAACCGATCTTAAGTAATCACCAAAGATGGTATGATCGATTTTGTGATTTGTGTATGACCGAATCTGGGTAAAAGGGTGCAACACATCACAAAGATGGTATGATCGAGTTTGTGATTTGTGAAACCGATCCTAATAAGAGGTGCAACACATCACAAAGGGGAATTGATCCTTGTATGAGGTGCAACAAGTTTTTAGCAGAAAGGGGAACCGATCCTATGGACATGTGCAACACGTTTTTAGGCAAAGGGGAACCGATCCTATGGACATATGCAACACATATAAGTTAGATATCATATATATGTGGGGAACCGATCCTAATACCTAATCAACCGAGGAAAGCTAGTGTGACTATGCAGAGTACTCACATGGAGGTAGAACCGAAACTTGTTTTGGTAGAACCGTTAAACCCATGATTTTTGATTGAGTGTTCTTGATCAATCACATAGTTACTGAAAGTCATATGAACCAATTCTAAACTTGTTTGGAAGTGTGGTAAATCGGTTTCAAGGTTATAAGTATGAAAGAGGACTTACAAAGTAAGGATGTCGACATACTTTGAACATGTGCTGTAAGGTTTATCTTTTATTGTTCAAAGTTATTCCTTAATTGCTAAAGGAAGAAAATCCCAGGATCGAAAGATAAATAAGTTAAGAATCTTTTATTTAAGGTTTTTAATTTTATTTTAGGAAAACGAGAATTAGTAATGTGCATTTACTAGTTGAAGATTTTCCAAAGAGTTTTTCGGTCAATATTTTGTACAGAGCATTTCCAGGAATTATGGAAACCGAATTTGGAATATAATGCATATCTTGAGAATATTTTCGGTTTTGGAAATTCCTTGGTGTCCAAACTTCCTTATCTATAAATATTTGAAGTTTGCATTTCTAGCAAACTAATCCTTCGTGACAGCAAACTTCCTCGGTTGTGTTGTTGCTGGTGTAGCTGCTTATTCGGAGAGGAGAGTAACCTAATTAAGCGAAATATCTTACGGCCGCTCAGTTTAAAAGTCTTCTTTGGGATTGATAAGCTCTATTAGTACCGTTGGTGGGAAACTAGATAATTGCGGTTTATCTTGTGTTTTCGATTGATTTGATTGACTAACGGTGGTTGAAATTTGATTGCACCTAGTTTGTTTATGCTTGAGAATGTTCTCTTCTGATATAAGATTCACTCAAAATAGATCGAAGTTTCGACAAGGATCTTTAGACTTTTTTTAGTTCTAAAGACTATCTTGTGATAATCCATTGTTAGCAGACTCCGTTATGTGCATGATTGATCACAAGAGATTCAAGTTATTGTGTGCAGGTGTTTATTGAAGATCTAAGAAGATTTGAAGACAAAGAAGATATTGAAGATTTCTGATTTGGGGTTCATAATCTTTGGTGTGCACAATACTTGTTTCGGTATAGAGGATCCAACTATAATCAGTTTACCCTTGTGGTAGATTGGATTGATTAGTTGTGTAGATCGGAATCAATATAATTCTTTGTGATTAAAAGTATTGATTGCAAAATCTTAACAATTAACTTTGGTAGTTGAACATATGATAGATCTAAGAACCTGACGAAGAAGTTTATTGAGATAAACGGAAGAGCCTTTGTCGAACTCACATCACTTGGTTGAAGAGAGTTGCTACCAAACAGATTTGTTGTTCCTTTAGTGTTTAGAATACGAACCAAAGGAATTGTTCCAAGTACGTGACTTATTCATAAGTTGGATGCGTGGGAATACAGAGGGAACTAGGTGAACTATAGGTTTAGTTTCTTGGTCTCAACTATACGAAGTTGGTTTAATTTTGTGTAGCGGCTTAATCCTGAGAGTATTCAATTCTGGACAAGGTCCCGGGGTTTTTCTGCATTTGCGATTTCCTCCTTAACAAAATCTTGATGTGTCATTTACTTTTATTTTCCACATTATAATTGTTTTATTATAATTAAAGTAAATTACACAAACGTTAATTCCTATTTACTTGATAAGCAATCCTATTATGTTTGGTTAAGTCCGAACCTTTTTATCAAGTAAACATACTCCGTTGTTGTATTGTCTCGATCTCGTATCCATAGAGGATCACACGAAGTGTGAACCGATTAGTTGCATTGTTTCGACTTAGTCCATATACAATCACTTTCGAAGAAAGGACTTATAGGTAGGAAAAGTTTTAGCTTGAGGTATATTTGGGTACCCTCGCCTTTTCATTGATAGATCATATTCATCGAAATAAACTTGGTTTTTTTTTTCAGTATTCCATTTATGTACTGCAGATTCATACTATCAAAAGAAAAACAAGCTTCCAAATATGCAGTAATAGATGATATTCGTCGAAATAAACTAGGTTTTATTTTTACAGTACATCATATATGTATTGCCGATTCATATTGTCGAAAGCCAAGGAAACTATCATATATGAAGTACAACATATATGTACTGTGGATTCATACTGTCAAAAGCAAATGAAACTATTACATGAATTGATGAACTAGCTTTTTCTGAGTACATCGGATATGTACTGTTGGATCATGGTATCAAAAACCAATTACAAGTTATGGTGACTGGTATTCAAGTATAAACTGAGTTTTTTCTTCAATAAATCATATATATGTATTATTCATTTAATGTCAAAAAAAAACAGAAAACAAAAGTGAAATAAATACATTGTCATACCTTTTGCCACAACTTTTTTGGGCAGATGAAGATTTCTTCTCCGACTGCTTAATTGATATCTATCCAGGTAACCTACGTTGTTGTTTTTTTATAAATACAATGATCAAATAGAGCTTTTGATGATTTCGTATGATTTCTTCACTACCTATCTATGTTTTGATGATTCTCGTTTCTGTTTTGTATTCATTTTTGATAGATCAATTGTGGATCTAGGTTTTGATGATTATCGTATCCATCTTTCTTCCTTTTTGATTGATTAATAGAAGAAACCTAGGGTTTGGTTAAAGTTTTTTTTCTTTTCTCTATAGTTTGTAAAAGAATGTGGGGGTTTTCCCTAATAGATCGATGAGATACTACTCGCACGTTTGGAGCAGGGTTGTATACGTCTTTTCCATATTTTAAACAAATATGGACCCTAAACTAAGCTATTTTTCCGGATGGACCCTACTATAAATATTTATTTGGGCTTAGGACCAACCAACAAATTTTCCTATTGATAACTAGGTTATCAATGGGTGGGCTGAAATAACATAAAAAGGCCCATAAAATTATTACACCACCCACAAAAGAAGTACACATGTAACTTTTAAATGTATATGTAAAAAGTGGGGTTTTACATTTGTTCATGAGCATATTCATATCAATAATCGTGTTTTGGAACTAAAGACCAGTATAAACATATTCAAGCGCAGCATTAAGAAAGCAAAGAAGGCAGCAGCTTCAGGTATCTCTTGTCCTCCTCTTGTTAATTCTCTTGAAACTAACTCTATTGACTTCCTTGATGATACTCATGAAAGAAAAAGAGGAAATGTCAATACCTCTGATGAGCTATATGCTCGTCAAACTACAACTTGACTGCTTACAAATGAGCATCCTCGTTTAGATCATATGAGGATGCTCATAATTCTCAAGAAGCTTTTAATCTTGATAAAGTGGTCTTTGTTGTATCTGTTTTCAGTTTAATAATAATAAATAAAAAAAATTAAACTGGTCATCTCACCGTTGGGCCTTGCTCCAGTTATTTTTCAATGATCAATAACTCTTGAGAATTTTTTTTTCTTTGTTGTTCACTTTGAATAACTTTGTTTTCCTTCAATAACAGTTGATTTGTTGTCTATCAACAATTATCTTGTGCTCTATTTCGGAGCTAAGATATTCTGTTCTTAGAATTTTTTTTTATCAGAAATTTTATTCAAAAAATAGGCTCCATCAGTTCCTTGGTTTTGAACCTGGTTCATAATCACGAATGTTCGTGCACCCGTCCCCTACCAAACGTAAACAAGTAACTCTAGGGTTTCCCTATGAAAATCTATATATATATATATATATATATATATATATCATGGACTCTTTTCCTTGATGTATATACACGTTCCATAAGTTCAAGATTTCTCTTGAAATTTTTGTGGTGTGCACAATGGATGGATGCAAAAAGGAAGACAAAGTTGAAGAAGGCAAAGTTTTCAAGTTTCATGAGAACCATGTTATCATATCCTGCTTCCATGCAGTTGATCATGAAAACAAACTTCCAGTTCAGATGTCATCTCAATTGGTAGGGAATCTTCTTCGAGATTTTGAGGTTGTACGTGAACAGTTTGAAATTGCAACAAAGAATCTTGAATTTATGAAAAACGAACTGAAGAAAGCAACTGATGAACTTGTTCTTGTTCGATCTCTAGTTGTTGGATATGTCTGAAGACCTTCAGTTTTGTTCTTCTTAGGAGTTATATTTTCGTCTAGGAAACTTCTTATGAGAATTTATTCTTATGTTTTAAGAAGGATAACTAAGGTTTGGAATAGCTTATTTTGTGATTACACATTGATATTGCCAACGTTTTTCATCTAACAATGTTTTTAGATTTATTTATTTAAATTCTAAAGTTTATTTGGATGATGATTTTGCAGTATTAATCTTTATTGGTTTTATATTGCAAAAAAATTTGTTAATGGATGCGTGTTTGCGTCCGTGAACTATGATTGTCCCATATATGTCAAAAGTTAAGCATATTATGTCATTATGCAAATATTGATGGAAGATAGATGAACTTTGATTTGCAAAGATTAAGTCTATGATATCATTATGCAAATATTGATGAAATATAGAATGAATCTTTGAATATTCCGCAGTATTGATCTTTGCCTGATCCACTTCTATGCGAAACTGTATGGCTCCATAAGTTCTCTTATGTTGAGCATTTCCGATTAAATTAGTCATAGGATTTCTTGTGATTAATTTAATTAATTTTTCTGGATACAAATTCATGTTTCATGTAATTTTTAATGTCCAAAGAAATCCTTTTTTCTTGTGAAAGTAAGGTCACCCTTGTTGTTCCTTTCGGGAATGACATTATATGGGGGAGAGTTCTTAATTGAACTTGTGCTTAATTGCCAAATCTTTGTGGGAGTGCGGCTTGGAATATTTAGGAGTTTTCTTGTATCTTTATAAACTCCTTGTGAACACACTAAGTTTTGACTATGTGAAATCATCGAATCAAAGTTGATATGTTCTCTTTTATTCATGAAGTATCTCTATGAGAATTTCATTATGATCCCACTAGTTTTCGTACCTTTGCCAATTTATATTGACAAAAGGGGGAGAATTAATGTGTAGTTCATCACACTACAAATATATGGTTTACAGATCATTATGTAAGGGGAGTGGTTTTCATTGTGAGATGAAGTATTGACTAAGGGGGAGTGATACATATCACCATAGTATTATTGTCAAAGTTGTGATACAATTGGACTTTGATGTGTAATGATTGATTTCTTAAAAAATTTAAAAATCATATGATAAAACGTTAAAGATGACTAAACTAAAGCGTTTTACTCGATTGAAGCAGACTGAAATCACTTCGTGTTAAAGGTTAAAGGTTATAGAGAACATAATATAAAAATATAAAAGACTCAAACTCTCTAATCTTCTTACTATATATTTCTCACAAGTCGCACTATTCCGTGTATTATGTAAGGGAATAAGAAGGATTCACTACTTATTATCTGAAGCCGACAAGCTTCTGAAATTAAATGAACATACATGCAAGATTTCTCTTCCATATTATCAGATGTTGTCATGTTGAAGGATGTGAAAATGAATTGGCCAACATAATAACAATTTTTGTGCAAAAAAATATCAAATACAAATCATTAAATACATACGGTATGATTTCGTGAATCTCAAAAGTAAACAAGGATTTAACCATATGAGAGAAAAAATTATACCCTTTCATGTATTTTTTTCTTATATCCGGTTCCTATGCAGTTTTTATTTTCTTAGGTATCGTACCAATGTAGAGCCTCCAAATTTGTGTCTTTGTCATCTATGGTAGTCGTCGGTAGATAGTAAAACTTATGCTAGGTGAAATTAGTTGCACATTAAACACCATTCACCTTCTTCGGTTTCAATGGAGTCATCAATTTATCATACTACGGGGTATTCATTATAATCAATAAAATAGAGGCACACTAAAATGTTTTTTGTTTGTGGAAGAAAACAAGAAAAGGATGGCAAGAAGGTGACAGTTGGAAGGTGTCCTTAGCCATACCAGGTGGCCTTAAACAAAATAGCTTAAGATGCTGAACCAGAGCCAAGAGACAGCATGCTGATGAACAAGTGTAGCCATCGCAGGGTGAAGATATGATTAATTGCGTACTGGCATTAAAAGCTTCCTTGCTTCCATGCTTGCCAGCTAGAGAACTTCAAGCGATTATCGTTCCCCTCATCCTTCTCATCAAAGTAAGTAACCCATCTTGCAGCTTCCTAAAACAAACAAATAAAACTTAATAGTGGTTTTTGAGGTCTTTCTGATTTGTTTGATGTATGGAATCAGTTTATCAGATTTACTTGTATTGATAATTTTTAGGGTTGCTTAAAATTGATTTATTGGCTTGAATTGCAAGCGGCTTTCAAAGATTGTGGAAGTAAATATGCAGGTTTCCTCATTCTATGAAATGGAAACTAAAGAAATGATGGGAGATTCAATTCATACATGTTGTTTTCTTTCTTTTCTTCAGTCTAATGAACAAGTAGAAATTAATGTTTAATCCCATATTAGTTGGGCTTTAGAAAATCTAGTCCTGTCCCCTCAAGCCTAATACCAAGAAGTCCAAAGTTACCAAATCTTGAAAGAGTTAATTGTTTTTAACGGTTTAGTCCAAATCTTATATTTTTCCTGCCTAAAATACCCATTTTCACTTTTTCGTAATTCAGTTTCTAGGTTTTCATTTCTATGTCTAAAACAACTCTCTGGTGAAGAACATATCCTAAACCTAATCTCTTCTCAGTAAAAGTTCAATCTCCAAACATAAATCTGAGAATCAAACAAACAATTGATTCAATTTGAAAACCTAAATTGTTATCATCAACACCTCTGCTCTAGGTTTTCCATCTTTCTCCCTTTTTTTATCTCTCGCACTATCTCTATTGGTCGTCGCTGCAATAACATATTAGGGCACAGATTTCGGGTAGGTTTGATACCTGTCTATCTCTCTTCTCGTATATAATGGATTCGGTGATCTCTTTACTATCTAATGTTGTTGTTTTCATGATCAACTGAGGGTTTTTTGGTGAATTTTATATCAGGAATTGATCTTAAAGTACTCCTACCTCTAACTGTCTGTCATGGAGGATGTGAATGAAAAGTAAGATATCCTAGTAAATTAATTCATTTGATTTCTTTGTGAATGGTATTTCGTAATTTTAATTTTATTTGGATTTGGCGTGTATTAGTGTATCATCAGAGTGGCTAATTTGGACATGACTAATAAAAAGGTGAAAAAAACACCCCAACTTAAAGCCACTACTGGTATGTTCTTAGTTTCCAAATGTTTTGATTTTTTAGTTGCTTTGATTTCATCATTTTTAAGCTGAATGTTATGAATATCGGGAATTCCTACTTCCCGATGTTTGTGCCTTCCACTGTGTTGCAGAAAGAGAAATATCACACCGAGGGCTTTGCTCCATAGGTGAGAATTTAAATGCTCCTTACAACTATACATTAGCTACTTGTTATAGAAATATCTTATAATCTCCGATAGCACTTAACCAAATCCTCACATTGTTGAAGAGTTGTTCTTAGTAATATAATGTTACTTTATTTGTTATTCTAAGCTTGCATATATGATCATTTGGGTATACATTATCTGGGTACATATGTGTACATTATTGTACACATGTTGTTGTTAGTGTGTACATAGTAGTGCACTTGTTGATTATATTGGACAACACGTGTAAATTTAGGTATTTGAATCAACCAACATATTGGATGCTTGGACTTGGATTCGTCTACATTACTCTTTGGATTTTTGCAATCATCAGAGGTTTGAGTTTTCACTTTCCTCCATTGGTTATAATTGTATTGTTACTTAGTTTAGATTGGTATTTGAAACAAAACCTCCATTTTGGATGGTCTGGAGAATCCTGGCAAGTCTTACTAGATTTTACTAGCTTGTACAACCATAAGAATAAAAAATGGCTTTCAAAATTTCTTGTTTCAGTCTGAGATAAGTCCCTAGGGGACCTTTTTTTGTATTCTTTGGTTAACTCTTGAGTTTAATAAAATTCTTATTGTTTAGAAAAAAAAAAACAACAACTTAGTTTAGCTTGGACAACTAAAGTATTACGAAACTGCGAATATAACAGTTAGCCGGATGATCGCATTGTATTATCTTAGTGGAATGCAATGTAGTACTGGATTTTGTTTCCAAAGAGCATTATCAACAAGCCTTGGAAATACTTGTTTAGGATCACTTTTTGTCCCGAAAATTGAAGCTCTTCGGATTATAGCAAGAGGTTTGAACTTATTAGAAGGTGATGATTAATTCATGTTCTCTTGGGCTCATTGTTGCCTTCGAGTTATGGACTCCATTTCTAGGTACGCCAACAGTTCGGCTGTTGTACAAGTAAAATTCAAAACATAAATTAAAACCAAATTAGTTCATTCTTTAATCAATTAACTAAATTGAGTAATTTCATAGTTACTGAGATTTAGTGTTTTTCATTTATAAAAAGGGCAGTGCTATCCCACACGGCTGTGTGGAAAAACTTTATGAGCTAGCGGGATTCTAGCCGTCCGATGTAACAAATTTTTGTTTTTTGTTGGTAAAAGTAACAACTGTCAATGACTATCAAAAAGAATATAATCTTTTAGTAAATCATTACACTTATTTCTTATTTGCTAACTACTCCATCATTAACTTAGACGAAGAGAAGAATATACAATAAAAAATTTAAATTGAGAATTTTTAAAGTTTATATTACTGATTTGAAATTGCTTCAAAAAGTTTCCTTAAAGTTCCCAATCTTAGAACAGTTTCAACTGTTAACAAATTTGCCAATTCTGATTCATAATAACCTCACATCTTCATAATTAAGATTTATTGTTCTTCGATATGTTTCTCTTGAATGATATGATAAAATTGAAACAACGCTGCAAAAATCAACAAACATAAATTTTAATTATAATTAAAGCTAAGATCTTGATCGAACTAATGAAACCATGTTGATGTTATTGTTGTATTTTTTTTACCAGGTCGTTGAGATTCAAGTACAACAGACTAACTGAGAGAGGTTTGATATTACGAGTAACAAAATTATAATCTAATTATAAAAACAAGGATCATTAGAAAGAAAAAAATCATGAAAACAACAAAAAGAATGAATAACACATAATCTTGTAACAAAGCAGCACTACTTCGTCTGAGCTTATCGACTACTAGAATGGGCAACTTTTTCGGTCTTTCTCCTTCACCATTAAAGGAGCAGCACTTCATCTCCTATAATTTAATGATTCACATAGATATAATAGGAAAAAAGGTCTTTTAATATGCAGGGATTGTTCTGATTTTTCTCAATTGAAAATAAAGGTTTTCTTACAATTATAGTCACAGACAACTGTACATTTTACATCAACAACTGTAGTTTTTTATGTGTTATCATCCAATAGTTAGAAACCGGCTAGCTCATAAAGCTTTCCCGCATAGCCGTGCGGGATAGCATTGCCCTATAAATTACCGAGATTTGTGAAGGCCTCACAAGATACATGGGAATTATTTGAGAGAACAGATAACATGGAACAATAGTGGTGGATGCTGACATCACAAGTTTGGTTTGCTTCTTAACTTGCATATGTAGTGGATCCATTTGTATCATTGTTACTGCTTCTTGTACTTTTACTGTTCACAAGGATTACACGACAACTGCCTCACTCCTTTCTTTTTTCCTTTATCCTCTTGGTTATTAACAAAAAACTCAAACTTAGTTACTTTGATTTGATTTGACTAGTAATATAATCCTTTTATGACTGTCCCGGATATGAAATTTTGGCACTTAACACTAAAAACGTGCATGTGACTCTTGGGAATTCTCATATGGTACAAAATCTTTAGAAATGGATTTTTAGAGCAGAGTAATATAACCGACAGGTGCTAAGATATGTAAGTACCCAACAAGAAAGTGGTTAGTCAACAGTGCTGCAACTGGAGCATGTAATATCCTATCGATTCATTTCGTTGATAATAATAATAGTGAGCATTAAGCTTGAATAATTGATAAGGATTGTTTGTTGTACACATGTTGATTCTTATGTACATAATTATACACATGTAAAATGTTAATGTGTACATAGTTGTACACCTGTTGGTTGTTGATGTATACATAGTTGTACACATGTTGATCATTAATGTGCACATAGTTCTACACCTGTTGATTGTTAGCATTATCACTTTCCTTTTGATTTATTGATAACAACTCAAAAGAATTGATCATTTCCTATACCATGAGGTTACGATCTAGCTGGTTAGGGTTCTATATTTAAGAGGGAACCGTATTCTAACCTTGTCTTCCTTGCATGTGTTCGTAGTAGATCCAAAACAACATATTTCTGGCTTAGATTTTGATCCTTCCAAACATGCTCCTAAGTTTAGAGGTAATTCAATTTGTTTATTAAGTCCTAAAATATCTGGTATGTAGCACTCCATTTTCTCTGCCTGGAGTGTCTGCGTACTAATGGTTTGCTTGCTTATAGCAAAGTGATTACGTATGTATGAAAACCAAAAATCCAACAACAAAAGAAGTAGTTGGATGAAAGGTTCTTCTTAGCCAAGTGTACATATAACCAAAAGTTCATTTTCTCAAGCTTATTGTTTGACATTCTTTTGGTTTCTTCTAGGATTCTAGGATGGTAAACATCGCAAATCTTGAGGAATTGTTCACAAAGAAGGTGCATTCTTTTGTTTTGCTTATTACTATTTATTTATTTGTTTGAAGTTTTTGTGTAGCATGCATAACATGATATTATCGAAGACATAGAGTTCGGGTTTCAGAAGTTTAGTCTTTTAACCCTTGAGGTCTTGCAATTTAGGAGAATATGTTATAAGCAAACTTGTTTTAGTGCTGTAAATTATAAGGTTCTCTGGTGTGAAGCTATTCCAGTGAAATTCTAATTAGTAGGATAGTTGAAATAATTAATGCTACATAAAATTAGAGACTTAGAAATTGGATTCTCGGAACTTCAGAGACTTGCTATCTTTAAGGTGTCGAGAAGAAACTCCATCAGTTTAATCTCTAACTTGGTACACCTATAATATAAGTATACATTGTTGTACACATGTTATATAAATGACATGTGTACATAATATCCCCCTCTAGGACTCTTAATCAAATTTTAGTAAACAATGTTTTTCATTTCTTGGATGTCGAATCAGTGATGTTATGAGTCACTGACTATTGGTTATGACAGAAATTATATGTGTATAGTACACCTATAATATAAGTATACATTGGTGTACACATGTGTACATATTAGTAAACCTATAATACAAATGTATATTGTTGTACACATGTGACAGAAATTACATGTGTAAGAGTGTTTGTATTTTCAGTTTCTTTTGTTTGGTTAGTGTTAAAGCATAGCTCAGTTGAACCCACCAAGCGTTGGTATGTCAAGTTTGGTTGTCATATTTTAGTATCAAAACTCATCTAGAGTCACTTTATTAAATACTAGAGTCAACTTCGTTTAGGTTAGACTATAAAGTCTAGGGATGTTGAGACATACAAGTATTACTCCGAAGACCCGACGAATGAGAAGAAGTAACGACTACAACGACGACATCATCCTTCCACTTGAGGTTAGTAATATTGACTTGAACTTGTTTCCATTCCTAACGTATCTTTCAAGTCGTGCTATATTGAAAACATAACATGCGAAGCTTGTATATAAATAACGCTCTAGTAGATAAACATTATCATAATAGTATGGTCATAGTATTAAGGAATTATATTACTGTTAGAGCATAGCTCGGTTGAACCCACCAAACGTTGGTATGTCAAGTTTGGTTGTCATATTTTACTGAACCAAAACTCATTTAAAGAGTCTCTTGATTATTTACTAGAGTCAATTTCGTATAGGTTAGCTAGAAAGTTACTAGGATATGAGACTTACAAATATTACGTGAAGACTTGAAGAATGTGAAGAAGTAAAGAACTACATCGACGACATCATCCTTCCTCTTGAGGTTAGTAATATTTGACTTGAACTGTTTCATTCCTAACGTATCTTTCAAGTCGTGCATATTGAAAACATAACTACAAAGATATGAATGATTATACTCTAGTTAGACATAGTATTAAGGAATTACAATACGAAGTATGACGTCTATCTTTTGAACTTCTATATAAGACATCGACATAATCATATGAATGCTATTGTGATTATGTATGAGTATGGGTGAAGATTTCGTCCTAGGAAACAATGTTTTACATTCATTTAAAGGAAGTACAATTCATAAACTTGTTTTGTGAATCGAAAGGAAATCGCTAGGCTTATTGGTATTGTTATTCGTTGCAAATCTTTGGATTACCAATATGTGTGCTTAGTATAACCGCTCATAACTTGTTTATGTATGTTGGTAAAACTATTCACAATGCCTGACTTTTGTATTGGTATGACTTTTATTAGTGAAACCGATCTTAAGTAATCACCTGAGATTGTATGATCGATATATTATAATTGGTACGACCAACTCTATACATTGGGGAACCGATCCTAGTAAGAGGTGCAACCGATCACAAGTATGTGGAATCGATCCTTGTAAGAGGTACAACAAGTCTTAGTAATTGGTAACCGATTACATGACTTGTCAACGGATCACAAGTAAAATATCATAATTATGTGGTAACCGATCTTAGTACTTAGTAAACCAATTTTTGGAAAGCTAGTGTGACCGATCCTAGTACCCACATGGATATAGAACCGAAGCTTTGTTTTGGTAGAACCGTGAAACCTATTAATGGTGATTTGATAGGATAATCAATCACATAGTTCTTGGAAGTCAGATGAACCAATTCTAAACTCGTTTGGAAGTGTGGCAAATCGATTCCAAGATTGTTAATATGAAAAAGGATTTACAAAGTAAAGATGTCGACATACTTGGAGAATCCTTGATCGAAATAAAGATATTCCTTAATAACTAAAGGAGAATCCCATATCGAAATAAATTGAGAATCTTTTAATTAAAGTTTTTAGTTTTTATATGCTTTTAATTTCCATCAATTAAATGCATATCTTTAGAAAATAAAAATTAGTAATGTGCATTTACTAATTGGAGATTTTCTACTGAGATTTCGGTCAATATTTGGACAGTGCATTTTCAGGAATTATGAAAACCGTTTTTGGCTTTATTGCATATCTTTGAAAATATTCAGTTTCGGAATTCCTTAATGTCCAAACTTCCTTGGTCTATAAATATTGAAGTTTGCATTTCGATCAAACTAATTCTCAGAGCCAGCAAAACTACCTAATTGTGTTGTTACTGGTGGAGTCGTCTATTCGGAGAGGAAAGTACCCTAATTAAGCGAAATCTCTTACGACCGCTCGTTTTAAAGACTTCTTTGGGATTGGGAATCTCTACGAGTACCGTTGGTGGGAAACTAGATAATTACAGTTTATTATTAGTATTCGATTGATTTGGTTGACTAACAGTTGTTGAACTTTGATTGCACCTAGTTTGTTTATGCTTGAGAATCTTCTCTTCTGATATAAGATTCACTCAAACTAGATCGAAGTGTCGACGGGATCTTTAGAACTGTTTGTATATCTAAAGACGTCTTGTGATAATCCATCGTTAACAGACTCTGTTATGTGTGTGAGATTCAAGTTATTTGTGTGCAGGTGTTTATGGAAGATCTAAGAAGATTTGAAGATAAAGAAGATTTCTTATTTGAGTTCATCATCTTTGGTGTGCACAAAACTTGATCGGTTGGGGATCCAACTATAATCGATTTATCTTTGTGATAACCTTGATTGATTCGTTGAGTAGATCGGCATTAATACATTTCTTTTTGATTAATAGTATTGATTGCATAGTCTAAACAATTACTTTGGTAGTTGTTGAATAGATTGATCTAAGAACCTGATAAAGGAGTTTATTGGGATAAACGGAAGAGCCTTTTGTCAAACTCATATTACGTTGTTTGAAAAGAGTTGTTACCGAACAGATTCGTTGTTCCTTTACTGTTTGGAATACGAACCAAAGGAATTGTTCCAAGTGCGTGACTTATTGCAAGTTAGAGGCGCAGGGATACTGAGGGAACTAGGTGAACTATAAGTTTAGTTGCTTGGTCTCAACTATATGAAGTTGGTTTAGATTTTGTATAGCGGCTTAATTCTGAGAGTATTCAATTCTGGACAAGGTCCCAGAGTTTTTCTGCATTTGCGGTTTCCTCATTAACAAAATCCTGCCGTGCCCTTTACTTTTCTATTTGCGCAATTGTTTTATTATAATTAGAAGTAAAATACACAAACGTTAATTCCTATTTACTTGATAGAAATCCTATTGTGTTTGGTTAAGTCCGAACCTATTATCAAGTAATCATACTTCGTTGTTATATTGTCTCGATTTTGTATACATAGTCAATCACGCAAGTTATCTTGTTGTCGTATTATCTCGATCTCGTATCCATAGACGATCCGATTAGTTGTATTGTCTCGACTCAGTCCATAAACAATCACTTTCGGAGAAAGGACTTATAGGTGGAAAAGTTTTAGATTGAGGTATATTTGGGTACCCTCGTCTTTTCAATTACGAAGTATAACACTTATCTTTTGAACTTCGTAGATATGACATCGACATAATCTTGTATATGTATGGGTTTATGGTGAAGGTTTCATCCTTGGAAACGATGTTTTACATTTGTTTAAAGGAAGTAAGTTCGTGAACTTGTTTCATGAATTGAAAGGGAAATCAATAGGTATATTGGTCCGGCTATTCATCGCATATTCTTTGGATGACCAATATGTGTGAGTTGGTAGAACCGATCTTAACTCAGGTTATGTATCTTGGTATAGCCGATCACAATACCTAGACTTATGATTTGGTATGACCGGTTCTGGTAATTGGTGGAATCGATACTAATTAATCACCATGAGATGGTATGATCGATCATTGTAATTGGTGTGACCGATTCTGGTAATTGGTGTGACTGATCATAAGAGTTTGTGTGACTGATCCTTGTAATTAGTACGAGCGATCATAGTGATTGGTATGACCGATCACAAGTAGATACCATGTGTAGATGAAACCGATCTTTGTAATTGGTATGACCAATCCTAGTGACTGGTGTGACCGACCACAAGTAGGTAGCATATTTAGGTAGAACCGATCCATGTGATCGGTATAACCGATCCGAACCCATGTACGTGACTTGGTAGGACTGATCACAACTAACCATTGTGACTTGGTATGACCGATCACATAGTAGTTTTGGAATTTTGGTAGAACCAATTCTAAACTTGTTTGGAAGTTTGGTAGAACCGATTCCAAGATGCAAATCCAATTTTCCATGATTTACATATTTTTTTCATGAACTTGTGTAGATTTAGAATTAGGGTTTGTTGTATAAAGATGTCAACATACTTTGAACATGAGCATTAACTCCTATCATTTATTGTTCAAAGATATTCGTTGATACTCAAGGTGATTTCTGGTCCGAAAAATTGAAAAGCATGTAATTACGATTTTCATCAATGCTTATATAACAGTAGTGTTTGCTGTGTCGCCCAGCGACCAGAATATATAAGAAATTCTAACTACCGGCTGAGATCTGCTGGCCGTCCCATGCTCTGTGTATTAATTTTTATTTTTTTTGAAGGGGAAAAGCCTTGTGTGTTGATTCCGTGTCTTAAAAGCGGATCATAAACTTTTATTAAAAAAGAAAAAGATCATAAATTAGGTTTTTATTGTATGTAACGCACAGGTAGGTGCTTTTCATTGGGTTTTCATTCATGTTCCAATTAACATCTCATCATGTTCCTGAGTAATTTTTTCCACTTACTTCCATATTCCATAACGTATCATATGCCCTTTATGCCTTTCTATTCTCTCTTCAATAGAAGAAGGTATTCTCAATCCATATTGAATTTTGCATGCTTCTCAAAAAAAAACACGCTCATCCTCATTAATCGGATCCTCTCTATATAATGGCTAATTCCAATGGAGATCATCATCAGTTCCAATCGAACATGTAGGTCTTCTTTCCCTAGCTTCCAATTTCGTTTACTTTCTATACTGTGATTATTTTTCTGTTCATTCATCCAAAATAGCTGAAATTTACGATTCCAAATTCTGTTAAAAGTTTGTGTTTTGGTTTTTGGTTTTCCCTTCCTAATGTTAAATTTCCCCAATTTTTATAAAATCGTTCATTAGGTCTGACTATATCTATTAGCACTATGTTTGAATTAGGTTTATTAGGTTTCTGATGGATTTTGTTTTCCACGGGATGGAAGAGTTATGAAGTAGTTGTTCTGCATGGGATGGTGAATACCATGTTTCAGAGATTGCTGGTGCGGATGCACAAGTCATACAGATGCAGTAAAATGAGGTTAGTTAAATTCGACTGGATTTAGTACTAATTGAAGATGACAACATATTTTTTTAGGTAAGCTGTTGATTTGTTTTATGTATTTATTTCCATAAATTCAAAGATTAATCTTTATTCTAGGAGTCCTTATTTCGTAAGTCATTGTATATTTGATTATTATTTTTTTGGATTCAAGAACCCTCTTTTCTATCATTAGGCCTTAGATTATGTTGTAACCAGTAACTAAGATAAACTACTATCTGCCTCTATGTTGTCAACTTGGGTAAGTTGTTGTCGAACAGTTTAGTTTTTGATCGTTCCGCAAGGCAGAAAGTTAAGTAGTTACCATCACATAGTTACAAGTTTATTACAAGTGTTAAAACTGCCTTTCCTTGATTCACGGTCCACAAATCTCTTTGTTCTCATAATTGTTTAGCTACTGCAATGCTTATTGTGAATTTTAGGAGTAGAACACTGATGCTATAATTGTGTCGTTGTTCATTAAAATTTAGTTTTTAGTGTTGTCGTTGTGGATACGGTTGATACCGTCACGCTTTTTTATAATTTTTAATAAATCTTTTATATTATAATACTATAATAGGTGGTTGAGTTTTCCCTTCATAGTATTTATTTTGTACTATCACACATCCATCCAGCTAAGTTTGAGGAAAAATATGAAGTGAGTTAGGTGATTCAAATTCCCCAACCAAAACTATTCAAAAGAAATTACTTATTGTTAAACTTCATAATTGTAATTTTTGTTTTTCAGATTTCGTATGCTTATGAAAAACATCTCTTATGATATCTTTCTTTGTTTATTGTAGTGTCCAGTTGACTAAAGCCAAAGTAAGCTAAAGCGTTTTGATCTGATGAGAAATGGGGGCAGGGTAGGGTGGGCGATATTTTTCGATGACCAGATGTGCATTCAGATTTATTTGTTGAAGGATGTTGTAAGCTATATCTTTCAAGCTCGAATTGATATCATGCTTGACTATTTAACGAGGTATAGTAAAAGCAGCATGAAATACTTTTAGAGGGTTTACCATTTTGTTTATTGTTTTGTTAACTCTGGACCATCATGTTTCCATAGTTCTGTAACTTAGGATCATTATCAACATTTTCAGGCAAGCCTTGGTAATGCAGTTTTCATGGTGTCAAGTTTAACTTTGCATGACCGGTAGCTTCTCTATACCCCTGACTGGCCTATAGAAATTTTGTCAATGCAATTACGAAAACTTCTCAAGTAGGATTGGTTCCATTGTATCCTCATCCAATAGGAAGAGAAAGGCCGGACATAAAAATTCGTCTTGGATGACGTAAATCTAGCCTCTGGAATTTCTGGAACTCACCACTCCAAAATCATTTCGTTGGTCTTTAAGTAACTGTGTAGTACATCTTTATTTTGGGAAGGATGGCATCAACTATTTGTTTTACAGGAACAATCAATTTCGACTGTCATAACTTCGATGGCAAACATGTTACCTCAGGTTTGCTTCCATTTCATATATCAACTTTATGGATTCAATTTCGAGGAATGATAACTTTATATGGTTAATTTGTTGATGTCTTTTCACATATATTCTTGCCGGTACAGCTCAGTTGAAATTGCTATTATTTTTTCATATTAATTTGCAAGAAAAATTTACAGAACATTCATTTTCCCTTGATTTAGAATGCTTTTCCTAGAAGGAAATAAAAAAAAAAGGTACCTTAGATGCTTTTAAGATAACTTTAAAAAAAAATTGTTGTTTGTCACGTTGATTCAGAAGATGAAGATTTGGCGAAGTCTACTAGGATATGTTGTGTATTTCTCTTTTATATATTTGTATTACAACAGTTTTAAGCTTCAATGTTTATGCGAGTGTTCTTCTTATCTCATCTGAAGCTACTATCCGAGAAGCTTACAAAACATCTTTATAGTTTTCCGCAGAAATATCTTCTTTAGCAATGGGCAGTTGCTGCTGTTGATGACGAGAAGTTGCTGAATGATGCCATTAGATCTTTAAGTTCGCACCATTTTTTGTTTGATAAACTTTTGTTGCTATATTATTTGGAATTGGCAAAAAAGTGACGTTAGGTTACATGGTAGGTCCTACAGTACCTGTTGGATGGGAATTCTGTAGGTCCTTGGACTACTATCCGCCAGGTGCTCCACTTTCTTTATTTCATTTAGTATTGTATGGAATTTGGAAATATGTGGGTATTTAGAGCAGATAATATCTTCTTTTTTTTTTTGAAAATAAATGGATTTATATTAATAAATCATTTGCCAAGCGACTGGAACTTGATTATTAAAGGTTGTCCTAGGCAGGGATATGTCTTCAACATCAGCCCAAATCACCAGCACGATAAGAAGTACATATGAAATAAAACTGAAAACTTGGAAAGGACTGGTTTTTGTTGCCTCATTAAAAACCCTGTCAAGGAAAAAACCCATTGTGGTAAACCCTTGGCTAAGGAAAAGAGTGCAACGCTGAAAGTCCATAAAACTATACCAAAACTACCAAGAAAGACAAAATTACATTTATAATTTCTCAAGTTCATTGAAAATCTTCGCTCTCCATCGATACCCAATGAGCTGTCTTCTAATGCTGGTCGTATGTATGTCGCCACAAGCAAGTTGTGGAAGATGAGTGTCTTCACTCGCGATAAAACTATCAATGTATGGTCCTGGTCCTGAGCCCTTCTACCAATAACAAGATTAACAGAAGTGTCACGATGGCTTATGCAGGATAAATAATTCGTCCTCGTGGCGATTGTAGATGCCCTTTTAGGCTTTTCTGCAATCAAGAACTTATAAAATGAGAAATGTATCTCCAAAGAAATACAAGTAGAAAGGTCACAATTTATAAAACCGGACCCAGACGATACATAACCAACATTGATTTCAACATCATGTTGTTTCACAGGATCAGTCATATTCTTTGAAAGGAAGAATTCCCAACGGCTACACTAAATACTACGATATTCGGATGATAAGGAAGCGTTACGAACGTCCTGGCAAGATTAAATCTATATAACCTATAACTAAAAAGCTACTAACACTGTACAAGATAAAGGAAAAATAAAAGCAAAAACAAAAGTCCTAGCAAGGCTTAAATACCAGAAACAGAGAGAGGGAGGGCAAATTAAAAAGATAAAACAAAATACAACAGAAAAAACTACAAAAGGAATTCTAGTAACCCACTAAATCTACTAAAAAAGATGATAATAATCACTGGACAGAATGATAAGTCTCTGAGGACATCCACAGTCATGACCAAATTCGGGGACTATACCCAAATTTGGTCCAAAAACCAGCCATAGTGGAAGGGACTAAAGCTATATATGGTATGGAAAACTAGGGTTTGAGACTAAATGTAGTCACTAACCAGACCAAATCAACATATAGTGGGACGCATGTATTAATAGCGTTTGAGATTAGGCGCAAGTATAATGAACGTTTGTATCCAGGCGGAAATAAAACCAACGTTTGAATGGGGCGCAGTTATTAGCTCCCCCAGCCAAACTCATATAATACCTGCGCCTCACACCAGGCGTGGTTAATATATCCGCCCAAAATGGGGATTTGTGTGTTTGTCGTGTACAACGTCCCATGAAACGCATCTTTTATCCCCGTCTCACTCCATGCGTTTGTAATACTTACGCCCCTATCCAAGCATGCACAATACCAGCGTCTCATACGTACGTTCACAATACCCACGCCTCACTGTCATACGCTCGTTATACTTACGTTTAACTTGGGGCGCTATTATATCGTCCGCCTGATTAAATTTTAGTCTTTCACCACTGCATTTCACCTCCACTATACCCAATTTTTTTTAGCTTTTAGTATTTAGTCCCCTTCATAACTGTGGTTGTTCTGATGCTATATAGTGTTAACTGTCTACTATATATAGTATAAGGGTAAAAAACAAATAAATAGAATTTAATCCTAAGAAAAGTGGCACAACGTATTCTAAAGATCACCAAATCAAAGAGATAAGGCCTAAGATGATATGAAACTCATAATTTTTAGTGTGAGATAACTAGTGAATCAACCTAAGAGGTATTAAAGATGCCAATCTAATGAACCTGAATTATATACATAGGAACCACAACGCAGTAACGATTTAAAAATAAAAATCAAGATACAAGTGAAAAAGATGGCCCCTTTTTAGCCCAAACCGTGGTTCCGTCAAATTCTACTTTGCCTCCAGTGAAAGCTTATCCTTTGAAATAGGTGAACTTAATTTTTGAAATAAAATTTTGAGAGAGATAGCAAAAATAACAAAAAAGCAAGGGTCGAGAAACAGCTAGCCATTGGATTTTTTCAGGGTTAGCGGAGCGGAGGTGTAGATTTAAGGTTTCGTTAGGCATATATGTGACGACGAAAAACCAAATTACAGACTCAACTATGGAACCTAATTTTCTTACAACTTTAAAAAAAAACTCAGTTCAAATCTAGGCCAAGGTCAGAAAATAGGGGGGCCCTATATAAAAAAATCCCAAGGGTGCAGACCATGACTTAGAGAGCCAATCGGGGAACCACAAGGAAGACAATAAGGATTTAAGAAAACAAAGGACACATACATTATAGTTCTTAAAATTGTTAGACCAGCAAACCTTCTAAAGCAAAACAGAAGAAAACATTCAAACCAAACTACAGACCCACTGGCTAAAATAACAATCAGCATAAAATATGGCTTAACTAGACCCCTACAAAAGTCCAGTTAACCACCTAAAATTAACTGAGATTCATGAAAATGTTTTGAAGATTAAAGGATCCTCAATAAGACTGACTAAAGAAAATGATGAACATTTTTCAAGAACTTGAAAGAAGACTTAGAAAGATACATAAATTCTTGACTACAAACTTCTTAAAACTAAAATCAAAAACAAAGATAAACTTGCTCCTTAAAGAAAGAAAAGGCCTCCGACTCTTCCCAAAATTAAAAGGTTAAGAAAATTAAAACGAAAATTTTTATGATGAAAAAAATGGCTCACTTAAACCATTAAGACAAATCACATGGCTCACATAAACCAGTGAAAAGAAAAGAATTTCAGTTTGGAAAATTTTAACTAATTTTAGGAAGAGAACATCAACATGCTCATTTAAAACATCCATATAAAATCACCTGGCTCACATAAATCAGAGAAAAGAAACAGAAAAGAATAATACAAACATTTTGAAAAAATTTAACCAATTTTAGGATGAGAACCTCCACCTGCTCCCATAAAACATTCATAATAAACTCATGATTCACATAAACCCGAGATAACAGAAGGCAAAAAGAAAATACAGAGAATTTTGGAAATTTTTGTACCAATTTTAGGATGAGAACATCGTCATGCTCGTATAAAACATCCAAACAAAGACACGAGGCTCACATAAATTACAGATAAAGGGGGAGAAAGGAAAATGTAAAGAAAATTATAGGAATTTTAACCATTTTTAAGAAGAAAGCACCAAACAATTTCAACATAGCTGGGAAACAAAAGCCGAAGACACTCTTCATCACAAGATAAATCTGATTTTTTTTATTTTTTTTTAATCGGAACAGACTAATAGAGAAGAGACATATTTTCAATAAACCTCTACCATAAGGAACCCCAAGAGAGAATCAATTTTCTGTTGGAAAAACGATTAATAAAAATACTTTTTAAAGATTTTAATTTAGTGTTTCTTTTGTGAATGAAAACTTATTAGTCCCACATAGTGGAGTTTCCACTCTTTAGTTGTTTTTAAGAGACTATATAAGATTTTTAGTCTCACATAGGGGAGGAGTTCTTCTTAACTTGACTTTTGTCAATTATATAAACAAATTCACTTCTTTTGCAAATGTATGGAAAAAGGGGTTGCTCTATATTCTAGAGGGACCCCTATATGGTAAAGGGGTTTCTCTATATTTGAGAGAGACCCCCAAGGGAAAATATTTTGTATTGCTTTCTTTAGCATTCACGATTTTCCTTAATGTTTTTTCGGAGTTGCCAAGCTCAAGTTGAGCATCTACTACATATGCTAGTAGTAGGTGTATTAGGGTGTTTTATCCTGGAGATATCCGTCCTGTGAGGGCTATAGCATCACTCTTGAGTGTAGCCGGACGCTAATGTCTTAAGGACAGCGTGTTGAACACGCGACTCACTCTGTTTTCCAAAGTTTTTCCTTGTTGTTGTTGCAGAGATATGGGGAGCTTGTTCGTTTCGTCAAAGCAATCACTTCCACTATAAAGGAGCTAAGTATCAATAACTTTTTGCTTATTTGATTTTTCTTTGTTTTTGATTATTGCACCCAACATTTTCTAAAAGCAACAATCAAGTAGCAGATCATCATGAAATTGATCTGCAATACCCAAAATATTCACCCCAGACCTGATAAAGAGAGATTTCATCTTCAAATCTAAGTTTCATGTAGTTAAAATAGCCAAAGTATCAGACCCAGAGAGAATTGGAAAAAGACCAGAACTCAGACGAAATCTGATAAAGAAATTTCACAAAAAGCAAAGAAATGGAGAAATAATAGGAATGAAACAAGCACAAGTCATTAAAGGTCGATATGTACTCCTGTTGCTATTGTACCCAATACAGCGGTACCAAAAAACAACCTAAAAAGGAGAAGGGAGAACATAAGAAGAAATCGAAGGAAAAGCAACAAAATTAGATCCAAGGAAATGTCTGTTTTGGAGGAAACAACATCCCACTTTCCTTCCTGATCTTAAAGGAGAAACTAAACAATCATGATAAAACAGAAAAAACACATCCATCTTTCCTTCCTGAACTTGTTCGTTTCGTCAAAGCAATCACTTCCACTATAAAGGAGCTAAGTATCAATAACTTTTTGCTTATTTGATTTTTCTTTGTTTTTGATTATTGCACCCAACAATCTTAAGACATTAGTTATTTGTAATAATCGAAAATGGTTGGTCTTGTGAATCATGGATGTTAATTGTGGAGTGAAAAACAAAAAACGAATTTTTGGTCAGCTGTAGAGTTTCGAATTTATCTCTCAACATAGAAGGAATTTCGATGACCCCTTTTGACACAACGTAGTAGACATCTTGATAGTTACCCGCTTAAAATTTCAGAATTTTTGAAGTTGTAAAAATATTTTTTTGATATTTTACAAAACAGAAAAACGTTTCTGAAAAATTCTGACGAGCAGAAATTTGTTGTTAACTAAATTAATTTTTGTGGGGTAACCATGAGTTTTTTGAAACGCTGATTCAAACGAAGTTTGTATATCTAGATGTTATCTTCAAAACTCATATTTTACTTTCTGATTTGGAATTGTGATTTGTGAATAAAGGTGCATCTCCGAGGGACATGGCTAATAGCCGCATGTGGTTGGAAACAAATCTTCCAAAGATTGCAAAGGTGAGAACATCGAACGCAACACTAAGCGTGGTCTTCATAATAAAGGTATGTTTCGTAAACCTGAATCTAGCATTACTTTAATTAAGGGTGATTTTTATGTTTGTAAATTCCTAGCCATATGGCAATAAATTGTAGACAACGTAAAAACCTTAATAAGTAGTAAGTTAATGCTAATTTAGTTGAAACAAACTAGAACGAGTTCAGTGGCATGATGTGGTAAGCTATTTTAATAACCAATGTGAGAGATATTGATGGGTGGACTTTGTAGCCACTAAGCATGTTTGCTGAAACAGAGACCTGTTCACCTCCTATTAGAGGATAGGGGATGTCGAGAAACTCTATATGAGTAACTCATCTGCAACAGAGGTTGCATAAAAGGAAAAGGTCGAGTAGAAGCTCATATCTGTAATAATCTCACATTGAATGAAGTTTTCATGTTCCGGGCATATGCAAGAATCTTGTATCTTTTTATGTTGTAGATGGTAAAAGATTGAAGATCTTAAGTGAATTTAGAAAACTTGTTGTAACTAAGGGCAGTGATTTTTTAGGCGACGGTTATAAGACTTAGGGTCTTTATAAGCTTAAAAGAAAATCTGATAAAATGAACATAGTTGGTTCTTGTGCTTTCTTTTGTGTGACTTTGACATGTAAATTATAAGTCAATGCATAAACTGGATAGCATAGGCTACGTACCCAAATTTAATTTGGATATTGAACACAAAAGTTAAATTCGTGTAGAATCAAAATATGATAGAAAACCTTTTAGCAAAATGTTCATAGAAATTCTAAACCCTTAGAATTAATTCATTCGAACCTAGTTGACATGAATCCGGTTCAAACTAGAGGTGGTAAGAAATGGTTTATTACTTTTATAGACGACTGTACTAGGTATTGTCATATATATTTTCTTAGAGGTAAGGATGATGCCTTAGAAGCCTTTAAGATGTATAAAATTGAAGTTGAAAACCAAATGAATACTACCATTAAAACCATTAGGTCTGACCGTGGTGGTGAGTACAAAATTCCGAAAGGAGATTTCTGTGTAAAACATGGCATAATACACGAAGTTACCCCTCCTTATTCACCTCAGTCGAGTGGTGTAGCTGAACGTAAGAACCGTACCCTTAAGGAGATGATGAATTCCATGTTAATTAGTTCAGGATTACCTTCGAACTTGTGGGGGGAAGCTGTCCTCTCAGCCTGCTATATCCTGAACAGAGTACCTTTTAAAGGATCAGATAAAACTCCATATGAACTGTGGAAAGGTAGACAACCTTATTATGCATACTTCAAAGTGTGTGGGTGTTTGGATAAGGTTGCCATCCCTAAACCTAAAATATAGGACCCAAAAATATAGCTTCGTCCATAACATTTACCGAAACCCCACTCTGCTAAGAAGCTTCATTTAGTGAAATGGACTAAGTCCGTCTGAACCGGACTTGGGATCATGCTAGTTTACCTCCGGGGAGTAAGACCATAGTATGTAAATGAGTCTTTAAGAGGAAACGTAAGGTAGATGTAACTGTAGAAAAATTATGAGGCTAGGTTGATATCTAAAGGATATAAACTAAAAGTAGGTGTACATTTCCTTGATTCTAATTCGCCTGTGACAAGAATTACTTCCGTTGAGATGCTAATTGTTATTACTGCCATAAACAACTTAGAGATACATCAGATGGATGTTAATAAAATTTTTATAAAGCCGTGAATTAGATAAAGAAATTTACATAGACCAACCTGAGGACTTTGTAGTGAAAGGTTGTGAAGACAAAGATTGCAAGTTGAACAAATCTTTGTATTGTTTTCAAATAAGCACGTAAACAGTGACATGATAATTTGATCATGTGATAATGAGTAGTGGATTTAAGGTAATGAATCTGACAAGTATATTTGCAAGTAACTTGTTAAGGATGTCTATGTGATTGTATGCTTGTATATTGATGATATGCTTATACTTGATATAAACGTAGATATAATTAATTCCACTAAAACATACGCTGAATGAGAACGTTGACTTGAAAGACTTAGACCTTATTGATGTAATCATAAGGATGGAGATTATAAGATAATCTAACATTTATAGTCTTAGTCATTCTCATTGTGTTGAATTTGTGCTTACGAGATACAATCAGTCTGATTGTAAGCATGCCTTACTCCGTACGATTCTTCTTGTAGATTCGAGAAAAATAAGAGTAATGGAATATCTTAACTTGAATACTCAAGAGTTATAGGATGTATGATGAATTTAATGAACTGTAAGAGTCCAAACATTACCTATATTGTGAGTAAGTTAAGTATATATACTTGTAGTCCAGAACAAGAGCATTGGGATGCGCTTAATAGAGTATTATGGTACCTAAAATGCTCTATTACCTTTTGTTTTATTTATGAAAGGTATCTTGTTGTCCTTGAGGGACTTTGTGATGCAAACTGGATAGTTGACTCAGAGGAGTCTAAGTCTACGAGTGGATATGTTTTCACTCTAGCAAGAGGGTTTGTTTCTGGAAGTTTTTCAGACAAACATATATTGCTCAATTCATTATGGAATCTGAGAGTATTGCGTTAGATAAAGCACGAGAGGGGGCCGAGTGCCTAAGATGCTTTTTAGAAGACATTCCTCTCTGGCATAGGCCTGTGCCAGCTATATCTACACATTGTGTTAGCCAAGCTATAATAGTTAAAGCTAAGTAATAACTAATCTCAATCGGCGTTATTTCCATTGATTGGCTAAAGTCCAAGGAGAATTTCGCGCAACCTTTGACGAAAGGTTTGTACAAAGAGATAGTTAAAAATGCATCGTGGGGGTTGGGGCTTAAGCTCATATATTAAACTTACCATGAAGGATACTCAACCTTGCTGACTGGAGATCCCATGATCAAGGTTTCGAATGAGAAACTAATTTGTGGTGGGTAAAGGTAAACACTATCAGAGATTTTCATTCTCTGTCCCTTCCCTATGGTGTAGACGTGATAGTGTGACTGCATGTGGAGGATGACTTTTTAATAAGTCTTAATGAGTTCTATAGTTTCAATTTAAGATTGAAGTGGGGTGTAGCAGTAAACACTCTTGATGGATATCACCTATCTGAATGGGGAAGTGGGTCGCTTCCTATGAGAATATGAGCTGATTCTCTAGAGCATTCTGAGAAACAGGATAATTCCAGGGCCAAAACGGACACAACGGCACGAGCTTGGCAGCAACCTTGGAGATATCATGCGTGGTTATTATCTCGGATTACACCAAACGCTAGCAGTTCAAGACATCGCGTTCACTGCAAGTAGTTCCGGTAATCTCTCACTAAGCAAAGGTTCAAGACCTCATGGACACCTCTGCCTATAGTGGTATTTCCTGTTTTTCGTTTTTATCTATTTTTAATTCATTTTGAGAAAATGAGTTTTATGTTGTTTTTATGGTCTTGGTATTACTAGTTCTTAGGACCTAAGGGTCACTAAGGATTCACTAGTTCATGATTTTTCACTTTGGTGAAAGAAACCTTTAGTCTCACTTGTGAGAAACTAAAGATGAAAGCTCTCTATACTATTATGATTTATGCAATCCATAGTATGACCCTAGGATCAACACACTACTGTGTGAAGGAGAGGACGTTGAAATGGCTAGTATCAATTCAACATGCACGATCTGTCTGTTCAGTCAGTTCGGGTCGTGAGATTGGTTGTTGATTTACCAAGATCTATCTGTGTTTTTCACGTTTTATTGAGTTTTCATTCATGTGGGGATTTTTGGAAAAACGATTAATAAAAATACTTTTTAAAGATTTTAATTTAGTGTTTCTTTTGTGAATGAAAACTTAATAGTCCCACATAGTGGAGTTTCCACTCTTTAGTTGTTTTTAAGAGACTATATAAGATTTTTAGTCCCACATAGGGGAGGAGCTCTTCTTAACTTGAGTTTGTCAATTATATAAACAAATTCACTTCTTTTGTAAATGTATGGAAAAAAGGGGTTGCTCTATATTCTAGAGGGACCCCTATATGGTAAAGGGGTTTCTCTATATTTGAGAGAGACCCCCAAGGGGATTCTCTATATTTTAGAGAGACCCCCAAGGAAAATTATTTTGTATTGCTTTCTTTAGCATTCACGATTTTCCTTAATGTTTTTTCGGAGTTTCCAAGCTCAAGTTGAGCATCTACTACATATGCTAGTAGTAGGTGTATTAGGGTGTTTTATCCTGGAGATATCCGTCCTGTGAGGGATATAACATCACTCTTGAGTGTATCCGGACGCTAATGTCTTAAGGACAGCGTGTTGAACACACGACTCACTCTGTTTTCCAAAGTTTTGCCTTGTTGCTGTTGCGGAGATATGGGAAGCTTGTTCGTTTCGTCAAAGCAATCACTTCCACTATAAAGGATCTAAGTATCAATAACTTTTTGCTTATTTGATTTTTCTTTGTTTTTGATTATTGCACCCAACATTTTCTAAAAGCAACAATCAAGTAGCAGATCATCATGAAATTGATCTCCAATACCCAAAATATTCACCCCAGACCTGATAAAGAGAGATTCCATCTTCAAATCTAAGTTTCATGTAGTTAAAATAGCCAAAGTATCAGACCCAGAGAGAATTGGAAAAAGACCAGAACTCAGACGAAATCTGATAAAGAAATTTCACAAAAAGCAAAGAAATGGAGAAATAATAGGAATGAAACAAGCACAAGTCATTAAAGGTCGATATGTACTCCTGTTGCTATTGTACCCAATACAGCGGTACCAAAAAACAACCTAAAAAGGAGAAGGGAGAACATAAGAAGAAATTGAAGGAAAAGCAACAAAATTAGATCCAAGGAAATGTCTGTTTTGGAGGAAACAACATCCCCCTTTCCTTCCTGATCTTAAAGGAGAAACTAAACAATCATGATAAAACAGAAAAAACACATCCATCTTTCCTTCCTGAACTTAAAGGAGAAATTAAACAATTAAGATAAAAACAGAAAAAAATTATCACATCTACACCTATCCACCGTTCAGATCCGTCCCTCATAGCTCATAACCCATTATAACCCAAAGGCCAGCTTTGAGATTTACTCCATTATTAGAGGAAAGATAATAGAGGAAAAATGAGAAAGGGTTCCCAAATCACTATTTGGGAGCAAGAGAGAAGGAGACCGAAATTCCTATAGAAATATTACCTCTCAGAGCAGATAATATCTTACTTTGGTTTTTGCTTGATTTTTTTTTCCAGTCAAAAGAGTTAGAGTGGGATATGATTTCACCGTGACGACACAATATTACGTGTGAGTGCATGGTTGTATTTGTATTTTAAGTTTTGACATATCCATGTACTTACTTGCTAATGACAATGGAAATTGTTGGAAATGAGGTGGTTTATAATTTAACCATAACTACAACTTCTGTGTGTGGCACATTAAGTACCCAAGTCGTTATTGATGAGATGATTGAATTTTCCATAAGACAGATAAACTTGACACAAGGCTCCGAACATGATAGTTTAACTATTTAAGTTTGTCGGAGTTCTTATCTGATCATTTTCTTAGGCCAACTGTCATATAAGGACAACTGCAGTTGAGTCTTCAATCTTTGTGATCTTTTTCATGTGGAGTTACAGTGAAATTGATGTTGCAATTTCCTAACTTAAAGTAAAGTTTAAAACTGTATTTGGAATACGTATACACTTAAGTTCAGTTTGTTACGTTGAAAAATGCAAGCAGTTTTTTTTTAACCCAAAAATGTGAAATGATTTTCTATAGCCTAACCCAAAGCGGCAATTTTACAACGATTTTTTTGGGACCATGGTTTTTTTGCGGGACCATGGTTCTATTTTTAGTAAGACATTTAGAAGTAAATCTAGGTCATCCCTTATCTAGATATTTATATTAATACCTAAACTATCCTCCTGATTAATTTTGGGTAATGATTAGTGAAATCATTAGTGAAATGATTAAGCTAAAGAAGTAGAATTATTGAGAGAGTAAAGTTAGAGAAGATGAAGAAGAAAAACATGGAAAATAAAAAAAAATTGAGTTCACTAATCTTGAGTATTCAAGTGATGATAGCACATCTGAATCTTCATCTCCAAACTTTCAAAATGTTGGTTTAATTGCTCCAAACTTTCAAAGAAATGAAATTTTTATGTAGATTTGGGCCAGTTTGGTTATCATATGTCAAGAACATGTAACCGAACACACCTGAAAGTGTAGTTCGGTTACGTTTTCCAAACACGCAGGTTACCGAACTCGCTCGTTAATGGAGGTTTTGGTCGTACAGTGTAATGTTCGGTTTGCCCGCAATGTAACCGAACTTTAGGGTCTAGAAGTTCGGTTGCTTTGCAAACAATAACTAACTGAACTTTACGTGAAAATAAAATTTTACCAACTGTACATAGTTCGGTTGATACGCAAAGTTCATACCAACCAACTATCCAACCGAACTTTACGTTAAAAAAAATTATTCCAAGTGTAAGAAGTTCGGTTGGTTCGCAAACTTTTATCCAAAAGCGTATCTAACCGAACTCACTAATAAAAAAAAAACCAAAGTTATAGTGCTATATTCGGTTACCTAGTATAAAATGGTAGGTAACCGAACTTTGAACTTAACAATTTATTTGGGTACATCTTGTATGTTCGGTTACATATCAAATTCCTCTACCAACCGAACTTAAAGTTCAGTGATATCCTTATTTTGCGAAGGAACCGAACTTATGGATTTGTGTTGTTCTAATACAAAGAGTTCGGTTAAAAGTATTTTTTGCGAATCAACCGAATTCTGAGTTCGGTTAAGAAAAAATTAATTCGTGATAACCGAACTTTTTGCGACGTAACCGAACTAAAAGTTCGGCTGAGACTTGTTTTTTGCGACGTAACCGAACTTTTCTCTTAAAAAAAAACCCTCCATTAAACCTCTCTGCAACTTCCATTTTCAACTCATTTTGATGATTACTTCTCATTTATTCAACCAAAAACGAGTGACAAGCAATGGGTTTGTGAGAATATCTTTGTTAATGTTTTAAATTAAGCTATATATATAGAGGTGGTGGTGGTAATCGGAGGTGGTGGTGGTAATCGGTGGTTGTTGTTGGTGGTGGTGGTAATCGGCGGTGGTGGTGGTAGTAATCGGTGGTTGGTGGTGGTGATAATCGGAGGTGGTGGTGGTGGTAATTGGCGGTGGTGGGCGGTGGTGGTGGGAGGAGGTGGTGGTTATATATATAGGTGGTTATTAGGTTGGTTTTAAATTAAATTAGGTTTAGGATTAGTTAGTCATTTCAACGTTTTAGGACACCCTTTATCACTGTAGGAAAGGTGGCCTAATAAAATCATGGTCCCCTCAAAAAATCCATCCTCCCTGAAAAAAATCATTCCAATTTTATTCTTCTATTTTCTTCGTTGGCACTCGATCTCCAGCTCGTAAAACGCCTAACCCAAATTCGCTATTAGCCCACATGGTTATCCATCCATCTTGACGGTGTTAACCAGATGTCAAAGAAGTGAAAATTTAAGCGAAAGGACGACTTCAGTTCTACTTCCTACAACTCTATAAACTGTAGCATGCACAATTCCAAGACGTGGGAATTATATAATGCCAAAACTACATACAAACCTATTTTACAAAAAAATTCCAATGTGAAACCCACCGGCGTAAGATTTTATGCGCGCCCCCAGTTTTTGGGAGAAAATTAGTCTCGCACCCATAATTTTTAAAATTAACTGTTCTCTTCTTCTTCCTTCGTCTTTTTTTTTCTCACTGTGATTTCCTTCTTCCTCTATCTTCACTTTTTTTGTGATTCCCTTTTTTGACGAGAGAAATAGGAGAAATCAGTAGAGGATGATCATGTTGCTGCCCAAAATTGAGAAGATTTTTCAAAGAAGATTTAAAGTGATTTCAATGGTTTCATGGTATAACCTGATTAAAGTCAATTATTTCAAAGTGAATAATCGAAAGAATTCGATTGATTTTCTTCTAACTCAGGTATTGTATCTAATGAAATCAATCTATTTATTTGTTTTGATTCATTGTGTGATCATAACTTAACCATTTGATCAAAATTTAGTTGTTTTTTTTTTGATGTTCATGAACTGAATAAACCTTTCACAACATTTTAAAGATCTCTTCTTTCTTTTGTTGTGATGTGTGCGCGCCTGCTCCGCCTTAACCCATTTTTTTTTTGTTGTTTCGCTTCTGTAGATGAGGTTCTTACTTTTTTTACTCATTGTTCTCGAGTGTTCGACTATTTTACAAATCAATGCTTACTTTCCCTGAAGAAAGAATGATGCTTACTAAGGAGTGCTCATCAAGTATGTACATACTTTCTTCTTACTTCGTTGCAAAAACAGTTACTGACCTTCCAATGGAACTTGTACTACCCCCAGTTTTTTTCATAATAATGTACTGGATGGGAGGGTTAAAACCAACAGCGGAGCATTTCTTCAAGACGTTATTTACTATACTTTATAGTGTACTGGATTCTCAAGGCATTGGGATAGCACTTGGTGTTGTTGTCATGAATATTAGGGCTGCTTTAAATTTTGATTTAGTCATAGTTGAGACGTTCTTTCTAGCCAGTGGGTTTTGCATGATTTTCCAAAATTCATATCATGGAGCAATTTCATTTCTCCAACTTATTTCAGTTACTATCTCTCTTAGCTTCCCAATGCAAGACCGATGATCAATTCCAGTGTAGCCCACATAATACTACCCGTTCTAAGAGAATAGACCTAACTTGATGAAATTAAACAAGAAGAAATTGAGGAAGGAGGAGGAAGGGATTAAACCTGTCATGACTGCATAACCTGTCATGCAGTCGAGAAAATATCTGCACATGTTATGCAATCGTGAAAATGGATGCATAACCTGTTATGCATCTACAAAATTTGTTGCATAACTTGTTATGCAGTCCAGAAAACGGTTGCATAACACGTTATGCAGCTACTTTTTTCTTAGTATTGAAATCAACAAAAAATAAGGCTACATAACTTGTCATGCACCTCCAATAATATCTACATAACATGTTATGCAGTCGTGAAAATGGATGCATAACCTGTTATGCATCTGAAAATATGACTGCATAATGCATTATGCATCGAGAAAATTATTGCACAATCTTTTATGCATCGAGAAGATAGATGCATAACCTGATATGCATCCGTAAATATGGATGCATACTGCATTATGCATCAAATTTTTTTTCTGTACGCTCTAAAATCAACCAAAACAATGGTTACATAACTTGTTATAGATGCATAACTTTGTTATCAAAATGCATAATTTGTTATGCAGTGAAGAAAATGGTTGCATAATTCGTTATGCGTCTGCAGAATGTGTTATGCTTCTTTTTTGGTGGCTGCATAATGGTTACGTATCAAGTTTTCGGAAATTTTTGCCTAAAATGATGATCACCTCCGATTTTTTCGTGAAAAACAAAAATTTGATATTCTTGTTTGTACTCGTTGCGTAGCTCTCTTAAAAATATTTCCAACGATATAAAATTTATAAAATTCCAAGGCACGGTTTTTTAGATATATTATATCCAAGTTGCGTTGCCAATTATACCCCTGATGCATAACCCGCCATGCGGATGCATAATCCGTCATGCAGACAGTTTTAATAATTTCATATAATTATGGGTGTCACGGAACTAAAAATTAATTGTGGGCCTGACAATGAGAATATTATTTTTTTTTGGGCCTGCGCCTAGTTTTCTCTTTTTGACGGGCTTCAAAATTACCCTTATGAAGCAACAAATATACCCCCTCCATTCAAAGCCCATCAGGGGTCCATTAAGAATTCTGCGAGATTACATAATTATCCTTTCTATATATTTAATATTCTAAAACCAAAAAACAGTTAATCAACAGAAAGAAAAACGAGAGAGAGAGAGAGAGAACTGTTCTTCCGTCAACTGAAATCAGGAGAGAAAAAATTCGAAATTTTTTAACGATCTAGAGATTTAATCACAAGAAAATCATCATCTTCTTCTTCTACTGAATCTCCTTTCATCAACATCGTTCGTATCTTTTGAATCTCAGATTTGAAAGTTGTTTCTTCATCAACAACAGAATCAACAAAAATTTTCTCGATCTATTTTTCTGAAACAAATTGGTAATGGTGATTCGTGATTGAAGACGAGTAGAAACTTATTTTATATTTTCATGTTCGATTTGTCATATCTCAATCTTCATATTTGATTTCAGTTTGTTTGTATTTTCTGTTACAGAGATCGAGATTTTGGAAACTTGATTCTTTGTGTTTGATTATATGGATTGATCGGTTCATTTACATATTATTTGAATTCGAGATCGTTATTCATATCTTAAACAGGTATTCTTTAATCTCCAATCACGGTTTTTTGATTTTTGAATTTCTGTTGTTTTATTTAGATCGGCTCATAATTCAATGTTAGGTTTGAGTTTTAGCTTCAATGTACTTTGCATGAACCAGTTCTCGTTTTGAATTATTCTGGAGAATTTCATAGTGTTGATGAGTTAGTAGGAGAATTATTTTGATAATACTGATTGTTGAAGAATTATTTTGAGTATACTGAATGTTGATCAGTTTTGGTATAATTAGAAGTTAAAAGTTAGTGTAATCAATTAGAAGTTACAAATTAGTGTTTATATACTCAGTTTACATATCTAACGTTCGACATTGAATATATCTTTCACGAGGGGGCGCAACCCCCCAGTGATGTTCGACGTAATTTGAATTTGTATCTTAGGTTAGGTTTAGGCTTTTTCTTATGGTTTGCAGTGAATTTTTTAACATGGAGCATGTATGTTCATGTTGCGGGTTCACATTTGCACCGATTGCATGCTAATGCGATGCGTAGTAACATATATGATGCTGTTTATGCAGTTATTTTGTATCAAAGTCCTTGTTGTTAACATAGAATTTTCATTGTTGACACTGAAAATTTGTACAATATTCAGATTATTTGTATCAACATTGGTTGTTGATTCAGGTTTGTTGGATCAACTTTCATTGTTGATGCACATAACCTGGATAAATTTCTGATTATGGTTGTTGATAGATGTTTTATTGGATCAACTTTGGTTGTTGATGCAGGTTTGTTGGATAAACTTTCATTGTTGATGCAATAACCTGGACAATTTTATGATTATGGTTGTTGATGCTTCTGATTATGGTTGTTGATGCATGTTTGTTGGATCAACTTTCATTGTTGATGCAATAACCTGGGCAATTTTCTGATTATGGTTGTTGATAGATGTTGTTTTATTGGATCAACATTGGTTATTGACAGATTATGGTATCAAGATTATTTTTATGTTTTATTAGATTTGTTGCTCCAATTTGACTGTTATATTGTTACAGGCCAAAGATGGCTGTTGCAGAGTTCACTTTATCCAATTTGACCATATCGCATGCTGTTTCGGAATCAACTACTATCAGCGAGATGATTAGTGTGGTGAAACAATACTGGCCTTATGTCCCTGAAGACCATATACTTTTTGGTTACACTGTAGATGGAATTTCACATGTGATTAATCACGACTTGGAGTTGAGGTTTTTCATTCACTACTGCATCTCGAAAGGGATTGATGTGTTGAAGTTTAACATCTAGTTTAATATTTGTGTTGATTATGTTCCTTCTTCTTCGTCTTCTTCTGTTTCTCCTTCTTCGTCATCATCAAATTGTGTTTCAAACAACGTTGTGGCTATTGTAGAAGATTTTACGGATGATTCATCTTTGGTAAAAAGGGTCCCCAAGAAGTCAGATGCTTGGGCCAACATCTTAACTGGAGTAGGGCAGGTTTTTGAAAGTAAAAATGATTACATGATACTGTTAAGGAGTATGAAATTCATAGTGGTTACAAACTTGACGTACGTAAGAGTGACAAGAAAAGTTACACTGTGGAGTGTAAGAACAAGGAAAGTCAAAATTGTAGCTGGAGGTTTCATGCATCTGTCGTTGCCAAAACTAAAGGTGTGTTTCAGTGCAAGAAGTTTCGCGGAGAGCATTCATGTGATTTAGCTTCTTCTGATCCAGCAAAAGTCAAGATGACGAAGTCTTTTCTGAAGGATATCTTAATGGATGAATTTCGAGCATCAAAGAAGAAGAAAACTGCAGATGATGTCCAAGATCTGCTCCATCTGGAATATGGTATTGATCTCACGTATAATCAGGCATACCATGGTTTACAGTCACTAAAAAGTCTCTTTGGGGTGATGACATCAAGTCCTATTTAGACTTTTTTTTGGTATAAAGACTCAATTGAACGTTATAATCCTAGAAGCGTCGTCAACTTTGAGTATGATGGTGTAAAGAAGCAGTTCCAGAGGTTTTTTGTTGCTTTCGAAGCTTCCATTACTGTTTCAATAATTATTGTCGTCCGATGTTATTTATTTATTGTAATTTTCTCACTGGGAAGTTTAAGGGAGGTCTTATGGTTTCTTGCGGGAAAACTGGTAACCAAGGTATGTTTTTTAATTATTAATTTGTTTCAACTTTCGTTGTTGAATCACACAATATAGTCTGATATGTCCCTGGATTTCAATTCTATGGATCACATAACTTTGTTCATCCCATAATTATTGTTGTTGATTCCATAACTTTTGTTGTTGATCCATTATTTCAAATGTTGATCCCATAACTTTTGTTGTTGATCCCATAATTGCAGTTGTTGATTCCTTTTTTTTGTATCAACTTTTGTTGTTGGTCCATAATTTCAATTCTTGATCACATAACTTCTATTATTAATCCCATAATTCTTGTTGTTGATCCCATAATTTCAGTTGTTGATCACATAACTTCTGTTGTTCATTCCATAATTCTTGTAGTTCACTCGATAACTTGTTCATGGATTTCAGTTTTTGTGTGTCACTTTTTGAATCTTTTTTTTTTTTTGTATTTTCTAGAGATCTATCCAGTTGCTTTTGGTATTGTACCTTGCGAAAATTGTGAGAGTTGGGAGTGGTTCTTAACCAACTTGAAGGGTATTATCAGGGAAGACCGTCCACTAACAATAATATCAGACCGTGGAGCTGGCCTTTTGGAACATTTCCCTGTGATCTTTCCAAAGGCTTTCCATTCTTACTGTTTGTACCACATGAAAGGAATATTCCGGTTCCAAAAGGAAAGAGCCGACAAACTACTATGAAGTTGTTTGAAGAGACTACACTGCTTTAACAAAGGAGAAGTTTTATGTTGCTGCCAAGGGTATGAGCAATCTGAAGCTTGATTCAGTGATTGATTGGATGGTAAAGATTTCATTCCAGAACTGGGTAGCTCATTCTTTTCAAGGAGAAAGGTATAGTGAGAACACATCGAACATTACAGAGAGTTTTAACAGTGTGATTAAGCATGATAAGCGGCTTCCAACATTTGATCTTGTGGATTTTATTCGTGCTAAGGTAATGGAGAAGAATTACAAGAGGTTGGTGGAGTCTAGTAAGTGGACTTCAAAGCTTACTCTGCGGATGCAACCTAGGCTCAACAAGAGGGTGACTGACTGTTGTTCTTATAAGTTCCGAAGATCAAGTGATAAAGTCTTTGAAATAATTTCTCCTACTGGAAAGCACACGGTCGACTAGGATGCTAAGACTTGCACTTACAATTGGTGGCAGAAACATAGTTTCCCTTGCACCCGTTCGATTAAACCTATGTTGCAGATTGGGCCAGATGAACCTTATAAGTACATTATTCCATATTATACCACCGAGTTCTACAGAGGTTTGTATGCTCGTCCTATCTATTCTATTCCGGTCAGTGAGAGGCCGCCTAAATTTTCTGAGCGTGGTTATGTTTTGCCTCCCAATGGTGGTCGAGCGTCAGCTGGAAGGAAAACTACTTCAAGGTACATGGGATCCCGAGAGAAAGTTCGCAAGAAAAGGAAGTGTGACCAGTGTGGGAGACTTGACTTCCACAACCGTCGTAGATGTCGCAGAGCTCCTTTGGCTCCTCGTGCACCAGTGTTTCGCAGGGAGTCTAATTCCAGGATGATCAACTTTTTGAGGAGGATGTTGTTCTGAAGTTTTAGTGAATGATTTACTATTTTTCTGAACGTCTTTTTTACCTTTTTATGCTAGTTCTTGGATGATCAACATGGATGTTAGTTATTTTTTATTCTTTTCCTATTTTTCTTGTTGGATTTGTTATGTTTTTAATGACATACATTCAGTTTTATTTGTTTATGAATGTTATTCTTGTCAATATATGTCAGTTTGCAGGTCCCAGGTTTACTGGTTTTTTACAGGAAAAAGTACTATGTAAACAGTATCAACATATCAATGTTGATCCAAGTCATGGGATCAACTTCCATTGTTGATCCCCCATTACTGGATCAACTTCCATGGTTGATGTTTAATGAAAAGAAAAAAATTGCATGGTTACAAGTTAACTCCATTAGTTGTGCATACCTGCAATCTTTACTACCAAAATTCATTCACTTGATGAGAAACCAATCACTTATTCATCAAAAAAAATAAATTTGACCCATTGATTTTTTTGGATCAACTCCCATTGTTGATCCCAAAAATGGATCAACTTCCATTGTTGATGCCCAATAAAAAGAAATATATTTCATGGTTTTATCTGTATATACAAGTTAACTCCATTAGCTGTGCATACCTGCAATCTTTACTACCAACATTGATGAGTGCTAAAAAGTGCATATTTCTATATATTTTTCTTGGCATTTAACTCATCTTTTGTGCATTAATTCTACATTTTATCCCATATTCTGTATTTTCTTTGTTTTCAAGAATAAATATTTTTATTAATTAATTTTGTATTTTTAGGTAATAAATAAAGTTTGGATGAATAGCGGAGCGGAAAAGAGCAGAAAAGCGGTGAAAAGCCGGGAGGAATTACACAAGGAAGCCGCGAAGAATGTTATGCACAAGACCAAAAGGCTAGAAGTGGGCTTGAAGAGGAAGAATTGTTCTTAAAGAAGATATGGGCTTGGCATATCCAAGGCCCAAAACCCTCACCCAAAACCATTTCATATATCCATACCCGTTTCCCTTTCTAGCCGTCAGATTGGATCATCTCAGCATCTTACGGTCGCAGCATCGCCAGTCATCAAAGTCTGAAGCTCCTGTCTAACACTACAGCACCTAACTCCATCTTGAGCCGTCAGCTTCGTTGTACTTCAGCATCCAACGGTCGCTCCTCGCTCCCTTCCATCTCGCCGTTAGATCGATCTATCATTTCCGCATCACACGGCTCAGCTTCGCGAAACATCAAGATTTGATGAGCCCGCTCAACACCTAAACAACCAAATACCTATACCCGCAAAAAAAAACGCACCCTTCTTCCCAAAACCATCGACTCCATCTTCTCCATTCCTCTACAGAGACCATCACCACCACCATGTCCGCCACCAACTCCGCTCAACCACCTCCATCACTGTACACCATCAATCAGCCACCCCCACCATCACTAAATGACACCACCATGATACCCTCTAGCTCCTTCTCTCTCAACCCTTTTATCTTTTCAAAAACAGTGAACCTAGAAACTAGGTTTGAGAGAAACAGAGTTAGTGAAATCAAACCACCAATTACGGAAGAGGAGAAGCAATAGAAGAATGGGTCGAGACCATTGATTGATTTCAGAGATTAGGTAAAGGTCAATTTCGGATTTTTTGTGTAACCCTAAATTTTATATTTTGGGGATTTTTGGATATTTGGTTGGCATGTATAAATAGAAGGCTTGTGTGTTGTGTTGGGGCATGCCTGGATTAGCCAGAGCACCTCTCATGAGGCCTGGACTAGCCAGTGCTCTCCACTGTTAGTCTCAAGTTTAGATTAATTTTCAGTATTGTAATCATGTTCTAATTCAATAACTAGGGTTTTGATGAAACCCATAATCATATGTTAAGATAATTCATGTTCATGTTGTTGTTCTTGTTGTGCTTCATTGCTTTAGGAATGATAGTTAGCTAATGGATCAAATTAGCCTGTGATCAATTGTACTGTAAGAAGATAGTTGATACTAGGGGTGAGTTAGTGAAGTTGGTTGATAAGTCATCCATTTGAGACCTCTTTGGAAGAATAAATGTGCTTAATTGATTAAGGAATGACAGTTAGCTAATTGAACCAAATGAGCCTGTGATAGGTTGTACTGTAAGAAGACAGCTTATACTAGGGGTGAGTTAGGGAGACTAACTGATAGATCATTCAGTGTAGTTTTATCTGGAAAGGAACAAGAACATAATTTGAATAGGTATTGCCTTAGCTTAGGATTATTGTGTGGATTCAAATGCCCTAGTGCTTTTAGTCACTAGAAAGATTTAGAAAACAACACCAGCTCTCTCCAAGTCCCTGTGGACAAACCTCTATTTACATTCTATCTTCATCAAGACCCTGTATACTTGTAGGTAAAACATAGGTTGTAGTTTTTAGGTCTCATTCCTTGAGCTACCAAGTTTTTGGCGCCGCTTCCGGGGACTCGGTAGCGGTGCCATTGTTGTTTTCATTACTTTTCTGATTTTTAGCTTAGTCTTGTGTATTTTCACTTGAATTTTGTTTACTGTTAGATTCTGTAGCTTGTTTACTGTTTAGAACTTGTGTTTCAGTATAGAACTCTTAACTTGTTTACTATTCTGTAACTTAGTAGCATCTTAATTTTTTTTGGTTACATCTTTGCATCCTTAGTACATCCTGTTGCATCTTCACTGCATTTACTGTTTCATTACAACTGCATTCTTGCATTCTTTCATTTACTGTCATCTAGCCTCACAGAATTCTTAACTTGCACCATCTAGCCTTTATGGATGCATCATTAGCTTTAGCTTGCATCTAGTTTTGTCCTGCATATTCAGTTATCAACTCATCTTGCAGCTCATTGATTCTGTCCTGTAACTTTCTTATTTGTCATCTGAAGCTTGTGCCATCTGCATTGCATCTTACATCATCTTGGCATACTTGTCATCTTATATTCTTTCATATCTTCTTGCACTGCATCCATTTGCATAAGCATCACTGTGTAACTGCATCTTAGTCTCACTTGCTTCTGTGCATTTAGTGTAAGCATTTAGCTGGTCTTGCATACTTAGTTCTTGCATACTTAAGTTCTTGCATACTGTTTTGCATTACCAAGTCATCTTAGCTTGTTCATCTTCATTGCTTTTCTGAGCTAGTCCTTTGCTAGTTCCTACTGTTTTGCATATTGTTCTCACCAGCTGCTGCTGAGCGTTGTGTAGCCCTGCTGCTGCTTGTTGCTGTTATACTGCTGCCTGCTAGGCTGCCCTGGTGCAGTTGGAGTGAACCTGGTGCAGCTAGCCATTCTTGCTGGTGCTGCCTTCTCCAAGCTGCCTGGTGCTGTTGGGTTGACCCAACTGGGCTTCTGTTGTAAAGCCAAAGGAAAGCCAAAGCCCAACTGAGCCTCTCCAACAAAAGTTTAGGAAGATCCAAAGCCCAACTGGGCTTGTGCAACAAAAAAAAATAGGGACCAAAGCCTAACTGAGCTTCCCTCCAAAATGGTAAGCCTAAACCCAAACCCAAATTTTTTGGGCTTGTAATTTTTTGTGGGTTTGTATTGTTATTCTCTTTTGGGCTTGTAATTTTAATTATCTTTTTGGGCATGTAATAATTATTTTAATTTTAATTTTATTTCTTTCTTTATTTGGGATTGTAATAATTTTAGTTTTATTTTCTTTTTTTTTGTGGGTTTGTAATAATTAGTTTTATTTTTATTTCTTTCTTTATTGGGCTTGTAATTTAGTTGTTTGTTAGGCTTGCAGTTTCTTAATAGTGGGTTTGCTCTAAACTTAACTTTTTGGATTTTGGGCTTGCCTCTTTTGTGAACCAAACTTAACTAAATTTTGGGCTAAAAAAAAAAAAAAAAAAAAAAAAAATTTGCTCCTTATTTCAAAAACCAAAATTTTTCTCCCTCTTTAAAAACCAAAATTTTCTTTTCAAAACCCTTTCAAACCAAATTTTCAAAACCCATTAAACCAAATTTTTTGAAAAAATGGGCGAGTGTGTGAATAAACTCCGTAGTCTCCATGAATACATGTACCCTAACATAATAAGTCAGTTATCATGTATCGTCTTACCCCAGACTGATGGCCCATTTGAACTAAACGCAAGCATGATACAAATACTTCCTATATTTCGAGGGTTCGATTCTGAGAATCCCTATAACCATGTAAGAGAGTTTGAACAAATTGTCCGGGCTTTACAACCTGACCATATATCCGAAGACTCTTTGAAATTGCGCTTGTTTACATTTTCTTTAAAGGAAAGGGCTAAAACATGGTTTTACAATCTGAGACCGCAGTCAATCACCACTTGGGACCAACTCACAAATCAATTTGTCGGAAAGTTCTTTCCACATCATAGGACCATCTCTATTCGTCGAAGTATTAATTTTTTGTCCAGTTAGATGGAGAAACACTTTTTCATTATTTTGAACGATTTAATGATTTGTTGTTTGAGTGTCCTCATCATGGCCTCGAGAAGTGGAGACTGGTCGCCATTCTTTATGAGGGACTAGACTTTAAGTCTCGAGCCTTGGTTGAATCTATGTGTAATGGTGAATTCATTGATAAAACTGTGGACGATGCATGGTTATTTCTAGCTGAAGTTGCAGAGAAAACCCATCAGTGGGAAACCTATAGGGAAACTAGGACCATGCCACATGATATGGGTAATCACCATGAGTCAGATGTTGATTTTCCCAATGAGCTTAATTCTGGATATAGTGTTTCATACCCTATTGCTGAAAATGTCAATCCATATTCACCTATTTTAGAGGCAGATGTATGGACGAAAAACACTAATGGTTTTGACAAAGTAGGATTTTCATGTATTTGTGATGATGATGATTATGATGATGTTATATTAGAAGAACATGTCTATGCTGAAAATGTTATGGAACCTTTGGGTTCAAATACATTAGGCTTTTCTGCCCCGACCTTCATGAATGATGTTTCTTCTAGTATTCCATATACATGTGATGAGGCTACTGATTTAGATATTGTGCAGTTATCCTGTGAAGAGCATGACTTAGGTAATGTTGAATCTTCTGTTGACACTAATGATCCTATGCATGAAAATATAGTTGATGTGTCTGATTCCATACCTAAGCCACAATATATTGCTTCTTTTGATGTTAATTTGGATATTTCGGATAACCATGATTCTGAATTTGGACTTGTGAAATTGTGTTGTGATGATGAGCATGCTACACAACTTGATTATGATTTAGAAAATGCTGATGTGACTGATAATATTGGTACTTTTGATCTCATGCATGTGAGAAACTTAGATGTCACCTTCTTGCCTAAGTCACAGATTGAGATTATTCCACCCAACCTAGATTTGGTTTGTAACAAAAATTTTAAACCAACTTTTCTGAAGATTCCCAACCTAGGATTGGAACTGTGTGCCTCTCAAGTCCTCTTGGACTATTTTGCATCTAAATACAATACTTTTAAGGAGCCACAGTTGGAATATGCATGTTTGTCCATCCCAAACAAAGTCCATTTTGAGTTAGACCTTGTGAATCCTGCACCCCTAAAATGGAAAGATTTTGTGCTTAAAAGTAAACCTGCTGAAAATTACAGGTTTGGGGGTGATTCATCCGGTTTTTCACTCTCGCTCTCATTTCAGTCCAATTTTAGTGTTTTGAAACTGTCTATGTTTCAACACTTTGTCTTTTGGGTTGATCCTCAACTCTTTAGACTTTATGTATATAGTGAATTTTTTGTATATAATCTGGTAGGTAGTTTTTAGTGAAATTTTATGTTTTCTTTATATTTTGCTACTCCATGGTGATCGCGGCTGAAATATGTTGGATTCTAACCATGAACAATGGAGTTCGGTTCTTTCTTTCGTCAAATCGGGTAATCTCTTTCCTTTCTCTCAAAACTCAACATGTTCTTCTGATTTGTCCAAGTTATGAATATGTTTATCATTAGAAACATTGAGGACAATGTTTAGTTTAGGTTTGGGGGTATAGAGTAGATACCACGATAACATGTTATAATTGAAAACAGAACTCCCTCTTTTTGAAAAAATTTAAAAAATTCCAAAAAAATTAAAAAAATGAAAAATCATAAAAATCGAGCTCATTTACCTTGAAATGTTGACTCTTGTGCAAATATGTATTTTTTAGGATTCTTAGTCTAGATATTTAGGCACCCTGATTCTAGCACAATTACATGTGATAAGAAACTTGCACGCGCACGATCTACCAATACATGTATAGCCTCGATCTTCAAGGTGTTTGATAGGAAGTTAGATTGCCAATCACTTTAGAATACTGAACGACTTGACTAGCTTGTTTGGTTGGTTGGGATAGAAGTTGGAGGTATTAAGAAAAGCAACCATAGAATTTGACGGATGCATTCGATAAGGGCCACCTCTTGCTAAGAGTCATGTAATTTTTTTTCTTTTTGTTCATGTATCAAAAGTGTTTCCTTATCAAAAAAAAAAAAAAAAAAAAAACGATGTATACATTCAGAAAAATGTTAAAAAAAGAAAAAAAAATAATCAAGTATTTATCAATTCCATCATCTCTTGTTCCAAAAATAAAAAGAGAGTAGTCAATGTAAATAAGAGTCATGTAAAGAGTCATCTTTTTGTTGTAAATAGTCTTGTAATAAGCAAGGAGGGTGTATGCCATTGATGTACAACGCGAGTAATTGTGAAATACCTCCAACTCATTCACAATTCTCGTAAAGTCCGGACAGCTAGCTAGATTTCGACCTTGGTTCTTAGCCTGAGAAACTATCTCTTGGTGATTAGTAGTCATAACTTCAGGTCATTCTAGAAACATGTGTAGATACACTTTACACTCTTATCACGTGTCTTTAGTTGTTATCAGTGATAGGATTGTGCCTTAGATAGCTAGATTGACATCTCCATTTTGCTGTGAGCTTCTACTGTCTTGCACATGTCACATTTGATGGAATCTGAGCTTATATTTTGTCCTAGAACTTTGTAGGTACGTTCTAAGCAAACCTTCACGAGACTTCACTCGTCCACTAGGGACACTTAGTGGTTTAAAAGGCTTAGTGCATATGCTAAATGCATTCGAGAGACCAGCGACAGTGGTATAGGTATGATTTCCTTAGTTTTGTTTTACTTGAGGACAAGTAAAATTCAGGTTTGGGGGTATTTGATGAGTGCTAAAAAGTGCATATTTCTATATATTTTTCTTGGCATTTAACTCATCTTTTGTGCATTAATTCTACATTTTATCCCATATTCTGTATTTTCTTTGTTTTCAAGAATAAATATTTTTATTAATTAATTTTGCATTTTTAGGTAATAAATAAAGTTTGGATGAATAGCGGAGCGGAAAATAGCAGAAAAGCGGTGAAAAACCGGGAGGAATTACACAAGGAAGCCGCGAAGAATGTTGTGCACAAGACCAAAAGGCTAGAAGTGGGCTTGAAGAGGAAGAATTGTTCTTAAAGAAGATATGGGCTTGGCATATCCAAGGCCCAAAACCCTCACCCAAATCCATTTCATATATCCATACCCGTTTCCCTTTCTAGCCGTCAGATTGGATCATCTCAGCATCTTACGGTCGCAGCATCGCCAGTCATCAAAGTCTGAAGCTCCTGTCTAACACTACAGCACCTAACTCCATCTTGAGCCGTCAGCTTCGTTGTACTTCAGCATCCAACGGTCGCTCCTCGCTCCCTTCCATCTCGCCGTTAGATCGATCTATCATTTCCGCATCACACGGCTCAGCTTCGCGAAACATCAAGATTTGATGAGCCCGCTCAACACCTAAACAACCAAATACCTATACCCGCAAAACAAACGCACCCTTCTTCCCAAAACCATCGACTCCATCTTCTCCATTCCTCTACAGAGACCATCACCACCACCATGTCCGCCACCAACTCCGCTCAACCACCTCCATCACTGTACACCATCAATCAGCCACCCCCACCATCACTAAATGACACCACCATGATACCCTCTAGCTCCTTCTCTCTCAACCCTTTTATCTTTTCAAAAACAGTGAACCTAGAAACTAGGTTTGAGAGAAACAGAGTTAGTGAAATCAAACCACCAATTACGGAAGAGGAGAAGCAATAGAAGAATGGGTCGAGACCATTGATTGATTTCAGAGATTAGGTAAAGGTCAATTTCGGATTTTTTGTGTAACCCTAAATTTTATATTTTGGGGATTTTTGGATATTTGGTTGGCATGTATAAATAGAAGGCTTGTGTGTTGTGTTGGGGCATGCCTGGATTAGCCAGAGCACATCTCAGGAGGCCTGGACTAGCCAGTGCTCTCCACTGTTAGTCTCAAGTTTAGATTATTTTCAGTATTGTAATCATGTTCTAATTCAATAACTAGGGTTTTGATGAAACCCATAATCATATGTTAAGATAATTCATGTTCATGTTGTTGTTCTTGTTGTGCTTCATTGCTTTAGGAATGATAGTTAGCTAATGGATCAAATTAGCCTGTGATCAATTGTACTGTAAGAAGACAGTTGATACTAGGGGTGAGTTAGTGAAGTTGGTTGATAAGTCATCCATTTGAGACCTCTCTGGAAGAAGAAATGTGCTTAATTGATAAAGGAATGACAGTTAGCTAATTGAACCAAATGAGCCTGTGATAGGTTGTACAGTAAGAAGACATCTTATACTAGGGGTGAGTTAGGGAGACTAACTGATAGATCATTCAGTGTAGTTTTATCTGGAAAGGAACAAGAACATAATTTGAATAGGTATTGCCTTAGCTTAGGATTATTGGGTGGATTCAAATGCCCTAGTGCTTTTAGTCACTAGAAAGATTTAGAAAACAACACCAGCTCTCTCCAAGTCCCTGTGGACAAACCTCTATTTACATTCTATCTTCATCAAGACCTTATATACTTGTAGGTAAAACATAGGTTGTAGTTTTTAGGTCTCATTCCTTGAGCTACCAAACATTCATTCACTTGATGAGAAACCAATCACTTATTCATCAAATTGTTTTTTGACCCATTAATTTTTTGGATCAACTCTCATTGTTGATCCCTAAAATAGAGTTGATCCAAAAAATAGATCAACTTCCATTGTTGATATTCAATAAAAAGAAAAAAAAATTCATGGTTTTATATGTATATACAAGTTATCTCCATTAGTTGTGGATACCTGCAATCTTTACTACCAACATTCATGAACTTGATAACAAAACCATTCAATGTTTTGTAGATGGATAAAAATCAGTAAAGCAAACTAATAGTAATATTATTTCATAACAAACTAAACATATTATCCAAATTGTTTGAGAACATAAATAGACCTTCAGACATAAATTTACAGTAACTATTAGAGTCTTTTCAAACTAACTTCCAATTAGCAGACCTACACATATTAACTTAATTACTTACCAAAAGATGTTAAACTACACCTAGGATGTTTCCTTTTCAGAGCATGAAAAGTGTGTTTGCAGTAATCTAATGTTTCAATAGAATCTTGTATGTTGATACTTCTTCGACTGAGTCGGTAAGTTGTTGTACTTGCTTATATTCTTCCGGTGTGTCAGTAATTTCCAAAGGTGGTTTCATGCATCAATCAGCTAACATCCTGGCAGCCATCTTCACTCTCTTCTTGTTTATCTTCTCATGGTATTCAATGCTCTTATCATCTAGATCCCAGCAGTTCCCACGCTTCACCAAACATTTCATGAATAAGCAGATGTGGATTACGCAGTCCAAACCCTATTGTTGTGGTACCCGGTAGTGGTATAAATCTGTAGTTACTGCTCCACCTGTCTCAACATCTTTTTTACCCATTTGATTCAGGAGAGAAGTCAATGGTTGTACCATGACATTGTACTGCTTGTTGTATCCTTTTGTGATAAATGGTGTTGAAAATTAACCATCTTCCACCTATTAAAGTAAGCATCACCCAATGGAATGGTTTCTTATCCCTGTCTTGTAGACACATTGGTATGAGCAGTAATGTGTCATCGCCATCCACTGGCTAATTCTTCCTTAAGATATATGGAACCCCACATTCATCCACTTTCCTTGCATCTTTGGAAGCTACTGCTCCCCTCATTATTTGCTGCATCATATTCTTGACATTAGTTTGTTTTTGACAGATAACATATAATCAATTGATAGTCTATGCTTGGGAAATACAATTAATATTTGAGAATATGTTTGATTAATTGTGAATTAAGAAATAAGAGACTTAAAAGATAATTAGAGTTTTGGATTATTTTTCATAATTTATTCATGTGTGATAGTGGAATCAGTGTCTTGGTTATTCCTAATAATCTTGAATTAAGTTTTGTTTGTTTTCAAATTTCATTAAATATAAAATCTTTGCTTTCACAAGTCTCAACGAACTTTTTACTACAACTCAATTTGAAATTACATCAGTAATCAATTCAATTGATTGTGCTCAACATAAGAGAACTTATGGAGACACGAAAAAATTCAACTAGATTAATTACAAGAGAACCCATAATTAATCTAATTGGAATACACAACCAAATTAATTACAAAAGTAATCAATCTAATTGTCAATTGGTTTGCTCGATATAAGAAAACTTACGGAGCAATAACTAAATAACCAAACAAGATGATTAATTTAGTTCAATATGCTTGACATAACATATCTCACGGAACACCAACTAAGCTAAAAAATCAACTTGGTTGTATAGTGCTCAACATAAGATGCATTACGGAGCCTCACAGTAATACATAAAAATATGGATCACGGATGATCAATACTGCGGAATACACAAGGATTCATTCTATCTTCAATCACTATTTGCATAACGACAATTAATAGACATAATCCTTGAAAACAAAAGATTTTAACCTATCTTCCATCAAATGATTGACAATATAGGCTTAACTTTTGTAGTTGTCAAAAGTCTATTCATTCTTTTACCAGTACTGAATACCGATCACAAATGACTTTACTTTTGACAGAGTATGGGACAAACATAGTTCACGGAAGTAAAAAAAAATATCCCATAACAAATTGCAATATATCAAATCATAAAGATTAATACTGCAAAAACATCATCCTCCAAATATTTTTATAATTTAAAACCAAATAAACCTAAAAAATAAGAAGATGAAAAATAATAGCCATGTGTAGTCACAATCATTGCTATTCAAGCACTAGTTATTCTTCCAACTAAGCCAAAAGGAAGACATACTAGGCAACAATGTCTTTGAGAAATTCCTTATCATTCCCGAACTCCTTGTCGTCAACAACCATTGGAATATAAGGTTCATGGAGGAAGGAGTCAATACCGACGAACCGTCTTGGCTGATGATGTCGAACCAGGGGCCTTCTAAATTTCCAAAGATCTTAAAACGCAAGCCTTTATTTCACTAATCTCCTTTCTTACATCCTTCAACTCATCAAGAACATCGGAAAACTTCTGAGAGTTAGAAGGGACAGCCCTTGGCTTTCTTGTATTCCTCCTCTTTCTTTTCAAGGAAGGAGTTACTGGAGATTTTTCTTTTTCCTTGATTGATGGCTTAATAATCATATTGACATCTTTTCCATTCAAAGACATGATGCTTAGAGAACAATTATAAACAATTGGTTTTTGTGAGTGGAATTCACAATCTCATCAAGCAGTCTTAAGATATAAAGGATATCAGAGAGGAAAAAGGAATGTAGGGTTCGCAACCTTCAAAAAGGTTCGTGGACGCCCAACTCTAAACCCTATAAAGAGTAAAATTGTCGATAATAACCCTTTATTTGATAGACAGGAAAAACAAACTAAAAAAAAACTTTTCCTAAAGCCTGCGGTACACAATCTGATCTCTTTTGATCAGGCACATGAGACAAGATTTACCAAACAACACAATCAATATGTGTTGTGGTGAACAACAATTTGTCCACCATTTTCCTCTAGAGAGGAATCCTCAGACTTCTGTCTATCAAAGAGATTTGACCATACCTTCTTCTCTAATGGTATTATTTTGTCTTTGGAAACCAACTTCTTAGACGAAGATAAAATCCTACATACTTCAGCAGTCTTCTGAGCAAGTTTAAGCTTTCTTGCCAATCAATTTGATCTTCGTTGAAGTTTGTTGGCGTGCCTCATTTCATGTTTGTACTTGTAACATCTTGATAGTTCATGACCTTTCTGAGAACAAAACGAGCACGTCAAACTTGGATAGTATTCAGGCATCTGTGGTGTGAACGCAGCTACACACATAGTAGATTCTGAAACATTACAACCAGAGTTTCCAAAGGATTGGTCAATTGATTATTCCATCTTGATTGGATTCTCCTCTTCACTGAAACCTTCAAGGTTGATATATGTATTTCTACAATTATCAAAATCAGTGTTTTCACATAGAAGACCGACACTTGATTTCCTGTCTTCATCAGAATCATAGATCTCAGACATCTCATCAAGTGTTATAGCAAGACCTTTGTTCCCAGTGTATTTTCTATGATTTGGGCACTCATTTGCAAAATGACTAAAACATTTACACTTTAATCACTGTGGCATATCCTCGTCACCAGCCTCATCAGCATCCCTGTTTTTAGGAGGAACGCGATTGTGAGGTTTATCTGATGACCTAGGTTTGTCTCTTGAAAACCGTTTATTTCTCTTTAATAGAAGATCCCTAAACTGTCTTGTGATCAAGGAGACTGATTTGTCGAGATATTCATCCGAAAAATCATCCTCAGACCGATCATCCTTTGAGACATAAACACTTTTACCTTTATCAAGTAATTTAGTGTTCTTCTATGCTTTAAAGGCAACATCCTTTCTGATTTTGGATGTTTGGTCATGATCAAATATCTTTAGCTTTCCAACCAATGTATTTCTGGAGTGATTATCAAGGTTATTTCCCTCAACGATGACATGCTTCTTAGACTCGTATCTAGATGGCAGCGATCTGAGAATTTTCATCACAATGTCCTTTCCAGAAATAGTCTTACCCAATGCAAAAGATGCATTAACAATTTCAGGCACTCTGTGATTAAACTCATCAAATGTATCTTCATCTGCCATACGAAGGTTCTCCCAATCGGAATTAAGATTTTGAAGTCTACCTTCCTTTTCACTCGAGTTACCTTCAAATACGGTTTCTAAGATATCCCAAGCATATTTAGACCTAGTGCAATTGGACACATGGTGCTGAAGATTTGGGGTAATGGCATGTATGATTTCATTTAAACCGTTGGAGTTTTGCTTTGCAGCGAGTATCTCGGCATGACTATATTCACCAATATTCTTGGGAACGTTTACATCTCCAACTGCCACAACGGGAGCATCATAGACATTAACAACATATACCCATGATTGAAAATCACGTGCTTGAAGAAAAGCTCACATATCAATTTTCCACCATAAGTAATTAGAGTCATCGAAGACTTGTGGTATGTTAATAGAGATAGCACCTCTGTCCATAGAATCAGATCGCTACAAACACAGACTTGTAAGGTCTTGAACGTATTTTCCTGCTCTTATACCAATTGAAAAAGTGGGGGTCTAACAACACCACCCAATATTTTTCTTAGCAATCTGTATGGACAAACTCGAATATACTTTTAAGAGAATCAACAAGACTCAATCAATTAAAAGTGTATCAACGAGTTTATATCTCTCTCTTGATTTGATTTACTCGAGCTAATAGAATCAGCGAGTCTTTAATAAAATACAAGGAATAACCTGGATGGTACCAAAGACCAATATCCAAGGATAAATCAATGACAATCAACAACCAAAGGTTGGATTACTCTAATTGATGATCTAACGCACAACCTGTATTATTTCAATTATAAAGATAAAACAATATAATGCGGAAATTGAAATAACACAGACACCAGAAATTTTGTTAACGAGGAAACCGCAAATGCAGAAAAACCCCGGGACCTAGTCCAGATTGAACACACACTGTATAAAGCCGCTACAGACACTAGACTACTCCAAGCTAACTTCGGACTGGACTGTAGTTGAACCCCAATCAATCTCCCACTGATCCAAGGTACAATTATGCTCCTACGCCTATGATCCCAACAGGATACCGCGCACTTGGTTCCCTTAGATGATCTCACCCACAACTAAGAGTTGCTACGATCCAAAATCGCAGGCTTTGACAATAAACAAATCTGTCTCACACAGACAAGTCTATCAAAGGATCAATATGTCTCCCACAGATAAACCCTAAAGGTTTTGTTCCGTCTTTTGATAATAATCAAGGTGAACAGGAACCAATTGATAATCCGGTCTTATATTCCCGAAGAACAGCCTAGAGTTATCAATCACCTCACAACAATCTTAATCGTATGGTAGCGAAACAAGATGTTGCGGAATCACAAACAATGAGACGAAGGTGTTTGTGATTACTTTTTATATCTTTCCTATCGGATATATCAATCTCAAGCTAATCAATCTGATTTTACTCGTAGGATAGAAGATGCAAGATCAGATCACACATCTATGATAAAAGTAGTATCGGTCTGGCTTCACAATCCCAATGAAGTCTTTAATTCGTTAACCCGTTTTGAGAAAAGAAAACCAGAGGTTAAAGGAGAATCGACTCTAGTATGCAAATTAGTATCACACGTAAGGTATGGGGATTAGTTTTGAACAATACTAGATGTCTCCTTTATATAGTCTTTCAAATCAGGGTTTGGAATTAATGTTAGCTTAGTAATAAAGCATTCAATATTTACCGTTAGATGAAAACCTGATTTAGATTCAAGCTAATATTTCTCAACCGTTAGATCGAAAACTTAGCTTGTTACACACACTTGACAATGCACGCTTCTAGGTTTTTTAACCATACCCAAAGGTATGCACTTGTTGGTTCAACAATAGTTAACCAAAGGTTAGCCATATGAGCATTTCATATCAACCATGTTATTCTTCACCATAACTAGTTCAAATGACTTCACATGAACTAGTTAGAGAGTTGTTCAATTGCAAGGAAATATTATCTACTACACAAGACACAATTGAAGCAGAGATGATTTGATTCACTCGAATCGGTTCATGAACTTTTATATCCACGGTTTGCATACTACATTCCTTAGTCTTTTTGAGTTTAAGTTCAGAAATCATCTTCAGATATATAACCTTTCTCAAGTTCGCACACTGGGCTCGCGGAATTAAGCAACCGGGCAGAGTTTCCAAACTCCAGCAAAAAATCACGGCAAGAGACCTTCCGCCGGTTCGCGGACTTAGTTCGCGGACTGGTACTCACGCAACTAGTTTGTCAACTCCAGCAGAATTTCTCGGGATGAGAAGTTCGGCAGTTCGCGGACTGAGTTCGCGGACTTGGCATTATGCCATTCTTCCGGTTTCTCTTGATCAACAAAGTTCGCAAACTTTGGTTCAAGGAATAGGACTTATACATAAATGTGTTTCCACAATAATGATTATGTCCACCATTGGTTATGTAATCTAAACTCTTATTTCAATCACTGAAACAGTCTTAGAGGACTTTATATAATTGTTACACCATTCTCGTCAAAGCAATTTTCCAGATGATTGAAACATATCATGACTTTCGTCACATGGTAAAGATAAACTTGATCGAAGCGAAAAGCTTACGAACACATATTTCGAGATATAGATAGGCGAGGTGTACTCGGCTCGTAATACCAAATGTGTATAATCCAAGTCTCTATATATAGCATACGACTTCTTGTCTCAAATAGTAGGAGATAGAGTAGATAGACTTTTGAGTGATAGATAAGTTCAAGTCTTCACATACCTTTTTGTCGATAAGTTCCACCGATTCCTTGAGTAGTTTTTCTACTTGTATGATGAATCGCCATGAAGTCCTTGAGCTCAACTACACTTTCTATCCTAGTCCGACACTTAGCTATAATAAACTAGAAATCAAGACTTATAGTTTTGATCACTAACATTGACAAACATGCTTGAGATAGAAACGCATGCGAGTTCGACCGAGCAATGCTCTAACATATTTTGTCAAACTCACATCACTTGGTTGAAAAGAGTTGTTACAGATTTGTTGTTTCTTTACTGTTTGGAATACGAACCAAAGGAGTTGTTCCAAGTGCGTGACTTATTGCAAGTTGGAGGCGCAGGGATACAGACGGAACTAGGTGAACTATAGGTTTAGTTTCTTAGTCTCAACTATACGAAGTTGGTTTAGATTTTGTATAGTGGCTTAATCCTGAGAGTATTCAATTCTGGACAAGGTCCCGGGGTTTTTCTGCATTTGCGGTTTCCTCGTTAACAAAATCTTGCTGTGTCTTTTAATTTTATATTTCCGCAATTATAATTGTTTTATTATAATTAGAAGTAAAATAAACAAACGTTAATTCCTATTTACTTGATAGCTTTGTTTGGTTAAGTTCGAACCTTTTATCAAGTAAATATACTTTATTATTGTATTGTCTCGATCTTGTATCCATAGTCAATCACACAAGTTATCTTGTTGTCGTATTGTCTCGATCTCGTATCTATAGACGATCACATGAAGTGTGAACCGATTAGTTGTATTTTATCGACTCAGTCCATAGACAATCACTTTCGGAGAAAGGACTTGTAGGTGGAAAAGTTTTAGATTGAGGTATTTTTGGGTACCCTCGTCTTTTCAAGTTTATTAGACTAAACATAAGAGACTTTGTCAACAACACATCTTATACTCTAGCAAGATTGATTAGACTGGTTACCAAACAGATTCTTTCTTTGTTGTTTGGAATACGATCCAAAGGACTTGCTATTCACGTGCATGACTCTAGAAGTCGAAGGCGCGGGGATACTGAGGGAACTAAGTAGCTATGGGCAGTCTACTTGGTCTCAACTATACGAAGTTGGTATTATATTTTGTATAACGGATTAATTCTGAGAGTATTCAAAACTAGACTAGGTCCCGGGGTTTTTCGGCATTTGCGATTTCCTCGTTAACAAAATCTTCTTGTGTCTTTTACTTTGTTTTCCGCATTATAATTGTTATTATAATTAAGTAAAATAAACAAGTACGTTAACTCTGTAATACTTGATATTGATCCTATAGAGTTTCGGTTATTTCCGAACCTATTATCAAGTACACACTTTGTTGTTGTATCGTCTCCATCTTGTATCCGTAGTCAATCACACAAGTGATCTTGTTGTTGTATTTTCTCGATCTCGTATGCATATACGATCACACGAAGTGTGAACCGAATTGTCATATTGTCTCGACTCTGTCCATAGACGATCACATTCGGAAGAGGACTTATAGGTTGATAAATAAAAGATTGTGGTGAATTTGGGTACCCTCGTCTTTTCAGTTATGATCGACTGACATAGGAAATAAGATACGTGAGAGTTTATATAGTCATATTGTACTTTTTTTATAGATCTTGGAAAGAGATTTCCGAATATATAAAGTTTGCGAATTTTGGATGAGCGGTTCAAAAGATAAATTGGTTTTTAATTGTTTTTATATTATTTAAAGTTGCTGACATCATCATGAGTCACTTTGGACTAAATTATAAATCATGAAGGTTATTTGTGTATTTTCCATATTCTAAATAACTTTTGGACTAATCTATACTTACTTGACTCGTCCTGGACTAAACTGTATTTTTTGGGGCATTTTTGGACTAGACCGTATTTTTCCCGATGAACAACTCTAACTGTAGTGATCAACAAGTAAGACCTCTTCCTATAATAAGTGTTCTCATGACCTGTGATACAATAACCGTCAAACTTGTCTATTAGTTTCACTAGGTGGACTATGGTGTAGGATAATGACGTACATCCTAAACCCAAACGGTTTTAACAAGCTTGATGATGACAGCAGTGGTGCCAAATCTCTTTTCCCTATTTTCTCGACTTCAGTTTCAGTATAACATTTCGCTATTTTTATTTGGTTGACATTGAAGAAGATTGATCCACACCACGAAGAGTTCAGTAACTCTTCTCTGATAATCCTAGTAATTTGATGTTTTGTTAGTTGACGGTTGAATTCTTATTATTTTTCTTTTCCTCATTTTGTTTTCTTGAATCAGTTTTCTATTTGTAATTCAAAAAAACTTGTGAACTTAAGAGAACACGTCATCGTATTAAAAGGAACATGGTTTTGGTTGGTGATCTTTACGCATCATAAAATTGTGATCGAAAGAAAAACACTATGTGGAAAGAAAATATGATCTAAGATAAATATTTTCAAGAGATATATTTGAATGGATTATATCGTCTGTAGTTTTAGCCGCTATGTTCTAGAGATGGAAATTTTTGATGCTGGTCTTAAAATGTAGAACGTTAGCTCTTCTTTTGATTTATTTGTAGTCTTTTTCTTCAGTGTGTTAATTGAGCAGATGCATCGATGGAGTACCTAATTGGAGAATATGGTTTAGAGATGTTTCAAAAAAAATTTGTCTTCCCCTCTACTATTGGAATATATCTAACAACTTAAAGGCCTAGACAAATAAAGCTCCCACGTTGAACGGTGAGGAAACTCTCGATTCCTATTGGTCGAAATAAGCCTTCTTTGAGTTTCGTGAAATTAACGCTCTGGTGAAGACACTTGGCAACTTATGATTGGTTTAAATATTACAAACTCAAAAGGAAAACTCAACTTACCGTGTTTTGAATTATATGGAAGTCCAAATTCAATTTGGAAGTCTAGTTCCTATCATATTGGGATCTTTTTTCCAAATTAATATAAGAAAAATAAGAAAAAAACCCATATACATCGCCACGGGCAGGGCGAAGGCCTGCGCACACCAAACCAAAAAGAAAAAGGAAAAAAGTTTGGTGCTTAGCACGGGCACAAATCTAGTAGTTTATATATAACTAGAAATAACCCATGTCGTAACGGCACGGCATTAGTCGGAATAATTTTTTGTCATAATAATTTAAATAAATACTACGAACTATGGTAAGACTTATTTGACTCATGAGAATTTGTAGCTATGAAAATCTAAGATATTTATCATCCAAATAATTATAAATTCTGTTACATTTTTCTTTTTTTAAAAAAGAAACAACTTACAGAACTGACCCAAAAATATTCTTATAGACCCAAATGACTGAGAAAAGAAAGAACAAAGGCAAGAATGAAAAGGCCCAATAAAATCCTAAGCCCAGAACCTAAGAAAATCTGTGTTTTATAGCATTACACAGAACCAAAAGACAAATTCCGTTACACTTGTAATTGATTAAAGTAATAATTTATGACAAAAATTCCAAGCAAATTATTTTATTTTTCCCTAAATTAATAAATTTTTTAGTCGATCCCAAAGATTGGTGGTCTTTGATATTGTTTTGTGTTGTATTCAGACAATTATGCTGAAAGAAACCACGGCTAATGTAAAAAAAAATCCCAGCGTTTTAATCATTCAATTCTGAGAGAGTTCTCTATTTTGTTTCAAGACAAAATAACGTCTATGCAAACATAATAAAATTACCCATATACATCACCAAAATTCTAAAGATAACCCGTGCCATAACGACACTTACTGCAACATTATATAATAACATGGTGAACCCTGAAGCAACCAAAATCACCTATGATATCGTGTTCTAATAATATTATCAAAAAAAGATAAAAGGGGTAACGTGGTATTTAATTTTTTTCCTCTGGCGATCAATATAGTTGGCCTCTAATGCATCTTCTGGTTAGGCCGAGTCCAACATAATTTTTTATTAGTTCTTAGTAATTTTATACATATGGTATATACATGTGTATGATAATATTCGTACATATGCGTCCCTATCATTCCAAAATTAAAATATGAAAAATTAGCGTGAAAACAGGTCGGTATTTGTCTTGTTTAGAAGCTATTAAAATAAATGAACATTCTAACAATATTTCAGTCCAAATTTTGCGTGAGCCTTTATTTCGCTTCCCCAAAAATTATTCATTTTCTCGAAACTAACAACTTCCCTCAAATTTCGTAGCTCCCCATTACAACTTTGATTTTTACTTCAAATAAGTTAATGAAACCGTTCAGATTTCCAAGGGAAGTAGATTATATATCAACTGAATGGGTTTTTAATCCACTCTTGATTTTCCATCTTATGTCAACTGAAAATTTTCGAGAAGGCGATTCAACGATTTTATGTATCAGACGTGGCCGAGGAGGCATGCCAACTCATTATGTAATTGTGATTCTTTGCATATGTTTGTCAATTGAATGAGAAAATTCATAGAAACGAAAATGATGGTTGCAATTCTTTCACTAAACGTTTTCATATCAACGATTTTGTGCTTTGATTTATTTCTCATCTGAGATATAAGATTTTGTTCTTTATAAATGATTTTATTTTTTACTATTTTTTCTTCTTGATGCATGATTTAAATAAAAAGACAATTGATTATTATGGATTTTCTCTATCATTGGTGTTTTCATGTACAATTCTTTAATGACTGGAGAATAACTTAGTTTCCATTTAATTTTGTGAATTTAATTGAAATTTATGACTCTTAATTTTAGAGACTTTTTGGTGTTTTATATATTAAAATTTATTAATTAATTTATTTCTTTGTAGATGGAGAATTTTAACAATGAGACAATTAAAGCTAATGGTTTTTAAAGAAAAACCACATTTAATTTAATTTTTATTTATGATCCTAATTATGAGGTGGGAACCACTCAAAGTATATTCATGATAAAAAGAGGTTACACCTCTTACATCCTTCAGATGTCTTTGGCTGATATGAAATTGGGATAGTCGAATGCTACGTTTGTCTCTCAAAATGTTATCCATCCGTCCAAGCTCAAAAACCCATTCTGTTTTGTATTATAGATTTGTTTGATGACATGTGCTTGCGTTTAACCATACCACAAGATTATTGAATGTTATTAAAAGGGAAAAGTTCCTATGATACAGTGTGCAGTGTGTTATAAGTTATTCATTTGGGTTTATTGAACTATTCATATATTTATGAAACACCAAAATTGATCCCAATTAGGTTCTCAACCCGTAATCAGTTTTTTTTTATGGTTACTAAACAAGCACTTCAGTTCAGACAATTATTTATAAACAGTCTTTTATACCTTGTACGTTGCAGAACTTTAGCTGCACTCATATTTATGATTCTTTTCTTGGTTGCGTCGTCATACCTCTTAAGATGTGAAAATAAATTTCCCCCTTCTTTATGCAGTAATGACAAGTATACAGGTTCTTGTATCCAAAACTATGGTTAATTTCTGTGTTTTTTATTTGATGTGTAGAGGCATGCAAGAGATTTCATGGAAGCTGCCAAGAAACTTCAATTGTATTTTATTGATCTACAACATGAAGAGTTGCCTACGAAGGAGGAAATACTTCGGAAGGTATATCATATGTAATAGTACTTTTAGTGCTTTCTCAAAACATGGCAGATCTGAACTGAATTATTGAACAACACTGATACAACTTTGGGAAAAAACATAGGACTGATAAATCCTCTAAACGAGGTCGATCTTTCCCCAGGAAGATCCTAATATGTACTACCATGTTTTATCCAGGGGATTGCTCAAATGGAAGAAGAGGTGAATAGCAAGTCAGAACTGATTAAGAAGCACGAAAAATTAATCCTTGGTTGGAGGAAAGATTTGAAAGACCAACACATTAGAGAGCTGGAAAAAGTTTGATTTCCCTATCCTCTGCAGGTCTCCCATGTTTTGCTTCCAAGGTGTTGTACAAATCTTACGATGATTACGAATAAAAAGAAAACTATGCATTGAGTAGAGAAAGATCGTAAAGATGAGACCATTTCGTGCACCTTGTGGATGTTGGCTTCACTAGAATTTGAATCAAGAGTCATTTATGTCTTCGTCTTCTACTTCGTTAAGGTAACAAAAGATGGAGGAAACCCAATGTGGCTCTTATAGTCTGGGGTTCCCTTGCCATGGCGCATATTGCATGCGTTTGGTGCTTAGGTATTGGCTTTTTCTAAAGCTTTTATATATACTAGCTTTTGCGCCCGTGCTTTACACATTCCTAAATATTTTGTAGAGAACTATATGTTTCGGTGTTAGTGAATTTTTAGATTTTTAAATTTTGAAGTATGAAACAGAAAAAATGGGCATTAACATATTACAAAATTATAGTTTAAAAGTAGTCAATTAAGGGTCCAAAGGCATAGATTTGTGGTACCCATCAACTCCAATAAAGAGGAAGTCAGAGTTTCATGTTTATATTTAAATTAGTTGTATAGATAGGTTTGGCGGGGTTGGTTCTGGAAGTGTGGCTAGTCCAACTGGCTGGATTTAGATACGGGCCTGGGTCTGGCTACAACCTAGTAAAAAAAATAGTCAACAAATAAAACTAAAAATAGGGAATAATAAAATTAATTTAATATAATAAAACTAGATATCACCGGGGCCTTATGGCCCCGGCTCAACTTCTGGTTAGTGTCAAGCGTCACGTAGTTTTTGATAATCGACACATGATTTTGATTTTTTTACCTTGATATGTTCCGTAAATAAATTATGAAACGGCAATAATATAATTGTTATTCAGATATCCCCAACATTTATTTGCATTCAATTATGTTGTAATTGTCGGTTGGGTCTTTTATTCTCCAAATTTTTACTTATGAGATCCTGTATTCGTGACAAGATGAACCTTTATCTCGAATGTATCAAAACAATAAAGTTTATAGTGTTCTAATTAAACAATTTTTGCATATATAGTGTTCTAATTTAACTTTTTTAAAAATAAGAAAATCCAAAGATAGATAAAATAAGAATAAAATTTGTGTCCTGAAACAAATTCTTCGGATCTCCCTTTTACACTTGCTTTTACAACTACGTGAGATTTTTTTTTTGTTACATTATTCTGCATCGTAAATATATGCTTTCAGCATGATTATGGCAAATAGTATATGTAAAACAAAAAAAAAAACAATCCTACTTGATTACTATGGCTATCTTTTTGGAAGATTTAACATAATCAATAGTACATAACATGGAACAATCTTTTATCTGGTTTGGATGGTGTTTGCGGCTAATGTAGTTGCATTTTCTAATTTTTAAATAAACATCGATTGTTATACAAACACGTTATAATCATGCATAGTAATTTAGCACTTCACTAATTCTTGACCCCTAGGTAATCTTTTAATTCATGATCGTAATGATATAGTTATAGCCAAATGATATCTTGATGATTTCTAATTGGAAGATAGATTTCCATTCCATGATTATCGCATAAATGAAACAATCTAAATGAGTTTGAATACCATCATATTATCACCGAGTGAAATTCTCGACAACTACTCTTAAACTATTATTGTTCACATTCCATAGTAATCATGAACTTTTAAGTTTTAACTCTTGTTTGTACTGAATTTTCAGTACATAATCTATAAATATCTCAATCAATGATGGTGCATGTTTTGATCTTGCAACTACGTCCCCAAAAGTGCACTTGGGATTTTCTATATAGTATTTGAAATTGGTATAATAGGTCTATTGTTGCTTCACATATTATCGTTCGTGGCTATTATGCATGGTACATCAACGGCTAGCACGATTATTCAATTGTATCAATTATTTTTAATACTAATGTATCTTACAAAAAAGAAAAGAAAAATCCTTTAAAAGTACGTTGCAATATTTCTTGTAAGCTTAACCTCTTTTTCAAAAACCAATTATTCTATTTGCTTTTGTTTCTAGTCTATTTAATAAATATTATCGTTATCCATCCTTCTAAATGCTATATACGCAGGAATTTTATAGTGAAACTCTCTGTTTTAGTAGAGCACGTACCTTTTTTTTTCATGTCCTCAATTTTCGACATGTCTAAGAATACAAATATTATTCTGTCCCTTAAAGAAGATTGAAAATTTAATCCTAGCACATTCGCCGAATGATAATATAGCCAATTTAATTTTTAAAAAAAGTTATGCCATAATTTACCATAAAATTTTCCACCACCATCTTAGTTACCATAAAAGCGACTTACATGCCCTCAATTTTTTTTAACATTTTTTCTATAATTCGTCTTGCAATGAATCCTAATGTGTAATTCTGGTTTACTTATTATTTTTATTTTGTATCAATCAGTTGCAGCTTGATTAGATGTTTCATACCCGAGTTCATAGTATGATATGCTGATCAATATCCCCTCACATTGCATGCATATTGTTGAAATTAATCAACGGAGAGAATCCATGTGAAGATAAAATACAAATAATATATAAAGACTTGCATTTTTTGATAAATTACCCACATAATGAACAAAATATTTCGCGAAGTGCGGATCGTTCAAGTGTAAACTCTGATTTCTTGGAACATGTATCTATTCACCATCTAATGTAGAAATCGCGAAGTGTGCTTTAGTTTCTTTTGCGCTTTATGCCTAACTTTCTCACTAAGATCCAAGAACCTTTTTTTAGCGCTTCTTCAATCTTGTTATATCGTGCACATTATTATTGCTTCAAAGAATAATAATTTAAAAGGCAACAAAATCAAATAATAAATTGTCATCGAATTCGAAGAATATAATTTAAATGTTGTAGATCACCGGGGTAAACTATCAAGTATTTTTGCACTTAACTTGGATTCGATGTTCACCAATATAAACTTAGAAAAAATATTAGAAACTCCAAATAGGATACTTAATTTATGTTTTATTTTATTCAAGATTGCTAAGAGACCAATGTTAATGTTAATTGAATGATAACTCCATCGTCTAAGTGATTTTTTCATATATTTGGATATACTCGGAGCATATGTATTAAGTATCCAGTTCCGCATATTTCTTAACGTAGCAAAGTTAATATCAAGTTTATTCATTTGTAGAATTTGTATTTTGGCTACTCGGTTTGTACTTATTTATGGAAGTGATTCATAAGTATTCAGATTTATTCCCCAAAACCTGACAGTTGGATCCTAAATTTCATTTCCCCTAGACACTAACCCTGCCTATAATATATGGTCAATAATTAGTTTTACTTTCGTACTAATAACTTATTTTCTTACAGCTTACAATCAACATCTGGATGCGAGGATATATATCTATAGACATTCTATTTTATCCCCCAAAAGTGTATGTTCTTCATTAGGTTTCATATTATTTTCCAATAGCATAGTATGCTTTACTTCAATACTTCGAGCCTATCTTAGGATGCGAAGCCTTCGACTTCAAATCCTGACTATATTCGGATTTCACAATTTAAATTAAGATGATTCCAATGACTTTATTTAATAGAATCCCTTGCATGTTATAATTAATTCCAATATTCATTCAGTTATTTCTTTAATATGTTTGCATTTTCCTTATTATTAAGGAAATAAATCAAATTCTACATTAAGTTTTAAGTAAGTCTCTAATAAAAACTCGCGTGTGATTTCTACATTTTCTACCATACTCTCCAGTTCAAATATATTTTTCCTTGGATCCTCAATTTGGTTGTCCGTTACGGTGATTTCATCACTTATTCATGGATATCTTATTGAATTTTTTCAAGGAATCCCTAGTGATTCATAGTTCAATTTTAGAATCTTTCTTTTAACCTTCAAATTGGGAACTCCAGAATCGCATGGTTATGTTTATCTTTGGCTTCCTTTAGCCTGATTTTTGAAGTGTTAATTAGATCGTGTTATATTGCATTTCTTTGTTATGTAGCGCATTCTTTTTTTTTCAACATCACCGTCTAACCATAGTCTTTTTCTTTCATATGATTCATTACGTATTACTTCCAATCTTCTTGGAACATGGCATGTTATTCTTGGTTGATTTTAGCTTTGCGTGGGGTGACATATATATATATATATATATATATATATATATATATATATATATATATATATATATATGTAGGAGATGTATGGTTATCCAATAATTGTATTTAGCGTTGAATTTTATTTTCTACCTCTACCATGTTATTTATTCAAGAATTTATATTACAAAGAAATACTATCAAGATAGGAAAATATTCTTCACATACATGGCTATTAAAAACATAGTTGTTGGTACATCTGATACTATTAGGATAGGAAAATATTCATCCGTACATGGTTATTAAAAATATAACTATTAATGTATATCTGTTACTGAACTTAGGGTCACTGATGCGCTCGTCACTGCATATTTAGTAAATTATCAGATAAAAGTAGAATTTTTCACATAACACATACATTTAGTAAAATATAGAGTGGTTCTTATTTCTAGTAGCGTCAGAGATGTGAAATATTCGAATTTGGTCATAACATTTACTTTATACCCTAAAGTTTTTTCCACACGATCTTGGTCATACATGAGAATTGTGTCCCCATTGATGTCTTGAGATTTCTATATATCTTCTTCAAAGCCCAATGCTAGATGTCATGGAAACTACCGGAACCTCCGCAGTCTTGTAGAATCTGAAGGATTTAGGTGGCTCGCTGCTTTAGTTGGTGCAGTAAGTTCTATCTGAAGCAACCCAACAACAAACAACCATTTTAAGGAGTACTAAACATATGAGTAATGTTCAAATTGCAATCTCAAGTAAAAATAATTAACCACAAAATAAAACAATCACCACATCAACCCCTCAATTTCTACACATGAATAAAATCTTGCAATTGATTTAGAAATCAAACCTTGGAATAGAAGGAGAAACATAAGTAGATTCAGGCTTCCACCAACTCTCTTTTTATGAGTTTTAGCCTTGAAATGTTAAACTATATCTTGCTCATCAGGGATAGAAAAGGTTGTCCAATAGACAACAGTTGACAACAATACTGAAGCAGATGAATATTGTACCCTCCCTTTTTGTGGTACAGAGAAACACCATCAATTGAAACGTGCGCCAGTCATCATGTTATCACAATCATTGGAGCTTTCGGAGAAATCCTGCAAATACATGGTAGCCCAAACAATTTTCACATACAAAATTTAAGTATGAACGCAGATGTCCGTGATAACCATATCGAACATGCAAATGATGACCGATTTGATAACATTTTAGAATCTGACATCCAAACTTATGCACTCAAACACCATCTCAAAGCCACGTGAAACTTAGCAGTATAAGTCTATAAAAGATGACCCTACAACCTACACAACCCAGGACAAGTAGATAATTGGTTACTGTTTTTAACTGATATTGGCTTAGTATTTACACATCTAATATCAACGCTTCCCAAAACTAGGTAGATTACACTAACCCCATCCGGTTAACAACAGTTCCTTCCTCTACGAACTGTGTACATCCTGTGAGATTGTATCCCATCTTCTTCTGAACCCATTGCCATCTAAAACTTTAGAAAAGCTAAAGCTTGAATTCGACCATACCTGCAACTACCGCCAAGTGGCATTATATTAATATATTTGTTGTTATAATGGTTAACTTGCTTTTGCTTATGTACAATGTTATACTTCTCTCAGGGTTGAGCTTTAAAGCCAATTCAAGCAAAGACTTCATAATTCCACCCAAAAATTTAAAATCAAATATAAGAAAACCAAAGTTATTTACCTGATGATTAATTAGAAATTAGACCGGCTAATATTCACTGTATTTCGCACTCCAATGATCTGCCAACAGTTTCACATTTTCAGAGACGAAGGAGCAGAGGAAAGAGCATCTCTTTGGCTAGGGATTTCATTTGGCACGAAAATCCAGAGCCTGATTCGAGACCATATAAATATAACTGTGAACAAATTGGGTCTTTTCCCTCGTCCGGTACTAACGCTCTAGTCCTGTGACGAAGTTTCCCGTGTATTGAAAAGCATTTTGGACCCTTACCCTTCAGAGCTCTGTCATCCAGTTTGCAACCAAAACCTGGCTCCTCTAGTAGATAATGCACTTTCCGTAAATTAGATGTTTCCTTCATCATCAAAATCTAAATCATTCGTTAATTTCAACTGTGCTCCTGCTGACTCAGTTGCAAGTGATGTCACCAATCCACCTCCTAGACCGACCTTCATCACACTGGGATATGCATCACAAATATATGTCTCCAGTTTCTATCAAAGCGAAGCCCCAGTATCCGCCCACAAATATGCTCATTCTTCAAATATGCCAAAGCCACTTGTGGGTTGCACTTGCACAACTCTGATTCGAACCCCCATATCAGACAAAGTCAGAGTGGTAAACGCCAACTAAAGTAGTACAATTACCAAGTTAAAATCCTATATCATCAAAACCCTAAATTCTTGGAGTGATACTGAGCTCTGCTAAAATATTAGCAAGATGCCTCTTGAGCTTGTTTGAAGTAGGGATGACTCAAGGATGTCATCAAAGAAGAACATACATATACTTCTCAGAAAATAAGTTACCTTAGAAGATAGTCGAAGTGCAAATCAAAAAGATACCAACTAATACAATCTAGTACTACTCATACAAACGTAGCCTTCAAGCTGTAAGGGTGAAGATTCACCATTTCCAGAACTTTGCGATCAGTGTGTCACGAAGGCATTAAATGCATCATGGACTAGTCGCGCAATAAGACTTATCTACGACACTTAAACAAAGGGATTGCATCTATAACACACCTGTTTGATGAAGTATAAGCAAAATCAGGTCAAGACTCGCCATTCCAGAAAACGGTTCTGCCATAACCAAATTTATATGAACCACGACCAAGTGGATCAAAAGCAATTCATTCTCCTACGTGAAGAAGAACCGATCAAACATTAGACCGCAAAATGAAGAAAAAAAAAGACACTTTGACCATGAGGTATTAATCATTGTGTACATACTTTCCAGTTGCCCAGCTTCATCAGGTGATCACTTCACAACAGATCTAAAAAGCAGAATTCATTTTTCCTTCCTCCCTGATTAGCTCTGACCATATACAACATACTAATAAACGCAAATGAAAAAAGTTTGAAAATAGCACCTAACATTAAGTCTCTATGTGTGGTCAGTGTATAAGATTTTCATATGATCCACCAATTGCGCCAGCGCCTAAGAGGTAGAAATTTGAAAATGCTAGTTATATTCCGAGATAAAAAACCACCAACAAAGAATCAAACAAACAATTGAACAACGGAATGACAATACCTATTACATCAACGAAGGCATGACATGTCCAGAAATCACCATATGTAGATCATACCCATCCAGGAGTTTTGGAATGAATATATCTCGATATGTAATTATTATTTTTTACGAACCATCTCGATGAAAGGAATCAGAATTACGTACCTTGCATATCACACGGCCTCAGTAGTATTTCCAACGGGTTAGGATATATCTGTCGTACTAATACTGGTGCATTTTTCTCCGTGCAACGACTATTTTTTCGGTGCAAAACATGTAACTCCAGCATCAGTAGGGCGGCAACTGAATATATACAGCAATACGGTTGTACTATTATAATTAGTAGAAACAAAATAAGTCCCGTAATGAAAAAAACATGAGCAAAAGTATTTTCAAAAAGTATTAGCTTGACAAAATTCAATCCAGTAACTCGCCATTCCCATACCATCACGTTATCTGTGTTCAAGTCCTTATTTCTTAGTCTTTTGTCTGATTAGTCTTATAATCAGATGGTGTTGGTAGTTGATCCAAGCAAGTACTAAGATTTGGGTCGGCTGATTCTCCATGTTCAACAAACTCAAAGTTATGATTTATACACTGTAGCTTTCCGTTTTTCCTACATTTGACACTATTTGAATTATGGGTGCAAGATTATCAAACCCGGCAAAGATGTGTGTTTTTATTAGTAAATTCTTTGGTATATACGAATGAAAACAAAAAGAATTAGTTAGACTGAAGACTCAGTTCATATATGTGCGATATTGAATGCCATGTTAGAAGTCTCACCAATCATTTTCTTCCAAGGATATTTTTTGCGTTCATGAGAGACCTTCTGCCAATGGTTGTGTACCTTTTCCAAGCGTCATCTGAAGAACCGGAGATTCAAATCATTTCCTTTTCTTGAAACACAACTTATAATAGTACCACAGTATTAACGACAACCTACACATTCCCCAACAAAAAGATAAATGGTTCATGTTTTTAACTGATATTGGGTACATCTAATATCATTGCTTCCAAAAGCAGTGTAGATTAATTAGACGTACAAACACTAACCCGATATGGTTAACAACCATCCTTCCTCTATGTACTGTGTGGAGTATCACCCGTGTGGGATTGACCCACTGTCATCCAAAAGAAAGTTGTTACTTACCTGCAGTAAAAGACCAAGAATATATTCTTAGCATGACCATGAAAAGAAGTTCTCGATAGTAGCATTTAACCGTTGTTGTTAAGCTATAAAAAGTGCTCAAAATAGTAGAATTTTCTTCTCTCATCTGTTGTAGAGTAAACTCGATTCTTGAACATGGCTTAACGTATGATGACTATCAGGTTCTTAATAGTCCGGATTTGTATTTGTTTGGATTTCATTACGCACGTAGCCGAGGACATGCTTTATTTTATAGTGCTCGGACAAATAAGTGGCATCGAGCACCAGATATGCTTCTACCACGGGTTAGATGCGTTTCTTGTGTTATAAACAAACGCTCAAAAGTTGCTGGTGGTGCACTGGTTAAGGGGCTATGTGCGAGTTCCTTCCCATTAACTCAGCAGAAGTTTATGATCCTATCAAGAACGCATAACTTAATTGTCTAACTGTTACATTGGCACCATGAATTATATAATTCGAAGAATCGGTACTTAAAAAATACGCTAGCTATCCTCTTTTTTCATTTTTTATCAGATGAGATTGTCGTGTCTTGATACAGCATTTAACTTTAAACTACGTATGTGCGCATTCATGTGGTCCTTTGTTGCAAATATGACGCCGTGTTTGAAACTCGTAGATGGTAATGTATACAATGGAATGTGGTTTGTTAAAGGAATTATCGCGCATGAACGTAGCTTGCTTCAAGTTTTCAACCCTGAAACAGGCAAGGTTTGATATGGCAACACCAAAGAGGGCATAAAGCCCAACCCAATTTGTCAAATCTAAGCCACAAAGATATTCATTTTTTCTAAGACTCTGGAGCACTGAATCTTAGTATTAAATCAGGGAGGAATTGTTCTCAAAATCAATTCATACTGTGGGTACATATTTCACCATCAAACACGTGTATGTAGGAAGACACGTGGAGAGCATGCGGACCAAGCCATCAAAACATGATGACACACGCCCACAGCCAAGAAGCCCATCCCATGGACGTCGGATTTTTGCTCGAAGAAATCCAAGGGCAGAAGATAAGAGATGTATCAAAAAAATGATGTACTGCGGAGCACCAAATAACTCCCGAAGAGTTACTTTATCTCATCCCCAAAAGAAGCCAAGATCAACGGTGAAGAAAAGGTCGACTGACATGGATGTGACAGGGGCAGAAGACACTTGTCTGACACGAGCATGCGTCTTAACTACCCGCATTAAACACTCTGAGCAATATACGTGTCGATCAACCCGTGGAACGAACAAGGATTACTCTGCGTGATTAATTAATGAACGAAGACCTCCGCGTGATGGACACAAAGCACAAGAAGATAAGGTTCCAACGGCCCTCAGAAACGGGTCCCACAATCTAACCCTATAAATACCCCTTCTCCACCCAAGAGTAAGGGGGATCGGAAAAAAGAGTGGAGAAAAGAGAGAGAAGAATTGTAAGTGTAAGTTTATCTTTTACAATTCACAAAACAATGTAGACTCCAAAGTCATTCGACTACCTCTGTAATCATCAATGCATAGTGAAAACGACAACCCCGTGGATGTAGGCCTTAGTGCTGAACCACGTAAATCCGAGTCTTATTTACATTTCAGTACTATACGTTCATTTGATACTCCACGGATTTTACTTTTGTACTACGTTTTCTTTATCTTCCTCTATGTGAACGCCTCTAGTGATGATATTAGATGAGGCTATGATAAACCTGAAGGTTTTGACCCAAGGAATCAGTAGTCATTTCATCAGTTCGAGTGGGCACATAGAGTGCAAACATTGTTTGTGAACATATAGATGCCTTCGTGATTTACGTGTTCACAATTTGGCGCTAGAAACAGGGACTCCGTCCCGGTAAAAGATTTATCTTATCCTGTGATTTCATCTGAAACTAGCGTATGATTGCTCTGCTTCATTAGCTCTAACAGTATTTACCTTTTGTTAAACTTTACCATATTCAAAGCAATTTAAACTGGTTAAAAGATTTATTGCTTAGATCCATGGATTTACATTTTTTAGATCTCGTACGGACCTGTCTTTCTGGTGGGTTTTCGAAAATCTTCAAAAAGATCTACGTACATTTTCAAAGGGATCCTTTCTCGTGGCCCTCGGGCAGTTTTTCCCTGTCTTGGAGTAAGGTATTTCGCAAACTAACCCGATCCGCACGGACATTTCTGTTTCTCGCTGTTTGAAATTCCCTTGTGCAGAAAGAAAACGACAAAAGGACCCACGATGGAAAAGATGCAGGAAGCATGAAAATCCAAAGCCTCGTCAAAGGAAGCACCAAGGACAACCCCGGTCATCACCCGGAGCAAGCAGAAAGGAGACAAAGCCAAAATGACTAGTCAGAGGCAGGATACTGCGGAGATCACTTCGCCTATGAACGCTAACTCCGTTGCAGCCGCGACCCTCATAGCAGCGACAACAAAGTACAGTACGGCAGCGGCAGCCCCAAAGGCTGCGGAAGCCAGCAAAACTCTTGCTACGAATCAATTTCACCAACCAAAAGAAAGGGTGGATGAATCCGGAACACATCAACCCGCGCACCCGCCAACCTTCGGAATGCCATCAACAAACGATCAGAATCAAACTGCGCCGGCGGCTTTAACACCGCAGATGGGCACTCGGCCCGATCTGGAAATGCCAACAATCGAAGCCGAACCTCTACCCCCCTTAGTGCAAACTGTAGAAGAAGGTTGCACCATGGCCGTAGTAGCACAAGCTGGGACTCTCAATCAGGGGTCAAACCAATCACATCGATTGATGGCCGAGCTTGAAGAATTGAAGAAGAGCCAGCAGGTTTACGCAGATGCAGTAGCTATGCTGGCCAGAGAAAACCAAGATTTAAAAGACCGGATTGCCGAAAGCACGAAGATCAGCCAACCACTTGATGAAGCAAATTCAAAGGCACCATAACCAAATCGAGACCGAAGAGTCATCGTAGCAGCTAATGGAGACGCGGCTAGAGGAAGTAGCGCATCCGACCCAGATTATAATGACGGGGAGTCAGACTATCACGAGCAGAAGAGCGTAGGGCACCACCGCGCGATGGAAGAGCTGCGTGATGAGATGATGGCAGAGATCAGGCAATTAAAAAGTAGACAAGGCGGGGGAAGGTTAGAAGAGGTCATGAGAGAGGCTAACTCCACGCCCGTAACTTATCGCCTGGCCAACAACCCTATTCCGCTGAAGTGCCATGTCCCGACGTTCGAATGCTATGACGGATCCAGTGATCCCGCTGCACATATTCGGTATTATAACCGTGTCTTAGCTAGATGGAGTCAGAACGACGCCGTACTCTATAGATACTTCCCATCAAGCCTGAAGGGATCGGCATTGTCTTGGTTTGATAATCTGCCGCCAAACTCCATCCACTCCTACGACCAACTCGCAGAAAAGTTTTTAAGAACTTACATGTACAACAAGGCTGTTAACACCGGAATGGATAAGCTCTTTTTGCTGGAAATTGGCTACAAGGAAACCACGAGGGAATACACTAACAGATGGCACAATATCTGCCAAGCCATAGGAAGTGTGGACCCAGTGGTAAGTATCAACTGCTACAAGTGGGGATTAGACCGAATGAGTCCACTATTTGTTGAGATTCATGGAAGCGTGCCTAAGACAGAGGGAGATCTTCGAATAATTATTGAAAAGCACGCTCGTCTTGAAGAAATCCAGCGTGAAAACCCGAGGGCGTACCCGCATAGGTCTCACCGTACCAATTCCGCAGAACAAACCAATGGGGACAAAAGGAATTGCTCAGTGGAACGGCCTCACGAAGATAGGAAAGAATGAAGGGATGAACGACGAAAACACGATTCGAAAATTTGAAGATCAAGTTTACACGAAGCTCAATGCTAGCTATGCTCGGATCCTGCGAGAGATCAAAGGAAGGGAAAATCTGGAGTGGCCATGGTCTAAGGGAAAACAGCCCCCAAGAACTGAGAAGTCTAAAGATTACTATGAATATCACTGCTTCAACGGACACCAGACCGAAAAATGTAAAAACCTCAAAATAATGATCCAAAAATTGATTGATGCTGGCGAGCTCAAACATTACATACGAAAGGATATTGCCGAGGATAGATCCAAACGAACCAAGCCAGTCCAACTTCCAGAGGGAAACCGCACAATCAACACCATCTCGTGTTCTGAAGCCGCAGGGCCCTCACTCACAGCACAGATAGGAAAGAGGTTACGGAAGCAGTTCGAGGACCGCTGCGAATTGTATAAGATCGATGGGGTAGAGGTGGACGAGCACGAAGAGTGGATGGACTCACCTATTATCTTCGATGCTGAAGATATCGAAGAAGATATGGAAGACCATAACGACCCCCTGGTCCTCACACTACCAGTGGCTGGATGTAACCTTAAAAAGATCCTCATAGACGGGGGAAGCTCAGTGAACGTTCTATTCTACGACGCATTCAAACGAATGAAGCTCCATGAAGAACAGCTAATGACCTCTTATTACACCATCTACGGATTCAACGGAGCACCCACGAAGCCATTGGGAGACATCGTGTTGCAGGTTAACGGGACCCATGAAAGTAGAAACACGATTCAGCGTGGTTGACGCCCCATCCCCCTACAACGCCATTATTGGACGAAAATGGTTACATAAACTCAAGGGAGTGGCGGCAACTTACTACCAATATCTCAGATTCCCTACACCTGAGGGAGTGATGGAAATCAAGGGAGATCGGGTCTCTGCAAGAGAGTGCCAAGCCACTCAGGATCGTATCAACAACGAACAAGAAGAGCAGCGAAAAACCCGAAGAATTAAAAATAAAGAAGCCGCGAAAGAGAAGGCCATAGACCTGTTCCTCAAGGAAACTACAGGAAGGGGTTTGACAAAAGATGATAATGTCCTAAACACAGAGACAGGTCCTTCAGCAGCCAACGAAGGACAGAAACATACCAAATAGCAATCAAAGAACGTCCCAGTCCTCGGGGACCCGAAGCCGGTGTTCACGCCAGTAGAGCCCGTAAAAGAAATCAACATAGGAACGGAAGAAAACCCGAAAATGATCAAAGTAGGGACCATAATGGACGAAAGAAGGGAAGATTCTCTAACCAAATTACTTAAGGAATACGCGGATATATTCGCCTGGAAACTAGGAGATATGCCGGGGATTGACCCGAAAGTAATCCAACACGAGCCGCATCAAACCAGGCACGCCCCGTTCCGGCAGAAAATTAGAAAAGTTGCACCAGAGTACCATAAGGCAGTGGAAAAAGAACTTCGGAAACTACTAGACGCGGGTTTCATCAAGGAAGTCAAGTACCCTACATGGATCTCCAACATGGTCGTCGTTCCTAAGAAAAATGGAGGGGTTAGGATATGCATCGATTTTACTAACCTCAACAAGGCATGTCCAAAGGACAGCTATCCCCTGCCAAGCATAGATCAGCTGGTGGAAGCAGTAGAAGGATATGAAGAACTGTCATTCATGGATGGACATTCTGGCTACAACCAAGTAGCCCTGGCAGAAGAAGATCAGCCACACACGTTCTACACCCCACATGGCCTTTATTGCTACACTAGAATGCCCTTCGGACTTCGAAACGCAGGGGAAACATACCAAAGAATGGTCGATACTATCTTCAGGCCATGGATTGGTAGTACCTTAGAAGTCTACGTCGACGATATGCTCGTCAAAAGTAAGCTGCGCAAAGATCACCACCAGGATCTGAGAGATATCTTCGAAGCAATGAGGAAACATCACATGAAAGTAAATCCAGAGAAATGCACTTTCGGTGTCACCTCGGGGAAATTCCTCGGATATCTGGTAACAAAAAGGGGCATTGAGGTAGACCCAGTGAAGATTCAGGCCATAGTAGAAATGCCATCCCCGAAGAATTTAAAAGAAGTGCAGAAGCTCAATGGGTCCATAGCAGCCTTGGGCAGATTTATTGCCCGATCCTCGGACAAATGCAAACATTTCTTCAATATTCTCAAAAAAGGGAGCAAGTTTGAATGGACCGCAGAATGCGAAGAAGCCTTCCAAAAAATCAAAGAACACCTAGCTTCAATTCCGATCCTGCAGAAGCCGGATCCTGATGAGGTTTTGGCATTGTACATAGCAGCAACAGAAGACGCAGTTAGCGCAGTGTTGGTCAAAACCAATACGAAGATAGAACAACCTATCTTATGTCAGTAAAACCCTCAATTCTGCGGAAAGGAACTACACGAAGATCGAAAACTTATCCTAGCATTGGTATGGGCTACTCAAAAGCTGAGAACCTACTTCCTAACTCACTTCATCCGGGTCCCATGCAAAGCACCACTGGAAGCAGTCCTTAAAAGCGCAGGAAAAGTGGGCAGAATAGCCAAGTGGAACACCCACCTGGATCAATTCAACATCATCCATGAAATTCAACATTCCCGAAAATCCCAAGTTTTGGCGGATTTCTTAGCAGACCTCCCCCTGGACAACGACGAGGAGATTGAGGGAATACCAGAAGCCGAGGAAGAAAGCAAGGATTCAATGGATATCCTCGAACCCGCGAGTCAAAGACAATGGGAAGTCTTCGTCGATGGGTCCAAAAATAAGGAAGGAGCAGGAATAGGCATCGTCATCACCACCCCAACCGGAGAAAGGATCGTACAGGCACTCAGGTTAGAATTCAAAGAGCATACTAACAACATCGTCGAATACGAGGCAGTCGTACATGCCCTCCGTTTAATAATAGAAATGGGGGTAACCGATGTAAGACTGACAAGTGATTCACAGCTTGTCATACGGCAAATAGGGCTCGAGTACAATGTGTACGACGACACCCTCTCAGCTTACATGGCCTTGGTCCAAACATTGGCATCACAAATTCCAAACATCAAGTTCCGGCACTTATGCAGAAGGGATCTCAGGCACGCGGATGCCCTAGCATATATATCATCCATGCTGAAGGACAAAAGCGTCGAAGCTATTAAGATAACAAGGGTATACGAGCCTTCGATTGCATCACAATTCTCCTTCGCTACCAATCAAGATACAGTGGAAGAAAATATCGAAGACCAGGTAGGAGAAGACATCCATAACGATTTTGACGAAGAAGACATCCTGTCAAGAGCAAATCAAGACGAAGATTTCAGCAACGAAGATGATTGGAGAAAGGTGATCCATGCGTTTCTCCAAGAAGGAACTTTACCCGCGGATCATAAACAAGCCAGGAAAATACTCTCCAAAGCAGGAAGATATGACCTTCGGGATGGAATCCTGTACAAGAAATCCTTCCTCGGACCGTTACTACGCTGCTTGTCCAGAAAAGAGGGGCATCGAATTCTAAACGACATCCATTATGGCGACGCAGGGAATCATAGCGGCATGAGATCACTGGCCGACAAAGAAAAATGCAAGGATATTACTGGCCCACAATGATACAGGATGCCGCAAGAATGTCCCGACGATGTGAAGAATGTCAGCGTTTCGCCAAAAAGATACACGCGCCAGCAACAACGTTAAATTCTGTAGGTAGACCGTGGCCATTTGCAAAATGGGGCATAGATATCGTCGGGCCTTTCATCGAGGGACCAGGGAAAAGACGATTTTTGATAGTAGCCACGGACTATTTCAGTAATGGGTGGAAGCTAAAGCCTTAGCCAGGATCAGAGACGTGGATGTGTTTACTTTCATATTCCAAAACATCATTTGCAGGTTCGGCATACCAGCAGAAATCGTGTGTGATAATGAGGGAAAAATATAGACATGCTCTTCGATACTTTCAAAATAAGAAAGAACAAATCCACCCCCATATACCCTCAAAGCAACGGACAAGCGGAAGCCACTAACAAGACCCTCGCCCTTATCCTCAAAAAGCAATTAGACGAACATAAGGGGCGATGGTGTGAACAGTTGCACAATGTGTTATGGGCATACAGGACAACACGAAGATCTGCCACTGGGGAATCCCCGTTTCTCCTCACTTATGGAGCTGAAGCGGTCATCCCAACAGAGATCCTCATGCCAACCACAAAGACTGAAGCATGGGAGAAAAATCTCACAACAGACATGATGTTGGAGAGATTGGACGACCTGGAAGGAAGAAGGGAAGCAGCATTGCAGAAGATGGAAAATTATCAACGAAGACTAGCAAGGGAGTACAACAAAAAGGTAAAACTTCGAAATTTTGTAGAGGGGCAGTATGTGCTAAGAACAATCCCACAGTATCAACGAGAAAAGAAATGGGGAAAGCTAGCACCTACGTGGGGAGGACCTTTTATAATACACGACATTGCGGGGAACGGTTCCTACATCTTCGCAATATGAAAGGCGAAGTTCTCCGACATCCTTGGAATGCTAAGTGGCTCAAACCATACTACCCATAGGTGCAACGCAGCTTTGCATCTGCGTGAAGAATCCCAGAAGAAGAAGGCAGCGTAACCGCTCTACATGTTTCTATCTCTGGACGAGGAGTAGCAAGCCTCAACCTATCAATCAAACAAGCCTTCTGAAATTCGAGTAAACAAAACTAATCAACAATATTGGGGAAAGTAGTCAACCTACAATCTCTCAGGGCTCTCCCATCAGTGTCCATAAGTGTAAGACCGGGGAGAAGGCACCCAGCAGAAAGAGATACCCAACCAATCTTAAGGCAACGGGTCGACGGAATGGGTGTATGTAAATATTTTTACCCCATATCCTAGAACGTTGCCTCGACCCCCACCGTCTGGGAATCCTCTGGCCAAGGGTTCGCCAGCGGGGTGACAGGTCTCAAGACGATCACGAAGGTACCTCCCTTCGGTATCGCACCCAAACACTTAAAAAACTCTTCTTTTGTTTTTAGTGTCCTTCCTCACAATGCTTAAAATAAACAACAAACTGATATTGCAGGTATATCAAAAAAATGATCCATTTCATAAAGGTTGGTTACAAAAAGCGGCAAGGCCAATACAAGGAATACACATCAAAAATATTCTTTTTACAAAATACTAGCAAAATCTAACGGAAGGCTAATGATCGCGGTCTCTACTTAGATGATGCCGCCCCATCGGCAGGGTTGTTCCGAAGAGTTGAAGGGACGCTCCCACCGGATGAGGGTCCCGAGGAGCCAGGCAAGGAGGAAGGGACAGGACGACGCGGATAGCTCTTCACGAGGCCATGCTCGGTCTTAAGGCCAAGCTCAATCTTCTCCAGCATCTTGTTTGTCTCCTCAGCCAATTGACACCGAGCCTTATGCATAATAACTGTCGTCCGCTGGTGGGCTTGAGATAACAACGAAGATAGACGATTCACTTCTTTAGAAGCAGCACCAACGGCCTCCTCGCGGGATGCCGCCAAACTCTTAAAATGATTAGTCTGTTCTTCCTGCTGCGCTAAGGAAGATTGAGCCTTTTCAAATTTTTCATTTGCAACGCGGAGTTGTCCCTCGAGCTCTGAAAAAGACAACACAAGGGAGTTAGCACAGAAAAGACACAATCACACTCGACGAAATAGGGTTATACCTTCGACACAAGCCGAAGCCTCTTCATACTCATTAACAACCGCATCTCGCGCTTCATCAAGATAGTCATATTCCTCGGATAATTTTATAATCTAGTTGAAGGTTGGTGAGAGTAAATTGACTGGCATCTAATTCTACCTGCTTCATCGAATCCATGTGACGAAGGTGGTTGACTTCGTTGTTTATCTCTGATACCCCTTTGCTAAGTCTGTACATACATACTTCGAGATTTCTCTCAGACTCAGCCTGGCGGGCTATTTCAGCGCGAGACGCAGCAAGGGCTTTGCTTAGAGCCCCAACTTCGGCTCTGGCATCGTCCCTTTCTCTGGTAAGACACACATGCTCTCCTTAACTCCCGGAAAAGGAAGGGAGCGAGCCTTTCGTAATTCCTGTTCCAGAAGATGTATTCTAGACTCCAACAATGAAGTGCGCTCACGGGATTCCCGCAGATTCTCACATGTCCACAGCAGCGTACCATTGAACAAAGTACGGTAATGGTTATACAGATTCTGCATATCAACCATTTGAACATGCCTTGCGCGCCATCCCTCAGCCCGAGCGTCCCACTTTTTGGCTTCGCTCTTAATTTTCTCGCCCAGCTCTTTGATACGAGATTTTTGCCGTGCCCTTTCGTTTCGAAGCCATATCAGCTCAGGGACGCCACCCACTGAAGATAGGGTGGGGAAACTCAGACAGAACAACAAAGTAGTAGGGAGGAATTACGAGAGAAAAAATGGAGAAGAACCAAACCTGTGAAAGCTGAAACTTGGCTGCGGGTTTGCTCTGACTCAGCGCGTACGACGGCAAGCTCTGAACGAAGACCAGTCACCGCTTCACCCAGCCTTTCTTTCTCTTTAAGGCTATTCTTCAGTTCTTCTATCTCCACCTCAGCCGCAGATAAGGCCTTTTCTCTGTGACGAAGCTTGGCCTCCAGCTTCAAAGATTTCGATTTAAAGAATTGATACAGCACATGGTTACAATGCTCACTCCTCATCATCTACACATCAAATGGCAAAAATTATTACACCGAAGAGATACGTCACGAAGAGATATGTACGAAGACTTACCTCCAAGACACGCTGCTGGGGAAAACCGTATTGGTACCCATCGTCTATGGCCATCATGTCAGCAACAGAAGTGGGAGGCTCCGATACGAGGGTAGCTTCGGGAACACTCAAGCTTTTCCCCCACATCTCAGATACACGCGCCTCGGAAGATAGTTCCATCATCCGACGGGTATAAGCATCGGAATCCTTCTCACCATCAACCACCGGGGCAGGATGGGGGACAAACAGCAGACCCTTTTTCTTGAGCCAATCCATTATGGAATCCTCATCCTCAAACGTCAGCGAATGAGGGAAATCCTCGGAAGGCGAGTCAACCACAGACTTCCCCTTTGCTGATATAGCCCCATCGGCACAAGTTTCGGCATCAACATGCGCATTGCGATCATCCGCGCCCTCATCCTGAATAGCAGCGTCTCCCTTACCAGAACCCCCGAGCACATCCCAATCATCATTGGGGGAGAGCAAAGAAAAGCCTTCGGGAAAATCGAGGGCATCGTCAAAGAGTTCCCCTGCGGAATAAATCCTGTCAAAGGAGAACTCTTGAGAAATGGTGGGGAGAGTTTCCGCAGCCTCACCAGCAGGAGCAGACATGTCCGCGATAACACTGCCGTCAGCCACCGCGATATTATTTCTCACTTCAACACCATCACAACCCGCACCAGTCTCTTCCTCGACATTAGGAGGGGAAGTATCAGTGCGCTCTTCCCCATCAGAGATTTCCTCATCCTCGGCAAACTCTTCGTTCACCGGACTGGTAACTTCTTCATGAACCTCAGCCTCACCCGTCACAATGGTAGAAGACTGCTTGGGCCCAATCTTCTTCTTTTTCGACACCTTGGTAGTAGTGACACTCTTCGGTGGAAGTATAGCACCAGAACCTTCCTCCTCATCTCCTTCAACGACGTTGAGAGCATAAGGAAAGTTCATGCCTTCGAAGTTTAAACGCCAGGGACAGAAATCTCCATAACGAGCAGGAGGAGATTCACGAGGCCTGCTACTCTCAAAAGGACGCCAACCGCGCGGACCGGGAATCCAACCACACGCCCAAGGACCAACAATTTCAATAACAGTGGCGTGCCACTCGTAATCATGGTCACGTTTGATCCTTTCGCGTGCGGGGAAAAGTTTCCGCTGACTCGACCCCTCGTTGCCCGGAACGTATTTCAGTTTGGCATCGCTCACCTCACTTAACAGACGAATTTCGCCCCGAGGAGAAGCAAGGTTTCGAAGGCTAACACTCCACGGTTTACTGTTCCTACTATTGACATAATCCCCAAAGGAGTTGTTGAATTTTTCAGGGGTATACCACTCCCTCTCAGCGGGATTTGGAACGTAACATGTCATCGTCGTCTCCCCCTTACTCCGCAGATAACATTCCCTCAGTGCACGGAGATAATTCCCCGATAGTTGCGACACGGAACGACTGTGAGTATTGGTGGAAGAGCCTTCACGACCAGCCATCACATCGTAATAAAAGGAATCACCAGACTTGTACAACGGCAGGATAAGACCCGCCTCGAAGGATCCAACCGTAGTCAGCAGGTGAAACTCATCAAACTGATACTTCGAGATGAGCTCGTAAGTAATATCATCCTCAGGAGCATAGAAACGAACCTAGAAGGCTTGAAGCTCATGCTTTTCCTTGAAAACTTCAAGGTCAATGTGCTTGAACGTAACTTTCTTCTTGCTGACCGAAACGCTGCGTATCATCGGGGCACCTCATCCTCTTCCGCTGGATCGGACGAACCAACAAAAGCTTCGGAAGCTCTTCTTTTCAAAGGAGGATTCTTAGACGATTCAGCTCTCGGCGCACCACCTTTGGAGTTGTTGGTGGTGCACTGGTTAAGGGGCTATGTGCGAGTTCCTTCCCATTAACTCAGCAGAAGTTTATGATCCTATCAAGAACGCATAACTTAATTATCTAACTGTTACATTGGCACCATGAATTATATAATTCGAAGAATCGGTACTTAAAAAGTACGCTAGCTATCCTCTTTTTTCATTTTTTATCATATCAGATTGTCGTGTCTTGATACAGCATTTAACTTTAAACTACGTATGTGCGCATTCATGTGGTCCTTTGTTGCAAATATGACGCCTTGTTTGAAACTCGTAGATGGTAATGTATACAATGGAATGTGGTTTGTTAAAGGAATTATCGCGCATGAACGTAGCTTGCTTCAAGTTTTCAACCCTGAAACAGGCAAGGTTTGATATGGCAACACCAAATAGGGCATAAAGCCCAACCCAATTTGTCAAATCTAAGCCACAGAGATATTCATTTTTTTTTAAGACTCTGGAGCACTGAATCTTAGTATTAAATCAGGGAGGAATTGTTCTCAAAATCAATACATACTGTGGGTACATATTTCACCATCAAACACGTGTATGTAGGAAGACACGTGGAGAGCATGCGGACCAAGCCATCAAAACATGATGACACATGCCCACAACCAAGAAGCCCATCCCGTGGACGTCGGATCTTTGCTCGAAGAAATCCAAGGGCAGAAGATAAGAGATGTATCAAAAACACGATGTACTGCGGAGCACCAAATAACTCCCGAAGAGTTACTTTATCTCATCCCCAAAAGAAGCCAAGGTCAACGGTGAAGAAAAGGTCGACTGACATGGACGTGACAGGGGCAGAAGACACTTGTCTGACACGAGCATGCATCTCAACTACCCGCATTAAACACTCTGAGAAATATACGTGTCGATCAACCCGTGGAACGAACAAGGATTACTCTGCGTGATTAAGTAATGAACGAAGACCTCCGCGTGATGGACAGAAAGCACAAGAAGATAAGGTTCCAACGGCCCTCAGAAACGGGTCCCACAATCTAACCCTATAAATACCCCTTCTCCACCAAGAGTAAGGGGGATCGGAAAAAAGAGTGGAGAAAAGAGAGAGAAGAATTGTAAGTGTAAGTTTATCTTTTACAATTCACAAACCAATGTAGACTCCAAAGTCATTCGACTACCTCTGTAATCATCAATGCGTAGTGAAAACGACAACCCCGTGGATGTAGGCCTTAGTGCTGAACCACGTAAATCCGAGTCTTATTTACATTTCAGTACTATACGTTCATTTGATACTCCACGGATTTTACTTTTGTACTACGTTTTCTTTATCTTCCTCTATGTGAACGCCTCTAGTGATGATATTAGATGAGGCTATGATAAACCCGAAGGTTTTGAGCCAAGGAATCAGTAGTCATTTCATCAGTTCGAGTGGGCACATAGAGTGCGAACATTGTTTGTGAAAATATAGATGCCTTCGTGATTTACGTGTTCACAAATACCTTGTTTTGCATCTAAAGAATCCAATATCCCATCATTAGAGAAACTCTGTAAAAGCTTAGGATACAAAGAATAACACGTCTTGATCGAATCCGATGCACGATAATATGAAGATTATGAATTGTTAACCCAAGATATGTTAAATATACAAATAAAATGCAGGCGATTCCAACGTTTCATTGTATGTGGAGTGATAAACCCTAGTTTTTCCTGGTTTTAAGAAAGAAAAGTGGGAAGCAGGTGAATCGGTTATGTAGTTTTTCTCTGGTAAACATCGCACTGATTTCTATATATATCACAAAATTGGTATTCCTTTTGAATACCGTGAGTGTTTCGTAGCCGTCCATGCAAAAACTCCATCAGGAGATTCCTCACCTTCGGATGATGGCCCCCATTCAACGTCGTCCGTCTGATAGCCCTGGCTATCATGGACATAAACCTCATATCTTTTTATAACAATGATCTAACATGAACAGAATTCATTGTAATTCCAAATTGTTAGTTATTTAACGCAAATCGCTTTATTATGTTCGCGCATGAAATTTCTTTGGTGCTGCTGCAAGGATTGTATTTTCCTGCGACTTTTGGCGAAGTTGTTCCCTCTTGTACTAAGCCATGAAAGTAATAGTGTGGCCTCTGAATTCGTGGTGTGCCTACAGAAGAGTCAACAAAACAGAACACATCATATGAATAACGACAAATCCCGAGTAATAGAAAGAAGTAACACTTAAGATGAGTATTGATTTTACAAAAACCAACGAAATACTGAATTACAATATTACAGCAAAATTACAAACATGGTCCATGCAATTTAAGTATCAGTTTAGTAGCAGTTCATATCTCAGATTGTTTGACATGTTATCTTGTATAGTGGATGCATTGATAAAATCACCTGAGTCACGCTCTGTGAATCGGCGACTAACTCGGAGAATTTTTTCTTCACATATCTCGTTTTCAGCGCGCTCGTTTTCTTGAATTCAGGTGATTGTTCTTCAATTCCTTCAAATTATTTAATCTAAATGATTATTGATGATTAGGTGGTTTGATTTGTGGTTTATTTGATGGATAATTGTCCTAAATCTAACACCAATATGTCTGAAGTTGTTAAAAAAGTTACATCTATTACTTTACCTGATGATCTGTTTGAAGAAGGTTTAAATCCCTGGAAATTTTCATTAATAGGAAGATTAGAATTACAGAAGATTAAATTTGTGGATGCTGCTGTTATACTCAGAATCAGTGAAATTGGTAGGAGATTGTAAACTCATTCCATTGGGAAAAGGTTTTTTTACAATTAAGCTTGATAATGAGGTTGATCGTCAATACATTAAAGAAGGAGTACGGGAAGTTCAATATCAGGTATTAAGAATTAGAAATTGGATTTCCAACTTTCGACCTGCTTATCAGAGAACATCTAAGGCTTCGGTGTGGGTAAGACTGCCTAGTTTAGGTTTGGAATTCTGGAAGGAGAAGATATTATTTGTTATTTCTAGTAAAATAGGCACTCCTTTGAAAATTGATGCAGCTACTGAGAAATGTGAAGTTGGATATTATGCAAATGTGCTTGTTGAAATTGATTTTAATCAATCCATTGCTAACAAAATATGGATAAATACTAAGTATGGGGGTTTCTTTCAAGACATATTAATTCCAGATTGTCCAAAGTTTTGCAGTTCTTGCAGAATTATAGGGACCCTAATTTCTGAATGTAGAGTGGAGAAGAACAAGCAGCAATCAAATAATAAAAATCCTCCATATATTAATGCTAGACAAGTACCTGAAGTCAATAATGTTCTTTTTGATATATGTGACAGGTCTGAAGTTGAAAATCAGGTCACTAAAGAAGTAGTTCAAGTTGTTACACCTAACAATCAATCAGTTGAGGTGGATTCAATAATTAGTAGTATAACTATTTCTCCAAAGTTGATAAAAACTCCAGAATCCATTTCTCTGGTGGGTGGAAGATTTAGCACTTTGTCACAACAAAAGGAGGATGAAGATATTGCTGAAGAAGAAATAGCGGCAGATTTGGATCCAAAACAGCTCATTCAAATGGCAGAGGTTGCTACTTTAGAAAGAAGTGAAGTTAAATTTGTGGATTTTGGCTCAGGAAAGGTAACTTCAGAACTTGTTGCTTTTACCACTTGCTCTTAAATTTCTTCTAGTTCTTCCATCAAAAAGGGAGGAGTTCCTGCAAAGCAGAACACAGGTCCAAGTGTAGTAGCTGACAAACACATTGCAAGTACTCCTAAAAAAGTTACAAATAAATATAATTTTAGGAGAAATGTTGGTAAAGGGGGACCAAACATCCCCATTACTCCAACATGAAGATTATCTTTTGGAATCTTAGGGGTCTTAGAAGAGCTAGCCCAACAAAAACTTAGAACTTTAGTAAAACGATTTTCTCCTTCTTCACTTTGGGTTGCAAAACCACATGTACACTGCACCCCTTCTTTTTGCAACAAATTGAATCTTCCTGGGATGCAGTCAATGGCAATTCACAATACTACTTCTTCTTATAAGGGCAATATCTGGTTATTTTGGAATAACTCAATTTCAATTCCCTCAGTGGTTTCTATTACAAGTCAAATGATTACAGTGGCAGTTGGTGAAGTCATGATTTCTGGAGTTCATGCTAGTGTTAATGTAGTACAAAGAAGATTTTTATGGTATGAAATGCAAATGATTAGTGAATTTAAAAATCCTTGGATTTTATTAGGTGATTTCAATGTAATTTTGTCAATTGAAGAAAAAGTGGGAGGTGGAGCTCCTTCTAGAAGATCAATGATGGACTTTAATGAATGTTTGGATCAATATCAGTTACTACAAGCTCCAAAAAATGGTTTGGAATTTTCTTGGTCTAATTGCCAATATGGAGATAGGAGAATTTTATGTCATCTTGATAGAGCCCTTTATAACATGAAATGGTTGGAGAAATTTCCAAATTGGGGGTATAAAGTTGGATTGAGGGTTGTGTCAGATCATTCACCATTACTTGGAGGGTGTGTCAATATTCCTAAGCCAAGAAATGTTCCCTTTAGATTTCAAAAAATGTGGCTTGAACATTCAGATTTTATGAATTTAGTTGCAGAAAATTGGGAATTGCACATGCCTGGAGATCCAGCTTTTGTTTATATGCAGAAGCTAAAAAGATTGAAACAAGTATTGAAGGATTGGAACTGGAGTGTTTTTGGATATGTACAAACAAAAATTAAGGAAGCAGAAGAAGATGTAAGAATCAAAATGATTATTTCAGATAGAGATCCACAGAATGTTACTACATTAGGTGATTTGGTGAAGGCACAAAATGAATATAATTCAAGAGAAGATCACTATAACACAATGATGAGGCAAAAATCAAGAGTCAAATGGGTTAAAGAAGGTTCTTCCAATACTCAATTTTTTCATACTAATATAAAAGTTAGGCAGTCTCAAAATATCATTATTGAAGTGGAAGATGAAAATGGAAATATGGTAACTGATCAAGAACAAATTGCAAATGAACTTGTCAATTTTTTTGAGAAGAAATTTCAGCATCAAGAAAACATTATAGATGATTCTATTATGTCAATGATACCTCAACTTATTACAGAAGAAGATCAACAAATGCTGGAAGCATTACCAACAACAGATGAAATTCAACAAGCAATTTTTAACATAGATGCAGAAAGTGCTCCTGGGCCTGATGGTTTCTCAGGTATGTTTTATAGAAAATGCTGGAGTATTATTCAACATGATTTTGTCGGTGTTGTTCAGTTTTGTTGGAGAAGGAAATTTATTCCAAAAGGTATTAATTCAATTTTTTTAGTTCTTCTGCCTAAAATACAAGGAGCCAAAAAGCCTAGTCAATTCAGACCTATAGGATTAAGCAATGTCAGTTTTAAAGTTTTCACTAAAATCATTACATCTAGAATGGGAACTTTAATTACAAAGCTCATATCTCCACAACAAGTTGCATATGTCAAAGGAAGAAGTATCCATGAGAAAATCCTTCTAGCTTCAGAACTTGTGAATGAAACGAAAATTAAAAGAAGGGGTGGTAATGTTGGTTTAAATCTGGACATATCCCAAGCATTTCTGTGAATTGGTCTTTTCTATTTAAAGCGCTTCAACAGTTTGGTTTTTCTTCTGCTTGGTGCCAATGGATTCAAATACTATTTGAGTCTGCAAGAGTGTCAGTAATGGTCAATGGAGGACCAAAAGGTTTCTTTTATATGGGAATAGGATTAAAACAAGGAGATCCATTATCTCACATTATATTTATTCTAATGTAAGTGGTGTTAAGCAAGGGAATAACTCAATTGGTTCACTCAGGAAAATTGCAGCCAATGGTAAACAATAAAGGTATTCACCCTACTCACTTGATGTTTGCTGATGATGTTTTCATATTCACAAATGGTTCTAAAAGGTGTTTAAATAATCTTCTTCATTTTCTTAAACAATATTAAGATAGTTCTGGTCAGATCATAAATAGAAGTAAAAGCAAATGCTTTGTAGATGGTTGCACTCCATAGAGAAAACAACAAGTATCTACTCTATTGCATATGGATATTACATCTTTTCCAGACAAGTACTTGGGTATTATTCTAATGCCAGGAAGAGTGAGATCATCAATTTTATGGCCAGTATTTGAAATGATGCAGACAACATTAGCTAGATGGAAAGGAAAGTTATTGTCCTTTCATGACAGACTGATACTAATCAAGTCAGTGTTGTCCAGTTATCCAGTATATTCTATAACAATATATAAATGGCCAAAAACAATCATCAAAATCTGTGAAAGGATTATGAGGAATTTTTTGTGGTCAGGGGATGGTGAAAGAAGGAAATATGATATATTAGCATGGAAAAAAGTCTGTACTCCTATCAATGAAGGAGGTCTTGGTATAAGAAGACTTGAAGTTCTTAATCAAGCATTGTTAATGAAGATAATGTGGAAGATGCATAACTCTTATGAAGAGTGGGCTAACTTCTTTGCAGCTAAGTATAAAGACAAAAATGGTCAATGGTGCAACAAATGGAAGTTCTCATCAGTATGGTCTGGTTTGAAGTGGGCTTGGCAACATTTGAGGAATGATATTAGGTGGAATATTGGTAATGGTGACAAGATTTATGTATGGTTTGATGTGTGGATAGGTGATCAGCCTTTAATTGAAATAATAGGGTATACAGAATATGTGAAGGCCAATTTGAATATGAAAGTTGGAGCATTATTATCTCATCAAATGTGGAAGATTCCAGTAAAAATACAAGATGATTTGCCTGCAGTGAGTGGAGGAACTGATATCATTGTGTGGTGTGGAGATTTGAAGGGGATTTTTTCTACTTCTTCAGCAGTTAATAGAATAAGACACAAGGAACCTTCAGTTCAGTGGCCAACAAAAATTTGGAAGAGGTTCTTACACCCCACTATTTCAAGCAACATTTGGAAAATTAAACAAGGTGTTTATGTGGATGATATCAAGAAGATGAGTCAAGGTTATTCCATAGCTCCAAGATGCTACATTTGCAAAAATCATCAAGATAGCATGGAGCACATTTTATGGCACTGTCAGTTCAGTACAGATATATGGGAATGGATAGGTAATATTTTCATCTTTAAAATTCTTTCCTCCTTTGATGATATTTTTATAGCTGCTAAGCATAAAAGTTCCATCATACAAGAAGTCTGGGCTACAACTGTATATTCTACTGTTAGAGAACTTTGGTTTCAGAAAAATAAGGCCATGTTTGAAAACTTTCAACCAAATATGTCTCATTTCAAAAGTAGAATTATGAACCTAGTGTTTGAAGGTAGTTATAGAATGAAGGGAACAAAATGGAACCAAGTCTATGATACAGATATTCTTAACTTCTTCAACATCAGAAATAGATATACAAAGTACAGTTCAATTGTGGAATGCCAATGGTTTGCACCAGCAGAAGGTTACATAATGTTTTGTTGTGATGGAGCAGCATTTGGAAATCCAGGCAATGCAGGTTTTGGAATTATTGCAAGGGATCATACTTGTTGTGTGTTGGGGACAATATCAGGAGGTATTGGAATAGCTACCAACTACATTGCAGAAGTCATGGCTGTTGTATGGGCAATTGAATGGGCAGTAAAATTGGTTTGTCATAAAATCATCGTATGTTCAGACTCCAAGGCTGTTGTTGAAGATTTTAAGAAAGGTAATATACCTTGGGTTATTCATACCAGATGGGTGAATGCTTGCAGAATGTTGCAGGAAATCGTATATTCTCATTGCTACAGAGAAATTAATTTCTCTGCAGATGGATTGGCCAAGAAAGGTGCAAGACTCAACTTGGGAGAAGTAGTACATCACACAGGGAATCCTCCTTCTTTGATCCAAATAGAAATGCCAAATAGGAAGTATTATAGATTTAGTTAGCTTGTTATACCTTCTGATTTAATTATGTAAATTTTTTCTTTAATTTTCTTTTTCATTCTTGTAAGAACTTTTGGCCATTCTCAATAATAAAAAGTGTGACTTAGCAAAAAAAAAAAAATAGTGGATGCATTAATCAAGCTCAAGATGTCTTTAACTCGACCTCAAATTTTATCCATGCACCCTGAGGTACAAAAATTAATAGTGTCGCACCTATTTATAGACATATACGAAAAAATAACTATATGCATTTAAACAATATGTAGTTTGAGAATGCAAAAATTCTTAATTTTACAAAATACAGACCGTTAAAACTATAACGTTTCTTTTTTTTTGTTTTTTTGAAGCATAACCTTGATATCCAATCCTATTATAAGTGCTTGTACGACGTATTGCGTGGAAGTAGGTTTCCCAAATTACAAAAATATTTCTATTCACATGGTAATCAATATGCACTCAGCTGAACTTTAAGCTTTCACACCACTGACGGTGATGTAGTATGTTTCTTTCTTTGATCTACTTGATTAATTAGGAAAACATTACTTCTAATCTTATACTCCCTCCGTGTCTAAAAAATAGGAAGGTTTGTGTGTAAATTTACCCACAAACCTGCCTATTATTTTGAAACGGAGGTAGTATGTAAGATAAGAATTATCTTTGTGAGACACTGAGAGAATATCCAACATGATAGGCGATGATATTGTTGTTGCGGTCATGGATGAAATCCAAGCCTTCAATAACAAAGACCACTAATTCATGCATATGTACACATGAGTGGAGTTTATATTGAGTTGCAGATCATGTGTATTGAGTTTGATCAAAGATATGAAACAAAATAAATACTTTGGACTAAAGACATTGTAGATCGACATGAGTGAACTGACATGAAGCCACGGATCAGAAACGTGAACAGTATATAGCTCATCTTTGTCGGAATCTGTACACATCAGATCAAACTATTTACAAACAAAATAAATCAAAAAATCCTCAATCACAAACCAATGGGTGAAACACCAAAAAAAAAAATTCAGGAACAAGCATCCACCTATAACACGCCCATATTGATGCATGAAAGAAAAAAAAAAGACAAAAATTTCTACCAATAAAGAAAATGTTAAATTCTTTAGATTGATTAATTTATTACATAAACAAAAGAAAAGAATGGATCAAAAATATTATGGTTATTAGTATGAAACTCGTGTTAGTTCATACCTGTTGCGACTTGCGAACTTATAAATCCTTATCTGCAGAATCAAAACACAGTTCAAATAAGTCAAGAATAAAATAAAAAACTCTAGTTTTTGTTTCCTTAAACCAAATAAAACAAAAAACTCCACAGTATGATCTAAAGATTAATTTACATGTCATACTTCTCTACCAAAGACGACGGCAAGATTTCAACTCTCATATGCAGTGCAAACAGAAAATAAATCAATTGCTAATCAGAACAGGAAGAATAGAGAAGAAACAACGGATAAAGAAAAGAGAGAATCACAAACATCTTTTATGAATAATTGCATAACTGATTTTGCTATTTCAAATTTCTTTTTTACTGCATATCTTTATAGATGGCGTAGGATTAACATTCGTCCCATGTCTCCTACCTCCGTTGAGGTAAATCATCGGTGATTAGGGCTTCGATGATTACTGTTTGTGTGTAGTAGCAGGGGGGATTTTGATTAGGGTTTAGTCTGCAATAGAGATCGGTGATTAGTATTTATGCGTGGTAGCAGAGGGAATTGTTTTGATTAAGACGCAAATCGCGTTTTTTCTAGGTTTGAAACCAAATACGCTACATACGAAAATAAGCTAAGTGGTGTTATTGGACAAAATATCGGTGGTGTGAAATAACAGGATGATTCTATTGGCTGAAATATATCCCGATGGGGACAAAATCTCTAATAAGAAAGCATTGTTCAACTTTTAACCACAACAGAGGAAATCCACCTGAAATCATATTATTAATTTGTTTCTACTTTTATAGATAATAATTAAAAAAACAAAAAGTCGAATGGCTTTCTTGTGTTCTTTAAGACGTTAAGATCAATGGATGGTGCTTTAGACGTTGATTGGTTTATCAAATGATCATTATCCCCCCGTAGGTGTTAGAGCACTGCTCGGTAGAACTCGCATGCGTTGCTATCTCAACCATGTTTGTCAATGTTAGTGATCAAAACTATAAGTCTTGATTTCTAGCCTATTTATAGATGTCTCAGACTAGGACATAGATTGTGTAGTTGAGCTTAGTTTTCACGGCGTTCATCATTTGAAGACGAAGAACTACTAAGGGGAGATTGTGGAACTTCATCGACAAAAGGTGTGTGGAGACTTAAACTCATCTATCACTTGGAAATTCTATTTCTACTCTATCTCCTAAATTGAGACATAAGTCGTATTATGATATAGTTTTCTATATGCACATTTGAGATTTCGAGCTGAGTTTAATTCGCTTACATATTTCTCGAAATATGTGTTGGCAAGCTTTCGCTTGGACCAAGTTCATCTTATATCATGTGAAAATTTACGAGTAACATCTTACATGGTTTGTGTGATACAATCATTTGGTGTTGTCTTGGAATGTTTCTTAATGATTATTTCAATAACTTGAAAATTGCTTTGATGTTAATAGTATGTGAAAACGGCTATTGTCATCCTCTAAGAAAGTTCCAATGATTGAAATAAGAGTTTAGAACACTTAACCATTATTGGATATGTCATGTTTTGTACTCTTGTACATATGTAATCCATGTGCGAGAACCATAGTATGTGCACCCGTTTGCGTAGCTTTGTTTTGAGAAATCCGGGAACCTAAGTATGCGTACCCGTTTGCGTACTGGCGTACAGGTTCATGTCCGAGAATTTCTGATGGGATTTGAAGTTTTCGTCCCCCTTTGCGTACTTGCATAACTCAATCTTAGTCCGGGTATTTCAAGTATGTGTACCTGTTTGCATACTTGAAGGTTAAAGTTCTAAAATCTATTTTAAACATGAACATAAACATAAACATTTATATAATAAGGAATGCAATCTTTGCAAACCGTGGCTATAATGTTCATGATTGATTCGAGTGAATCAAACCAATTTTGCTTCAGTTGTGTTCTTGTATAATTCTATTAGAATATAGCAATTGAACAACTCTTTAACTAGTTTCATTTGAGTCATTTGAACTAGTTATGGTTAAGATGAATAAGTCTGATATGAGAGTAATCATATGGCTAACCTCAGTTAATTATTTGTGAACCAACATGGTGTCCACATTTAGGTACGGTTACAAAAACCTATATGAGGGTACATTTCATTTGTGTGTAACAAGCTAAGTTCGATCTAACGGTTGAAAAATATTAACTTGGTTGAATCAGGTTTTTCATCTAACGGTGAATATTGAATGCTTTGTTACCAAGGTAACTAGGATTGCAAACCCTGATTTGAAAATTATATAAAGGAGAACTCTAGCAACAGGGAAACCTAATACCCACACCTCATGTGTGTTACTAGTTTCATAAACTAGAGTCGATTCTCCTTTAACCTTAGGTTACTATCAAGACCCTGTAGGTTAACGACTTCAAAGACTTCATTGGAATTGTGAAGCCAGACCCAACTATTTTCTTTATAGTTGCGTGTTCTGATCTTGCCCGATTCTATCGTATTGAGTACAATTGAAATAATTGACTTGAGATTAATTTCTCCGATAGGTAAGATAAAAGTAATCACAAACATCTTCGTCTCATCGTTTGTGATTCAACAATATCTTGTTTCGCTAGTCGATTAAGATTATTGTGAGGTGATTGATAATACTAGGTTGTTCTTCGGGAATATAAGTCTGTTTTATCAATTGGTTTCTGTTCACCTCGATTTATCAAAAGACGGAACAAAAACTCTTGGGTATTTCTATGGGAGACATATTTATTCAATCTATAGACTTTTCTGTGTGAGACAGATTTGTTTATCAAGTCTTCGAGTTTGGGTCGTAGCAACTCTTGGTTGTGGGTGAGATCAACTAAGGGAATCAAATGCGTAGTATCCTGCTGGGATCAGAGACGTAAGGAACGCAACTGTACCTTGAATCAGTGTGATATTGATTAAGGTTCAACTATAGTCCAGTCTGAAGTTAATTAGTAGTAGGCTAGAGTCTGTAGCGGCTTAATACAGTGTGGTGTTCAATCTGGACTAGGTCCCGGGGTTTTTCTGTATTTTCGGTTTCCTCGTTAAGAAAATTCTGGCGTCTGTGTTATTTCTTTTCCGCATTAAATTTTTTTATATAATTGAAATATCACAGGCTGTGTGTTAGATCGGTCAATTAGAATATCCAACCTTTGGTTATTGATTTACATTGATTGACACTTGAACATTAGTCTTTGGTACTGTTCAAGTAACTCCTCTTATAATCAATCGGGCTCGCATATTTCTATTTGATGATTGCGGATTGAATTAAGAGTTAGAGATATTAAGCTCTTTAATGTACTTTACTCTAGATTGAGTCTGACTGCCTAGTTGATTCTCTAGAAAGTATATTGGAGTAGGTCCTCTCATATTTCCAAACGAATTGTTGGGTGTGGTTGTTAGACCCTCGCATTTTCAATTGGTATCATAGCAGGAAAACACATTAAACCTCATAAGTCTGTGTTTGTAGCGATCCGAGGATGGACGATATTATCTCTGATAAACACATTGGTAGGACTAATAAAGATATCTACAATTACTGCAAGTGCACTGTGAAAATTATGTAAGGTGCAAATACAGGTCGATCCTCAGGGACAAGGTGGGTGTAGAATTGATCCTAAAATCTTACTACAACTGATTTCGAAAAATAGTAACACAAATAAGGGAGGTTTTGGGTGTCGATACGACTGAGATGTTTGCCAATAATTAAAATATCAAAGCTAAATGTAATCAAGATGCAAGAACATATTGTAAACAATGATATGAAAAGTACTAGGGTGGTCGAATCCACCTCCTAATCATATGCTAAGGTAATACTTACTCAAGTTATGCTCTTGTTCCTTTCAGGAAAGACTATGATGGATGATGTATTAGTTAATCTCACTAACTTACCCCTAGTATAAGTTGCCTTCTTACAGTACAACTGATCACATGCTCATATGGTCAATTATCTAACTAATCATTCCTATATCCATTAAGCACTGATCTTCTTCCATAGAGGTCTCAAATCGGTGACTTATCAACCAATATCACTAACTCACCCCTAGCATTAGATGTCTTCTTACAGTACAACTAATCACAGGATAATTCGATCAACCAGCTAACAAATCATTCCTATATCCATTAAGCACTGCAAGAATAATAACAGGAACATAAATTAACTTAACATATGATTAAGGGTTTCATATAAACTCTAGCAAATGAAATTAGAACATACTAAAGATGATTAAAACACGATTTATATTATGAAAACTATCAATTGATCCAACTAAATTCGGATTCCTTGTTACAGAGAAGCAAGCCTTTATTTATACACAAAATACCCTCAATCCTTATTCAATTCGACAATTAATAAGAACCCAACTCACCAACAATACTCCATTGAATTTTTCTGCAACTTCATTGAATCGATGTTCCTCCAATTGTACAGCTAATCCTAACTCTACCTCTCTAAATCTTATCTTATAGGGTTATTGTTCTTGATAAGAATAGAGATAAGATAGAGAGAGATGGAGAATTAGGAGTTAATGGTGGTGAGGATGTGCTCAGTATACGGAGGAGAAGGGGTAATGAAGGTGCTGGAGCTGTAAATGGAAGTGAAGGCGAAATGAATGTGGTGATGGTTATGTTTGACGGGGGAAGAAAAGAATATGAGGCTTGGGTGTTGGGAGAGAGCATCAGATGTTGATGTTTCGAGTGGAGGTATTGTTAGATCAAGCAGATGTAGTAAATATGATATCTCGGATATGGGTATGGGTTTGGGGTTTGGATCCTCCACCAAATCCATGTCTCGGTTTAGGATTTGCAAACGGATTGCGGAAATTCTTTACGCGTTATTCCTTTGCGCTTCACGGCCTTCTCGCGGGAGCCTTGCGTTGTCTTTCTTCCGTAGTCGCTAACCATCATTCCTATGCTCTTTTAGCTTCTCAATTCATCCAAGCTTTATTTAGTACCTAAAAAAACAAAACTAATTAGTACAAGTATTTATTCTTGAAAACATAGAAAATACAAAATTTGGGATAATATATGATTTTAAAGCGCAAAAGATGAGTTAATTTCCAATAAAAAGGTGTAGAAATATGCAATATTTGGCACTCATCAAATACCCCCAAACCTGGATTTTACATGTCCTCAAGTGAAACAGAAATTAAGAAATCCTAACTATACCACTGTCGCTGGTCTCTCGAACGCATTTAGCCTATGCACTAAGCCTTTAAACCCCTAGGTGTCCCTAGTGGACGAGTTCCAGTCTCGTGAGGGCCTACCAGATGTGAACCCACAAAAACTTCTCCAAATTCAGAGCGTAATGGAGTCCTAAGCATCCAAGGAGCTATGAGTACATAGAGTTTCTGCATGCTAGTAACAAGAAGTTAGAAATACCAAAGAATTCGGATTGAGAGTGATCACAAGCCACGACTTCTGCCTCACCAATAAGGTTTTATGATAATTGCACTCAAAAAGACCGCTTTTTTAGTCTCTTATGTGTGCATATAGGAGTAAAGAGTGAAATCTTGCACACGTGGAATGGTGGGAAGGAAAACCTTCCGAAATAATTTCTGGAGACTCCACAAAATTTGTGGACAAAAAGAATCTTTTTCTGATGATCGCTAAGAAAGGAAATCAATCATTATAGGATGGGAGTACTCACTTACCTTCACATCTGATCGGCAATCAACACCACTCTCACAACATCCATAGAAACGTCTTCCTCTTCAATCTTCGGTCTTCAACTGTTGATGATGAACTTCTTAGAACCTTGAAAATTTCTAATTCTTTTCTTCAATTTCCTTGTTGCTTGAATTTTCATCTTAGTTCTTCTTCTTTACCATGATGTTATTTAAACAAACTAAGAAAATAACTACAATAAATTTTTTTTATTTTTTTTAATTAATTATTATTATTATTATAAATTATTATCTAAAAAGGTTTTACACATCAGTCGCAGGTAGCTTAGCAACAAGCTGGGCACCTGCACCTTTTTGGATCACGATACCAAGTCTATGGAAAAGGAAGTTACAAGGTTTTATTATTTTTTATTTTTATTTTTTTTTATTTTTTTTTAAAGTTTTCTCTAAAAGTAAAAGAAAAGACTAAAAACTCTATATGCAAAACACTCCCCCAAACCTAAATCTAACATTGTCCTCAATGTTTCAAAATATGATCAGAATTACAACAACATACCAGAAGAACAATGTAGAACAGATTTAAAGGAAAGAGATTACCAGATGCAAAAGGATGATGCTAAACCAGAATTGAATAAATGCTTTGAAAGCAAACAACATGAGCGCAAGACAAAAAGTTTGGTTAGCACACATAGAAATTATGCAGAAAGAGAAAGAAAAGGAAAGAGGATTTTTAATCCATACGTATGTACACGGGTGGACCAGTTTAGTCCACATAAACAGGGTCTTCCAAGTCCATGGTCTCAACCTCTGGTGGAAGAGGCTCCAGAAATGGTTTTAGTCTCTGACCATTGACCTTGAAGATGTTATTGTTTGCCGTGTTTTCAATTTCAACAGCTCCATGAGGGAAAACAGTACGTACCAAGAATGGACCTGACCATCGAGAATGTAACTTCCCTGGAAAAAGATGCGAACGAGTGTTGTACAACAAAACTTTTTGACCAGGTGTGAAAGACTTGCGCAGAATGCGCTTGTCATGAAACACTTTCATCCTATGTTTATACATTTTGGCACTATCATAAGCATCATTTCTTAGTTCTTCTAACTCATTGAGTTGAAGTTTTCTTTGGGTACCATCCTTATCAAGATCAAAGTTCAATTTTTTAACATCCCAATATGCACGATGTTCTAACTCTACAAGAAGGTGACAAGCTTTACCATACACTAGTCTATAAGGGGACATGCCAATTGGAGTTTTGTATCTAGTTTTATAGGCCCACAAAGCATCATTTATACGTAAAGACCAATCTTTCCTAGTTGGATTAACCGTCTTTTCAAGAATATGCTTAATTTCCCTATTAGAAACTTCTACTTGGCCACTGGTCTGAGGATGGTATGGTGTTGCTACCTTATGAGTGATTCCATATTTGCGCATAAGTGATTCAAAAGGTCTATTGCAAAAATGAGTACCACCGTCACTGATTATTTATCTAGGTGTTCCAAAACGAGAGAAGATGTTTTCTTTAGTAAAAGAAAGAACTACTTTATGGTCATTTGTTTTGGTAGCAATGGATTCTACCCACTTAGAGACATAATCAACAACAACGAGAATGTATAGATTACCTTCAGAATTAGGAAACAGACCCATGAAATCAATATCCCATACATCGAATAATTCAATAATCAAAATAGGTTGCAAGGGAATCATGTTTCTTCTTGAGATACTTCCTAATTTTTGGCATCGGTCACAAGCAACGCAGAATGCATGACTATCATTGAACGATGATGGCCAATAGAAACCACTCTGCAAGATCTTTGCAGCAGTTTTCTTGGCACTAAAATGGCCTCCACATGCATGGTCATGACAGAAAGAGATGACATCTCTTTGTTCAGAATTGGGGACACATCTCCTAATGAGTTGGTCAGGGCAGTATTTAAACAAGTATGGGTCATCCCAAAAGAAGTGTTTTACTTCAGATAAGAACTTGGATCGGTCTTGTTTAGACCAATGCAAAGGCATTCTACCCGTAGCAAGGTAGTTAACAACATCAGTAAACCAAGGCATTTCATACACAAGCATCAATTGTTCATCAGGGAATGATTCTCTAATAAGCAAAGATTCATAAACAGATTCAACATTCAACCTAGACAAGTGATCAGCAGTAACATTTTCAGACCCTTTGTTATCTCGAATTTCGAGATTGAACTCTTGTAACAAGAGTATCCATCGAATTAGACGAGTTTTAGCATCTTTTTTAGACAGAAGATATTTCAATGCAGCATGGTCGGAATATATGATGACTTTAGATCCTATCAAATAAGATCTAAACTTATCCAATGCAAACACAACAGCTAGCAATTCTTTCTTAGTTGCTAAATAATTCAGTTGAGCATCATTAAGTGTTTTACTAGCATAGTGGATCACATAAGGGAGTTTGTCTACTCGCTGACCTAAAACAGCTCCTACAGCATAGTCAGACGCATCACACATAATTTCAAATAGTAAGGTCCAGTCGGGTGGTCTAACTATAAGGGCAAATGTTAGAAGAGCTTTCAATTGCTCCCACGCTTTCTTGCAAGCTTCATCAAAGACAAATGCAACATCTTTTGCAAGAAGACTACACAAGGGTCTTGAAATTTTACTAAATTCTTTGATGAATCGCCGGTAAAAACCGGCATGGCCCAAGAATGACTTTATCTCCCTCACAGAGCGAGGTTGAGGCAAATGTTTAATGAGATCAACTTTGGCTTTATCTACTTCTATACCTTTTTCAGAGATGATATGCCCTTGAACTATGCCTGAGTTAACCATGAAATGACATTTTTCCCAGTTCAAAACCGAATTCTTTTATTTACATCGAATCAGCACAAGAGTCAGATGATGCAAACATTCATCAAAGGAAGACCCAAAGACAGAAAAATCATCCATGAAAATTTCAAGAAATTTATCTACCATGTCAGAAAAAATGCTCATCATGCAACGTTGAAAAGTAGCAGGTGCATTACACAACCCAAAAGGTATGTGACGATAAGCAAATATACCACAAGGACAGGTCAATGTGGTCTTTAGTTGATCTTCGGGTGCTATATGAATCTGGTTATAACCCGAATAGCCATCTAAGAAACAACAATGATTGTGCCTTGACAACCTTTCTAGCATTTGGTCAATGAAGGGAAGAGGAAAATGGTCTTTCTTTGTTACTGTGTTCAACTTCCTATAGTCAATGTAGACTCGCCACCCTGTGGTTACACGAGTGGGGACTAGTTCATTCATTTCATTTTGAACTACGGTAATGCCAGATTTTTTGGGTACAACTTGAATGGGACCGACCCACTGGCTATCTGGAATTGGGTATATGATACCCGTATTAAGCAATTTCAGAATCTCACTTTTAACAACATCTCTCATGTTGGGGTTAAGTCCTTTGCATTTCCCCAGACGGTTTAGTGTTTTCTTCAAGATTTATGTGATGCATGCAAATTGTGGGACTTATACCTTTAAGGTCTGAGATGTTCCAACCTAAGGGCCTCTTTATGTTCTTTTAGTACTTCTAAAAGCTTACTCTCCTGTTCTATGTCTAAACATGATGCAATAATAAAAGGAAAAGTATCAGAAGAACCTAAGAAAGCATATTTCAAAGTATCAGGCAATGGCTTCAAATCAATCTTAGGTAGTTCGATAAGAGATGGGGCAGATTTGGACACAGAGAGTGGAGGTGGTTCCACTGTAGTTTGCTATTTAGCAATGTCCATGGGTGGCACAGATTCAAGCAAAGAGTGAACTTCACTAATGTACTTAGAATCAAAAAGATCTAAGTCAAAGTTATCTAGACATGCTTGCAAAGGGTCCACAGATAAGATATCAGGCAATGAGTCTTGAATCAGACTCTCAATCATGTTAATCTCATGCAATTCATTATCATCACAATATATGGGTTGTTGACTAATGTTAAAAAAAATTCATTTCTACAGTCATGTTACCAAAAGATAATTTCAACACTCCATTACGACAATTTATGATGGCATTGGACCTCGCCAGGAAAGGACATCCTAAAATGACAGGAATGTGATTATCAGGGTTTTTCACAGGTTGAGTATCTAACACAATGAAGTCCACAGGAAAGAAAAATTTATCAACCTTGATTAACACATCTTCAACAATACCACGAGGGATTTTAACAGACTTGTCCGCTAATTGCAGCGTAATAGGGGTGGGTTTCAGCTCCCCAAGACCTAACTGCACATACACAGAGTATGTCAATAGATTCACACTTGCTCCTAAGTCTAGCAAAGCCTTTTCGACCTCATGGTCGCCTATGGTGCATGTAATTGTTGGACAACTTGGATCCCTAAACTTAGTTGGAATCTTGTTTTGAATTATGGAACTTACCTACTCAGTGAGGAAAGCACGTTTGTGCACATGAAGCTCTCTCTTTTGTGTGCAAAGGTCTTTCAAAAACTTAGCATAGGTGGGTATCTGCCTGATTGCTTCGAGAAATGGAATGTTTATGTTTACCCATTTGAACATCTCCAATATCTCGTTGTATTGGTTACCCCTTTTTTGCTGCACCAACCTTTGTGGGAATGGAGCAACGGGTACATAAGATGGTATAGGAACATTAACATCAGTAGAATTCGTAAGTCACTATCTTGCTCAGATTTTGTTTCTACACTAGATGTTTTCTGTGGTGTTGTGTGCAATTGTGAGTCTGATTTAGACTCAGTTGACTGTGGTACACCTACATTATTCTCAACAACCTTACCACTACGAAGAGTGGTGACAACATTCACTTGATTATGCGATGACTCATTGCAAGCTGACGTGCCTGCCTGAAATGCACTTTTTTGAATTTGTTGAGGTTAACTAGGGAGTTTACCCTTTTCTATCTCATTTAGTGCATCACAGATTGACCCAATTTGAGTTATAAACTTGCAAGCCTCTGGTCATTTAACTTTTGATATTGCAAAAGATTTTGATTCATTTGGTTTACACCATCATCAAAACTAGGCCTTTTCTCTACAGGGTACTGTGTGTGTTTGTACTTGGGGAGTTTCTAGGATATGAATATCCTTGGTTATTACTCGTTGTACCCCCTTGTACGGGCCCTTTAGACCATGAGAAATTAGGTTGATTCCTCCACCCTGGGTTGTAGGTCTGAGAATAAGGATTGTTCTCTTGCTTATGATACAAAACATTGACCTGTTCTAGTCTAGACTCCTGAAATGCTTGTAGGTCTGAACAACTATCCACTAGGTGGTCTGAACCGTGACATGCTGCACAATGGGATGTCTCAATTTGGTCACGGAGAGTAGGGGCAGTAGTTTTCACATTCTTCTGCAGCTCTAGCGCTTCTACTCTCCTAGCCAAGGATGCAAGATTTGTTTTTTCTTCAAAATCGGACTCGATTCTATGGACATTAGCTACATGTCCGGTCTTTTTGAGCTCACGGATGGACTCCCTTTGCTGAGTTTTCTCAACGACTTCAATTAAGAAAGTCCAAGCCTCATCAGCAATTTGTCAATAAATGCACCATTGCACATTGACGCAACTGTGATTCGGGTCCTGACATCTAAACCTTCATACAAAATTGGTACAAGTATCCATTTTTCAAAACCATGATGAGGACATTGGAGCAATAATTCATTGAATCTCTCCAAATATTTGGCCAAGGTCTCTCCTTCTAATTGCACAAAGTCGTTCAGACTTTGACGAATTGTCGCAGTTTTATGGTTGGGGAAAAGCTTTTTAAAAAATTCTTTTGTAAGATCTTCCCATGTTCTAATGGACTGTGGTTGTAGAGCATGCAGCCAAGACTTGGCTTTTTCTTTCAAAGAGAAAGGAAACAGTCTCAGTTTGAGGGACTCTTCCGGCATTTGGTTAAAACGCAGAGTCCCACAAATATCTTCGAAGTCTCTTACTTGGTGGTAAGGGTTTTCAGCATCAACCCCTCTAAACACAGGAAACATATGAATTGTGCTTGCCTTCAGTTCAAACTGGCCAGCATCAGCTGGTAGAATGATGCAAGAGGGCTGGCTTGCCCTTGTTGGGTACATGTAGTCCTTGAGACTGCGGGGTTTGTTCAGTTCCTCACCCATTGTCTCATATTTGTCAGGGCTATCTACTTCAGAGCTGGGAATATCAACAATGTCCTCTTGAATGATTCTAACTAGTCGATTGGTTTGGTCTCTAAAGGTCACAGTCATAGCCTAGCAAGGATGCCAGTTAACATGTTATAACACCCCGAGACAACCAAACAATTTTCAAAACAGGGAGAAAATACTCATGTAAACCAAAGAATAGCTTTTGGACTTACGCACACAACACTATGATGTAAAGCTCGAACAAACAACAATGAGTAAATCAGGGAAGTATGAATGGCAAACAGATTCAGGGCCAAAAGTATACAGACACGAGTTCTGCCGAGAATAAGAATTTCTTAGTGAAATAACAAATTCAACAAGTAGATATGTTGTTCAGTCTTCACAGAATCATGCTCATGGATACCTTAAATTGTAGGTGGAAATAATGCTCAGTAAGGCAGATAGTGTATCAGGCTAATCATGGTTTATCATTCACGCAAATATAAGTATAATGAGGTTCGAGAATGACACCAACCGGTTTTATCCACAATAACAACTGGGTTCTGCTGCTCTTTTTATGCTTTTCCTTAGCTTGTGCTTCGGTTTCGCCGGCACCTGGTTACTCAAAGGAGAGGTTTAGTTCTCATAAATGTGCAGGTAAAACACAAAGAGTAGTTGTGTATCACTGATGGTTAACTAAGAACTGAACTATGTCCAGCTGAACGCTTTGAACATGACAGAATGGAACCAAAAAAAAAAATTGGACAAGCTTCAAATGGAGAAAGAAAATTGATGAATGGAGGATGTTGACCACTATATTACAGGATGACAGTGACAATAAGCTACTTTATACAAGAACTCCTCTCAAATGATACATATACAATATTCATTTGGTTTACAGATATAATATGCAACATAAAAAACATAATAAAAGTTAACCAACTAACGAAATCAACCCTCGAAGCTTTCGCTGCGCTACTCTGATCTGACTATGAAACTGAAAGTGGGAATGGGTGAACACATCATCCTTAAAAGGGGTGCCCCGCAGGAAAAACATTTAACTTTCATGTAATCATGGCAAGATTTGGAAAACAATAACGTTTTCCCAAATATTAAAAAGTGACCAAGTTACTGAAATAAAACAAACATGAATATGGACAAGCTCTTTCTTCAAACAATGTATAATATTCGTGCTGACCACACTCATTAGCTATTGATATCACCAAGACCATGATGACCCACTCTAAGCAATAAAAGCTGAATTCATGTAGGTATAAATGTGAAAGAACCTATCTTCACCGAAATAAACAAACATTTATATGGACAAACTCCTTCTTCAAACAATGTATAATATTCGTGTTAACCACACTCAATAGCTATTGATATCACCAAGACCATGATGACCCACTCTAAACAATAAAAGCTAAATTCATATAGATATAAATATGAAGGAGCGTATCCTATATACCACACATGGAAATTCTCATTTCCCATAACAATTCATATTGACAACAAAACATTACAGGTCCTTTCCAAACCACGAAAAGATTAACAGAATCAACAGAGTAATCATAATGCAAATTAAATAAAGCATGGAATGCATATACTGACAATGCATGAGTTTGTTAAGCATAAACTTTGTAAAAGCAACAATAATGGTTACAAAAGAGTCAAGTGTATTCCCACCGATGACAAGCCATGCCTATCTCGAGATCCACGATCCACTTGTTCATTCTTTGAATCGATCGTTGTTAATACAGACAAACTGTTAATCACACAAAAAGTCTAAGAAACTAGCCAAAATGGCTCACACAAGAATCATATAAGTCTATCTAATGGTTCTAAGCCCATTTGTGGTTTAATACATCTTCATTATCCATCTCTTGCATATCTAAAGGTTTATTAATTCAATTAGATTGGTTTCTATAGTCTATCAGCTAGGTCTTATGAATATCTACAACTTTGTGAAAGAAGCCAAAGGCTAATTCGAACCATAAGAGGTCCAAAACATCTAAATAAGAAAACTGACCTAAGCCCAAGTCCACAAAAGTCAACTAACAGTCTCTATCAGTCGAACTAATGGTCAAGGGTCAACTAGCAGTCAACGTCCAAGTCAAGTCTAGGTTCTGGTCAAATGGTCAAGTCTAGACAACAGAGTCAACTCGGTCAAGGTCTACTGAGTCAAAACTAGTCAGGTCTGGTTAATGGGTTAACTCAGTCAGACAAGGACAAAACCGAGTCAAACTGAATAAGTTCAATCAGGCAAGGACAAAACCGAGTCAGACTGAATAAGTTCAGTCATACAGACTAAAGGTTCTCACACAATTGCAATTCTAACCCAGTTCAACTTCAATCTAAACAATGCATCAATTCATTCATTCTTAAAATCTTTGAATCTCAATTACAAATGCAAAGTAAGTTTACCTGCAATTGCAGTAACAAGCTTTCACAGCAAATACAATCTACCAATCTGAATTCACCAAACTTCAGTTGAATAACTCAATTACAAACTCTCACAGCCTTACTCAAACTCAGTTCATATCATCACCTGCTACTCTCTAATCACCAACAACAGTACCACTGAACAATTGTAACTCATCAGCAACGTCTCATCAGTTCAACTAGACTCGGCCTCTCCAGAACCAAGACTACTAAGTCAATCAAAATTACAGCTTCACAGATACCATAACCAACCTAACATCATCACAACACTACCACCGAGTTCAGTTTTAGCATCATCAACTCAATACATACATATCCAACACAATTCTCATCTGCACCCATTACAGTTCACCTCAAGACCAAATCACAATACCCTACATCTTCAGTTACACAGACAACATCATCTCAAACCACCAACACAACTGAACTGCCACTGCAACCACAATGACCCCTGCATCTGTGAATCTCAACACTAATAGCTCTAATTAAGTGTAATGACTCCAGCAAGGTATATATGTTCTTCATTTCAAACACTAAATCTTCTTCCCTGCCAAATACATTATCTCCAGCCAACACTAACTGTAATTTCAGTTCCATTATCTAATTCCACTTGGTTCAATCCTACTTTGTATCTCAATCACATTACTAGCTACACAAACACAGTCAAAGCAACACCACCAAACATTCTCAAAGCCTCAGGTCCGTTCAATACACACACATCCATCTCAACTCTTAGTTCAATTAACAAACCCATAAACTCAAAACAGAACAGAATAACTATACTAAGTTATTGAGAAATCAATTACCTCATAATAGGTTCACTGAACCAGCACCAATAGTAACTTCATCACCTTCTTGATACGAGAATTAAACCCTAGTTCTCCAACAAATCCAAACATGAGCTTCAATCGATCTCAACTTCAAAACCCTGACTTCTCCAATTCATAATTACTCTTCATCTGAACCCCAACCCACTCAAACTATTAAAACCCATCTCAAATCTCCTTCTCAAAACATCAATTTCATCTTCTAATTATCAACCTACAACTCAATTCTTCCATGCATGAAACCAAACTCAAACCCTAGCTTCCTAATTTAATCCTCAAACAACACTACAGATTCAAACAATCGTCAATTGAGGACAAACCCATCTTCTAACTTCTTGATTTCATCAACAGTTCTTCATGAACCCAACTTCCGAAACCCTAATTCTACTTTTCCCTCTGTGAATCGTAGCCCTAAAAATCCTTAATTCTTCTCCACCATAATTAATGGCAACATCATCTCCTTCGTCGCCTAAACATCTTCCTCGGTAATATCTCTCGAATCGATCCTCACAATCAACCTCAGATGGAAAGCAGAGGAGCAGAAGAAGAAGAAGAAAAGAGATAAAGAAGAATAAGAAATGAGAGTATTCTCTCGATTAGGTAGATAAGGCCGACCAGATTCTACTGAGGCACCCACGATCTGATAAGGGCTTCCAAGTCGGTTTGACTATAAAATGATTCATCTTCTCTTTATACTCATCCGGTGATATCTTCTTCGTTCAGTGTCCGCATAACTTCTGGGGTTCTATCTAACGGTACTAGTTTCGTATGTAGATCGTTGTTAGATTAATTTCTATTAATTAACGTCCGTGTTAAACTAATCGAGTTATTAGCGCCTAAGACGTCTCTTGACTAGTCTAATAGCGTTGACGAGCTTGAGGGTCCTTACAGTTACCTAATTAGCAAGGAAAGATGGTAACACAGGCAGGGAGAAGTACACAAATTCAATCAGCAACTGGAATTATGGCTCAGTTCCAAATGGGATGCTTTAATATGCCGAAAAAGACAATTAAGGAGATAGAATCTCTTCAAAGAAGATACTGGTGGAATAAGGTTAATGGCAGAGGATACTACATGATATCATGGAATTCAATGTGCAAAGCAAAGATGTTTGGAGGCTTAGGATTTAAAAATATTCAGATTTTCAATGAAGCTTTATTAGCTAATGTGACGCCCCAACCTAATCACTTGCTTAGATAATAGGATTACAACCTAATTGAAGCATTAAACCTGTATTACCGATCTTAAGAAACTCAGTTACATAAGCTAATTCCAAAAAAAGAACCATACAATCTGATATTGTATAAATGAAGAACTCTCTTGTGATATAAATATATTAACGAGTTGTTTTACGGAATAAATAAAGAATAAAGATATATTATAAAAGTTTCATAACATCTCTAACATCGCAAAAATATTTAAGCTACGATAATGGATATCTTCACGCGTATCATTTCTTCTGATTACTGAAACTGAAGTGGGGACGAGTGAGCGCATCATCCCAAAGGAGTGCCCAATGGAAACATATATCCTATAAGTAATCACTAACATGCTTCTCAGTTCTAAAAAATAATGAAATTAAAACAGAATAATAGAAGAAAACAGATAACACCTTTTACACACAACACAAAGTAGAAGATTGCTTCAACTCTTTTCCCCAGATATTGCGTCCATCGTGGAAATATCCATGAAAGATCCACCACCGGATGAATCTACGAGAATAGAGTTAAACAACCTAAGTATATGTTATCCTAACATCGTCTCACTCAATTGAGAAGAAGATGCTAGGAATAACTCCAGTCTCAAATGATAGCATGAATCCAGGTTCCGTAAGATATTATTGTGGAATGCATACACCTCATAAATCCAAATGCCACCATCTAAGTCTAGAATCTAATAAGTTTTGATTACTATGATCTGACCCCGCACAACAGGTTCACAAAAGGCCCAATCATTATTCATAGGCCAAAGTCTCCAAATAATGACCATATCCAGTCATGAACCTAGAATTTATTTCTAAGTCAAGGTCGCAGTAACCCAGTCATACTACTAAGACTGAACAAACAAGTATGATATGCACAGAGTGACTCCCCCAAATAAAATATATTATATATAATATCTAACCGGGGTAAAGTCGGACTACTAACTAATAATCAACCGGGGTAAACCCGGACTACTATCTTAAGACAATGGTAAAGCCGGACTACTAAACAATATTCAAACAACGTAGCATTGCACTACTAAACTTAGCCAAGAGCTATGGGGAACACAGACACTCTTCGCAGGGAAATCACACAACGGATATCACACAACATTCCATTGAATTACAAACAATATGCTTACAGAAATTAAAGACTCATCATGCTCGCATATAAATTAAACTTAATGATTACAAGAAGTTTACAATAGTTTCCACCTGATCTGATGACAAGCCACGCCTACTCGGGATCCACAATCCACTGGTTCATCGTATGAATCAATCGTTGTTAATAAAGATCAACTGTTAACCATACAAGCAATCTAAGAGTTTATCCAAAAGGCTCATACAAGGCTCATAAATAATTTCATACAATTCTCTAGTTAAAGGCTAAGTGAAATAACTAAGGGTTCTAGTTATATTAGTGGTTTCACAACCTCTTATTAAGTGTTCTAGGCATAAATTAATATCTGCTTATTCGAATGGGGTAAAATTGGGTGTCATTGGCAATCCCTCGAAAAATGCTACAACTTTACAGAAGGAACCGAAAGCTAATACGGACCATAAGTGGTCCAAAAACTCTAATTAAGATTTCTGACCCTAACTCTAGCCCAACGGGCCTGATCTGGCACGGCACACTGAACCGGACCGCTAACCCCACTTACTGACCCATCGGGTCAACCCGCGATCCGACCCGTTTACCCAGTTCAAGATCCAAATTATCTGACTCACGAGTCAGCTTTCTGACTCGTCTGACTCACCCACTGACCGTGTCAACTCACTCATTTTATCAAACACCTTACATACGTTTTTAAGTATTTTTCTACTTGTTGACAACACAAGGGTCTAACCTCGGGGGTCTCTAATTCATTCGTTTCTTATCCAAATTGAGTAGTTGTTGGCTCTATGAAAATATGGTATTGTCTACTACAACTTTGTAGTTTTTATCCGGATCTAGTTCGGCCTCTATCTTATCTAATTATTGCCGAGAAGTTGCTCACTTATCGAAATGACAAGTTTTACCCAGATTTCATAACGGACCCTAAAATGGCTATATCTCATTCATACAAACTCCAAATTGAACAAAATCGGTTTCTATAGTTTCATGATTCAATATATTATATTTCATAAGAAGAAACAAGGATCTAAATCATCTCCTAAGATGTCTAAAATTCAGGATAAAGGTTAAGAATATAAAACACATAAAATCATGATAATCACATCTAAACTATAAGAACTTGATTAACCAGACTCTATTTTGGTATCTAAGAAATACCCAAATCATAACTAACTTAATGTAAACCACTAGAAGGTTACCTTGATTTATTGAGCGATAATTGTTAGCATAAGATCATGCTAATCATCATCTCCATTAATTAACACCATTAATTCAACAACAGAACCATCATGATCAACTTCACTCCTTCTACTGATTTTACTACTACTCACTCCCAACTCTCCATGCCTCTAATTCTAATTCTATGATTCAGCTCATTCTCTAGTTCATTCTCATCGTTCGAATCATCACCGTTAACAATAATTAACCCCATATCTCTTTAACATTTCTCACAACTCTCTACCATATTTCTACAAATTATATCTCCCAAGAATCTTCTATCATCCTAGTTCTATATATATTTCTCCTACTAATTTTCTAACAAGAGCAGCACCACCTTAAAAAACCTATGAACTTATACTCAAAACAAACTAAAATCTTACATCACCTTCTCAACAAAACAAAAAGAAGAAGGAAGATAAGCTTCCTGGAAGCATTACATTCAAAATTCAAATATTAAAGGGATCTATTGTTTCGTGCCTAACAGTTTACTAAGGGATAACCATTTATTATATAAAGGACCACTAAATTTAGAGGTACGGTCAACAGAGTCAAATAGTCAAGTCAATGGCGAATGTCAGGTCAAGGTTCGCCGGTGTACGGTGAGGGTCAACGGCACTTTGACTAAATTCTACTCCATTTTCCGAGTCTCATATCTTCTCCATCCGGTATCCGTTTTGCGCGTTTTTTACTGGTCTAATAGTGTTGACGAGCTTGAGGATACTAATTGTTTGTCTAAATTATTATTTGATTAATTTCTATTAATTTATTCTTCATATTTAATTAATTATGTCATTATAGGCTAAATCGTCTCTTGACTGGTCTAATACCGTTGACGAGCTTGAGGGTCCTTACGTTCTCCCCACCTTATAACATTTTCGTCCTCAAAAATCGAACCATCCTTCTAATCTTCAAAACTCCCCACCTTATAGAGAAATACTATCTCTCGACAAAATGCAAGTACTGCTCATACTTACAACCCGCGGAAAACTAACTCATTTCAAATGAGTTCGAAACAATTAGAAACAAATCACAAATCTATATGTCTTTCTACAACTAATATTTAAAAGTTGTAGTTCTAGGTTCGGTAGACTAATTTATGTATTTATAGACTATTGGTTCTAAGTACGTTCGAAGATACTCTATCATAAAGGTTCTATATGAATCTGTAACCTATCAATCAAAATTATCAACCTTAGGTACACTAATTTAAATACTAATAAATAAATAAGTCTAAGTTCGTCACACTGATTTTTTTTTATCTCAATCAATTGATAGCTCCTCGTATAAGTCAAGGTACTCAATAAGTTTCTAGATGACTTTTCAGGATCTATCAGATATACTAATCTCATCATTTTTCCAGTATTGGATTGTCTATGTATTCTTAATTTTAGACTAATTATTTTATATTCTCTATTAGCTTTTCATAACACAAAATAATTGGTTTACCCTATAATTTTTACTGCATACTATATACACACACAACAAGAAAAGTTACAACCAATAAATCTTTTAGTTCTTGATAGCTTTTAGTGATTAAGATTTATCTCACAACCCATCACAGTTCTATACTTATCTAGTTCAATAACTAATATTGGTTACCACCTATTGTTGCCCATGTAAGATCTAATAGTGAGCTATGATACCAACATGTGACGCCCCAACCTAATCACCTACTTAGCTAATAGGATTACAACCCAATTGAAGCACCAAACCTGTATTACTGATCTTAAGAAACTCTGTTACATAAGCTAATTCCAAAAACAAACCCATACACTCTGATATTGTATAAATGAAGAACTCTCTTGTGATATGAATATAGTAATGAGTTTTTTTACAGAATAAATGAAGAATAAAGATATATAAAAGTGTCATAACATCTCAAACATCGCAAAAAGCTTTAAGTTATGGTAACAGATATCTTCACGCGTACCATTTATTCCGATTAATGAAATTGAAGTGGGAACGAGTGAGCACATCATCCCAAAGGGGTTCCCAATGAAAACATATAACCTAGAAGTAATCACTAACATGCTTCTCAGTTTTAAAAGATAATGAAAACTAAAACAGAATAATAGAAGAAAACAGATAACACCTTTTACACATAACACAAAGCAGAAGATTGCTTCAACTCTTTTCCCCAGATATTGCGTCCATCGTGGAAATATCCATGAAAGATCCACCACCGAATGGATCTACGAGAATAGAGTTAAACAACATAAACATATGTTATCCTAACCTCGTCTCACTCAATGGAGAAGAAGATGTTGTTAAAAGTTGTCGATGTTTTAGGAAGGTTCCAGAATTTTCTAGAACCATCTAGGTGTTTCCTTATTTTGGTATAGCTAGAGGTTTCCTGTTTTAGTTAAACTTAAGGATTCCTTTCTTAGCTATGTTTAGGTTTCCTAGTATAACTCATATACTTGGAAGACAAGTTTGTAACCTATATAAATAGGTGTACAAGTCCTAAGGAAATATACACAACACAGTTAGAGAAGAATTCTCACAGTTAGAGAATTTTAGGGTTTAGAACGTTTGTTCATAGAGAATTAGTTTGGTGTTTGTGAACAGCAAACTGATGCTCATAGTTGTGGTTTAATTCTCTGTAATTTGTTCTAATAAGAGTCGATCGTAGCCGTTTGTGGACGTAGGCACATTGCCGAACCACGTTAAATCTTGTGTCTTTCTTTGTTTCGTTTAGTGCATCTTATTTCTGTTTTCTTTAGTTCTACGTTGATCCAAAGAACTATAAGTATCTTGTGAGGTTAATCCTAAGGCATTAATCCTAACAAGTGGTGCGGTGAGCGTGGAGAGGATCATAGTTAGAAGTTAAGATGTCTAGTTCTACATCAAGTGGAGTTTCGAAGGTGCATGGATTTGATATTATCAATTTCAATGGGAAGAATAATTTCACATCATGGCAAACTGATGTAAAAAATATTCTTGTTAGTATGAAACAAATCAAAGCAATCAAGGCGAAGCCAGCAACGTTACCAAAGGATTGGACTGATGAGAAGTGGGCTGACCTTGATTTGATGGCGTGTTCAACTATTCGTTTATGTTTGTCAAGAGATATCACTCATAATTTTTTGAGTGAAACCTCTGCAAAGGTGTTGTGGGAGAAGCTAGAGAAGCTCTACTTATAAAAGGATTTGACTTCGGAACTTTACATGAAGCGTAGACTCCATGCCTTTAGGATGTCTCCAGGTAAGTCTATGATGGATCATATTAATGAGTTTAATAAGATCTGTTCTGATTTGTCTAATATCAGTGTCACTATCTCTGATACGGATAAATCTATGATGTTATTATGTTCTTTGCCTCCATCATATGATTCTTTCGTTGACTATTTGCTGAGTGGGAAAACCGATGAAGACGACGAAGATGATGATAAGTTGGTTTTCGATGATGTGGTCTCTGCTTTACAAGCTAAGGCATTAAGGAAGCAAGAGTTCAGCGATGAAGCACAAGTCGAGGGCTTGTTTGTTGATAGGGGAAAGAATGGTAATAAGAAGTCGAAGTCAAAGAATCGTTCCAAAAAGAGCGATATTGAGTGTTATTATTGTCGAAAAATTGGTCATATTAGGGATGATTGTCTCAAGATTAAGGCAAGAGATGAGAAACATGAGAAATCAGATTCGAAGAATATTGTTGCTTCGGTTGCTAAAGGAAGTGAAGTTTTAGAAGACCCAATGTTTGGTTTTGATGAGGAAGTGTTAACCGGTACATCAAAGAGTTATCTCAATGATGGTTGGATGCTTGATTCTGGTGCTTCGTATCATATGTGTCCTTCAAAGGATTGTTTCACTACTTACAAAGAAGCGAATGGTGGTACTGTTATGATGGGCAATTCTAATGCCTGCAAAACAGTTGGAGTTGGTAAGGTACAGGTTCGTTCGCATGGTGTTATCACAACACTTTCAGAGGTTTGACATGTTCCAGATTTGAGGAAGAGTTTGATTTCGTTAGGAGTACTTGAATCACTTGGATACAAGTATGTTGCTGAATATGGATTCTTGAAGGTATTCTACAGTGGTAGTTTGAAGATGACCGGTGAAAGACATGGTAATTTATATTTTCTACAAGGAGATATAGTTTCTAAGGGAGGTGCTAGGTGGTTTGTGACCTTTATCGATGACTTTTCGAGGAGAGTTTGGCCTTACACCATGAAGCATAAGAATGAAGTCACCGAGGTGTTTAAGAAATGGAAGACCATGGTAGAGAAACAACTTGGTCGTGTGGTTAAGAAGATACGTTCCGATAATGGCGGTGAATACATCGAAGACCCACTAAAGGAGTTTTTTGAGGAACAAGGTATCATTAGGCGCTTCACAGTCAAGGATACACCACAGCAAAATGGATTAGCGGAAAGAATGAATCGAACATTACTTGAGAGAGCACGGTGCATGTTGTCAAACGCAAGTTTAGACAAGATTTGGTGGGCTGAAGCAGTGAATATGGCGTGCTATTTAGTGAATCGATCACCATCAACATCTATTAAATGTAAGTCACCTATAGAGGTATGGACTGGTAATCCCGTGAACTATTCTAATTTAAAAGTGTTTGGCTGTCCAGCCTATTTTCATGTGTAAGAAGATAAGTTGGGTGTTAGGGATAAGAAAGCAATTTTCTTACGTTATCCATTAGGTGTGAAAGGATATCGTCTATGGAGTCCAGAATTGAATAAGTTCATAATTAGTCGTGATGTGACGTTCAATGAGAAAGAGATGCTTGATTCAAAGAATTTCACAGGTTGGGACTCTCAAATTGAAAGTGAGAGTAGTAGCGGTGTTGAAGATGATTCGATGCAGGTGGAGCAAAGAGTTCCTAGATCATCTACTATAGAAGAAGAAGAAAAACTTCTTGTAGAATATGATATTGAGTTTAAGGTTCCTAGTGAGGAATCTACACAGCAACAAGTTGAGAACATTCTGTCCTTGACGTCTCAACGTGAGAGACCTGCACCAGTCCGTTATGGTTTTGATGAGTATGCGTCTTACGCATTATCTGTTTTTGAGGATGATCCGTTTACCTTTGAGGAGGCAATGAGTAATACTCATGCCATTGAGTGGAAAACAACCATGGATGAAGAGATGAAGTCTCTTCACAAGAATCACACTTGGGAACTTGTTAAGTTGCCTAAGGGTCGAAAGAAGAATGGGTGCAGGTGGGTCTATACGGTAAAAGATGGAATTCCATATTCTAAGGGTATCGTTAGTGGTGTACGATACAAAGCAAGGTTAGTGGCTAAGGGATATGCACAAAAGGAAGGTGTGGATTATAATGAAGTTTTCTCTCCGGTAGTTAAACACACTTCTATCCGAGTTCTTTTAGCATTTGTGGTGCAGTTTGACTTAGAGCTCGAGCAATTAGATGTCAAGACAGCGTTCTTGCATGGAAATTTGGAGGAAGATATTTATATGTCACAACCCATTGGTTATGAAGTTGCTGGTAAGGAAGATTATTTGTGTCGACTTGAGAAATCATTGTATGGTTTGAAGCAATCGCCATGACAATGATACAAGAGGTTTGATACGTTTATGTTGCAGCAAAAGTATACTCATAGTAAATTCGATCAGTGTGTATACTTTAAGAAGTTTCCAGATGGAAGTTTTGTTTATCTTTTACTCTATGTGGATGACATGCTCATAGCTGCAAAGAGTAAGTCAGAAATTGATGTTTTAAAGAAGCAATTAAGTTTAGAGTTTGAGATGAAGGATTTGGGTCCAGCTGAGAAGATTTTGGGTATGGAGATTACTCGAGATAGATCTAAGGGGAAGTTATGTCTTACTCAGAAATCCTATCTTGAGAAGGTTCTTCATCGCTTTGGAATGCATAACTCCAAAGCTATCAGTGTTCCAGTACCGCCTATAGTTAAGTTATCAAAACAGTTGTGTCCTACAACTGAGGAGAAGGAGTTTATGTCAAAGGTTCCCTATGCTAATGCGGTAGGTTCTTTGATGTATGCTATGTTTTGTACTCGTCCGGATATTGCGCATGCAGTTGGTTTAGTTAGTCGTTATATGGCTAATCCTGGGAGAGCACATTGGTACGCAGTGAAGGGAATATTGAGATATCTTAATGGAACCTTGGATATTGGTTTAGTGTTTGAGAAGGAGCAGAATTTTAAGGTATGTGGATTTGGTGATTTTGATTATGCGGGTGATAGGGATAAGTGCCGTTCTAATTCGGCGTATTGTTTTACATTGAGTAGAGGACCTATCAGTTGGAGGTCTATGTTACAACCAACCGTAGCTTTGTCTACTACGTAGGCAGAGTATATTGTTGTGACGGAGGATGTTAAGGAAGCGTTACGGCTTCGTGGTTTAGTTAAAGATTTGGGGATTATACAACAGAGTGTTGTTGTGAACTGTGATAGTCAAAGTACTATTCATTTAGCTAAGAACCAAGTTTATCATGCACGCACCAAGCATATTGATGTTCGTTATCATAAGGTTCGATAAGTGGTTGATAACGGATTAGTATAACTATTGAAGGTTGATACTGAAGATAATCCAACAGACATGTTGACAAAAGTCGTTCCGAAGGTCAAGTTTGAGAGGTGTCTCAGCTTGATCAATGCTGCTCATTGTTGAGGCCCTAAGGGAATTAGAGGCTACGGTTAACTTGTGAAGATCAAACTCAGTTTGGTGGAACATCGGCAAGGTGGAGAATTGTTAAAAGTTGTCGATGTTTTAGGAAGGTTCCAGAATTTTCTAGAACCATCTAGGTGTTTCCTTATTTTGGTATAGCTAGAGGTTTCATGTTTTAGTTAAACTCAAGGATTCCTTTCTTAGCTATGTTTAGGTTTCCTAGTATAACTCATATACTTGGAAGACAAGTTTGTAACCTATATAAATAGGTGTACAAGTCCTAAGGAAATATACACAACACAGTTAGAGAAGAATTCTCACAGTTAGAGAATTTTAGAGTTTAGAACGTTTGTTCATAGAGAATTAGTTTGGTGTTTGTGAACAACAACCTGCTGCTCATAGTTGTGGTTTAATTCTCTATAATTTATTCTAATAAGAGTTGATCGTAGCCGTTTGTGGACGTAGGCACATTGCCGAACCATGTTAAATCTTGTGTCTTTCTTTGTTTCTTTTAGTGCATCTTATTTCTGTTTTCTTTAGTTCTACATTGATCCAAAGAACTATAAGTGTCTTGTGAACTATAAGTGTCTTGTGAACTATAAGTGTCTTAGTTCTGTTTTCTTTAGAAAAAAGATCTCTGACTGCATAACATATCACTTTCACAACATCGCAACTACAATGAACCCTGACATTGACCAAGACATGATAAACCTGATACCTACTTGTGTAAATCAGTTGGATAATGAGATGTTGTGTAGTATCCCCACTGAAACTGAGATCGGGAAAACTCTCTTTTTCATGGAGCCGGATAAAAGTCCAGGTCCGGATGATTTCCCTCCCAATTTTTTCCAACAAAATTGGGAAACTGTTGGACCTGACCTAACTAACATGGTTCAAACTTTTTTCAAAACTGTGAACCTTTCAAAATAAATTAATGCTTCATTCATTTCTCTTATTCCAAAAACTCTGAACCCTACGACCCGGCGGAGTTCGGTCCAATAGCACTATCTAATACTACCTATAAACTTATTTCAAAAATAATGGCAGGTATATTAAAAGGCCTCTTAGGTAAGATAATTTTCACTTATCAATATGCCTTCATCCCTGGAAGGCAGATTTCTGAAAACATCACTATTGCCCATGAAACTATACATAAAATGAAAAACTCAAAATCTAAAAAAAGGGTTTCATGGGCTTAAAAATTGATATGTCCAAACATTCGACAGGGTCGAATGAGACTTCCTAATTCATATAATGATAAAACTCGGTTTCAACGAAAAATGGTGTAATTTAGTTTACCAATACCGATGTATCTCGACTACCACTCTTGCTATTCTGATAAATGGATCTCCCTCTAAATTCTTTAAACCAACAAGAGGATTGTGCCAGGGAGACCCGATTTCCCCATACCTCTTTTTTCTTTGTATGGAGGCTCTGTCTAGGAAAATTTCAGAAGCTGAAAACTTAGGAATGATAAAAGGTATAAAAATAGTGCACAAAGCCCCTACAATTAGTCACTTACTTTTCGCAGATGATTGTCTGCTATTTTGTAAAATAAATAAAAAATCCTGTCATAATTTAGTTAAACTTTTCAGGAATTTTGGTGCTTGCTCAGGATAGCTAATAAATCTTGCCAAATCAGGGGTCTTTTTCAGCCCCAAAACAGAAACATACATTAGAAATAAATGATAAATATTTAGGTTCCCCACTGTTCATTAATAGGTCAAAAATTGTATATTTTGAACCGTTAGTGGAAAAAATGGCTAGTAGAATGCTCACCTGGAAAGGCTCTCAGCACAACAACGCAGGGAAAACGGTAATGGTAAAAAATGTAACTACTTCCCTCTATGTGTATCAAATGAATTTCTTCAAGATACCGGTATAAATCTGCAAAAAAATATCTAAAATACAAAGGGATTATTGGTGGGGGAGAAACGAAAAAGGTTTGAGTAAAGAAGGAAAAAAATGAGTTAATCTCAAAAATTGGAAATCTATCTGCAAGGAGCATGAAGAAGGTGAGTTAGGAATTATAGATATGAAGAATTTTAACTTAGAAATGATAGCTAAGATGGGTTGGAGATTAAAAGAGAAACTTGACTCTTTTTATGCCACCCTTCTAAAGGATAAATACTACCCTGATAGTGATGTTTTACACGTCGACAGCGCACCAAAAAGGACTGACAGATGGATTTGGAAAGGCCTATTAACTGGCATAAACCAGATCAAAAAATACTGTTTCTGGGAAATTGGAAATGGAAAAAATGTGGATAATTGGGATGATTTTTGGATCCCAGACACATAACCTCCTTTGAATAAACCTCAAATTCACACCGAGGTTCTAACAAAGGTGTCACAGTTAATCTCTCCACAAAATTCATGGGACTTTAAAAAACTCAAAACATGCTTCGATGAACAAACAATAGATAAAATAAGGAAGATAACCATTAGAAGATCGAGTGGAGAAGACACTCCTCACTGGTCTCTGAATGAAAAGGGAAACTTCACTGTAAAGTCTTTGTATAAGACAATCAACTCCAGTGGAATTGTAAACACAAACTGGAAGAAGATTTGAGGTATGGATACCACTCCATCTGTAAAACACTTCATGTGGAAAGCTGCGCATGCCATTCTACCAACTAACATGAGGATGGCAGTTGTCTTACCATACATCAACAAAACTTGCAACCTATGTAAAGAGGGTCAAGAGACCCTAACTCAACTCTTCCTGGACTGTAATTTTTCATCACGGGTGTGGATGTACTTCAATCTAGATAAACAATATGTTACAAATGGTGCCACAACTTTCCATGAGTGGCTTAACGACTATTTTGAACACCAGGATATAGACAAATATGGAGTAAGCTGGCAAGTTTTGTGTAGTATTATCATTTGGTATATATGGAAAGCAAGATACAACATTACCTTTAGGAAGAAAAATCAAAACAACGCAAACATGGCAGATAGTATAACAAACTACATCAGTAACTACATGATTGTAAACAAAAAAAGGCTACAACATAATGCATTCCTTATACTACAATCGAATGGATGATGAAAATAACCAAACAACAAACAACGGAACAACCAACAACTATGACTCTGAAAATGAATATAGTTCTGTCTATGACAGATTCAGCAGCAAAAGCAGGAATTGGGCTAACACTATGTGACTATACATGTACTATCAGAGAAGCCAGAGGTCTTAATGCAGATTGCACAACATGGGAACAACTAGAAATGAAAGGGGCTGAAGCGGCATTCCGATGGGCAGCAGAATGGAGTGGACACACTATCTCGTTTAGAAGCAATTCTGAACCTATTTTACTGCTGCTGATAGGGAAGTATGCAACAACAAGGGAGCAGAGATACAGGATAAGTGCAGACTTTGATAGCTATGGATTTCACTTTAGATAGGAAGTTTAATGTAATATGGGCAGCTAAACTATCTGTTTTTTGTAACAAGTATGCAATACAACATACATGGTGTTGTAATATAGAGAAAGAGGAGAAGAAGACATAAAGTAAAGGGAGAAAGAAGAAGAGTTTTCATTAGATGTGTGTAGAATACAAGAGATTAGGCCTCTATTTATATAGATAGAAGCCTTGGTATCCAAGATATATAAACCCTAAACTTAGACACGAAGGGCATCTTAGTAAATAGACAATAGTTTATAACACATGGAAAGATGCCAGCCTCAATGCTTTATTAATCTATCTAAACATTCAAAATTGGAACGAATATGTAACCGTAATCCGAAATTCCCTTAACAGAGAACAAGGAGATTTAGTAGGAATGATATGAGGGAAACCTCTTTTTTCCAAAAAGATAAATAATAATAATAATATTGTTCTTCCCTAAAACCTAGATATAGTCTTAAATAAATATTCTCTTTTTGATTTTATTTACCGTTTATCATTTGTTGGATATGCTATCTCTTAATCGTAACTCTGTTTGGATAATTCCTTTCATATTAGATCTATTCAATAGATTGGGTTCATGTGAATTTCTTCTAAGTTACTACCTCCGTTACTAAATAATAGGCAGGTTTGTATGTAAATAATAGGCAGAATTTACATACAAACCTATCTATTATTTAGAAACGGAGGGAGTAAATATCATAGTTGCACTCATCAATGAAAACAAGATGAAAAGGATAACTATATACGATGATTTTTCTTTTTTTGAAGCATGTATATGATGATGTAATGTACTTTATATGGATTTGTTATATCTGGATCGGGAAAAAAACACAATTACTAAAGCTTAATTTGTCGGTATGGACAATCGGACTAGAAAGAACTGAAAATAAAATGTTAAGATTTGTTACATCTTAATTTTTTTCTTTATTCGCCGGTTTTGGTGAACCGACCGTCCAAAACCGGGAACCGATTTTGAACGGTTCCAACCAAACCGATTCAGATGATCTGATGGAACGGTTTTAAAAGTCTGATACCGATGGAGTGAGGTTCAGTAATTGGTTTTGCTAAAAACCGAACCGACCATTGTGCAGCCCTAGAAGGTACTGACAATTACACTAAATACGAAGGTACAACTTTATTTGCTGTTTTTAATCAAATGTGACTAAGAATGGAACTCAAAATCTCATTACAAAATTCAATCTGACAAATCAGTAAACAGAACCAAAACTTAACCAAGGGGAGAAAGAGAAAAACGCTACAGAGTAACTAAAGATCTCCAACCTCAGCAAGCATGAAAGAAGATGGTAAAATCAAGCTGCAACCTTGACATACCTTACCATGAACACCAGTTCTCAATTCACCATGACCGAAAAGCTACAGGCTTTTGGAATCCTATAAACCTTTGCTGCACCAGATAGAAAGAAAGAGATGCACAACTAATACAGAGATGAGGGTAAAAAAATATGAGAAGTGGTGATTATCTCTTTATTAGTATTTGATGTTCTCAGTATCTCCCTAGTCAATTTTGACAGATGAGAATAGGTAATGAACGAAGTAGAAGGAAATAAGGAAACCTATTGTGCCAGTAGACAACATGATTGCGATTGCCATGATCAATGAATAACCTAGGTAAAGCATAGCTGACACAGGCCCGCTCAAACTCCTAAGGTCAAATATAAGGTAATTGATGGAGTACATGAACACGTAGAGTGAGACTGAACCAGAGGCATAGAAAGCTTTCCACCACCACTGCCAATCCTCCACACAGAGGTGCATGTAGGTAAGGACAACAGAAACTTCGGCACAAACAACGACAAGCAGGACGAAGACAACTAGCAAGAACCCAAATACATAGTAGAACCTCCCAAGCCAGATGCTAGAAAGAATGAAAAACAGTTCGATGAAGAGGGTTCCGAAGGGGAGGGTGCCAGCACCAAGTACGAGAAGCCATGATGGGTATTTTCGCACAGGGATTTCTCTAGGGATCTGGTTGGTTCTCACAGGGTACTGGATGGGCTCCGCCTTTGTCCCAAAGTAGCCTCCTAAAAGGGTTAGAGGAACAGAAATACAGAACCAAAGAGAAATGAGAATAAAATACAAGGAAATGGGAATAGCACCAGTGCTCTTGCTGCCCCAAAGTATGAAGTTCAAGGCAGTAAGAATTATGAAAACAATTCCAGGGAAGAAGCACGAAACCGACCAGGAAACTGATCTCCACCCTTCTGTAGTTCCCTTGATAGTTATCCATAGTCTAACACCAACATAACCCGCAACTAGACCAAGGAAAAGATACAGAATTATCATTCCAGTCAAGAGCATTCCTCGAGATGCTGGTGACATGAATCCAAGAGCTGCAAACACGGTAGTAACAACTGCCATCCCCAAAATCTGGGTACCATCTCCAACCATCACGCAGAGTAGCTTTGAGCAATTTGGTTCTCTAAAAACATCACCCACGACAAGCTTCCACCCAGAAAGCTCCTCATTCATCTGGGCTTGCGCTTCTTTGTCCAATTCCTCGTACCTCGTCAAATCCCTCCTCACTGTCCTTAGAAAAATAACAAAGACGATCCCAGCCAAAAAGAAGATTACCATCAACGAGTTCATGATTGAGAACCAGTGCACCCGTGCACCCTCCATCTTCAAGTAAGCATCCCATCGTGAAGGCCATCTAATATCACTTTTCACAAATTCAACTTCATAAGTAAATGAAACTCGCTCTTGTTCCCTGATAATCTGAGATTTTTCAAGATCAACAGGGCAGTTGACAGGGTCAACAGTGTCGTACATCTTCAGCTTTGACATCGCCTCAGGGTCACGTTTCACACTGCAAGGAACAACTTCGAACCCAACTATCTCATACCCATTTAACTTCTTTTCAGATTCTTGAACCACAGCCATGGTTTCATCTCCAGTACCAAGTACCTGCACACCTGTTCCTTCGTACTCATGAACCAAAACCTTAAATTTCAAATGATTTACAATATAGTCTTCACTACTTTGAGGTGGAGCATAACCAACAGGGTACCCTGTCCATTGAATGTTGATCCCATTTTGCTTGGCATACCTCATTGCAGGCAAATTGTCGAGGATCATATTCACCTGGTACAGATCACGAGTTCGCTGTTTTAGGAGCTTTACCTCGTTCTCATTTAACGGGTTGGTTGTGCATAGGTAAAGCGACTCATTCCTATTCATATTGAACCGATAAGGGGAGTTATCAATTTGATCTCCCATAAGGAGTTCCCCCAAATTTTCTGCACTCTTCTTAATCCCTCCCTCAGGCTTGCAGTAAGGAAGACTGTAATAGCTGAAAGGAAGCTCTGTTTCTATTGAAGTCAAAGAATTCACTTTTCCAAATATCGATTCTCCTGGTGTGTATGTGTGCATATAACTGCCAGGCAGATAAAACCCATTGCACACACTCGCCAACAGAATAATAATGAGTGCACAGAAATGGGTTGAAGAAATTTTCCTTTGAACAGCCATTGTAAGAAGATAAAAAAGAGTTCCTAGGTCTAACAGAGATTCAAGTGCATTATCATAAAAAATGCCAGATCTGGATCACTAATAGAAATGAAATCAAAAGCCAGACTATGTTAGCTGCTTCAATATCCAACTTGAGTAAAGTCCCAAGGAAAAAATATAAGTTGCTTAGAATTTACTAATCTCTTGAAAACAGACTTCACAGTAATCAAATCAAATCACCTATCGAATTGTTCCAGATATGCTTTCCAGTACAGATCCGCGAAACAAAAATAAGCTTCTCCACTAAATAGTCCAAGATCTTCAGATCTACAAAACGCAATGGTAAAATTCGAAATCAGTTTTTTAAAACTTCTTCCAGAGATTCATTGAACGGATTAAACCAAACAGATCCCTGGTAAACCTCATTCAAGAAATTATACAACATAAGCATTTCTAAAAGATTGAGAATAACAAATCCAAACTGAAACTATCAAATGTAATTCGCAGTCCAAACACTAAATTTGAGGATTGAAATTACAGAAGAATGAATACCCGATAGGTTGAGAAATGATGATATCCCGTTTCCAGGTGATTCCACAAAATCTTCTTATGGACTGAATTTTGAAGAGGAGAGCACAATGTGAAAATCTAATATAACTTGGAAACTGAATTCTGAAGGAACTGAAAAGGAATGGAAAAGCTCTACGTTTTTGTAGCCCTTTCTAGGGTTCGTAAAATGAATACAGTGTGTGTCACTCTACTAACTATAAAAACCTGTCTAGACCCACTAAATTATTCAAATTGTTGATACACCCCCACCACACTTTAATTTAGAACCCATAATCGGGGGATATGCAGATTATCCGAGGGACGTGAAGTGAACTATTTTTTCCATCCAAGTTATCCTTCGAAAGGGTGTCTTAAAAGTATAAAAAGTCCAAGTTACCCTTTTCATATATATATATATATATATATTTTGTTATTCATCAACAATAAGAGAGGATTATAAGAAACTGGTTGGAATCCTACCAACAAGCTGGTTCCAATACCTTTTTGTATCACAATCCTTAATCTCTGAAAAAGAAATTACATTTCTTTACATTAACATCAAACCTAGACAAAGATAATTATGCAGTCTCTTCAAAAACTAGACTGTGTCATCGCCAAGTTCATCAAACGTAGAGAAAGCCAAAGTGCCAAAAGCATAACCTTGAGCCAAGCATTTATCAGAATATTTTGTATTTTTGCGCATGATGGCATTGCTCAAAGCTAAACCAGGATGGAGAGCACGAACTCCTCCACCAGTGAAGGGAGAGAGCGTCGTTGCATCTAAGCACATATCGAGACCATTGTCCCAATTGTAAACCAAAATGTCTGCAGGTCGTAAAGTACTGCCATCATTAAACATGAAACCCGGGGAAACTTCTTTCCTAGCTGGTACACCAGCACAGAAGCACATATCAGCAATAGCATCTCGAAGAAGGTCATGCTGAAATTTAAGCCCTACCTCATGGGAACAATGCAAGGCATGATCCCATAATAATCTATGTCATGGTTACAGAATGCGCATTGGCTATCCGCGGTGAATAATAGGATGTCCAAGCGGTAGCACAAAACAACACTAAATTGTCGTGTCCTTGCCCTGTGATTCAGACCGTCAATAGGCAGATCTTTGAGAAAATCTTGAACATGGATAAAATTATTGCATTTCCAGAGAGCACTATCACGTGGAGACATATAAAATTTTATCGGCATCTCCCTCACGACAACCTCGAAATATTTAACTGTCAGAGACTTCATGGGATGAGGGGAAGTAAGATCGACATTGGCATCAGGGCACACATTGGTAAACAATTCAACCGCTCGCGGCATATCGAGATCAAGACCTTGTAGAGAAGTGTTGTGCAAAATAATAGACTGGAGAGAATGTGTTTTTATACAAGATGCCAAGTAACAATAATGCATATCATCCACCATGAAGTACTAGCCCAACCCACCAAGACCGAGTGGTAGAGAAGCTAGCCGATGTTGTAACAGTCCTATGACCATCATTCGCAACAATATGATGCAAGTGCAGGGCTAAATGGGAGTTGAAAGCAGCTTGCACCTCAGTTAAGTGCTTAGGCAAAGTAGTTTTCATAGAAAAATAAAGCTTAGAAAACCCCGCGTAACTTCTCAACATGCGTAACTCATACTGAGGATCGTCCAATTTCTTCACATCATCCATCATCTCGTCAGTTTTGTGAACTCTTTACTTGACCAGATTACTGTAAAAATCATGGTCGAGACTTACAAGCCCCCCAAGCAATTTAACCCCTTTAACCGGTCTACTAACCTGGGAAGGAAAGGTATCACCACACCGTATATCCATTTTTAGCCAGAAAATCTCGGTCTTAGTGATGTTAAGATGAAGACCCAGCTTGCCCCCCTCAGACTGAATAATGTTAAAAGCTTTAGAGACCATCAGAGTATCCCCAATAATTGTCTCGTCGTCCAAGTACCAAGCCTGTAGGTCAAAATTACATTGATCATCAATTTTCTTAATCGAGGGATGTAAGGTGAGTACAAATAGGAGGGATCCAAGAGGATCACCCTGTTGAACTCCTTGGGCAGACGACAAAGTTGATTCATTGTAATATAACATAGGAAGCTTAGAGTAGCAGAACACCACTCATTTTAAAATGGAATGGCAGTGAGTTCTAACTTCTTGAAGCATTGTCGTCCTGTTGACCAAGTTGAAAACATTCTTAAAATTCACAAGCAACATGGTCATGGCCTGAGAATTATCTTTATCCCTGGCGAGCCTATTGACCGAGTACGGGATGGCTTTCCTACCACAATGTACCCTACGCAAAACTGAAAATATTCAAGGTACTGATGCGTGTCGTAACCACAACAAATTAATTAATATTTTACTACCTAATTAACAAGTTATATAGTGTAATCAAGTTCGTTCCCACGAGGAGCAAGAGGTTTTAGTTGTAAGATTGTCACAAAAAGGGGGTTTTCTTGTTTTAAGTTTGCAAAAAGAAAGTAAACAAAGTAATCAAAAGTGTATGTTCAAATCAATAAGGGAAATTAGATCAAGGAATCGTTCTTCGTTGCAAAATAATGATTAAAGTTATGTTCTTGTCTACTTTTAATTAGTCACAGATTTTCATCAACCGTGGGTTAACAGGTTCGCTTAGCTAACCCCAAAATTCCTCTTTTCACTGAGTAACAGGTCCGCTTAGTTATCAGATTCGATTCTAAAAAACCACCTTGAGGTTAGCTTATAAGATGTAATTCATGAACGCATTAAGATTTATGAATTTAGGTTTGATACCAGTAGTTAAACTCGGTTCGCTCGGTCCACTTTCTAGCGTTGTTTTTACACACAATTGCTCCACGGAATCCCTCCGCGAGGTCTTGTGTTTTCTAATTGTGTAATGAATTATTCAACAACTACGTATATCCTAATCACTACTAGATTCAGATCAATCAACAAATCAATTTAGTTGGCCACCTAAACAATCTATCTATCAAGCATAAACATTAATATTAGTAAAAACAAACGAAAATCATGTGAAAACTTAGAAGTAGATTTAAAACAAAAACTCAAATCATGCTAAGAACTAGGAATTCATCATCGATCAATAAGAAAATTAGCTACTCATGTTTTTGAAATTCACACCAATAACTAAAAGAAGAATTTTGAAATTCACACAAATAATTAAAGCAAGAAAAAATGTTAAAAGCAAGCAAAAACAAAAGTGTTGTGTGTGTAGAGGTGTATAAAAAGTATGTAGGTCTAGAGAAAAGTAGATAACTTCTCTATTTATAGGCTTCAATATGCTTGCAATCTTCTTAGGATTAGGATCCTTTTCCCATTCAATCTCCAAGTCCTTGTCTTTGTAAAATTCCTTCACTTCCCTTCCAAATACAATCTCAAGTCGAATTCCACATCCAATTCCAAATCCAAGTCTTCACTCCCCATGAGAAAAGCTCACACAAAATTCTGTTATTTTGTATCACCGAAAAATCACTGGTTTCACCGGAATCCGTCCAGAAAGCTCTCTGTCGGTCATCTGAATTCTCTTCTCTGATAACGAAATATTCTGTCACGATACCGTCAGAGTTAACAGACAAGACATTCAATCGTTAGTCAATGGGTCAAGGGGATAGTCAATCAGTTTGAGTTAGCTGCCTTATTTAGAGCTCAATTGGCTTACTCGGCTGACTTACCGAGTTAGGTTTAGTGTTATCACTTGAAAAGTCTATTTCTACTCTATCTCCTATATTGAGACATAAGTCGTGTTACGGTATAGTTTTCTATTATACACATTTGAGATTTTGAGCTGAGTTTAACTCGCTTACATATTTCTCGAAATATGTGTTGGCAAACTTTCGCTTCGACCAAGTTCATCTTATATTCTTGACAGTCAAAAGATGATCATGTGAAAATTTCCGAGTAACATCTTACATAGTTTGTGTGATACAATCATTTTGTGTAGACTTGGAATATTTCGTTACGATTATTTCAGTAACTTGAAAATTGCTTTGATGTTAATAGTTTGTGAAAACGTCGATTGTCTTCCGCTAAGAAAGTTTCAATGATTGAAATAAGAGTTTAGTACACTTAACCATTATTGGATATGACATGTTTTGTACTCTTGCACATATGTAATCCATATCCGGTAACCATAGTATGATTACCCGTATGCGTACCTGTTGGCTTGAGAAATCTGGGAACCTAAGTATGCGTACTCGTCCGCGTACTGGCATAAAGTTCACGTCCGAATATTTCTGCTGGGATTGAAAGTATGCGTACCCGTTTGCGTACTGGCGAAACCCAATCTTGGTCCGGGTATTTCAAGTATGCATACCCATTTGCATACTTGAAGGTTAAAGTTCTAAAATCGGTTATGTACATGAACTTAAACATTTATATAATAAGGAATGCAATCTTTGTAAACCGTGGCTATAATATTCATGAATTGATTCGACTGAATCAAACCGATTTTGCTTCAATTGTGTTCTTGTATACTTTTATGAGAATATAGCAATTGAGAAACTCTTTAACTAGTTTCATTTTAGTCATTTGAACTAGTCATGTTTAAGATGAATAAGGTTGATATGAGAGTGTTCATATGGCTACCTTCGGTTAACTATTGTTGAGCCAACACGGTGTACACGTTTAGGTACGGTTACATAAACCTAAATGAGGGTACATTTCATTTACGTGTAACAAGCTAAGTTCGATCTAACGGTTTAAAGATATTAGCTTGGTTGAATAAGGTTTTTCATCTAACGGTGAATATTGAATGCTTTGTTACCAAGGTAACCTAGATTGCAAAGCCTGATTTGAAAACTATATAAAGGAGAACTCTAACAACTGGGAAACCTAATCCCTACACCTCTTGTGTGTTACTAGTTGCATAACTAGAGTCGATTCTCCTTTAACCTTAGGTTTCTCACGGTACCCTGTAAGTTAATGACTTGAAGACTTCATTAGGATTGTGAAGCCAGAGCCAACTATTTTCTATGTAGTTGCGTGTTCTGATCTTGTTCGATTCTAGCGTCTGAGTGCTATCTTTTCTAAGATTTGCTCGATATTTAATCTCCGATAGGCAAGATAAAAAGTAATCACAAACACCTTCGTCTCATCGTTTGTGATTCCACAATATCTTGTTTCGCTTACATACGATTTAGATTACAGTGAGGTGATTGATAATACTATGTGTTAGAGCACTGCTCGGTCGAACTCGCATGCGTTGCTATCTCAAGCACGTTTGTCAATGTTAGTGATCAAAACTATAAGTCTTGATTTCTAGCCTATTTATAGATGTATCGGACTAGGACATAGATTGTGTGGTTGAGCTTAGTTTTCACGGCGTTCATCATTTGAAGACGAAGAACTATTAAGGGGAGCTTGTGGAACTTCACTGAAAAAAGGTATGTAGAGACTTAAACTCATCTATCACTTGGAAAGTCTATTTCTACTCTATCTCCTATATTGAGACATAAGTCGTATTACGATATAGTTTTCTATATACACATTTGAGATTTCGAGATGAGTTTATCTCACTTACATATTTCTTGAAATATGTGTTGGAAAGCTTTCGCTTCGACCAAGTTCATCTAATATCATGTGAAAATTACCGAATAACATCTTACATGGTTTGTGTGATACAATCATTTGGTGTTGCCTTGGAATATTTCGTAATGCTTATTTCAACACCCGTTTGCATACTTGAAGATTAAAGTTCTAAAATCGGTTTTAATCATGAACATAAATATTTATATAATAACGAATACAATATTTGCAAACAGTGGATATAATGTTCATGATTGATTCGAGTGAGTCAAACCGATTTTGCTTCAATTGTGTTCTTATATAATTCTATGATAATATAACAATTGAACAACTCTTTAACTAGTTTCATTTGAGTCATTTGGGAAACCTAATCCCTACACCTCCTGTGTGTTACTAGTTGCATAACTGGAGTCAATTTTCCTTTAACCTTAGGTTTCTGTCGAGACCCTGTAGGTTAACGACTTCAAAGACTTCATTGGGATTGTGAAGCCTGACCCACATATTTTCTTTGTAGTTGCGTGTTCTGATCTTGCACGATTCTATCGTATTGAGTACAATTAAAATAATTGACTCGAGATTAATTTCTCTGATAGGCAAGATAAAAGTAATCACAAACATCTTCGTCTCATCGTTTGTGATTCCACAATCTCTTGTTTTGCTAGTCGATTCAGATTATCGTGAGGTGATTGATAATACTAGGTTGTTCTTAGGGAATATAAGTCCGGTTTATCAATTGGTTCCTGTTCACCTTGATTTATCAAAAGACGAAACAAAAACTCCTGGGTATTTCTGTAGGAGACAGATTTATTCAATCTATAGACTTTTCTATGTGAGACAGATTTTTTTATCAAGTCTTTGACTTTGGGGCGTAGCAACGCAACTGTACGTTGAATCAGTGTGAGATTGATTAGGGTTCAACTACAGTCCAGTCCGAAATTAATTGGTAGGAGGCTAGAATCTGTATCGGCTTAATACAGTGTGGTGTTCATTCTGGACTAGGTCCCGTGGTTTTTCTGCATTTGCGGTTTCCTCGTTAACAAAATTCTAGTGTCTGTGTTATTTCTTTTCCGCATTATATTTTGTTTTACAATTGAAATATCACAGGTTGTGCGTTAAGATCAATCAATTATAATATTCAACTTTGCTTGTTGATTTACATTGATTGACACTTGAACATTGGTCTTTGGTACCGTTCAAGTAACTCCTCTTATATTCAATCAGGCTCGCAGATTTCTATTTGATGATTGCGGATTGAATTAACAGTTGGAGATATTAATCTCTTTGATATACTTTACTCTATATTGAGTCTGACTGTTTAGTTGATTCTCTAGAAAGTGTATTGGAGTTAGTCCTCTCAGATTGCCAAACGAATTGTTGGGTGTGTGATAAACACGTAAGTGCGATACATTTACACCCATAACTGCATTATCTAGGACTCATTATTTTAATAATAATATTGTTTTAAGGCTTTTGTAGGAAATACAAGTAAATTTGGTAACCCGAAGAATAAAACGGCTGAAATTAGACTTATGCACGTATTTGACCAATCAGAGCCGGTCAAAGAAATATGGACGGTCGTGGCTAATGGAATGAGATTAGGCTTCGAATTAATTGGGCATAATATTTTGTTCGTGGTGGAATTACAAGAATATGGCGACATTAATTAACTTCATTTCTACTTACTATACTGGTTTTGTTTCCATTTCATTTCTTTAGTGGATTATACAATGCATGGAATGTGATTTACTACTGAGTACTAAATGTGGAAGATCTTTCAAGAGAGTATATAAAGAAATGGAAAAAGTCACGTGAAAGATGCTTTAAGATACGATTCAAATGGGTAAAGTGACGACAAAAGATATATACATTCCTTATTTATGATATTTTGGATGTGTAATAATATCTTTGGAATTTTGGGAAGTAGACAGTGGTTATATAATTGGAGTGTCAACCATGTAACAAGGGGGGTTTCTGGTGGCTACGATGGAGGTTCAGTCTGGGGGAGTTTTGGAGACGGTGTTTTTCTTTTGGTTGTCATTGGAGAAGCAAGTAACAAGGGGGGAAGAAAGCGATTATTTCTGGGTGATGACGGTGATATCGATTTATTATCTCTTACCCATTTAATTTATTTTTATGGATTTTGAGAAATCCATTTCTATGGTGTGCTAAATTTTGTAACTAGGATTCATGGAGAAAGCTACTTTGAGTATAGACCATTATGAAATAAATTGGAGTTATCTTGGTATTAGGCTATAAAAATGAATCTTGAAGTCTATAATTTTGTTTATTGATTTTATTAGATATGAGCTGTTGCACACCGGCTTTGTATGATACATTGGCTTAAATTCATAAATTCATACGATTTGCAATTGTATTTGTTAGTATTTGATAATTCATGCTTAGGTTAATTCTTTTGATGGGTTATGCTTAGACGAAGCAAATAATAATTGTGAATCTATAAACTATGTTTTTGATAATTCTCTCGTCATTATAATTTGATAGGTCATGCTTAGAAATTTGATGGGCTATACTTAGGAGATGCGAGATTATGATCGGAAATTATAACAATCCTAGGTGTTGCAATATAACAAAGCTATAAACACATATTTAGAATTAGAGTTATTTTCGGTGCATAATTATAAATAGTAGTGGAATCCATAGACCCTGGTTACCGACTCTTTCTCATTGCATTTTATTAATCTTCTTTTGTTTTCGTTCTTTTTAAATCTTTAATTCCATAAATCTCAAAAATATCATTTCTGATTAGTCGATTAGGAATATTGGTTACGGTATTTTCCACCGCTCCCTGTGGGAAAGACCCGTACTTTCCTCTGTCTACATTGTAGACACCGTGCAATTGCGGTTATATACATATAGGTATCTCCGGATCCTATCAATTTTTGGCGCCGCTGCCGGGGAGCGGTTGAGGAATATTGTAATTGGTATTTTGTACATAGTTATTATTTTTTTATTATTTTTTTTTTTGTACATAGCTTTTTTTATTTATTTTTTTTTCTTTTAGTTCTTTTTAGGTAGCTTATTTGATTTTTCTTAGGTACCTTAGTCTGAAGAGCGGCGATTGGAGTCAACAACATGCCTAAAGTAAGTACTTGATATTCTCGCAAAGCTTTTGCAAGGTGAGTTATTGGGAAAATTTTACTTTGTATTATGGTTTCCGGTGAATTGACTTCTTTTATAGCTTTTTGGAATCTTACCAAAAGAGCTGAGACTGCAGAGGAGTCATCTGATATTTCACATGAGGAGTATGCATATGCACCTTCTCATTACCAGGAATCTGCCAAGTGTGTAAATAATGATTGGAATTATTCTCATAGGTATGATCACTCCGGATTTTGTGAAGGTTATGACCATTACCAATCTTACCCTGATTATGAGCCAAAATGTGTTGATTCCAATAATTATTCACACATTTCTCCGTTACAGTATGAGAGAGATGATCAATCTTACCGTGACCCATCTGCATCACAACTATCTTTGTTAGAACGCCTCAATATTGAAATTGCTAAGCAGACCAAAGCTAATGAGTTATTTTTTGCCGAGCTTGGTAAAAGCCATGATTATATTGCTCAACTTGCTAAAAAAATGCTTTATCGATTGCTCAACTAACAAGTCGGTAAAAGATTGTGGTCTTACCAAGGACACAAGTTTTAATTTTTCTAGTACTCTTGATATTTATGATGAAACCGCTTTAGATAATGAATCAATGTGTATGGAGAATGATGATGAACTTGATAGTTGTGATCATAGGAATAGAGACATTGTCATACCAAGTGAAGGTGGTGTATTTAGTCCAACTCCTGATCGTGTTTATGATCATTCGCCTATTCAAAAGGATGAGTTTAGGACTGAGGACACCATTCTTTTAGATGGTGGGACATATCAGTTCTATAACAATGATGCTTATGAAGAATGTGTTAATTCCAAAGAAACTATAGTTAAGTCTAACGACTTAGAGACATTACACTCTATCTATAAGGTTTCTTTTAATCATCTTTATTGTGATATTCCTATTGATTCCTTGGTTGATGATGATTTAGTACAGGTTTTCAAACCTAATGGAGAAACTAATATACCTAGAATTGTTAGCACAACTTTTCGGAAGATTCCTAATTTTGGATTAGAATTGCGTGCTTCTTCAGTATTACTAGATTATTTTGCACCTCGTGACTTCTCTTTACCTGTGCATGTCTCCCAAATGGTTTCAGTTCCCACCCACAGTGAACCACTTGGGTGGGTAATTCTTGTTACTGACGATTTATCCTTTGCAAAAACAAGGTATGTGGGCAGCTCTTTCCTTTTTACAATCTCTATATCTTTACGTTGCTACAACGAAGATCTGAGGTTATTACTGGTTGTATATATTGTTCCAGTAGGTAATTCTATTTTCTTATTTTATTTTTATTTGTTTATTGTCGCATATTATGAATTTCCCATCTTAAATTTTATGTTGGATGACTCAATTACATTGAGGACAATGTAATGTTTAAGTGTGGGGGAGTGGTTAACTTTTTCTTTTTTCTTTTTCAGGAATTTTCTTGCAAATTATGACCAGCTGTGGAGCGGGTCTATTATAGGTTTGCAGGTATATTATGACCAGCTGTGTAGCGGGTCTAAAAAAAAAGATGATCAGCTGTGTAGCTGGCCTTAAAAAAATATATATATATCATCATGGTTTTTAGGGTTATGACCAGCGGTGTAGCGGGTCTAAAAAAAAGATGATCAGCTATATAGCGGGTCTTAAAGAAATATATCATCATGGTTTTTAGGGTTATGACCAGCTGTGTAGCGGGTCTAAAAAAAAAAGATGATCAGCTGTGTAGCGGGTCTTAAAAAAATAATAAAAAAATATATCATCATGGTTTTTAGGATTATGACCAGCTGTGTGGCGGGTCTTGTGTATGGTATTTTCTATGACCAGCTGTGTAGCGGGTCTTGGTATGGTATTTCAAATTTTCATTTTATGACCAGCTGTGTAGCGGGTCTAACTCTTTCTTATGATATGACTAGCTGTGCAGCGGGTCAATTTTTTTGTTTTGCTCGGGACTAGCAAAATGCAAGTGTGGGGGAATTGATAAGCACATAACTGCGATACATTTACACCCATAACTGCATTATCTAGGACTCATTATTTTACTAATAATATTGTTTTAAGGCTTTTGTAGGAAATACAAGTAAATTTGGTAACTCGAAGAATAAAACGGCTGAAATTAGATTTATGCGCGTATTTGACCAATCATAGCCGGTCAAAAAAATATAGACGGTCGTGGCTAATGGAATGAGATTAGGCTTCGAATTAATTGGGCATAATATTTTGTTCGTGGTGGAATTACAAGAATATGGCGACATTAATTAACTTCATTTCTACTTACTATACTGGTTTTGTTTCCATTTCATTTCTTTAGTGGATTATACAATGCATGGAATGTGATTTACTACTGAGTACTAAATGTGGAAGATCTTTCAAGAGAGTATATAAAGAAATGGAAAAAGTCACGTGAAAGATGCTTTAAGATACGATTCAAATGGGTAAAGTGACGACAAAAGATATATACATTCCTTATTTATGATATTTTGGACGTGTAATAATATCTTTGGAATTTTGGGAAGTAAACGGTGGTTATATAATTGGAGTGTCAACCATGTAACAAAGGGGGTTTCTGGTGGCTACGGTGGAGGTTCGGTCTGGGGGAGTTTTGGAGACGGTGTTTTTCTTTTGGCTGTCATTGGAGAAGCAAGTAACAAGGGGGGAAGAAAGCGATTATTTTCGGGTGACGACGGTGATATCGGTTTATTATCTCTTACCCATTTAATTTATTTTTATGGATTTTGAGAAATCCATTTCTATGGTGTGCTAAATTCTGTAACTAGGGTTCATGGAGAAAGCTACTTTGAGTATAGACCATTATGAAATAAATTGGAGTTATCTTGGTATTAGGCTATAAAAATGAATCTTGAAGTCTATAATTTTGTTTGTTGATTTTATTAGAACATGAGTTGTTGAACACCGGCTTTGTATGATACATTGGCCTAAATTCATAAATTCATATAGTTTGCAATTGTATTTGTTAGTATTTGATAATTCATGCTTAGGTTAATTCTTTTGATGGGTTATGCTTAGACGAAGCAAATAATAATTGCGAATCTATAAACTATGTTTTTGATAATTATCTCGTCATTATAATTTGATAGGTCATGCTTAGAAATTTGATGGGCTATACTTAGGAGATGCGAGTTTATGATCGGAAATTATAACAATCATAGGTGTTGCAATAGAAAAAAGCTATAAACACATATTTAGAATTAGAGTTATTTTCGGTGCATAATTATAAATAGTAGTGGAATCCATAGACCATGGTTACCGACTCCTTCTCATTGAATTTTATTAATCTTCTTTTGTTTTCGTTCTTTTTAAATCCTTAATTCCATAAATCTCAAAAATATCATTTCTGGTTAGTCGATTAGGAATATTGGTTACGGTATTTTCCACCGCTCCCTGTGGGAACGACCCGTACTTGCCTCTGTCTACATTGTAGACACCGTGCGATTGCGGTTATATACATATAGGTATCTCCGGATCCTATCAGTGTGTTTAGCATTTTCAATCGGTTTCAGAGCAGGCAAACACATTAAAGACCTCATATGTCTGTGTTCGTAGCGATCTGATATGACATAAGTGCTATCTCAATAAATGCACCACCAGATCCATGGATTCCAGAAGTTGCTTCCATGTCTGATTTAATTAAATCCGTAGAAGAAATTATGTCTAAACCTCCACCAGGTTTAAAATTCTTTGAAGTTTTTTCAGGAATTGAAAAGAAACTTGAAAGCCTATATTCTGATGTTGATCTATACCTCCAGAATGAACAAGAATATCTTGACAGGCTAAATCAAGTTATGATGAATAATATTCATGTTGAGTTTGATATTGATTTGTTAATCAGTAAGAGCAATGCTCCTCCTCTGTGTAATCCAAACATTTGTAACAAACTAAACGATTTACAAAAGGAGTTTAAATTTCGGACATCTGAGTATATCACCTTAAAGCATGAATTGATTCAGTGCTCAATTCCTGACACTTCCTATCAAGATGGTAGTATTGTCTTCTTTCATGAAGAAGCTAGGACGTCTCTTTTTAGCAAAAGAGTTTCCCTTCACAGTACTAAAAACTATCTGTTGAAACTGTTCTTTATAAGTTGGAAAACAGGAAATCAGAAACTCAATTTTCTCTGGGTTGTCTTGAAGTTCCTTGATAAACATATAAAAACAATGTTCCGGGTTTCTCTCGTTTTTGAAGTTTGTAAGAGTTGTTGGAAAGAAACCCTTTCCTGGTGTCATGGCACTCAAGACTAGTTCACACTGTGTTGGTGTCCACATGTCTCAGCTCAAGAGGTCTATTTTTTGAGTCTCCACTCTAAATATATTATTTTGGTTATTTAAACGAGTCCCTCTTGCACACGTGTGGCTCACACTACTTGAACTCGGTTCCCGTACGTTTTAATCCTATTCCATAACACACCCAAACCAGCTCAAGTCCACCACTTGACACATTTAAAGAGAAGATTCTCTTTGGTTTCTTCTCCTTCTTCTTCTTCTTCATCTCTTTTCATTCGCAAACGAAGAAGAAATCAACTGTTCACGAACTGCTGATCCCCTTAACCTCAATTCTCAACTGTTTTGGTCATTCTTAGGCTCTTATTTCTCACAACAAGAAATTACATCACGGGTTGGCACTTGTTTCTTGTTTCATTGCAGTTACGGAAGTCTACTATTTGCATCAGTTCATGTAAAAGCTCAAAACAATCGTACCATGTTCCAGTACACCTCTTGTGCAGCCGTTCGGGTACCCAAGTAAGTTTTTTCCTTTCTCTTCCGTTGCATCTATGACACATAGGAGGCAAACTAATCAGGGTGAAAACTCAAAAGGTCAAGATAGGGATGAATCTATCTATGATCCTAGTATACGTGCTAGGTTTGTCAACCCCGCAACTCGTATCCTCTATTTGGAGTATAAGAACAAACAACCAATCTTTGAAAGATACTATAATGAATCAGAGATTTAGGTACATGGTTTAACTGATTTTTTTCAAAAAACACACATGGGGCGTCATTCACAAACCATTAGGAACAGCTCGTATTGAGATGATTGCACAGTTTTATGCTAATATTCATGATCCAGACCCAGCCAATTGCATGTTTAACTCTATGGTAGGTGGTATTACTTTCACTGTGGATCGTTATGTTATTGCATATCTGCTAGATTTAAATCATGTTGGTAATGCTCGATTTCCTCCTCATGAGAATGAAAGATTGACTCCTCAAGTGATGTCAAACCGTCTCTTCAATAGAGATGTCTCTCGGAGAGATGGAAAGATCTTTGTTGGAGGTGCTGAATTGTTCCTCAAAGTCGCTGCAAAACTTATTATGGACAATACGATGCCAAGCACTATTAACAACAAGCTCTGGACAAGGTCTCTTGCTGAATTTTGTTATATTGTTGAAGAGAGAGAAGTTGATTTTTGTGGCCTTATTGTTAATCAGATGATAAGTATGAAACAGACTTCAAAGAGAACTCCAGGATTTCCTTGTCTCATTTCAAGGATTTGTAGTCACTTCTACTAATTATGGAACTGATATTGGTGGTCCAAAGGTTCTCAGTAAGGCTTGCATCAAAAAGATGAAGCTATCTTCAACCAGTACCCCGACAAGTACCTCTACAGCTACAAACTCTGAACTTGCTTGCCTTCAAGATGAAGTTGACTACAAGAAAGAGCAGTTGAGTATGTTGAAGCAGAAGATCCAAATCTAATCGAGAAGTTTTATGAAATTGCTAGAGATTATTATGGGAGGAGAGACTGATTTATGTGTTAGTGACTCTACTATTTCTTTATCTGTTAAACTTCTTATTGACATTAATTTTTGTAATAACTTTTATGGTATTTTAGCTTTGAATGGTTTTATCCTTCAGTTAAAATTTGCTAAATATGAAAAGTCATAAGAAGTACAAATGAATCTTTTTCAAAAGTTATCTCTATTATGTCGGTATGAAAGTATTGATAAAAGATAGAATGAACTTTTGACTTACAAAAGTTAAAGCCTTTTATGTCATTATTAATTTGATAGAAGAAAGGATAAAACTTTTGTTTACAAGGATTATGTCTATTGTATGTCATTGTTAAAATAGTGATGAAAAATAGAATGAATCCTTGTATATTCTGTAGTATTGGTCGATCTTCGATCCACATTTTTGTGCACATACTGTGTTGCTCTGTAAGTTCTCTTATGTCGAGCATGATCAATTGAATTGATCATTTTTGTGGTTGATTAAATTGAGATTTTTTGGATATAAATTCATGTTTTCATGTGATTTGGTTATGTCCAAAGAAATCCTTCTTTTCTTGTAAAAGCAAGGTCGCCTTTGTTGTTCTTTCGAGAATGACATTTTATGGGGGAGAGTTCTTAATTGAACTTGTGCTTAATTGCCAAATCTTTGTGGGGAGTGCGGCTATGGAATATTATGGGGGTTATCTTGTATCCTTATAAACTCCTTGATGAATGCATTTAGTGTCGGCTTTATGATTGCATCTAAATAAGTTGGTATGCTATTCTCTTTTGGTCATGAAGTATCTCTATGAAAATTTCATGAATATCCCACTAGTTTTCGTACCTTTGCCAATTTATATTGACTAAAATGGGGAGAATTAATGTGTAGTTTCATACTACAAATACATATGGTTTACGGATCATTATGTATGGGGGAGTGGTTTTCATGTTGAGATGAAGTATTGACTAAGGGGGAGTCATACATATCACCATAGTATTGTTGTCAAAGTTGTGATACAATTGAACTTTGATGCTGTGTAATGATACCATGACACTGTATAACAATGATTGTGAGCATTTGTTTTCTCATTGTTATCGCTACGGATCTTCAACAACTATGATGCTGAGTTGAACACGTTTAAAATCATGGAGTACTTGGAAGTGACGAAGTTTTCGGGTCATGTTGAAGATTCCAAGGAGATCAAACATTTGAATGAGAAGCTACAAATTTTTATTTATTTTGTAATCCATATGTATTGATAGTTTTGTCACTAAAATTGACAAAGAGGGAGATTGTTAGAGCACTTCTCGGTCGAACTCGCATGCATTGTTATCTCAAGCATGTTTGTCAATGTTAGTGATTAAAACTATAAGTCTTGATTTCTAGCCTATATATAGATGTCTCGGACTAGGACAAAGATTGTGTAGTTGAGCTTAGTTTTCACGGCGTTTATCATTTGAAGACGAAGAACTACTAAGGGGATCTTGTGGAACTTCATCAACAAAAGGTATGTGGAGACTTAAACTCATCTATCACTTGGAAAGTATATTTCTACTATATCTCCTATATTGAGACATAAGTCGTATTACGATATAGTTTTCTATATACACATTTGAGATTTCAAGTTGAGTTAATCTCGCTCACATATTTTTCGAAATATGTGTTGGCAAGGTTTCGCTTCGACCAAGATCATCTTATATCATGTGAAAATTATCGAATAATATCTTACATGGATTATGTGATACAATCATTTGGTCTTGCCTTGGAATGTTTCGTAATGATTATTTCAATAACTTGAAAATTGCTTTGATGCTAATAGTGTGTGAAAACGGCTATTGTCATCCTCTAAGAAAGTTTCAATGATTGAAACAAGAGTTTAGAACACTTAACCATTATTGTATATGTCATGTTGTGCACTCTTGCACATATGTAATCCATGTCCGGGAACCATAGTATGCGCACCCGTATGTGTACCTGTTGGTTTGAGAAATCCGGAACCTAAGTATGCGTACCCGTTTGTGTACTGTCATACAGGTTCATGTCCGAGAATTTATGCTGGGATTTGAAGTTCGCCCACCCGTTTTCGTACTGACGTAACTCAATCTTAGTCCGGGTATTTCAAGTATGCGTACCCGTTTGCATACTTGAAGGTTAAAGTTCTAAAATCGGTTTTAAACATGAACATAAACATTTATGTAATAAGGAATGCAATCTTTGCAAACGTTGGCTATAATGTGCATGATTGATTCGAGTGAATCAAACCGATTTTGCTTCAATTGTGTTATTGTATAATTCTATGTGAACATAGCAATTGAACAACTCTTTAACTAGTTTCATTTTAGTCATTTGACCTAGTTATGGTTAAGATGAATAAGGTTGATATGAGAGTAATCATATGGCTAACCTTGGTAAACTATTTGTGAACCAACATGGTGTACACGTTTAGGTACGGTTACATAAACCTAAATGAGGGTACATTTTTTATTTGTGTGTAACAATCTAAGCTCGATCTAACGGTTGAAAGATATTAGCTTGGTTGAATCAGGTTTTTCATCTGACGGTGAATATTGAATGCTTTGTTACCAAGGTAACTTGGATTGCAAACCCTGATTTGAAAACTATATAAAGGATAACTCTAACAACTAGGAAACCTAATCCCCACACCTCTTGTGTGTTATTAGTTGCATAACTAGAGTCGATTCTCCTTTAACCTTAGGTTTCTATCGAGACCCTGTAGGTTAACGACTTTAAAGACTTCATTAGGATTGTGAAGCCAGACCCAAATATTTTCTTTGTAGTTGCTTTTTCTGATCTTACTCGATTATATCATATTGAGTACAATTGAAATAATTGACTCGAGATTAATTTCTCCGATATGCAAGATAAAAATAATCACAAACATCATCATCTCATCGTTTGTGATTCCAAAATATCTTGTTTCGCTAGTAGATTAAGATTATTGTGAGGTGATTGATAATACTAGTCTGTTCTTCGGGAATATAAGTCTGGTTTATCAGTTGGTTCCTGTTCACCTTGATTTTTCAAAAGATGGAACAAAAACTCTTGGGTATTTCTGTAGAAGACAGATTTATTCAATCTATAGACTTTTTCTGTGTGAGACAGATTTGTTTATCAAGTCTTCGACTTTGGGTCGTAACAATTCTTGGTTGTGGGTGAGATCAACTAAGGGAATCAAGTGCGTAGTATCCTGCTGGGATCAGAGACGTAAAGAACACAACTGTACCTTGAATCAGTGTGAGATTGATTGGGTTCAACTACATTCTAGTCCGAAGTTAATTGGTAGTAGGCTAGAGTCTGTAGCGGCTTAATACAGTGTGGTGTTCAATCTGGACTATGTCCCGGGGTTTTCTGCATTTGCAGTTTCTTCGTTAACAAAATTCTGGTGTCTGTGTTATTTTTTTCCGCATTATATTTTGTTATATAATTGAAATATCACAGGTTGGGCGTTAAGATTAATCATCCAACCTTTGGTTGTTGATTTACATTGATTGACACTTGAACATTGGTCTTTGGTACCGTTCATGTAACTCCTCTTATATTCAATTGGGCTCGCATATTTCTATTTGCTGATTGTGTATTGAATTTAGAGTTAGATATATTAAGCTCTTTGATATACTTTACTATAGATTGAGTCTGATTGTATAGTTGATTCTCTAGAAAGTGTATTGGAGTAAGTCCTCTCAGATTGCCAAATGAATTGTTGGGTGTGGTCGTTAGACCCCCGCATTTTCACTTTGTTGTTCTTCGGGAATGTAAGACCGGTTTATCAATTGGTTCCTGTTCACCTTGATTTATCAAAAGAAGGAACAAAAGTCATAAGTATTTCTGTGGGATCCAGATTTATTTATTCCAATAGATGTTTCTGTGTGAGACAGATTTGTTTCTCAAATCTTGGACTTTGGGTCGTATCAACTCTTGGTTGTGGGTAAGATCAGCTAAGGGAATCAAGTGCGTAGTATCCTGCTGGGATCAGAGACGTAAGGAATGCAACTATACCTTGAATAAGTGTGAGATTTATTAGGGTTCAACTACAGTCCAGTCCGAAGTTTATTGGTAGTAGGCTAGTGTCTGTAGCGGCTTAATATAAGGTGTTGTTCAAATTTGGACTAAGTCCCGGGGTTTTTATGCATTTGAGGCTTTCCTCGTTAAAAAAATTCTTTTGTATATGTTATTTCTTTTCCGTAGTTTAATTTGCTATATAATTGAAATATCACAGGTTGTGCATTGAATCGGTCAATTGAGAAATCCAACCTTTGGTTGTTAATTGAAATTGATTGATCCTTAAAAATTGATCTTTGGTACCGTTCAAGTTATTTCTCTTATATTTAATCGGGCTCGCAAATTCCTATTTGTTGATTGCAGATTGAATTGAGAAAAAGAGATATAAAACTCTTTGATATACTTTTCTCTAGATTGAGTCTAATTGTCTAGTTGATTCTCTTGAAAGTATATTGGAGTTTGTCTATTCAGATTGCCAAACGAAATATTGGGTGTGGTTGTTAGACCCACGCTTTTTCAATTGGTATCAGAGGAGGCAAACACGTTAAAGACCTCATAAGTCTGTGTTTGTAGCAATTTGATTAGTATGGACGAGTCTATCTCTAATAACATACCAGGTCAGAAATTACCAGATTATTTTTCGAAGGTTGAATTCACCTGAGAGAATGGTCACATGTAAGTCGATATATAAACATTCTCTTAATGTAGAACCTGTTGAAGTCTGGGAAATACGCCTAAAAGAACAGTTGGATGAACTTTCGGATGAAGGTGATTCAGATATTGATAGAGATGTTGATGAGGAAGTCTCGGAGTATGTTAAGGTTTTGAATTCATTGGAAAAGAAGAAGATGACAACTTCTCATGTCACCTCTTTTGACTCCTCTCTGTCGAGAAAACAAGAAATTTCGAAGATGTTACGCATGTGTTTATGTTTCAAATCGTTCTAACGAATCGATCCTCAAGGATTATGAGGAAAATCTACGTATAAAGTCACTTGAATGTGATAATCTTTATCAAAAGTATTTTTTGTTGGAAGAGAAACTTGCATAATCTGAAGCAAGGATTAATTCCCAACAAACAAGTTTTGATGACAGAGAAAGCGCTTATCTCGCTCGAGAAAAACGCCTTGAGTCTGATTTAGCTGCTGCTCTTGATAAAATCAAGGTGTTGGAAGATGAATTGAAAAAGTTCAATACTAGTTCAAGAAAATTAACCACTTGCTAGGAGAAAGTATAAATCATCGTGATACACAGGGATTGGACTATAAGGGAATATATGCTACAAGTATTAGCAAAGAGATATAAAATTTCAAGGCTAGTGATTCTTCTCAACAAAAGGTTCACACTGATGGAAAAAGTGAAATACCTTCACCGACAGTTAAAGTTCGAAAGAGCAATGTGTATCAACCTCCAAAGTCAGCACATAAAGATCGAGGTAAGAACATTCCTTATGTTTGCCACTATTGCGCAAATAAAGGTCACCTGGAAAGGAGATGTCGTTTTCGTATAAGGAATGAGAAACTTCATGATGTTCTTGTTTGGGCATCACAAGAAGTTGTGAAACCAAGATCATATGTTAAGACTAATCCTATTAACGTTACAGGTTGTAACTGTCCAACCATTAGGCAAAGGAATCAGTGCTGTGATAAACCTAGATTTTCCTGTAAACATCATACGAATCCTTTTCACAATCGTAATGGTTATCAAAAGGATAACTTTGTAAAGACGAAGACAACATCCGATGCTCCCAATTGAAGAAAGACTAACTTGCAAAAGAATAATCAATCCAATTCTCTTCTGAGAATTCTAGATGAGAGTAATGGGAAGAAGGTTCTGGTTGTTCCTAAACGCACTCAGAAGTGTCTACCAAAGAAAGTCAATGATGTTTTGAGTGTGAAAAAGAATGATCTTCCAGAAATTTCCATGACTATGGAGAAGGCAGTATCCATGATGTTGGAACATAAAAAGTTCTTCGGAAAGATGGATTTGGATGTGAAAGGTTCTAAAAGCGATCTCTTTCATGATAATCCAAAGGTCACCAGTGGTGAGAAAGACATTTTTTACCTCAACACAACTTGATTGTATTGTAAGTGCATCCTAACCAAGGAATGTCCTGTTATGTATACAGTGAGGGAAACACGAGAATTGGGGCACACATATTATGTTCGGTAAGGCTGTAGAATTCGATTGGATTCTTCTAAAAAGGTATGTCTATAAACTTGAGCAAGTTTTGTGTTTTTATAATGATCTATGTACCTTGCTTATAATTCATTTATACCTAAGTTGATCTGTGTTTAAGGTTCTTAAATGTTTAGGTATGAAAATAGTAGTTCGGGATGTTTGGACTTCATGGTACACATACCAGGTATGCATACAATCATCTAAAATCAAAATCTATGGATTTATTATGCATACCCGTTTGCATACTGCTCCAGGTCACGAAAATTCGTTTGCAAATCCGTATGCATACTGGCATGTAGATGTCTATATTCAGTAAACTTGTTTTGGCCGTAACTTCTTCGTCTGAACTCGGAATGACCTCATTATTTTTGCATTCTATTCGTTTTTGAATTCTCTTCAAATTGGAGATGAGAATTATTGAATTTGGATGAGTTAAGATTGTTCTTTGTCCCGTCTCTTGTTTTTGAGTGTTTTGCTCCGTTTCTTCGCACTTGTTCCACTTCTCTTGGACTTGGGCACTTGGATTCTTGGAGTAATACTCTTCTATGCTCATTTGTAGCTTTTACAAGAATGTTGTTGGTGAATCATAAAGAAGGAAGTTCAAGAATGGGCAGTAGTACGCATTGCTATGGGATTCTTGAATGTTCACAATCATTTTATGTGACTATGGTGCATGGTCGTTAATGACCTTGTATGTTCTTCTTTGTTAAGAAAATCTTTTTATACGCATTTGGTAGCTATTCTTGGTGTAAATACGTGCGAAAAAGATTGATTCTACCCTCTAAGGACAAATCATCTTGTATGTGCATTACGAGTTTGTCTTGATGTCTAGGAAACTTCTTATGATAATTTTATTCTTGCGTTTTTAAGAAGGATAACAGGATTTGGAATAGCCATTATTGTGAGTACACATAGCTATTTCCAACGTTTTCATCTTCAATGTTTTTAGATTAATTATTTAAATTCTAAGTTATCTGGAAAGTGATTTTTGCAGTACTAATCTTTGTGGTTTCATATATTGAAAATTGTTATGGGATATGTTGTTTACGTCCGTGAACCTTGACTATCCCATACTTGTTCAAAAGTTATCTCTATTATATGTCAGTATGAAAGTATTGATAAAAGATATAATGAACTTTTGACAAACAAAAGTTAATCCTATTATGTTTTTATGCAAATATTGATGGAAGATAGGATGAACTTTTGTTTACAAAGATTAAGTCTATTATATGTCATTGTGAAAATAGTGATGAAAAATAGAATGAATCTTTGTTTATTCCGCAGTATTGGTCCTTCCCTGATCCACATCTTTGTGCATATACTGTGTTGCTCCGTAAGTTCTCTTATGTTGAGCACGGCCAATTGAAATGATCATTTTTGTGGCTAATTTAATTGTGATTTTTGGATACAAATTCATGTGCTCGTGTGATTTGATTATGTCCAAATAAATCATTCTTTTCTCGTAAAAGTAAGGTCGCTCTTGTTGTTCTTACGGGAATAACATTATAAGGGGGAGAGTTCTTTTCGAACTTGTGCTTAATTGCCAAATCTTTGTGGGGAGTGCGGCTGTGGAATATTGTATGAGTTATCTTGTATCTTTATAAACTCCTTGATGAATGTATTTAGCTTCGGCTATATGATTGCATCTAAATAAGTTGGTATGATATTCTCTTTGGGTCATGAAGTATCTCTATGAAAATTTCATGAGGATCCCACTAGTTTTCGTACCTTTGCCAATTTATATTTACAAAAAAGGGGAGAATTAATGTGTAGTTTCATACTACAAATACATATGGTTTACGGATCATTATGTAAGGGGGAGTGGTTTTCATGTCGATATGAAGTATTGACTAAGGGGGAGTGATACATATCACCATAGTATTGTTGTCAAAGTTGTGATACAATTGAACTTTGATGTTGTGTAATGATACTAACACTGTATGACAATGATTGAGAGCAACAGTTTTCTCATTGTTATCGCTACGAATCTTCAATAACTATGATGCGGAGTTGAAAACGTTTAGAATCATGGATTACTTGGAAGTGACGAAGATTTTTATTCGTGTTGAAGATGCCAAGGAGATCAAGTATTTGGATGAGAAGCTACAAAGTTTTATTTATTCTGTAATCCATATTTATTGATAGAATTGTCACTAAAATTGACAAAGGGGGTTGTTAGAGCAATGCTCGATCGAACTCGCATGCGTTGCTATCTCAACCATGTTTTTCAATGTTTGTGATCAAAACAATAAGTCTTGATTTCTAGTCTACTTATAGATGTCTTGGACTAGGACATAGATTGTGTAGTTGAGCCTTAGACTTCACAGTGTTCATCATTTGAAGACGAAGAACTACTAAGGAGAGCTTGTGGAACTTCATCAACAAAAGGTATGTGGAGACTGATACTCATCTATCACTTAGAGAGTCTATTTCTAATTTATATCCTATATTGAGACATAAGTCGTGTTATGATATAAGTTTCTATTATATACATTTGTGATTTCGAGTTGAGCTTAACTCGCTTACATATTTCTCGGAATATGTGTTGGCAAGCTTTCGCTTCGACCAAGTTCATCTTATATTCTTAACGCAGGTCAAAAGATGATCATGTGAAAATTTCCGAGTAACATCTTACATGGTTTGTGTGATACAATCATTTGGTGTAGACTTGGAATGTTTCGTTATGATTATTTCAATAACTTGAAAATTGCTTTCATACTAATAGTGTGTGAAAACGGCTATTGTCATCCTCTGAAAAAGTTTCAATGATTGAAATAAAAGTTTAGTACACTTAACTATTATTGGATATGACATGTTGTGTACTCTTGCACATATGTGATCCATGTCCGGGAACCATAGTATGCGTACCCATATGCCTACCTATTGGATTGAGAAATCCGGGAACCAAAGTATGCGTACCCGTTCGCGTACTGGCGTAAGGTTCATGTCCGAATATTTCTGCTGGGATTGGAAGTACGCGTACCCGTTTGCGTAGTGGCGAAACCCAATCTTGGTCCAGGATTTCAAGAATGCGTACCTGTTTGCATACTTGAAGGTTAAAGTTCTAAAATCGGTTGTGTACATGAACTTAAACATTTATATAATAGGGAATGCAATTTTTGCAAACCGTGGCTATAATGTTCATGAATTGATTCGATTGAATCAAACCGATTTTGCTTCAATTGTGTTCTTGTATACTTCTATGAGAACATAGCAATTGAACAACTCTTTAACTATTTTCATTTGAGTCATTTGAACTAGTTATGGTTAAGATGAATAAGGTTGATATGAGAATGTTCATATGGCTAACTTCGGTTAACTATTGTTGAGCCAACATGGTGTAAACGCTTAGGTACGGTTAAATAAACCTAAATGAGGGTACATTTCATTTGTGTGTAACAACCTAAGTTCGATCTAACGGTTGAAAGATATTAGCTTGGTTGAATCAGGTTTTTCATCTAACGTTGAATATTAAATGCTTTGTTTCCAAGGTAACTTAGATTGCAAACCCTGATTTGAAAGCTATATAAACGAGAACTCTAGCAACTGGGAGACCTAATCCCCCACACTTTTGTGTGTTACTAGTTGCATAACGAGAGTCGATTATCCTTTAACCTTAGGTTTCTCACGAGCCCCCGTAGGTTAACGACTTGAAGACTTCATTGGGATTGTGAAGACAGACCCAACTGTATTCCCTGTAATTGCGTGTTCTGATCTTGCCCGATTCTATCATCTGAGTACTATCTTCTCTAAGATGTGCTCGAGATTTAATCTCCGATAGGCAAGATAGAAAGTAATCACAAACAGCTTCGTCTCATCGTTTGTGATTCCACAATATCTAGTTTCGCATCCATATGATTTTGATTATTGTGAGGTTATTGATAATACTAGGCTGTTCTTCGGGAATATAAGACCGATTTATCAATTGTCTCATGTTCACCTTGATTTATCAAAATACGGAACAAAAATCATAGGTATTTCTGTGGGAGACAGATTTATCTATTCCAATAGACTTTTCTGTTCGAGACAAATTTGTTTATCAAGTCTTCGACTTTGGGTCGTAACAACTCTTGGTTGTGGGTGAAATCATCCAAGTGAATCAAGTGCGCAGTATCCTGCTGGGATCAGAGACGTAAGGAACACAACTGTACCTTGAATCAGTGTGAGATTGATTAGGGTTCAACTACATTCCAGTCCGAAGTTCATTGGTAGTACGCTAGTGTCTGTAACGGCTTGATACAGTGTGTTGTTCAAATCTGGACTAGGTCCCAGGGTTTTTCTGCATTTGCGGTTTTCCTCGTTAACAAAATTCTGGTGTATGTGTTATTTCTTTTCCGTATTACATTTTGTTATATAATATAATAGAAATATCACAGCTTGTGCGTTGAATCGATCAATTGGGAAATCCAACCTTTGGTTGTTGATTGAAATTGATTGATCCTTGAACATTGGTCTTTGGTACCATTCAAGTTATTTTTCTTATATTCAATCGGGCTCGCAAATTCCTATTTGCCGATTGCAGATTGAATTGAGAGATAGAGATATAAAACTCTTTGATATACTTTTCTCTAGATTGAGTCTAACTGTCTAATTGATTCTCTTGAAAGTATATTGGAGTTTGTCTATTCAAATTGCCAAACGAACTATTGGGTGTGGTTGTTAGACCCTCGCTTTTTCATTTAGCAAATCACCGAGGCGACTCATCTGAGTAGAACAATGGGTGAGTTCTGTTTGTTTCTCGTTCTTTCCCCGACCAATTTCAGGCCTGCCTTCACTTCCCATTCATTCCAAAACCTACACATTTATCTCATTCATTCATTCAGTATCAACAAGACCACCTTCAAATCCTTGCTTCTTGTCGATTCAATGGCAGCAGCAGCTTCATCATCTTCTCAATTTAGCAACAACAGAACCCATTTCTTCTCTGTTGAATTCGATCCATTTCAAACCCCATCACAGCAACCAATCCCCATAACCCATAAATTCTTCAAACCCAGCATCACTTCTTTCTCAGATTCATTCCACGGCAACAGAACCACCATAAATCCATGGAAAACACAACTAAGCAGTTTTAGGAAGTCCATCTCTTTCTCATCTTCTTCTCTTGGCTTAGAATCGTCCTCTTTCAATTTCTCGGAACAACGGCAGCAGTCGCTGCTCTCCTTTCCCAATTTCAAATATAAATGATTGAGAAATGAATGAGAGAAATATCTCTCGAAGGTATAAAAGTAGGGTTAGATAAGGGCAACCTGTTATTAGATAAGGGCCATCCTGATTGGCAACTCCTTAACCACAGCTGGCCTGTCTTTAGTACTCCTCTAGAAGAGAGTTTCCCCTTAACTTTGGCTCGGCTCCCAATATTGTTTGCCTGGTGAAATGACAATTTTACCCTACTTGTGCAGTTTTGGATGATTTCTTCTTCTTTTTCTGCATGACTCCAAAGTAGCTAAACACTCAAAAACAAACGTAAAGTACATAATTTACAAGAAAAATAGCAAAGAAAGCATAAACAATATATAATAAATAGGGTGTATTTTACACCTATCAAATTCCCCCACACTTAGACTTTGCTAGTCCTCGGGCAAACTAAACTAAATACATACAACTCCATTTCGTTGAGAATATGGTTAAACTTAGCATGTATAACAATCCTTTAAACCCCTAGGCGTCCCTAGTGAACGAGTTATAATCTCGTGAGGGCTTACAAGAGATATACCCACAAAACCTACTCCAACTTCAAAGAGTTCCAACATCGCAAGCATCCAAAGAGCCATAAGAACATAAATATTCTCAATCTAGTGTCAAGAAATCAGAAGTATAAGAGAAAATTCAAATATAAAGTGCGATTAATCGAAGAAAGTGTGACCGGTCAACCTATGCCATAATGAAAGATTTCATGTTTGAGAGCGACAAATAAGCATTTCTCCTTGACTTCTGCCTCACCAAAAGGGTTTTATGAAACTGCACTCAAAAGACACACTTTTATGGTTCTCAAATGTGTGCAGGTAGGAATGAATAGAGAAATCCTGCGGTACGTTGAATGGTGGGAAGGAAACCTTCCGAATAATTTCTGGAGACCCCACAAAATCGTGGGAAGTAAAAATCTTTTTCTGATGATCTCTTAGAAAGGAAATCAATCACTATTTATCGAGGATGAGATTACTCACTTACCGTCACATCCGATCGGCAATGATGATAACACCACTCTAACAACATCCAATAGAAACGTCTTCGGCTCCTCGTCTTCATCTTCATGGTCTTCGTCTTCGGCGTCAACTTCTGATGATAAACTCTTGAATTTCATAGATCCTTGACAATTTGTAACCTTTTTCCCTAAATCCTTGTCGCTTGAAATTTCTTTATATATTTCTCCTTCCCACAGCTTGTTAAATAAATACAAAAATAAAAACAATGATAAATTTTTCTCTTGTCTCTCTCTCTTTTTTTTTTTCTTTTTTCATTTTTTTAATAAGATAAGAGAAATAAAATACAAAATAAAGTGAAAATAAAACAAACCATGGCTGTGGGAAAAGTTCTTTACCGCTTGATTCTTCACAACTTGTATCGTCTCGAAATCATAAACTTCAATAATTCTCAAGTTTTGATTTTATTTGCTCTTGTAAATAAGTCTTCAACTTGTATGTATAATTATGCTCATTTTATTGTAAGTCTTCAACATATATACAAAAATCTACTAATTGTATGTTGCTTTTACTTGAATATGAAATTTACTCTTTTCTTGTTCCGTTGCTCGTAAACCTTGAACGTTTTCAATTTTCCTTCGAATTTGTGATGCTCCACTCCACTTGTTGATGATAATGGTGTTTTTATGGACCCGTTGTTGTCGAGAGAATGGTGCTAACTGCAAATTGAACTACAATAAGGAGGCTTTCATTTATAGACGTCACCCTCATGATAGAAAAAATTAGCACTCAAGAGATCAAAAATAGTGCTGAAATTGGTGCGAAGTGGGGTAGATCACCATTCTACCCGGAATTAACATACGGTAACACACACTCAAAACAAATCTTTTTAGTCAGCTACAAAGAATTTATGGTCGGTGCCTCACATGATATAAATACGGTAGTCTCCACTAATGATTGATCAGCAACTCTAATACTAAATATCTTTCTGCACCTCATTTGCCATCGGCATGGTTAAGTTGAGCCACAAACAGTAATGACTTCTCGCAAAGATTAATAACAACTTATCTGTAGTATTCTCTAACAATTCTAAGTTCCATTATTTTGGCCAAGAATCTCGTATGTAAACATAACTAGAAGTATACTAGTGACCCTAAAATCTCTACAAGTTGTAGGTTTTATGCAAATTTTTTTCTAAATAAATGCTTAGCTACTCCCCCCACACTTAAACCTTACATTGTCCTCAATGTAATTGAATCCTCCTAGTAAAATCAAGGTGGGAAATCCTAAGATGATATGGAACAAGAAAAATAAACAAGCGAAACAAAAAGAAAATAAAAAGAAAAAGGATAAGAAATACAAAACCGATGGGTTGCCTCCCATTTAGCGCTTGGTTTAAAGTCGTCAGCCCGACTTGGCACTTGCTTCACATTACTCCTCCAGAGGGAGCACATCTTGAAGTCCAATCACGTCCACATGCTCCGTTGGAAAGTTTTTACAATATGGTTTCAACCTATGGCCGTTGACTTTTAAAGGTTTTCATGTTTTGTCGCTAACAATTTCAACTGCACCATAATCATAAACATTATTAACAACAAATGGTCCCACCCAACGGGACTTAAGCTTACCCGGAAATAAACATAGACGAGTATTAAATAAAAGAACTTTTTGCCCCACAACAAAACTTTTCCGAGAAATCATCTTGTCATGAAAAAGCTTGGTCTTTTCCATGTAAATACGGGCACTCTCATAAGCATCATTACGTATCTCCTCTAGCTCATTTAGTTGTAACTTCCTTTGCTTCCCCGTATCATACTCCATGTTGCATTTCTTGATCGCCAATAAGCCTTATGTTCAAGTTCAACCGGAAGATGACAAGCTTTGCCATAAACCAATCGATATGGAAACATACCAATTGGTGTCTTGTACGCCGTTCTATACGCCCAAAGTGCACCATCGAGCTTAAAGCTCCAATCTTTCCTTGTTGTATTCACCGTTTTCTCAAGAATGGACTTGATCTCACGGTTTGAAATTTCCGCTTGTCCACTAGTTTGTGAATGGTAAGGCGTACTGATCTTGTGTGTGATGTTGTACTTCTTGAGGAGACCGTGGAAAGACTTATTGAAATGTGAGCCTCCGTCGCTTATCACCACTCTAGGTGTACCATGCCTAGTGAATATATTTTCTCTTACAAAATCACAAACAACTTGAGAATCATTAGTTCTGGTGGCTTTAGCTTCCACCTATTTCGAAACATAATCCACCGCAAAAAGTATATAAAATTTTCCATTTGAATTGACAAAAGGGCCCATAAAATCGATACCCCACACATCAAAAATCTCAACGGAGATAATTGGTGTGAGTGGCATTTGATTTCGAGTACCTAGATTGCCCATTCTTTGACATCTATCAAACGATTTACAAAAAATATATGCATCTTCAAACAAGGTGGGCCAATAAAATCCACTTTCGAGAACTTTGAGAGCGGTACGTTTAGAACCAAAATGGCCACCACAAGCAAGAGTGTGACAAAATGAGAGAATAGATTGAAATTCGCAGTTAGGTACGCACCTTTGTATTATTTGATCAATGCCATATTTCCACAAGTATGGTTCATCTCACACATATTTCTTGGATATCTTCTTAAGTTTCATCTTTTGGAAGTTAGACATTGTACTATGTACCTTCCTTGTCACCAAGTAATTCATTATATCCGCGTACCAAGGTGTTGATTCTTCCAAGGAGAAAAGTTGTTCATCCGGAAAGCGGTCTTGTAATGGAAGTTCTTCTTTAGACATAACAAGTCTACTAAGATGATCTACAACGGTATTCTCCACACGTTTCTTGTCTCGAATTTCTATGTCAAACTCTTGTAGCAATAGGATCCACCGGATTAGTCTTGTCTTAGGTTCTTTCTTCTCTATTAAGTGTCTTAGTGCGATATGATCAGAATACACAATAACCTTTGTATCCACCAAGTATGATCGAAATTTTTCTAATGCAAAAACTATAGCCAATAACTCCTTCTCCGTGGTAGAATAGTTGATTTGTGCATCATTGAGGGTCCTAGATGCATAAAAGATAATATGGGAAAACTTGTCCACTCTTTGACCCAAAACGGCTCCAACCACATAATCACTAGCATCACACATTAATTCAAATGGAAGATTCCAATCCGATGACTTGATAATCGGTGCACTTGTCAACATCGCCTTAAATTTATCAAAGGCATCCTTGCATTCCTTGTTGAAGTCGAAAGGTACCTCCTTTTGTAGTAACTTGCACATTGGCATGGAGATTTTGGGGAAATCCTTGATAAACCGCCTATAGAAACCTGCATGAGCAAGAAATGAACGTATTTCCCTCACCGAAGTGGGATATTGTAAGTTCCTTATCAAATCTATCTTTGACTTGTCCACTTCGAGCCCTCGAGGGGACACAATGTGACCAAGTACTATGCGATGGCTTACCATAAAGTGGAATTTCTCCTAATTAAGGACAAGGTTTTTGTCTATGCATGATTTAAGAACTAATTCAAGGTTGTCTAAACAACTATCAAAAGAATTGCCATAAACACTAAAATCATCCATAAATACCTCAATGATGCGCTCCACATAATACGAGAATATACTTACCATGCATCTTTGGAAAGTATCCGGTGCATTGTATAAACCAAACATCATTCGTCTATATGCAAACGTTCCAAACGGACAAGTGAAAGTGGTCTTATCTTGGTCCTCCGGCGCAATGACAATTTGGTTGTAACCCGAATACCCGTCCAAGAAACAATAATGAGAATGTCCCGCTAATCGCTCCAACATTTGATCAACGAAAGGTAAAGGAAAGTGATCATTTCGGGTTGCGGAATTAAGCTTCCTATAGTCAATGCACACTCTCCAACCGGTTTGAACTCTTGTAGGAACAAGTGCATCGTCTTGATTTCTAACAACCGTAATACCGGACTTATTTGGTACCACTTGTACCGGACTAACTCACTTGCTATCGGAAATGGAGTAGATTACCCCCACATTTAGAAATTTGAGTATCTCTTTCTTCACAACCTCCATCATGGGAATATTAAGCCTACGTTGAGCATCACGTACCGGCTTCACATTCTCTTCTATTAGAATACTATGCATGCACATGGATGGAATAATGCCTTTGATGTCTATAATTGTCCACCCAATGGCGGTTTTGTGCTCTTTCAAGACTCTAAGGAAAGGGTCTTCTTGTACTGGTGTGAGGTTCTTTGCAATAATCACCGGAAGCTCCTCTCCGACTCCCAAGAAAGCATACTTTAAATGGTCCAGAAGTGGCTTCAATTCTAGCTTAGGCGCCTTCACAACAAATGGTACAAGTAATTCATCATTCAAGGGTAAAGAAATATAAGACACATTACCCATTTTAGCTTCTTGTAATGCCATCAAGGCACCACACATCTCCACCAATTCCTTGGAGATTTCAACATCCAAGTTAGAAAATCCATGGACGTCCAATTCAATGATATTTTTCAACACCACACCAAGTTCGTCCTCTTGGCTCAATTCCACCATTTGTTGCGCTAATGAACCAACCACATCAATGGAGCAAACGGAAAAGGCACATCATTTGGGTAGCGCATGGCTTGAAATATGTTGAAGTGTATCATCTCCTTGAAATATGTTGAAGTGTATTATCTCCTTGTGTACCCTTGTCAATTTCAATATTCATCTTGGTGGTCTTCATAATTGGCCTCCCAAGAAGTAGAGAAGAAGACGACCGATTCTCATTGTTGTCCATATCCACCACAAAGAAATCAACCGGAAAAATAAGCTCATTTGCTTGCACTAGCACGTCTTCTATAAGTCCCTTAGGATATATGTTAGATTTGTTTTCTAATTGGATAATAACTCTTATCTCTTTCAACGGTCCAAGACTCAAGGAGTCATATATATCGGCCGACATCATACTAATGGAAGCTCCCAAGTCAAGTAAAGCATGTTCAAACCTTTTCGTACCAATAGTAATTGGCACCGTGAAACCAACGGGATCCGTGCACTTTGTAGGCATCTTCTCCAATAGCATAACCGACGCAATCTTGCCAACTTTAGTAATTTCATTATCAAGCAACCTATCCTTCTTTGTGCACAATTCCTTCATAAACTTAGCATGCCTTGGTATTGTCTTGATGGCCTCTATGAATGGGATGTTGATTTCTATCTTCTTGAATATATCCATGAGTGCCTTGTCTTGAGATTCTTTCTTGGAATTAGAAAAACGACTAGGAAAAGGAGGCGGAGTGGTGAAAGTAGGAACCGGTTCCTTGGATTGGTCGGTTGTTGTTGAATTATCCTTTGGTGCGGCTTCCTCCTTGTCTTTGACTAACTCTTCACTAGCTTCTTCATGATGACCCGGGCTCTCCACTTGTCTTCCACTTCTTAAAGTAACCGCATTGACATTCTCTCTTGGATTCTCAAATGGTTGTGAAGGAATCTTTGTGGATACTTGAGCTTTCATTAGGTTCATATCGTTTGCCAATTGTCCCACTTGAGTTTGTAAATCCTTAATGGCTGAATCGGTCTTTTGTTGGTTTTGTTGAAACAATGACGTAATACCTTGCATTTAGCGTTAAGCTTATCATCAATCGAAGATTCTTGTTGTGGTTGTTTGAATTGTCGTTGAGGTTTAAAGTGTGATTGTTGGAAACCACCTTGTTGCACATATGGATTAAGAGCCGATGCTTTCTTGTTTGCATAATTAAAGTTAGGATGGTCCTTCCAACCGGGATTGTAAGTATTTGAATATGGATCATACCTTGGCCTTTGATTTTGAAGCAAAGCATTTTACTTGTTCGGTCTCATCATCCAGAATAATCACCATGGCCATTCGTTGCACTACCCTTTCTATGTTGTTTAACTGTTGAGACGATTGCGAAGATTCCTCCATCTCACTAACCCTTTGGATATTTGAATTATGTCTTGTATAAAATTGTTATGCATTTGCAGCCATACTCTCAATAAAACTAGTCGCTCGCGAAAGCGTCTTCTCAGTAAGTGAACTACCTGCAGCTGCATCAATTAAGTTATGTTGATCCGGAAGTAATCCTTCATAAAAATATTGAATGATAAGTGTTGGTGATATGTTTTGGTGTGGGCAGCTTGCTAACAACTTCTTGTACTGCTCCCAATACTCATGGAGTGATTCCCCATAAATTTTTAGAACACCACTAATCTCTTTGCAAGCAATAGCCACCTTGGAAGCTGGAAAATACTTCTCTAGGAATAGCTTTTTCATCTCGGTCCATGTTATAATGCTCCCTGGGGGTAAATAATACAACCATTCTTCGGCTGAGTCTTGTAAGGAGAATGGAAAGGATTGTACCATAGCCCTATCCCTATCTTCGACACCTTGCCTGAGACTTGTCATCGTGTGTTGAAATACTTGAAGATGACAATTTGGATCTTCGTCGGGAAATCCCTTGAACTTCGGTAAGTGGTGAATAAGACTCGACTTCATCTCCACTGGGAAAGTTATTGTGATACTTCATGGTTGTGAATCCAAATTCGGAGAAATTAACTCTCCCAACTTCTTCTCCGGGGGTGGAGGTGGAGAAGATTTGCACCATCGTTCACCATTGTTAATGTAGAAGGTTCTTCTTGCTGGTTCTGAGGTACTTGTAGTATGGTTCCCTTGCGAGTTGTAATCTCACAACAATAGTAATCCCACTGTTTGGGTGCCAGAGATTAAGTACCTGAAAAAAAGATTCTCAAAAACCAATTTAGAAACGATAATAGAATCTAACAACACAAGAATAAAGCAAAAACTACATAAAAACAACTAAAATCGTCCGCTGCTCCCCGGCAGCGGTGCCAAAATTTGATGCATGTCGTAACCACAACAAATTAATTAATATTTTACTACCTAATTAACAAGTAATATAGTGTAGTCAAGTTCGTTCCCACGAGGAGCAAGAGGTTTTAGTTGTAAGATTGTCACGAAAAGGAGGGTTTTCTTGTTTTAAGTTTGCAAAAATAAAGTAAAGAAAGTAATCAAAAGTATAAATTGAAATCAATAAGGGAGATTAGATCAAGGAATCGTTCTTCGTTGCATAACAATGATTCAAGTTATGTTCCTGTCTACTTTTAATTAGTCACAGATTTTCATCAACCGTAGGTTAACAGGTTCGCTTAGATAACCCCAAAATTCTTCTTTTCACTGGGTAACATGTCCACTTGGTTATCAGATTCTATTCTAAAAAACCACCTTGAGGTTCGTTTACAAGATGTAATTCAATTAACGCATTAAGATTTATGAATTTAGGTTTGATACTAGTAGTTAAACTCGGTTCGCTCGGTCCACTTTCTAGCGTTGTTTTTACACACAATTGCTCCATGGAATCTCTCCGCAAGATCTTTTGTTTTCTACTTGTGTAGTGAAATATTCAACAATTATGTATATCCTAATCACCACTAGCTTTAGATCAATCAACAAATCTATTTATTTAGCCACCTAAACAATCAATCAATCAAGCATAAACATTAATATTAGTAAAAACAAACGAAAATCATGTGAAAAACTTAGAAGTAGATTTAAAACAAAAACTCAAATCATGTTCAGGACTAGGAATTCATCCTCAATCAATAAGAAAATTAGCTACTCATGTTTTTGAAATTCACACCAATAATTAAAAGAAGAATTTTGAAGTTCACACAGATAATTAAAAGAAAAAAAGATGTGAAAAACAAGCAAAAATAAAAGTGTTGTGTATGTAGAGATGTATAAAAAGTATGTAGGTCTAGAGAAAAGTAGAGAACTTCTCTATTTATAGGCTTCAATATGCTTGCAATCTTCTTAGGATTAGGATCCTTTTCCCATTCAATCTCCAAGTCCTTGTCTTTGTAAAATTCCTCCACTTCTCTTCCAAATTCAATCTCAAGTCAAATTCCACATCTAATTCCAAATCCAAGTCTTCACTCCCCATGAGAAAAGCTCTCAAAAAATTATGTTATTTTGGATCGCCGGAAAATCGCTGGTTTCACAGGAATCCAGCCAGAAAGCTCTCTGCCGGTCATCTAAATTCTCTTATCTGATAACAGAATATTCTGTCACGATACCGTCATAGTTAACGGTCAAGACGTTCGATCGATAGTCAATGGGTCAAGGGGATAGTCAGTCAGTTTGATTTAGCTGCCTTATTCAGGGCTGAATTGGCTTACTCGGCTGACTCACCGAGTTAGGTTTAGCAAATCATTGAGACGACTCATCCGAGCAGACTGCGGCTGCGTTTTGTTTGTTTCTCGGTCTTTCCCCGACCAACTTCAGGCCTGCCTTCACGTCCCATTCATTAAAAAACCTACACATTCATCTCATTCATTTAGTATCAACAGGACCACCTTCAAATCCTTGCTTCTTGTTGATTCAATGGCAGCAACAACTTCATCATCTTCTCAATTTATCAATAAAAACAAAACCCATTTTTTCTCTGTTAAATTCGATCCATTTTAAACCCCATCATTCACAGCAACCAATCACCAGAACCCATAAATTCTTCAAACCCAACATGACTTCTTTCTCAGAATCAATCCAAGTAGCAGAACCACCATAAATCCATGGAAAACAAAACTCAGCAGTTTCAGGAAGTCCATCTCTTTCTCGTCTTCTTCTCTTGGCTCATAATCATCCTCTTTCAATTTCTCGGAACAACAACAGCAGCCGCTGCTCTCCTTTCCCAATTTCAGATATAAATGATTGAGAAATGAATGAGAGAAATATCTTTCGAAGTTATAGAAGTAGGGTTAGATAAGGGAACCCTGTTATTAGATAAGGGCCATCCTGATTGGCAACCCCTTAACCACAACTGGACTATCTTTAGTACTCCTCCGAAGAGAGTTGCCCCTTAACTTTGGCTCGGATCCCAATATTTTTTGCCTGGTGAAATGATAATTTTACCCTACTCGTGCAGTGTTGGATGATTTCTTCTCCTTTTTCTCTGCATGACTCCAAAGTAGCTAAACACTCAAAAAAAAACGTAAAGTACATAATTTACAAGAAAAATAGCAAAGAAAGCATAAACAATATATAATAAATAGGGTATATTCTACACCTATCAGGTACGCACACATTTCTTTATCCACAGATTGAGCAACAACCTTTGAGGCAAGACGCCTCCAAACCGTGCAAAAAGCTATATGGCGTATCCCTCCGTCTGGATTGAGTTACGGTGTGACTGGCGCACTAGCCACAAACTCCCCCAACTGAGCAGGACAAAAAACATCCAGCTAGAGGTTAACTACTCCAATTATTGACGAAAGTAAATCCTCAGCAGCAGCAGGGCAATTAGGTGATTTTTTTTATTTTTTTATTTTTGAATTTCTAATGTAAATTTAAATTTTTTTTAAGTCTTTATACCATGCCGACTCTAAGAAGAACAAAAAAATCAAAAAAAAAATTTTTAAAATTTTAAAAAATTATTTGTAAAAAATTTAAAATTAATTACAATACAAGGGAAGTTTAGCCATTGCAAATAATATATGGATAAGGGGTTCTTTCAATTTACTTCAAAATGATACTTTTTATGTTTTATTCAATATCCCCCAATTAATTCCCATATCCCCTATTGTAGGTTCATAATTTCGTGGATTCAGTTATTCAAAATATATGTTGAATCAGATTCTGTTTTCATGTTACATCAAAAAAACAAAAATCCCTAGTAATGAGATGGTGAGTTACTAGTATATTGACAACACCTAAAATAATTGAAAACCACCTGATACGAATTGGTATAAACTTAATTTTGATGTTGCTTGGATATCACCTACTTCATATGCTAGCTTTAGTCTAATCCTCCGAAATAATGCAGGAAAAGGAACAATAGCTAAGTCAGTAGTATTTAAAGCTTAAACTTTAGAAAAAGCAGAACCTTTAACTCTTCTTTGGGTGCTAAGTGGGCCAGAGAGGAAGAAATGGAAAATTTATGGATTGAAGGTGATTCTGAGAGGATAATGAGGTTCATTGGAGGGAAAGATACCATGATGTGTTGGAAAAATCAAGGAATAGTAAAGTAAGCAATGAAGATATTAAAGGATTGTCACAAATTTTGAGGTTTTCAGTTCGTCCACAGATCAGGAAACCGTATAGCAGACACCTACGACTTTGAATGTTAGGAAGTCTTTTATTTTTCAAATCTTGGAAGGATGAGATGCTAAACTTTCTAAGTCAGGTTATGTTGTTAGATAAAATTAATAGCAGTAAGAGCAATGAAAGTAGCACTACTACTGCATTATATAACACGGAGTCAGGTTTGTTGTCTGATGATCATATTAAGGAAACTATTCCTTCATGATAGTATGACAACACCCCTGTCCTTTGATTTTTTTTTTCATTCTTCCTTTTTTTTGTGTCCAGTTTATACTTGGTTTGGCTTGGTAATATATTTCCATCTTTTTCGCAAAACAAGAAAAGAAAAGAAAAGTTACTAGCATATTCTAACTCTGTCAACGCATTGGGAAGATGTACAAATTAGACTATGAGAAAGAGATAGTGTTTCTTTCTTTCTTTTGTTAATAAGATTTCTTAGGATAAAATTAAGACTCATGGAGAGTCCAGGTTATAGAGCTAGTAGAGCCATTTAATACAGAGAAATGGTCAATCCTAATACTAGATTTATCTATTACGAGTTTTTGTTGAATACATGTCGTAGGATTGTGATCCCAATCCGAAACTGAATATAAAGTATTTGAAAATTTTGCTAAGGAATCTTCAACTGCATTTCCTGTCCTAGGAACATCCCAAAAAAGTTGGACAAGTGCCTGCTACTTTATCCTCTTATTCCAAATATTTTTGTTGCTCCAAGAGACTTCTGATGAGACCCCATTGAGATACTTATGAAAACTTTCACAATCACCTTCAAAACTGAAATTCTTGATGTTCTTTTCTTTTACTCAGTATGCTGCTTGAAGTATGCCCACTATGGATTTGTGCTTGATGATGGACCTGCTCTTCTTTAAAGATCCACATGCTCGTCACCGCTATTAGATCGATCAAGAGACGATTTAGCCGATAATAACTCGATTAGTTTAACACGAACGTTAATTAATAGAAATTAATCTAACATCTATTTAGATGCGAAACTAGTACCATTGAATAGATCTCGAAAAGTTATGCGAAATAGACTACTCAAACGTGTCACTCGGACATCGGACGAAGAAGATATCTGTTATTTTAGGTGAAGGGTAAATTGATCATTTCACATTAAAGTGTTATCAAGGCAACCGACTTTTCTTCTCAAGGCACCCTTTGTGGATAACTCAAAAGCAAATCGATAAGGTCGAGGATTTTCTATTTCTCTTTCATTTTCTTTTCTTCTCTTTTATTCTTATTCTTTCTTCATCTCTTTCTCCGTTTTTCTTCTCCTGATGATTATCAGTGAGATTCAATGGAGAAAATCAATTGATGATGTGGTGTAGATGATCAGAATGATGATGTGGTGGTGTAAATTCAAGCAGTTAATTCAAAGTTACAATAAAAGGTAAATCAGAAAAGATAGGAATTAGGGTTTCGTGGCGTTGATGATGATTTGATCTTGAAATTGTTAAACTAAAGATGGGTATGAAGAAGATGCTCTGAAGAAGCAGATTATTAAGTTAATTTGAGGGTTGGTTACAAAAAAGATATTAATTAGAGAAATCAGTGAGCTAGGGTTTCTTGAGAAGTTCAAAGAAGAATTATAAGCTGAAGTTGATGGTTTAGGGGATTGAATTAACGGTGGGTTTATTCTTAATTGAAGCATAGTTGGATGTACTGAGATTCTGAATCAGAAATTTGGGTTCTTAATAAATTTGGGATTTAGGGTTCTTGAGTTTGGGTTGTAGGTTGAACAGAGATAGGTCTAGTGTTGACTGAATCGGAATCAGAGGGAGGTTGAACAGTTGTAAAGGATAATGGTTTATGTCCAAGGTAATTCTTTTTTAGTAAATTGATTTTTGTTAAGATATGCTATCAAATTGAAGTAATAGTTGTTTAGTTCTGAATTGAAGAACGATATTGTTGATGTTAATTGTGTGAGTTGATAATGAAATGGTTGAGATGAGTTAACTGTGATGGTGATGTAAGGTGCAAGGGAATGTGTGAATGATTGTACATAATTATGAGTTGTAGTGTTGTTGTTGAAGTTGCAGGGCATATGAATGTGCAGGTGGAGTGTAAATGCAATTGGGGTTTGTTGATAAAGGAATGGTGATAGTTGTGTTAAGATACAGATATAGATTTTTGAATTGGGATTTATGAATGGAGGTTACAGTGTTGAATTGAGATTGAAGTTGAGTTTAGTGTGTAAAGTGCAGTTGAGTTTGGTTCGTTGGATAATGGGGGTAAATGTTGATGATGTTAGTACTGTGGCTCAAGTAGGAATTATGGTTATAGATTGTAAGGGTAATTGCAGGCTTGAAGTCATTGAGCTTTGGTGTTAAGAGTTAGGCAAGTGTAAGGTTTTGCATAGAGGATGAATTAGTGTTAGTTGCTGTTAGTGTTTATTGTATAAGCTTGGAATTGCATTTGCAGGTAGACTCTATTGTGATTAAGAAATAATCTTGTAGTTATTTGGTAGAATTGAATTTGTAATAGAGTTTTGGATTTCTGACATGTTGTTGATATACCATTATGGTGCGTCTCAAGTTTTGGCCTGTGCGATGGCCTTGGCCAGATTGCATTTAGTTTAGCTGATTGAATCTGTTTTAGCTAAGTTGTAACCCCAGTGAGTTGTCTGACTCATCTGACTTAGTGTATCTGACTGAGTTAGCTCGGTGACCAGTCCTGACCAAACATGACTCAGTGAATCTTGACTGAGTTGAATCCTTTTACTAAGTTTGACATTGATCTTGGACTTTGACCTTACTTTGGATGTTGACCGTTAGTTGAATCTCATTGACCGTTAAGTCGACTCAAATGGACTGGACCTTAGTTTAATGGGGTTGTTAAGTGTACTTGAGCTTAGGATTAGTTTTCCTAGTTTGATGTTTGGACCATTATGGTCTGATTTAGCCCTTGGTTCCTTTTACAAAGTTGTAGATATTCATAAGACTTAGATAATTGACTATAAAACAAATCTAATTGAATTAGTAGACCTTAAATATGCTAAATATAGAGAATGAAAAGGTATTAAGTCGTAAATGGGCTTAGAACCATTGGATAAACTTATATGATTCTTGTGTGAGCCATTTTGGCTTGTGTGATTAACAATTAGTCTTTATTAACAACGATCGATTCAAAGGATGAACCAGTGGATCATGGATCTCGAGGTAGGCGTGGCTTGTCATCAAAAGAGGTGGGAATTTACATTTAACTTTTTTGTGATTATTGTTGTTTTCTCTTACAAGAGTTGATTTTTATCAAATTCATGCATTATCTGGTTGTGCTTTCAATGCATTATTTAGTTTTGAATTCCGAAAGTTCTGTTACTTCTTTTAATCTTTCCATGTCCTGGAAAGGAACTATAATGCTTTGTTTGTCTCTATGAATTGTTTGGGAAATAAGAATTTCCATTTGAATGCTTGGAAAATAAGATTTTCCATCTGTGGTATATAGGATATTGTTCCTTCATTTATACCTACTCTCTTTCGAGCTTTTATGCAATGGCTAGGGCGATACATCACAATATTATTAGGTGTTGGAATTGGCATTGAATATTATACATTGTTTGACGAAGGAGTTAGTTCTATATACATGATTGTTTATCTCTGTGAATTGATTGTCTTTAGTGTTTTGGGAAAACATGAATTATTTTCCAAATTATTCCAATAATTACTTGAAAGTTAAATGTTATTTCTACTGGGCACCCCTTTTAGGGAAGATGTGCCCACTCTTTCCCACTTTCAGTTTCAGAGACAGATCAGAGTTGCGTAGCGGAAGCTTCGAGGAGTTGAGTCTGTTGGTTAACTTCGGATATGTTTAATATGTTGTATATTCTATTTGTAAATCAAATAACTATTGTATATATATCATTTGAGAGGAGTTCTTGTATATATATTTCATAGCAGGGTAAGTTTTTGGGTTAAGTTTTGTAGCAGATTTCTTAATTGAATGTTTAAGTATATGATTTAGATTCTTAGTGCCTCTTTATTTAGTTAATCTTTGGATTAGTCAGCTGTTAGCTTTGGGCGCTCTACAGTGTTGGTATCAGAGCTCATGTCACACCCCACTTTGAATTCTAGGTCGGCTGCCTTAAAATCCCAAATGTGACATACTCATGGACCACTTTACACACTCAAGCCAACAAATGGAGATTAGGCTATTGTATGAAGCATATTCGCATAATCCAAAAATGTATGAATTTTTATTTAATGAAATTGGTAAAAAGATTGTAAAGTTTAATAAAATCTTTAAAAGGGTAATCTTCGACACGCAGGTCGGCTTCCCAAATAAATGCTAAGAATTTATTGAAAAGAAATGAAAATATCATCTTGAAAAAAATAAATAAAACATCTATCCAAACACCTAAAATATAAAAGATGTGGCTTTTCGGAACAAAAATGCAGTATACAAGCTAGGATGCTCATCGATCACATTTTCCTGAAAACAAATAGTAAGTTGGGTCAGACCCCAACTGATAGTAAGGTCTTTACACACTTAAAACTTTGGTAGACAAATCCAAATAAATTCCAAGTTTGTAACAAGAAAATAATAATTAAATTTTTAGAAATAATAGTAAGAATGTGAACAGAATCCTTGTCTACATCCCCACCCAAAACTAACAACACTGTCACTCTACATTTGAGGATACCCATGGAATCCATTCCCATATGCATAATTCACCATCAACTTTAATACAGTTGATCCTTATTCTCACACAAAAAATAATGGTCATAATCGGCTTACCTAGCTGTTATGAGGTCCACATACATACACAATCATTTGTTCGTGTCTTCCAAATTTTTTCCAAAAGCCAGAACAGTCTACACATCCGTTACTACATTGCATACAAAAATTATGCAACCCCTAGGCGAAGGAAAAAATATCCAAGCAAATGTTAAGTCGTGTTTATAGTTCAAGACAACCAGTATTTGTATTACATTCCCAACCAAAATTCACTCGATATCCACATAATATTTTATGTAAAAATTAAGCTTAGTTCATAGTATACCTTGGCGTAAAAAAAAAAAAGAGATAGCCCACTTGATTCCTGAAGATCTAAAGGACCCCTACTTAAAGTTCGGAAAAAGGGGAAATAGTATAAACAGATCCCATTTGTGCGCACACATTAAGATATAATCGGCTACGCGAACGTACATAAATTATTGTTACGCTGTGATACATAAATTATTCGATTGTTTGTTTGGTTTCTTAAAGCCATGAGTTGTAGTATAAGCATACCAAATGTTCACATTGAAAGTTCCAAAGTTTTCAACCAGCTAAGCAATACAAATGTGACCCCTTCGTCATCGCAAGTACCCATGCAGTGCAAAATATGTGAGATCCGTCGATCATTGGATAAATAACTTACAGAAATCGAGCCAACCACATAGGAGAAACAAACAACAAATAATATTGTTTGCTCTCGCATGTTATTATCGCATTAGCCTTCAAGTAGTCCACTTAATTCTATCGTACGTCCGAGAACTAAGTGTTGTCGAACCCAATTCAAGATAATAGATCCGCATCTTTAGCCGGTCCTACATTCACGTTACATTTGTTTACTACCGATGTATCCCTACTTTATAGATAGCTTAACACTAAATTTCGTACAAGCAAAACAATCATTGTGCTCCTAAACGTGCATGCGTGACTTAACAAGACCCTAAACCCGCTCCCAAGGATTTATGTTACCAGAGCTCTGATACCACTTTGTCACGCCCCACTTTGAATTCTAGGTCGGCCGCCTTAAGATCCCAAATGTGGCATACACATGGACCACTTTACACACTCAAGCCGTCAAGCCAACAAATGGAGATTGGGCTATTGTATGGAGCATATTCGCATAATCCAAAAATGTATGAGTTTTTATTTAATAAAATTGGTAAAAAGATTGTAAAGTTTAATAAAATCTTTAAAAGGGTAATTTTCGACACGCAGGTCGGCTTCCCAAATAAATGCTAAGAATTTATTGAAATGAAATGAAAATGTCATCTTGAAAAAAATTAGTAAAACATTTATCCAAGCACCTAAAATATAAAAAGATGTAGTTTTTCGGAACAAAAATGAAGTCTACAAGCTAGGATGCTCCTCGATCACATTGTCCTGAAAAAAATAGTAAGTTGGGTCAGACCCCTACTGATAGTAGGTCTTTACACACTTAAAACCTTGGTAGACAAATCCAAATTAATTCCAAGTTTGTAACGAAAAAAAAGTAAATTTTTAAAAATAATTGTAAGAATGTGAACAGAACCCTGGTATACATCCCCACCCAAAACTAACAACACTGTCATTCTACATTTGAGATGAAATCCATTCCCATATGCATAATTCACCATCAAATTTAATACAGTTGATCCTTATTCTCACACAAAAATAATGGTCATAATCGGCTTACCTAGATGTTATGAGGTTCACATACATACACAATCATTTGTTCGTGTCTTCCAAATTTTTTCCAAAATCCAGTAACAGTCTACACATCCGTTACTACATTGCATACAAAAATTATGCAAGCCCTAGGAGAAGGCAAAAATATCCAAGCAAATGTGAAGTCATGTATATAATTCAAGACAACCAGTATTTGTATTACATTCCCAACAAAAATGCACTCTCTATCCACATAATATTTTATGTCAAAATTAAGCATAGTTCACAGTATACCTTGGCATAAAAAAATACGAGATAACCCACTTGACTCCTGAAGATCTAAAGGACCCCTACTTAAAGTTCGGAAAAAGGGGGACTATAAACAGATCCCATTTGTGCGCACACATTAAGCTATAATCGGCTATGCGACGTACATAAATTACTGTTACATTGTGATACATAAATTATTCGACTGTTTGGTTGGCTTCTTAAAGCCATGGGTTGTAGTATAAGCATTTAAACATTACGAACACGTTTAGAGATTAACCACTACACATACATTTTAAAAGTGATAGTAGTCAGTGGTACCGTAGCGAGCATCTTTGAAAAATGAAATGTTAGGAGACGTTTCAGAAATGAAAATCTTAGTTAGAAATTATACTTGTTATCAACATAGCAATGCTTACCCTGAATATCTCTTTGCGCATAACCTCTCGCATAATCAAAACATCCTAAAGCTAAACACTACACTGATATTTTTTTTGCACATTTAAAACAAATATCGAACTACCAAAACCAAAAGAAAAGATGGGTAATATCAACTAAAATACCCTCAATAGCCTGTCTCAAGATAATCAACTCCCACTATGTCAAAATAACCACCTTCCCACTGGATTGTTTATAAATCTAACCTCAGTCCTATTAGTATCTTAGCAACTAAAGGCATTACTATTTAATACATACCGTGTTACCTACGGACCCAACTTTCCTCTTTATACAAACAGATGTTATATCAGATATATCATCACTGAACATATACGTTTAGACTTGCATAACATTCATACCTTAAGATAGTCATGGTACAACTTGAGATATCAGATGAATCTACAAAGAAAATTAAGTAGGAAGAAACCTACATGTTTTCGCAGCTAAATATAACGCTCCGAAATCCCAAAACAACACACTTAACTTCTACTTGTTGGATCTCGACTCCTTCCAGTTCTTTATCCCATTATTAGGGTTCACACGATAAATATTTTATGCGGCCATTATTTTTCTTTTCATCCCGAAAAAGTAGAAACCCTAAGTCTTTTATATGTACTAATATAGATGCACGAGAAAATCCATAAAAATCTTTCCCACTGCTTATTAGCACCAAGAAAATAGGATAAGGGGTTTTACAATCTTCCCCTAAAAGAGAAAGGATTCGTCCTCGAAGCCAGTCTACTTTACCGACTTAATATTCATGGGGGAATCATTGTGGTCCAAGCGGTTAGCTAAGCGTGTGTTAGCATACCAAATGTTCGCATCGATATTTCCAAAGTCTTTAACCAGCTAAACAATACAAATGCGACCCCTTGGTCATCGCAAGTACCCATGCATAGCAACATTATGGAGCTCGAGCCAACCATATACAAACACAAACGACAAATAACATAACTTACTCCTGCATGTTATCACTGCATCATCTCGATTTAAGATTCGCATGGTTCCTCATTGTGGTCCAAGTGGTTAGCTAACCTTGCGTTAGCATACCAAATGTTCGCATCGACATTTCCAAAGTTTACGACCAGCTAAGCAATACAAATGCGACTCCTTGGTCATTGCAAGTACCCATGCATAGAAACATATATGCGATCCGTCGATCATTACATAAATAACTTACGGAATTCGAGCCAACCACATAGGAAAAACAAACAACAAATAATATTTTTTACTCTCGCATGTTATTATCGCATTAGCCCTCAAGTAGTCTACTTAATTCTATCGTGCACCCCAGAACTAAGTGTTGTCGAACCCAATTCAAGATAATAGATCGATATCTTTAGCAGATCCTACGTTCACGTCACATTTGTTTACTACCGATGTATCCCTAGTTTACAGATAGCTTAACACTGATTTCGTACAAGCAAAACAATCATTTTGCTCCTTAACGTGCATGCGTGACTTAACAAGACCCTAAACCCGCTCCCAGGGATTTATGTTACCAGAGCTCTGATACAACTTTTTCACGCCCCACTTTGAATTCTAGGTCGGCCGTCCTAAAATTCCAAATGTGACATACTCATGGACCACTTTACACACTCAAGCCGTAAAGCCAACAAATGGAGATTAGGCTATTGTATGGAGCATATTCGCATAATCCCAAAATGTATGAATTTTTATTTAATGAAATTGGTAAAAAGATTGTAAAGTTTAATAAAATCTTAAAAAGGGTAATCTTCGACACGCAGGTCGGCTTCCTAAATAAATGTTAAGAATTTATTGAAAAGAAATGAAAATGTCATCTTGAAAAATAAAATAAAAGATTTATCCAAGCACCTAAAATATAAAAAGATGTTTCTTTTTGGAATAAAAATGCAGTCTACAAGCTAGGATGCTCCTCGATCACAGTTTCCTGAAGGAAAAAAAAGTTAGTTGGGTCATATCCCAACTGATAGTAGGTTTGTACACACTTAAAACCTTGGTAGACAAATCCAAATAAATTCCAAGTTTGAAACGAAAAAAGAAAAAGTAAATTCTTAGAAATAATTGTAAGAATGTGAACAGAACCCTCGTCTACATCCCCACCCAAACTAACAACATTGTCACTCAACATTTGAGGATACCCGTGAAATCCATTCCCATATGCATAATTCACCATCAAATTTAATACAGTTGATCCTTATTCTCACACAAAAATAATGGTCATAATCGGCTTACCTAGCTGTTATGAGGTCCACATACATACACAATCATTTGTTTATGTCTTCCACAATTTTTCAAAAAGCCAGTAACAGTCTGCACATCCATTACTACACTACATACACAAATTATGCAACCCCTAGGCCAAGGCAAAAGTATCCAAGCAAATGCGAAATCGTGTTTATAGTTCAAGACAATCAATATTTGTATTACATTCTTAACAAAAATGCACTCTCTATCCACATAATATTTTATGTCAAAATTAAGTCTAGTTCCCAGTATGCCTTGGCGTAAAAAAAAAATAGATAGTCCACTTGACTCCTGAGGATCTAAAGGACCCCTACTTAAAGTTCGGAAAAGGGGGGATTATAAACAGATCCCATTTGTGCGCACACATTAAGCTATAATCGGCTATGCGACCGTACATAAATTACTGTTACGTTGTGATACATAAATTATTCGACTGTTTGGTTGGTTTCTTAAAGCCATGGGTTGTGGTATAAGCATTTAAACTGTTAGAGCATAGCTCGGTTGAACCCACCAAGCGTTGGTATGTCAAGTTTGGTTGTCATATTTTAGTGAATCAAAACTCATTTAAAGAGTCGCTTGATTATGTACTAGAGAAAACTTCGTATAGGTTAGCTTGAAAGTATTAGGATATGAGACATTACAAGTATTGCGAAGACTTGAAGAAGTGGAGAAGTAAGAAGTACAACGACAACACCATCCTTCTGCTTGAGGTTAGTGATATTTGACTTGTACTGTTTCATTCCCTAATGTATCTTTCAAGTCGTGCATATTGAAAACAAAACTGCGAAGCATGAATGACACTCTAGTTAGACATAGTATTAAGGAATACAATACAAGGGTTATTGCTTAACCATTAAACTTTGTAGATAAGACATCGACATAATCGTTTAAATGCTATTGTGATTATGTATGGGTATGAGGTGAGGATTTCATCCTAGGAAACAATGTTTTACATGTGTTTTAAGGGAGTAAATTCATGAACTTGTTTTGTGAATCGAAAAGGAAATTGCCAGGCATTATTGGTATTGTTATTCAATGCATATCTTTTGAACAACCAATATGTGTGATTAGTACAGTATAACCGCTCATGACTTGTTTATGTTCTTGGTAAAACTATTCACAAAGGCCTGACTTTTGTATTGGTATGACTTTTATTAGTAAAACCGATCTTAAGTAATCACCCGAGATGGTATGATCCAGTTTGTGATTTTGTATATGACCGACTCTGGGTAAAGGGGAACCGATCCTAGTAAGAGGTGCAACACATCACAAAAGGGAATCGATCCTTGTATGAGGTGCAACAAGTTTTTAGCAGAAAGGGGAACCGATCCTATGGACATGTGCAACATGTTTTTAGGCAAAGGGTAACCGATCCTACGGACATGTACATCAAGTACAAGTTAGATACCATATATATGTGGGGAACCGATCCTAGTACCTAGTCAACCGAATTTTTGGAAATCTAGTGTGATCGAGTGAAACTTGTTTAGGTAGAACCGTGAAACCCATGATTTGTGATTGAGTGTTCTTGATCAATCACATAGTTCTTGAAAGTCAGATGAACCAATTATAAACTTGTTTGGAAGTGTGAAAAATCGGTTTCAAGGTTGTAAGTATGAAAGAGGACTTACAAAGTAAGGATGTTGACATACTTTGAACATGTGCAGTAACGCTTATCTTTAATTGTTCAAAGTTATTCCTTAATAGCCAAAGGAAGAAAATCCCAGGATCGAAACATAACTAAGTTAAAAATCTTTTATTTAAGGTTTTTAATTTTATTTTAGGAAAATGAGAATTAGTAATGTGCATTTACTAGTTGGAGATTTTCCAAAGAGATTTTCGATCAATATTTTGGATAGAGCATTTCCAGGAATTATGGAAACCGAATTTGGAATATATTGCATATCTTGAGAATATTTTCGGTTTTGGAAATTCCTTGGTGTCCAAACTTCCTCGTCTATAAATATGAAAGTTTGCATTTCTAGCAAACTAATCCTTCGTGACAGAAAACTTCCTCGGTTGTGTTGTTACTGGTGAAGCCGCCTATTCGGAGAGGAGAGTAACCTAATTAGGAAAAATCTCTTTCAGTTTAAAGTCTTCTTTGGAATTGAGAAGCTCTATTAGTACCGTCGGTGGGAAACTAGATAATTGCGGTTTATCTTTTGTTTTCGACTGATTTGATTGACTAACGGTGGTTGAACTTTTATTGCACCTAGTTTGTTTATGCTTGAAAATCTTCTCTTCTGATATAAGATTCACTCAAACTAGATCGAAGTTTCGACATGGATCTTTAGACTGTTTGTATATCTAAAGACGTCTTGTGATAATCCATTGTTAACAGACTCCGTTCTGTGCGTGATTGATCACAAGAGATTCAAGTTGTTGTGTGCAGGTGTTTATTGAATATCTAAGAAGATTTGAAGACAAAGAATATGTTGAAGATTTCTGATTTGGGGTTCATAATCTTTGGTGTGCACAATACTTGTTTCGGTATAGAGGATCCAACTATAATCGGTTTATCCTTGTGGTAGATTAGATTGATTAGTTGTGTAGATCGGCATCAATAAAATTCTTTGTGATTAAAAGTATTGATTGCAAAATCTTAACAATTACCTTTGGTAGTTGATCATAAGATAGATCTAAGAACCTGGCGAAGGAGTTTATTGAGATAAACAAAAGAGTCTTTGTCGAACTCACATCACTTGGTTGAAAAAAGTTGCTACCACACAGATTTGTTGTTCCTTTACTGTTTGGAATACGAACCAAAGGAATTGTTCCAAGTACGTGAATTATTCATAAGTTGGAGGCGTGGGAATACAGACGGAACTAGGTGAACTATAGGTTTTGTTGCTTGGTCTTAACTATACGAAGTTGGTTTGATTTTGTATAGTGGCTTAATCCTGAGAGTATTCAATTCTGGACAAGGTCCCGGGGTTTTTCTGCATTTGCGGTTTCCTCGTTAACAAAATCTTGATGTGTCATTTAATTTAATTTTCCGCAATTATAATTGTTGTTATTATAATTTAAAGTAAATTACACAAATGTTAATTCCTATTTACTTGATAAGTAATCCTATTGTGTTTGGTTAAGTCCGAACCTTTTTATCAAGTAAACATACTTCGTTGTTGTATTGTCTCAATCTCGTATCCATAGACGATCACACGAAGTGTGAACCGATTAGTTGTATTGTCTCGACTCAGTCCATAGACAATCACTTTCGGAGAAAGAACTTATTGGTGGAAAAGTTTTAGCTTGAGGTATATTTGGGTACCCTCGCTTTTTCATAAACATTACGTCCACGTTTAGAGATTAACCACTACACGTAGATTTTAAAAGTCATAGTAGTTAGTGGTACCGTAGCGAGCATCTTTAAAAAATGAAATGTTAGGAAACGTTTCAGAATTGAAAATCTTAGCTAGCAATTACACTTATTACCAACATAGCAGTGCTTACCTTGAACATATCTTTGCGCATAACCTGTCGCATAATCAAAACATCCTAAAGGTAAATCCACAACACTGATTTTATTTTTTACACATTTGAAACAACGATCGAACTACCAAAACCAAGAGGAAAGAGGACTAATATCAACTAAAATACCTACACTATCCTGTCTCAAGATAATCAACTCCCACTATGTCAAAATCACCACCTGCCCACTGGATTGTATACAAATCTAACCTCAGTACTATTAATATCTTAGCAACTAAAGGCATTATTAGTTAATACAGACCCTATTACCTATGGACCCAACCTTCCTCTTATATAAAAATTGATGTTATATCAAATCTATCATCACCGAACTTATACGTTTAGACTTGGATAGAATTCATACCTTAAGATAGTCACAATACAACTGAGATATCAGATGAATCTACAAAGAAAATTAAGTAGGAAGAAACCTACCTGTTTTCGTAGCCAAATATAAGGCTCCGAAATCCCAAAACAACACCCTTAACTTCTACTTATCGGATCTCGTCTCCTTCCAGTTTTTATCTCATTATTAGGGTTCACAAGATAAATATTTTATGCGACTATTATTTTTCTTTTCATCCCGGAAAAGTAGAAACTCTAGGTCTTTTATATGTACCAATATAGATGCACGAGAAAATCCAAAAAAATACGTCCCACTACTTATTAGCACCAAAAATAGGATAAGAGGTTTTACAATCTTTACCCTAAATGAGAAAGGATTCGTCTTCGAAGCTAGTCTACTTTACCGACTTAAGATTCATGGGGGGCTCATTGTGGTCCAATCGGTTATCTAACCATGTGTTAGCACACCAAATGTTCGCATCTATATTTCAAAGTTTTCAACCATCTAAGCAATACAAATGCGACCCCTCGGTCATCGCGCGTACCCATACATAGCAACATTATGGAACTCAAGCCAACCACATACAAACACAGACGACAAATAACATTACTTACTTCTGCATGCTATCGGTGCATCATCTCGATTTAAGATTCACATGGTTCCTCATTGTGGTCAAAGTGGTTAGCTAACCTTGCGTTAGCATACCAAATGTTCACATCGATATTTCCAAAGTTTTCAACCAGCTAAGCAATGCAAATGCGACTCCTTGGTCATCGCAAGTACCCATGCATAGAAAAATATGTGGGATCCGTCGATCATTGGATAAATAACTTACATAAATCTATCCAACCGCATAGGATAAACAAACAACAAATAATATTGTTTACTCTCGCATGCTATTATCGCATTAGCCCTCAAGTAGTCCACTTAATTCTATCGTGCGCCCGAGAACTAAGTGTTGCCAAACCCAATTCAAGATAATATATCTGTATCTTTAGCCGATCCTACATTCACGTCACATTTGTTTACTACCGATGTATCCCTACTTTATAGATAGCCTAACACTAAATTTCGTACAAGTAAAACAATCATTGTGCTCCTAAACGTGCACGCGTGACTTAATAAGACCCTAAACCCGCTCCCAAGGATTTATGTTACCAGAGAGCTCATACCACTTTGTCACGCCCCACTTTGAATTCTGGGTCGGCCGCCCTAAAATCCCAAATGTGGCATACTCATGGACCACTTTACACACTCAAGCCGTCAAGCCAACAAATGGAGATTAGGCTATTGTATGGAGCATATTCGCATAATCCAAAAATGTATGAATTTTTATTTAATGAAATTGGTAAAAAGATTGCAAAGTTTAATAAAATCTTTAAAAGGGTAATCTTCGACACGCAGGTCGGCTTCCCAAATAAATGCTAAGAATTTATTGAAAAGAAATGAAAATGTCATCTTGAAAAAAATAAGTAAAACAATTATCCAAGCACCTAAAATATAAAAAGATGTAGCTTTTCAGAACAAAAATGCAGTCTACAAGCTAGGATGCTCCTCGATCACATTTTCCAGAAAAAAATAGTAAGTTGGTTCAGACCCCAACTGATAGTAGGTCTCTACACACTTAAAACCTTGGTAGACAAATCCGAAGTAATTCCAATTTTGTAACGAAAAAAGATAAGTAAATTATTAGAAATAATTGTAAGAATGTGAACAGAATCCCCGTCTACATCCCCACCCAAACTAACAATACCCTCACTCTACATTTGAGGATACCCGTGAAATCCATTCCCATATGCATAATTCACCATCAAATTTAATAAGGTGATCCTTATTCTCACACAAAAATAATGGTCATAGTCGGCTTACCTAGCTGTTATAAGGTCCACGTACATACACAATCATTTGTTAGTGTCTTCCAAGATTTTTCCAAAAGCCAGTAACTGTCTACACATCTGTTACTACACTGCATACACAAATTATGCAACTCCTAGGCCAAGGCAAAAATATCCAAGCAAATGTAAAGTCGTGTTTATAGTTCAAGACAACCAGTATTTTTATTACATTCCAAAAAAAAGTGCACTCTCTATCCACATAATATTTTATGTCAAAATTAAGCCTGGTTCACAGTATACCTTGGCGTAAAGAAAAAGAGATATCCAACTTGACTCCTGAGGATCTAAAGGACCCATACTTAAAGTTTGGAAAAAGAGGGAATAGCATAAACAAATCCCATTTGCGCGCACAAATTAACCTATAATCGGCTACGTGACCGTACATAAATTACTGTTACACTGTGATACATATATTTTTCAACTGTTTGGTTGGTTTCTTAAAGTCGTGGCTTGTAGTATAAGCATTTAAAAATTACAGCCACGTTTAGAGATTAACCATTACACATACATTTTAAAAGTGATAGTAGTTAATGGTACCGTAGCGAGCATTTTTAAAAAATGAATGTTGGGAGACGTTTCATAAATGAAAATCTTAGCTAGCAATTACACTTGTTACCAACATAGCAATGGTTACCTTGAATATCTCTTTGCGCATAACCTGTCGCATAATCAAAACATCCTATAGCTAAACACTACACTGATTTTATTTTTTACACATTTACAAAAGCGAACGAACTACCAAAACCAAAAAGAAAGAAGACTAATATCAACTAAAATACACTATCCTGTCTCAAGATAATCAACTCCCACTATGTCAAAATCACCACCTGCCCACTGGATTGTATACAAATCTAACCTCAGTCCTATTAGTATCTTAGCAACTAAAGGCATTACTAATTAATACAGACCATGTTACCTAGGGACCCAACCTTCCTCTTGTATACAAACTGATGTTATATCAAATATATCATCACCAAACTTAAACGTTTAGACTTGAATATCATTTATACCTAAAGATAGTCATGGTACAACTTGAGATATCAAATGAATCTACAAAGAAAATTAAGTAGGAAGAAACCTACCTGTTTTTGCATCCAAATATAACGCTCAGAAATCCCAAACAACACCCTTAACTTCTACTTGTTGGATCTCAACTCCTTCCAGTTCTTTATCCCACTATTAGGGTTTACAAAATAAATATTTTATGCGGCTATTATTTTTCTTTTCATCCCGGAAAGTAGAAACCCTAGGTCTTTCATATGTACTAATATAGATGCACGAGAAAATCCAAAAAAATCATTCCTACTGCTTATTAGCACCAAAATAGGATAAGAGGTTTTACAATCTTCCCTCCTAAAAGAGAAAGGATTCGTCCTCAAAGCCAGTCTACTTTACCGACTTAATATTCATGGGGGATCATTGTGGTCCAAGCGGTTATCTAACCGTGTTTTAGCATACCAAATGTTCGCATCGATATTTCTAAAGTTTTCAACCAGCTAAGCAATACAAATGCGACCCCTCGGTCATCGCAAGTACCCATGCATAGCAACATTATGGAACTCGAGCCAACCACATACAAACACAAACGACAAATAACATTACTTGAGCATGAAATCACTGCATCATCTCGATTTAAGATTTACATGGTTCCTCATTGTGTTCCAAAAAGTTAGCTAACCTTGCGTTAGCATACCAACTGTTCGCATCGACATTTCCAAAGTTTTCAACCAGCTAAGCAATACAAATGTGACCCCCTGGTCATCGCAAGCACCCATGCATAGCAACATATATGCGATCCCTCGAGCATTGCATAAATAACTTACGGAATACGATCCAACCACATAGGAAAAACAAACAACAAATAATATTGTTTATTTTCCCATGCTATTATGGCATTAGCCCTCAAGTGTCCCACTTAATTCTATCGCGCGCCCGAGAACTAAGTGTTGTTGAACCCAATTCAAGATAATAAATCCATATTTTTAGCCGATCCTACGTTCACGTCACATTTGTTTACTACCGATGTATCCCTACTTTACAGATAGCCTAACACTTAATTTCGTACAGGAAAATCAATCATTGTGCTCCTAAACGTGCATGCGTGACTTAACAAGACCCTAAACCCGCTCCCAAGGATTTATTTTACCAGAGCTCTGATACCGCTTTGTCACTCCCCACTTTGAATTCTAGGTCGGCCGCCCTAAAATCCCAAATGTGGCATAGTCATGGACCACTTTACACACTCACGCCGTCAAGCCAACAAATGGAGATTAGGCTATTGTATGGAGCATATTCGCATAATCAAAAAATGTATGAATTTTTATTTAATGAAATTGGTAAAAAGATTGTAAAATTTAATAAAATCTTTAAAAAGGTAATCTTCGACACGCAGGTCGGCTTCCCAAATAAATGCTAAGAATTTATTGAAAAGAAATGAAAATATCATCTTGAAAAAATAAGTAAAATATTTATCCAAGCACCTAAAATATAAAAAGATGTAGCTTTTCGGAATAAAAACGCAGTCTACAAGGTAGGATGCACCTCGATCACATTTTCCGAAAAAAAGTAAGTTGGGTCAGACCTCAACTGATAGTAGGTCGCTACACACTTAAAATCTTGGTAGACAAATCCAAATTAATTCCAAGTTTGTAACGAAAAATAAATAAATTTTTAGAAATAATTGTAAGAATGTGAACAGAACCCTCGTCTACATCCTCACCCAAACTAACAACACCGTCAATCTACATTTGAGGATACCCGTGAAATCCATTTCCATAATCATAATTCACCATCAAATTTAATACAGTTGATCCTTATTCTCACACAAAAATAATGGTCATAGTCGGCTTATCTAGTTGTTATGAGCTCCACATACATACACAATCATTTGTTTGTGTCTTCCAAATTTTTTCCAAAAACCAGTAACAGTCCACACATCCATTACTATACTCCATACACAAATTATGCAACACCTAGGCCAAGGAAAAAGTATCCAAGAAAATGTGAAGTCGTGTTTATAGTTTAAAACAACCAGTATTTGTCTTACATTCCCAACAAAAATGCACTCTCTATCCACATGATATTTTTTGTCAAAATTAAGCCTAGTTCACAGTATACCTTAGCGTAAAAAAATAAGAGATAGCCCACTTGACTCCTGAGGATCTAAAGGACCCCTACTTAAAGTTCGGAAAAGGGGGAATAGCATAAACAGATCCCATTTGTGCGCACACATTAACCTATAATCAGCTACGTAACCGTACATAAATTATTGTTACGCTGTGATACATAAACTATTCGACTGTTTGGTTGGTTTCTTAAAGCCATGGGTTGTAGTATAGGCATTTAAACATTACGGCCACGTTTAGAGATTAACCACTACACATACATTTTAAAAGTGATAGTAGTTAGTGGTACCGTAACGAGCATCTTTAAAAAAATGAAATGTTAGGAGACGTTTCAGAAATGAAAATCTTAGCTAGAAATTACACTTGTTACCAACATAGCAACGCTTACCTTGAATATCTCTTTGCGTATAACCTGTCGCATATCAAAATATCCTAAAGCAAAACAATACACTGATTTTATTTTTTACACATTTAAAACAACAGTCAAACTACCAAAACCAAAAGGAAAGAGGACTAATATCAATTAAAATACCTGCACTAGACCGTCTCAAGATAATCAACTCCCACTATGTCAAATTCACTACCTGCCCACTGGATTATATAAAAATCTAACCTCAGTACTATTAGTATCTTAGCAACTAAAGGCATTACTAGTTAATACAGACCATGTTACCTATGGACCCAACCTTCCTCTTGTATACAAACTGATGTTATATCAAATCTATCATCACCGAATTTATACGTTTAGACTTGGATAACATTCATACCTTAATATAGTCACAATACAACTTGAGATATCAGATGAATCTGCAAATATAATTAAATAGGAAGAAACCTACTTGTTCTTGCAGCCAAATATAACGCTCCGAAATCCCAAAGAAACACCCTTAACTTTTACTTGGTGGATCTCATCTCCTTCCCGTTCTTTCTCCCATTATTAGGGTTCACAAGATAAATATTTTATGCGGCTATTTTTTTTCATCCCGGAAAATTAGAAACCCTAGGTCTTTTATATGTACTAATATAGATGCACGAGAAGATAAAAAAAAAAACTTCCCACTGCTTATTAGCACCAAAAATAGGATAAGAGGTTTCACAATCTTCCCCCTAAAAGAGAAAGGATTTATCCTCGAAGCCAGTCTACTTTACCGACTTAAGATTCATGGGGGGCTCCTTGTGGTCCAAGCGGTTAGCTAACCGTGTGTTAGCATAACAAATGTTCGCATCGATATTTTCAAAGTTTATAACTATCTAAGCAATACAAATGCAACCCCTCGGTCATCGCAAGTACTCATGCATAACAACATTATGGAACTCGATCCAGCTACATACAAGCATAAACGACAAATAACATTACTTCCTCCTGCATGATATAACTGCATCATCTTGATTTAAGATTAACATAGTTCCTCATTGTGGTCCAAGTGGTTAGCTAACCTTGCGTTAGCATACAAAATATTCGCATCGACATTTCCAAAGTTTTCAACCATCTATGCAATACAAATGTGTCCCCTTGGTCATCGCAAGTACCCATGCATAGCAACATATATGCGATCCGTCGATCATTGCATAAATAACTTACGGAATTCGAGTCAACCATATAGGAAAAATAAACAACAAATAATATTGTTTACTCTCGCATGATATTATCGCATTATCCCTCAAGTAGTCCACTTAATTCTACCGTGCGCCCGAGAACTAAGTGTTTTCAAACCCAATTCAAGATAATAGATCCATATCTTTAGCCGATCCTATGTTCACGTCACATTTGTTTACTACCGATGTATCATTACTTTACAAATATCTTAACACTAAATTTCGTACAAGCAAAACAATCGTTGTGATCCAAAACGTGCCTGCGTGACTTAACAAGACCCTAAACCTGCTCCCAAGGATCTATGTTACCAGAGCTCTGATACCACTTTGTCACGCCCCACTTTGAATTCTAGGCCGGCCGCTCTAAAATCCTAAATGTGGCATACTCATGGACCACTTTACACACTCAAGCCGTCAAGCCAAAAAATGGAGATTAGGTTATTGTATGGAGCATATTCGCATAATCCAAAAATGTATGAGTTTTTATTTAATGAAATTGGTAAAAAGATTGTAAAGTTTAATAAAATCTTTAAAAGGGTAATCTTCGACACACAGGGTGTATTCTACACATAATTTACAAAAAAATAACCAAGAAAGCATAAACAATAGATAACAAATAGGGTATATTCTATACATATCAAATTCCCCCACACTTAGACTTTGCTAGTCCTCGATCAAACTAAACTAAATACATACAACTCCATTTCGTCGAGAATACGGTTAAACTTAGCATGGATAACAATCCTTTAAACCCGTAGGTGTCCCTAGTGGACGAGTTATAGTCTCGTGAGGGCTTACTGATGACTGTCGTAAGTGCAATCAAATTAATAATATTATTTCCACATAATTAATGGTAATATAATGGAAGTAAGGATCGTTCCACGAAGAGCAGGGAGTTATGGTTGTCAAAGTGTCACAAAGGGGGGGTTTTGTTTTAGATTTTAAACAAAATAAATAATCAAAGCAAATAAAGTTGAATTGTAATCAATAGAGAGATATGATCGAGGAATCCTTCTTTGTTAATAAACGTCAATAAGTTATTATAATTGCCTACTCGTCGTTAATCATAGATTATCACCAACTGTGGAATAACAACTAGCTCAGTGTTGTTCCCTAAATTCCTTTTATCACTGAGTACAGAAGCTCTCCAATACCAGATTCTATTCTTCTAAACCACCTAGTAGCAGCTCACTCAAAGTGTAATTTGGTCGAATGCTTTATCTTTTGTGAATTTATAGGTTGATCCTAATAGTTAGAATCTTAGTTCAAGGTCCACTTTTTAGTGTTGTTTACACCCACAATCGCTCCACAGAATCCCCCTGTAAGGTTTCGTGTTCTCTACGTGTGTAAAGGTTATTCGACGATTACTTATCTCCTAACTCAATACTATCAATAGATTGAATCAACAAATCAATTTAGTTGGCCACCTAAACAATCTATCAATCAATCATAAATATTCGATATAGTATACACAAACGATAATCATATGAAGAACTTCAAAGTAGATTAATATAATAACTCAAATCTTGTTTACAACTTAGAATTCATCCTCAATCAATATGTGTTTATCTACTCATGGATGTAGAAACATCCATGATATACATATGAGAAAAGTTAAAGAGGTATCGTTACGATTGAAGAACCGCTCCGAAACCCTAGCTTTTGCTCCGTGTGATCTTTCTTCTCTCCAAGCTTAAAATTTCGTGACTTTTTGATGTGTTACCCTTCTACATAACCTAATACCTTTTTATAGGTTTACATTACTTGGTCTTCAAGTATTTAGTTCGGTTCAAGAACCCAACCCAAAAATACGAAATAACAACCCCAAACGTGACCTTAGGCCTTCACAAGTATGTGTACCCGTTTTTATATTTTTTAAGTAGCGTACCGGTATGCGTACTTCAAATTCCAGCAGAAATTTTCGGAATTATAGTATGCGTACCCGTTTGCATACTTTACTGTCTTCGGTATTCGATAAAAGCTCGTTTTGGCCACAATTTCTTCGTCCGAACTTGAAATGACCTCATTCTTTTTGAACTCTTTTTATCTTTCAATTATATTAAAGATGGTGATGATAAATCCTTAATTTTAGTGAGTTAACATCGGTCTTTGGCCCGTCTCTTGATTTTGTGTGTTTTGCTCCTTTTCGTCGCACTTCTTCCACTTCTCTTAGACTTGGGCACTTGGATACTTGGAATACTTATCTTCCTAGATATTTTCATCACTTTGTAGATACTTTTTGGATGATTCACCCAATAGAGACAAATAAGAGAAAACAAGAGTAAAAATATGAAAATATGCAAGAATAATAGCTTAAACAATTATGGAATGGACATTAAAATCATATGAATTATGCACTTATCAAATTACCCCACACTTAGATTTTGCTAGTCCTCGAGCAAACTAAAATAAAACTAATCCTAAATACAACAACTCCATGTTGTCGAGAAGCAGTTACACTTAGCATGTATAACAAGCCCTTAAGTGTCCCTAGTGGACGAGTTATAGTCTCGTGAGGGTTTACAAGAGGTATACCCACAAAACCTACTCTAATTTATCTCCTTGGAAGAACCACTAAGGATAGACACAAAGTATAAAGTCAAATAATTAGCTTGCATAAGTTCTTTAGCTATAAACATCCCACATACATTCCAATCATCACACACAAGCAGTTACTTACGTGTGATATTCAACCTGATTGCAAAACTCTACTAAGATAGTCATTGTACTTGTTGCAACGTTTATCACAATACTCGCACACTAAAATCACATGGATAGATAAGAAACTGGAAATAAAAAAAATGAAGTGTGCAAATGTTAACTAAAGTGAAAGATGTTACCCACAATACTTGTATGAATGTCGTTAAAGGATTCTTATTTATAGAGCAATAGTTGAGAGAAGCACCCATTTAACTTGACCACATGATTAGATACTCTAAGCGCATATTTAATTTCAGCAAGTATGTGATAGTTGCCTTGGATCCTGCATTCCATGCTTGTTTAGGCGACGGAGACAGGGACAACGTTTCACACATACTGCTATCCAAGCGTCAAGAACCTCATCAATAGTCTTTTTGACTTGCTATATAATAATGATATGGTTTTTATTTTCATCGACTACATGATTAGATACTCTAAGAGCATGTTCCTTTTAAGCAAATACGTGATAGTTGCCTTGGATTCTGCGTTCCACGCTTGTTTAGGCGTCGGAGACAGGGACAACGTTTCACACGTATTGTTATCCAAGTGTCGATAAATGAAGATGATCCTTATATGTTTCTTTATTCTTTTTTTTTTCCCGGCTCACTCTTTCTGAGTGCAAGGCAATTATCTATGGGTCTTTTATATACTCAACCAATGATTACCTTGCTACAACATCCATGATAGTATCAGGATCCCACCAAATCACTTTAGAGAAACATAAAACTGCAAAAATGAAAAGAAAGTGATTCAGTAATAATTAATTGCGAGGATGACTCTTTCAAATGACTACCATAGCTGAGTTTCGCATTTAATTATGAACGTATATATTTAAGGATTTTAGAACGATAAAATGGAACTCAATCCATAGCTATAAGAATTATTTCAACCAAAAAAAGGTTTAGTGTGTCATCCTAAATAGCTCATAATTAACTCCAAAAGATGAAGTCTCAAGAATGCAAGAAATCAAAGAGTATTACATTTTATTTTATTTTTTTATGCAAGACAAACATGCTTAACTACTCCCCCACACTTAAACTCAACATTGTCCTCAATGTTCAAAACCGAAAATTCTGATTTCTGACATAACACCCCTGAAAAACTCGAAAACTGTACAAATAGGTAGGGAACTAGGAAAAATATCCTAAACTAAAGTTGTTATCTCACGTCTTTTCTATAACGTGTCATAAGGACACAGTGTTTCGATAAACGGTCTGACTTTTATTGCTTCCAGACTGACAGTGATGCAATCTGAAAAAGTTCTGGAAAAATTCCGAAACTCAAATGTCTAGGCCTATCGCTCCAACTAAACAGACTCCGAATTAAGATTTGATTTTTGGAAAAGAAAGGTTAGGCTGTGCTCTTTAAATGTTGGGGTCAACAACTCAAATCGGACTCCGTATGGAGTCTCGAGAGCTATTTTTGTGACAACTGCGCAGTCAGAATTTTCTGACGAGAATTCGTCAAAACTTTCGTTATAGATATAGTACTTTGTAAAATCTAATATGGGAATGCAAGATATGACATGAAAAATTAAGAAAATTAAAAACAAAAGGGATAGAGATACAAAACCGATGGGTTGCCTCCCATGTAGCGCTTTGTTTAACATCCTCAGCCCGACTTGGCATTCCTTTAATTACTCCTCCAGAGGGAGATAATCACGAAATTCTTGCACATCCATATCCACATAAGCAATGCTTTCATAATATGGATTCAATCTATGGCCGTTCACCTTTAAATTTGTTCCATCTCTAAGACTAGAAATTTCAACTGCGCCATGAGAATAAACATTAGTAACAACATATGATCCAATCCATCTGGACCTTAACTTACTAGGAAATAGTTTAAGACCGGAATAAAATAAAAGAACTTTTTTCCCCACAACAAAATTCTTTGTAGAAATCATCTTGTCATGAAAAAGTTTCGTCTTCTCCTTGTATATACGAGAACTCTCGTAAGCATCATTACGTATCTCATCTAGCTCATTATGTTGTAACTTCCTTTGTTTCCCTCATTGTCATAATCCATGTTAAACATCTTTATTGCCCAATATGCCTTGTGTTCAAGTTCAAACGGAAGATGACAAGCTTTTCCATAGACCAACCGATATGGAGACATACCAATAGGTGTTTTGTACGCCGTTCTATATGCCCAAAGCGCATCATTAAGCCTATAACTCCAATCTTCCCGTGTAGTGCTTACGGTTTTTTCAAGAATGGACTTAATTTCACGGTTTGAGATTTCGGCTTTCCCACTAGTTTGTGGGTGGATGGCGTACCAACCTTGTGGGTGGATGGCGTACCAACCTTGTGTGTTATGTTGTACTTCTTGAGTAGAGCATGGAAAGATTTCTGAAAATGGGAGCCTCCATCACTGATAACCACTCTGGGTGTACCATGTCTAGAAAAAACATATTCCTTCACAAACTCACAAACAACTTGATAATCATTAGTAGGGTTGGCTTTAGCTTCCACACATTCGAAACATAATCCACAAGAAGAAGTATATACAATTTTCCATTAGAATTGATAAAAGGACCCATAAAATCAATTCCCCACGTATCAAATACTTCAACAGCAAGAATTGGAGTGGCATTTGATTCGAGCACCTAGATTTCCCGTTCTTTGACATCTATCACAAGATTTTCAAAAAATATATGCATCCTCTAATAGGGTATGCCAATAAAATCCACTTTCAAGTACTTTGAAAGCGGTACGTTTGGAACCAAAGTGACCACCACATGCATAAGTATGACAAAAAGTAAGAATATATTGAAATTCAGAATTAGGTACGCACCTGCTGATGATTTGATCAGAACCGTACTTCCACAAGTAGGGCTCATCCCACACATATTGCTTGGCTATTTTCTTAAGCTTAAGCTTTTGAAAATTAGACATTGTACTAGGTACTTGTCTTGTAACCAAGTAGTTTACTAAATCCGCGTACCAAGGTGTTGAATCTTCAATTAAGAAAATTTGTTCGTCTGGAAAACGATCTTGTAAAGGAAGTTCTTCTTCGGAAACAACAAGTCTACTAAGGTGATCAGCAACAGTATTTTCAACACCTCTTTTATCCTTAATTTTATAATCAAATTCTTGCAACAATATTATCCACCGTATAAGTCTTGGCTTAGATTCTTTATTCTTTAATAGGTACCTAAGTGTTGCGTGATCGTTATACACAACCACTTTTGAACCCACCAAATATGATCTAAATTTTTCTAGTACAAACACTATAGCCAAAAATTATTTTCGGTGGTAGTATAGTTGATTTATGCATCGTTTAGGGTCCTAGATGCATAATAAATCACATGAGACAACTTGTTTACTCTTTGACCCAAAACGACTCCAATTGCATAATCATTTGCATCACACATTAATTCAAATGGTAAACTCCAATCTGGTGACTTGATAACTAGTGTAGTTGTCAACAATTTTTTTAATTTATCAAAGGCATCCTTGCACTCCTTGTTGAAGTAAAAAACAACCTCCTTTTGCAGTAATTTGCACATCGGCATTGACATTTTGGAGAAATCCTTGATAAACCGCCTGTAAAAACCTGCATGACCAAGAAACGAGCAAATTTCCCTCACTGAAGTGGGATATTGTAAGTTCCTTATTAAGTCTATCTTTTCTTTTGTCAACTTCAAGCCCTCGAGAGGACACAATGTGACCCAGCACTATACCCTGGTTTACCAAAAAGTGACATTTCTCCCAATTAAGAACAAGATTAGTGTCTATGCATCTTTTAAGCACAAGTTCAAGATTTTGTAAAAAAAAATTAAATGAATCACCATAAACACTAAAATAATCCATAAATACCTCAATTATGCGTTCCACGTAGTCAGAAAATATACTGACCATACATCTCTGAAAAGTGGCAGGTGCATTGGAAAGACCAAATGACATCCGTCTATAGGAAAACGTACCAAAAGGACAAGTGAAAGTAGTCTTCTCTTGATCTTCTGGTGCAATAACAATCTGATTGTACCCCGAATAACCGTCCAAAAAGCAATAATGTGAATATCCCGCTAACCTCTCTAACATCTGATCAATGAAAGGAAAAGGAAAGTGATCCTTTCGGGTTGCGGCATTAATCTTTTTGTAGTCTATGCATACTCTGCATCCTGTTTGAACTCGTGTAGGGACATGTTCATCATCTTGATTTCTAACAACAGTGACACCTGCTTTCTTGGGCACCACCTGAACTGGGCTAACCCATTTGCTGTCAGAAATTGGGTAAATCACCCCCACACTTATTAATTTGAGGATCTCTTTCTTCACGACCTCCATCATTAGGGAGTTAAGCCTACGCTGAGCATCACGTACATGCTTAAAATCATCTTCCATTAGGATTCTATGCATGCACATGGATGGAATAATGCCTTTGATATCAGCAATTGTCCAACCAATAGCCATTTTGTGCTCTTTCAGAATCCTAAGTAGACATTATTCTTGTATTGGGGGTGAGGTTCTTTGCAACAATCACCGGAATTTCTTCTTTATCACCCAAGTATGCGTACTTTAGGTGGTCTGGAAGCGGCTTTAGTTCCAGTTTCGGTGCCTGCACAATAGAAGGTAAATGAACCTCATTAGTTATGGGTAACGAAATATAAGAAATATTACCCGTTTTTGCTTCTTGTGGTGTTGTTAAGGCACCACACATATCCACCAGTTCTTTGGATAAGTCAACGTCCAGGTTCAGCTGTCCCTGAACACCTAAATCAATACTGTTCCGTAGTACAACTCCAAGTTCATCTTCAGCATTCAAATCAAACATTTGTTGCGCTAATGAACCAATAACATCAATAGAGAAAAAAGAGTGAACATCACTAGGATAACACATGGCCTCAAATATGTTGAAGCGAGTGATCTCTTTATCAAATTCCATAGTGGGTGAGCCACTATCAACATCAATCTTTGTCTTTACAGTTTTCATAAACGGTCTCCCAAGAAGTAACGAAGTAGATGAACAATTATCTCCATTGTGCATATCCACAATGTAAAAATCAACCGAAAAGATTAACTGATTCACTTGAACTAACACGTCCTCCACGACTCCCTTAGGATATATATTGGACTTTTTAGCCAATAGAATAATGATCTTTGCCTCTTTTAAAGGTCTGAGATTCAAAGAATCATAAACATCGGCTGATATAACACTTATGGAAGCTCCCAAATCAAGCAAAGCACGCTCAAATCGTCGGTTACCAATGGTAATGGGAACTCTGAAGCCACCAGGATATTCACACTTTGTAGGCATCTTCTTTAGTAACATAGTTGTGGAACTTTCGCCCAGCTGAGTAATCTCATTAGCAATTAACCTATCCTTCCTTGTACACAAATCCTTCAAAACCTTGGCATACCTGGGTACGGTTCTGATGGCCTCAATAAATGGAATGTTGATGTGTATCTTGCTGAAAATATCCATGATCTCCTTGTCTTGAGTTTGCTTATTCGACTTGGCAAAACGACTAAGGAAAAGAGGTGGTATGGTAAAAGTGGGAACCGTGTCCTTAGGTTGGCTGGTTGAAGTATGCTTTTCCTTTGGTACGGTTTCCGCTTCCACTTCTTTCTCAATATCGTTACTAGGTACGCGTATTGTTCCTGAATCCATGTTAGAATCTTCTACTTTCCTTCTACTTCTCAAGGTTACTGCATTAACATGCTCTCTTGGGTTCACGTAAGGTTGTGATGGAAGTTTTCTAGCTGCTTGTGCTTCTAACTTGCCTACAGAAGTTGCTAGTTGACTCATCTGTGTCTCAATGTTCTTCGTCGCCATATCATGCTTCCGTATGTAAGTTTTAAGCAAATCTTCAAGACTGGACCCTTGATTCTGAGGTTGTTGAGGTTGCTGGAATTGTTGTTGAAGCCCGTTTTGTCTCATATAAAGATTGGGAGTTGCTGCTTATTTGTTGGCATAACTGAAATTAGGATGATCTTTCCAACATGGATTATAAGTATTAGAGTAGGGATCATACCCTAGCCTATGATTAGGAAATATAGCATTTACCTCGGCCTCCTCTTCATATGAAGGAAAAACTGCATATGCTATACGTTGTACCATTTTTTCCATATTACTCATTCGTTTATCTTGTGTGGAGAATCTCCCATCTCGCTAACTCTTCTAATTGTTGAATAATCTCGAGTGTAAAATTGTTGAGTGTTTGCAGCCATGCTCTCAATCAAACTTGTAGCTTCCTCGATAGTTTTATTATCCAATGCACCACTGCTAGCCGCATCAATCAAGTGTCTCTTATGTGGTAGTAAACCCTCATGAAAGTGTGTGATAATGAGTTGCGGTGGTATTTGATGGTTTGGAAATCTCACCAACAATCTCTTATATCTATCCTAGTATTCATAAAGAGATTCTCCATTAATTTTCACAATGCCACTAATCTCCTTACGAATAGATGCAACTTTAGAAGCAGGAAAATACTTCTCTAAAAGCAGCCTTTTCATTCCGTTCCATGTGGTAATACTTCTAGGAGGAAGACAATATAACCATGATTATGCTTGGTCCGCCAATGAGAATAGAAAAGCTTGTAGGAAAGCTGTATCAACATCATCGGCACTCTTTCTCATGCTTCTTACTGTATTCTAAAATTGTTGTAGGTGTCGATTAGGATCTTCACCCGGTAGTCCCTTGAACTTCGGAATCCAATGAAGAAGATTTGACTTAAGTTCCACTGTGTCATTCAGAGTAATACACAATGGTTGAGAATCCAAACATGGAGATGTTAAATCTCTCAACGCTCTCCTCTCCGGAGGAGGATGAGGTGGTGGATTTACACTGTCTACCATCTCCAATGAAGGAGGTTCTAGTTGCAACCGCTGGCGTGCTTGTAGTACCGTTACTTTACAAGTTTGAATACCGCACCACAAATAATTCCAATATTTCGGTGCCAGAGATTACGTACTTGAAACCAAAATCTCAAAAAAAATAAATAAATTAAGAACTAAAAAGAAAATATAAAAACAAGGATAAAACTAAAAGAAATAATAACTAAAGCTACCGACTTCTCCCCGGCAACAACGCCAAAATTCGATGGCTGTCGTAAGTGCAATCAAGTTAATAATATTATTTCCACATAATTAACTGGTAATATAATGGAAGTGAGGATCGTTCCCACGAAGAGCAGTGAGTTTTAGTGGTCAAAGTGTCACAAAGGGGGAGTTTTGTTTTAGATTTTAAACAAAATAAATAATCAAAGCAAATAAAGTTGAATTGTAATCAATAGAGAGAGATATGATCGAGGAATCCTTCTTCGTTAATAAACCGTCAATGAGTTATTATAATTGCCTACTCGTCGTTAATCATAGATTATCACCAACCGTGGAATAACAGCTAGCTCAGTGTTGTTCCCTAAATTCCTTTTATCACTGAGTACGGAAGCTCTCCAATACCATATTTTATTATTCTAAACCACCTAGTAGTAGCTCACTCAAGGTGTAGTTTATTCGAATGCTTTATCTTTTGTGAATTTATAGGTTGATCCTAATAGTTAGACTCTTGGCTCAAGGTCCACTTTTAAGTGTTGTTTATACCCACAATCGCTCCACATAATCCTTTTGTAAGGTTTCGTGTTCTCTACTTGTGTAAAGGTTATTCGACGATTACTTATCTCCTAACTCAATACTAGCAATAGATTGAATCAACAAATCAATTTAGTTGGCCACCTAAACAATCTATCAATCAATCATAAATATATTCAATATAGTATAAACAAACGATAATCATATGAAGAACTTCAAAGTAGATTAATATAATAACTAAAATATTGTTTACAACTTAGAATTAATCCTCAATCTATAGGTGTTTAACTACTCATGGATGTAGAAATATCCATGATATACATATGAGAAAAGTTAAGAGGTATCGTTACGATTGAAGAACCGCTCCGAAACCCTAGATTTTGCTCCGTATGATCTTTCTTCTCTCCAAGATTACAATTTCGTGACTTTTTGATGTGTTATCCTTTTACATAACCTAATACCTTTTTATAGGTTTACATTGCTTGGTCTTCAAGTATTTCGTTCGGTTCAAGAACACGACCCAAAAATACGAAATAACAACCCCAAACGTGACCTTAGGCCTTCACAAGTATGCATACCCGTTTTTATACTTGTTAAGTATGCGTACCGGTATGCATACCTCAAATTCCAGCAGAAATTTTCGGAATTAAAGTATGCGTACCCGTTTGTATACTTTACTGTCTTCGGTATTCGATAAAAGCTCGTTTTGGACACAACTTCTTCGTCCGAACTTGGAATGACCTCATTCGTTTTGCACTCTTTTTATATTTCAATTATCTTAAAGATGGTGATGAGAAATCCTTAATTTGAATTAGTTAAGATCGGTGTTTGGACCGTCTCTTGATTTTGTGTGTTTTGCTCCTTTTCGTCGCACTTCTTCCATTTATCTTAGACTTGGGCACTTGGATACTTGGAATACTTCTCTTCCTAGATCTTTTCAGCACTTTGTAGCTCTTTTTTGGATGATTCTTATAATAGAGACAAATAAGAGAAAACAAGAGTAATAATACGAAAATATGCAAGAATAATAGCTTAAACAAGTATGGAATTGACACTAAAATCATATGAATTATGCACTTATCACTTACAAGAGATATACCCACAAAGCCTTCTCCAACTTCAAAGCGTTATAGCGTCGCAAGCATCCAAATATCTATAAGAACATAAAGATTCTCAATCTAGTGTCAAGAAATCAGAAGTATAAGAGAAAATTCAACTATAAAGTGCGATTAATCGAAGAAAGTGTGACCGGTCAACCTATGCCGTAATGAAATATTTCAGGTTTGAGAGCGACCAATAAGCATTTCGCCTTGATTTATGCCTCACCAAAAGGGTTTTATGAAATCATTAGTACAAAACAAAGCTAGGCTAAGTTAGCCTGTGTTAGTGGTGGTCAGGATTTGTCCAGACAAAGATAAATCAAGGGCTGTGGTTCTCCTGACCACTCCTTACAACTCGCACGCGTGGCATTAATTCCAATATTATGAATGAAAAATGAATACTCAAGTCAAGATATGGATTTTCAAAAATTATAACGGGGAGGTTCGAACTCATGACCTATTGTGTCATAAGAGTGGACTCTAACCAGCGTTCCACCTTGGTTGGAATTAATAGAAAAGATAAATCAATGGTGGTGGTTTGTTCAACTAAAATATCATAATTTCTTTATTTATTAGTGTTTCACTAATTGCACATAATAAATAATCTATTCATTATAAAGTGTTTTATTAATTAGTGTTTCACTAATTACTCATAACAAATGACTAATCATTTTGTAATTATAAATGTTTCTTAATTAATTATAATATTTATTTCTATTAATAAGTAATTTTGATAAATAATATTAATAGACATTTTTGACGACAATGAGTAGTAGAAGAGGTTGAGGTCGAAAGATTAGTGGTGGTTAAGGGCGGCGCTAAGCACAATTATATTTATTTTTGTTCTTTTATCATAAAATGGGATACAAAGCCCATTTTTCACATGTATCCAACTTTCCAAGAGTTTTTTCTCCCTATTTCCTCAAAATCCTGGCTCCGCCCCCGGTTTGTGGTGGAAGAAGTAGTGACAGTGAGTGCTGGTGAGTAGTGATGGACAATATTAATTTTATGTTGTCGTTACAACATCGATAACATCGTAGTGTGGAAGATGTGGTTGATTGTTTTTAACACTTTTGATAAAGGAAGGTACCATATATTTCAGGGATGATATCATACAAGAAAATATTTTCATGATCGTAGTTGGATCACCCAAATGGTACTCCTGTTATCTTTGGTACTATATCGTATAAATCATGATTTTTTAATGTTAAAATAAAATTGATTGCAATACAAAAAAAAATATACACGGAAATAATAATAATGAAACTAATTAATTGACGACATTTTGTTCAATCTAAACCTCATACATGGCATTTGTGATTGAAAATTAGAATTGCATCCAACAACCTACATGGGGTGGGGGGCAGTGATGGTGACAGTGGTGGAGTCAAAAATTGACATTGGGGAAGCGTACTTTAAAAAAAAAAAAACATGTAAACTTTGGTGGACTAAACCATAAATATATATGGACAAAGTACTATTTATAAAATAAACTAAAAAATGTATGTAGTTATTAAAAATTTAAGGGGTTAGAGCCAGGTTAGTCAACCCTTGGCTCTGCCACTAGGTGGTAGTGGATAAAAAAATGGATTCATATGGTTTTATGGTGGTGACGGGTATTGGTGAACAAAAACATATTATGCTAATTTCGTAACGCCACAAAATATGTAACATTATATTATAAAGTATAAAACGTGGTTGATCATTCTAATATTAAAATAAACTCGATAAACCACATGTATATTTTCAAAAATTGGTGCAATCAATTGCCATGTTATGTAATAACTAAACGAACGACACGAATCAAGATCAGAACATATGAAATTATTTATTATCGATTTGTCTATGTAAAGAGTGGTCAGGATTTTTCATTGGAAAAGATAAATTTATCGCTGGGGTTTGTTTAACTTAACCATTTTTAAATATTTTATTAATTAGTGTCTCACTGATTGTTCATAATGATTAATTAAAGGTAAAATTAGGGGGATAGCAAAAAAAAATAATATTCTCATTGTCAGGCCCACAATTAATTTTATCTACCGTGACACCCATAATTACGAAAAATATCTACCGTGACACCCATAATTATGAAAAATATCTACCGTGACACCCATAATTATCCGAAATTATTAAAAATGTCCGCATGATGGTTTATGCATCCGCATGACGGGTTATGCATACTATTTTTTCAGGGATAACTCGTTATGCATCCTAATTTTTCAAGGGTATAATTGGCAACGCAACTTGGATATAACATATCTAAAAAACCGCGCCTTGGAATTTAACAAATTTTATATCGTTGGAAATCTTTTAAAGAGAGCTACACAAAGAGTACAAACAACAATATCAAATTTTTGTTTTTAACGAAAAAATCGGAGGTGATCATCATTTTAGAATTTTTTTTCGAAAACTGACTACATATTCATTATGCAGCCTCCAAAAAAGATGCATAACACATTATGCAGACGCATAACGAATTATGCAACCATTTTCTCGATTGCATAACATATTATGCATCTATAACAAGTTAATTTAGCCATTGTTTTGGTTGATTTTAGTGCGTACATAAAACAATTGATGCATAATGCATTACGCAATCATATTTTCGGATGCATAACAAGTTACGCATCAATTTTCTCGATGCATACAAGATTTTGCAACAATTTTCTCTATGCATAATGCATTACACAATCATATTTTCGGATGCATAACAGGTTATGCATCAATTTTCACGACTGCATAACATGTTATGCAGATATTATTGTAGGTGCATGATAAGTTATACAGTCTTTGTTTTTGTTGGTTCCAACAATAACAAAAATGTTGATGCATAACATGTTACGCAAACATTTTCTGGACTACATAACAAGTTATGCAACAACTTTTCAAACTGCATAACAGGTTATGCATTTATTTTCATAGCTGCCTAACATGTTATGCATCCATTTTCATAGATGCATAACAACTTTTCGAAACCGATTGGAACAGTAACTTTTTAAACAACAATCGGAGGTTCAGATTATAAATCCAGTAGTAAGAATAATCAACTCAATGGAAAGGAAATAAACTGATTACATACACAAAGATATAGAGAATATTTGACTAGGAAACATAAGACGATAAACAAGGATCAGTGATCATTAAGGACCGGATAGTAAAATATAGTTATGGCCAACAACAAATGTATGTTTACTTCCACATATATATGTGAACAGAATCTCTTGGTTTCTTCATTCTCACAAATAGACACGGGTACAACATAAAAGAAAGTAGCAATTCTCACCCTGTCCATCTCCGGATTCCTCTTCCACACTTCTTCTTTGCTAGTCTTGTATCAGACTTTCCCATCCATCCAACCAATTCCTCTTGGTCTTCACTAGGTTCCCGACCTTCTCTTATAACAATAATTTGACTCCATTTTGGGTAGAAGGATAACTGATTCAAAAAAAAATGAAAATTAAGTTGTTGTTGTTCCCTGTTATACGTTGCTCCAAAATCTCTGATGATTAGAAGGATAATAACTTAAACTCACCTCTGATGACTCCTCCGGTGTTTCGAGGATCCATCACACAAGCCCAAGCCATGGATCTGGCCATCTCAAGAACTTGTACTTCCCGATCAGTGTCTTCCTCAAAAATATCTCTCTTGTACCGGAGAACGCGACTCGCAAACCTTTGAAGCTGTTAGTCAAACATAAACACCAATTCAACATTCATGTACTCTCTTGTCTCGTTCTCATGATTAATCACCCAAATCAGGCTCCAATCCATCATCTCTTTTTTGTTGTGTCTTCGTCACCAACACAAACCCCAAATTCATCAGTTGCTAAGTGATTTCTATTCGAACCAAACCCTAATTAAACTCATCTGAATCTGGATCTATGTTCATCAATTTCATCTAGCAGCAACACCCATTTCTACATCGTATCAGAAGCGAACCCTCAATCCATTTGCTCTTCAGACCCTGACCTAATTCTTCTTCTCTTGGTCTCTCGGATTTAATAGCACAGTATTTATTTCACAATAACAGAATTTTATAAATAATGGGTTCTAGAATAATTTTTTCTCACAAAATGGGTGCGCGCCTGAGAATTTCTGAGCGTGGGTTTCACAGTGGGAAGAATCTGTAAAATGGGTCTGTCTGTAGTTTTCACTTAATTCAATTTCTATTATAAATGTCCCTTTAATAATCTAACATAAATACATAATTTTATTAATAAATAATTGTACTAAAAGCTATATTAATTCTAATGGTGGTAGTGGAAGTAGGGTTTGTATAAACGGTGGAGGGTGTTTGTGAATGGTGGAGGCGGTAACATTACTATTGGTGGAATAAATAGTAGCGGTGGATGGTTTTTATGGTGGTGGGTGTTGGTAATAGTAGTGGATAATAATAGTTTTTGCTTTTTAGTGAGTTTTATTGACCGAGTAAAAAAAAAAAATCTTCACAAAACATGCAACATTGTATTGTGAAAGGTGTAATTGGTTGTTTTTAACACCATTGATAAGGACAAAAATCAAATATTTTGAGGATGATACCGGAAAGTATAAGAAAATATGATCATGACTGTTAGATCACCGAAACGGTATCCGTATTATATAAAGGCAATTGGTGTACCAGCGTAAGAGAACATTATCGCTCTCTCAAGTACTATTACATTTTTTTTTCCTGAAAGACCATAAATGTTGAGTTGTTTCGCGACAACTACCTACAAAGACAACAACTTTCACTCAATTCCCGATATAAAAAATTATTGACCGGGAAAATGTATTTGCATTCTAAAATATTTGTTTGAAAATTATGTTTGTTCATCAAAATCATCATAACAAACTCTAAAACATAAATCTAAGTTTCGCCTCCGATGTTTATAGAATATTTTTTATATTTTACATTCTCAAATCATGCGACCTCTTGATTACAAACCAACAATATCAAATTATGGATCAATATGTATAGGTTTCATTCACTGAGTTAGAAGGTAGAGTAGATACAGATGGGTAGATCACACAAAGAAGAACATAACTGAGAATACTTCAATAATTTGGTCAAGAAATAAGGTCAAAAATTTAAGATTAACTTTCTATAGGACTAATTAGAACGACTTCGATAGGAGCCGACTAAAATATGGATTAATAATAATTTCCACATAAGACAATTTCCAAACATAGTTTGGTTAACTCTACCTATGTAAAGAGTGGTCAAGATTTGTCCTTCCTCAATTGCTATGTTATGTGAGAAGAAGGTGATATCTAAGATTGAGGTACAATTCAAATCTATTAGATTCATACCATTTACAACTGGACGCCTTGAAAAAAATTGACGTGTTGTTATTATTATTACAGGTAAGGGATACATTGACCACACTTGCGCAAATAGCTCACTTCGCAAATGATTGATGTTGCATGTATTATCTAGAAAGCAACGATGAATTTGAGGAAACAAGGCACCATAAGCAGTGTCCGGAGTATTTTGGATATAGTAACTTAGACCCGATGTAATACTTATGTTCTTTTTTTTTAGTTTTCCACAATTTATTTAAGAAAAATGAACATTGCAAATACATAACATCAACAAAAATTAGACAGATTGCGTTTGATAATAATGGCTACCGATGGTCCGAAAACGGCAAAAGAAAGGAATTGTTGTATAAGAATTGTTGGGATATACGACAGATTACTTGATACGAATGAAAGAGGTATAACTATTTCGATTCTGAAATCACATAAAGTTCACAGTAGAAGATGACATCAAGTTTAAAGTTAGTAACAAACATAATATGGCTAACTAAAATGTTAAAAACAAACAGGATACATAAACTTAGAAAGTCGTGGGACTTGAAGAGGCCAATTTTGAAAACTACAATCTTAGAAAGCAACGATCCACAATACCATAATTTTTTTTATAAATATTCAACGTAAAAGATGTCAACTTTTGGTAAAGGATCTATTGACAACCTATAAATTTGAAATAGGATCAGGGAGTACAATATGTGTTCAAGGTTCTTTATGAGGTAATGTGTCGCCAGATTGTATTCCAAGTGAAGGTAGGAACATATGGAAGTGAAAAAATGTCCAAGACTTTTGTAGTTACCAAAGCCTTTGTTAAGACGAACTGCTGGGCACAATACTTTGTTGAAGATTTAATGGCATGGGGTTTGCATATATATAATCCCTTCAAAAAGGTAATTGGTACACATTTTAAACATTGTCATCTAATGGGTGTTGAAAAATTACAAGAAAATCATGTCACATTGGAGAGTTTGTATCATCCGTTCGATGCAAAAAAATATTATTCTCTGCCTATTTGGAGGATCGACAACATGACCATGATAGATGAGTCAGCTGGAGCGAAATAGGAGCATGGGGAGACTTTTATGGACGATATTGATTAGTTGATTTCACCGAGATGAGCGCTGCTGACGACATATTTCCAAAATATATTTAAACTTCCATGTTCATGTAGAGCATTATCTCATTATAAGCAATGAACCTAAATAAAAAAGTGTCTGGAAGTTAAGATTATATTTTTTTCGTTTGAGCAAATCTCCGGCGGTAAAATATTAAAGGGAAAAAACAAGAAAAAAAGAGAGGAAAATCCCGACTATTTTTATGACAAACCCATATTAAATCATAAGGAGTTGATAAGTATTCAGGACACAAATTATACGATATTTTAAAAATGAACCAACATCATGGCCCGTGCCGTTACGGAACATGCTGAGACCTAGTTGCACTCAAAAGACGCACTTTTATGGTTCTCACATGTGTGCAGGTGGAATATAGAGAGAAATCCTGCGACACGTTGAATGGTGGGAAGGAAACCTTCCGAATAATATCTGGAGACCCCACAAAATCGTGGGAAGTAAAAATCTTTTTCTGATGATCTCTAAGAAAGGAAATCAACCACTATTATCGAGGATGAGATTACTCACTTACCTTCACATCCGATCGTCAATGATGATAACACCGCTCTAACAACATCCAATAGAAACGTCTCGGCTCCTCGTCTTCATCTTCCTAGTCTTCGGCTTCGGCTTCAATTTTTGATGATAAACTCTTGAATTTCATAGATCCTTGACAATTTGTAACCCTTTTCCCTAAATCCTTGTTGCTTGAAACTTCTTTATATATTTCTCCTTCCCCGCGGCTTATTAAATAAATACAAAAATAAAAACAATGATAAATTTTTCTCTTGTCTCTCTCGCTTTTTTTTTTTTTTTTTTTTTTTTTTTTTTTTTTTTCTTTTTCAATTTTTTTTCCTTCATTTTCTTCATTTTTTTAATAGGACAAGAGAAATAAAATACAAAATAAAGTGAAAATAAAAAAAACCATGGCCATGGGAAAAGTACTTTACCGCATGATTCTTCACAACTTGTATCGCCCCAAAATCATAAACTTCAATAATTCTCACCTTTTGATTTTCTTTGCTCTTGTAAATAAGTCTTCAACTTGTATGTATAATTCTGCTCATTGTATTGTAAGTCTTCAACATATATACAACAATCTACTCATTGTATGTTGCTTTACATGAATACGAAATTTGCTCTTTTCTTGTTCTGTTTCTCGTAAACCTTGAACGTTTTTAATTATCCTTCAAACTTGTGATGCTCCACTCCACTTGTTGATGATAATGGTGTTTTTATGGACCCGTTGTTGTCGAGAGAATGGTGCTAACTGCAAATTGAACTACAAGAAGGAGGCTTTCATCTATAGACATCACCCTCATGATTGAAAAAATTAGCATTCAAGGGATCAAAAATAATGTTGAAATTGGTGCGAAGTGGGGTAGCTCACCATTATACCCGGAATTAATTTACGGTGACACACACCCAAAAAAAAGCTTTTTAGTCAGCTACAAAGAATTTATGGTCGGTGCCTCACATGATATAAATACGGGTAGTCTTCACTAATGATTGATCATCAACTCTAATAGTAAATATATGTTTCTGCACCTCATTTGCCACCGGCATGGTTAGTTGAGCCACAAACAATAATGACTTCTCGCAAAGATTAATAACACCTAATTTGTAGTATTCTCTAACAATTCTAAGTTCCATTATTTCGGCCAAGAATCCCGTATGTAAACATAGCTAGAAGTATACTAGTGACCCTAAAATCTCTACAAGTTGGAGGTTTTATGCAATTTTGTTTTTAAATAAATGCTTAGCCACTCCTCCACACTTAAATCTTACATTATCCTTAATGTAATTGAATACTCATAGTAAAATCAAGGTAGGTGTTAGAGAAGTGATCGATCGAACTCGCATGCGTTGCTATCTCAAGCATGTTTGTCAATGTTAGTGATCAAAACTATAAGTCTTTATTTCTAGCCTATTTATAGATGTCTCGGACTAGGACAGAGATTGTGTAGTTGAGTTTAGTTTTCACGGCGTTCATCATTTGAAGACGAAGAAATACTAAGGGGATCTTGTGGAACTTCATCGACAAAAGGTATCTGGAGAATTAAACTCATCTATCACTTGGAAAGTCTATTTCTACTCTATCTCCTATATTGAGACATAAGTCGTATTATGATATAGTTTTCTATATACACATTTGAGATTTCGAGTTGAGTTCATCTCGCTTACATATTTCTCGAAATATGTCTTGGCAAGCTTTCGCTTTGACCAAGTTCATATTATATCATGTGAAAATTTCCGAAGTAACATCTTACATGGTTTGTGTGATACAATCATTTGGTGTTGTCTTGGAATGTTTCGTAATGATTATTTCAATAACTTGAAAATTGCTTTGATGCTAATAGTGTGTGAAAACGTCTATTGTCATCCTCTAATAAAGTTTCAATGATTGAAATAAGAGTTTAGAACACTTAAACGTTATTGGATATGTCATATTGTGCATTCTTGCACATATGTAATCCATGTCCGGGAACCATAGTATGCACACCCGTTTGCTACCTGTTGGTTTGAGAAATCCGGGAAACTAAGTATGCGTACCCGTTTGCATACTGGTGTACATGTTTATGTCCGAGAATTTATGCTGGGAGTTGAAGTTTGCGTACCCGTTTTCGTATTGGCGTAACTCAATCTTAGTCCGGGTATTTCAAGTATACGTACCCGTTTGCATACTTGAAGGTTAAAGTTCTAAAATCGGTTTTAGACATGAACATAAACATTTCTATAATAAGGAATGCAATCTTTGCAAACCGTGGCTATAATATTCATGATTAATTCGAGTGAATCAAACCGATTTTGCTTCAATTATGTTCTTGTATAATTCAATGAGAATATAGCAATTGAACAACTCTTTAACTAGTTTCATTTGAGTCATTTGAACTAGTTATGGTTAAGATGAATAAGGTTGATATGAGAGTAATCATATGGATAACCTCGGTTAAATATTTGTGAACCAACATGGTGTACACGTTTAGGTACGGTTACATAAACCTAATGAGGGTACATTTCCTTTGTGTGTAACAAGCTAAGTTCGATCTAACGGTTGAAAGATATTAGCTTGGTTGTATCGGGTTTTTCATCTGACGGTGAATATTGAATGATTTATTACCAAGGTAACTTGGATTGCAAACCCTGATTTCAAAAACTATATAAAGGAGAACTCTACCAACTGAGAAACCTAATCCCCACACCTCCTGTGTGTTACTAGTTGCATAAACTATATTCGATTCTCCTTTAACCTTAGGTTTCTATCGAGACCCTGTAGGTTAACGACTTCAAAGACTTCATTGGGATTGTGAAGCCAGACCCAACTATTTTCTTTGTAGTTGCGTGTTCTGATCTTGCCCGATTTTATCGTATTGAGTACAATTGAAATAATTGACTCGAGATTAATTTTTCCGATAGGAAAGATAAAAGTAATAACAAACATCTTCGTCTCATCGTTTGTGATTCCACAGTATCTTGTTTCGCTAGTCGATTAAGATTATTATGAGGTGATTGGTAATACTAGGCTGTACTTCGGGAATATAAGTCTGGTTTATCAACTGGTTCCTGTTCACCTTGATTTATCAAAAGACACAACAAAAACTCTTGGGTATTTCTGTGGGAGACAGATTTATTCAATCTATAGACTTTTCTGTGTGAGACCGATTTGTTTATCTAGTCTTCGACTTTGGGTCGTAGCAACTCTTGGTTGTGGGTGAGATCAACTAAGTGAATCAAGTGCGTAGTATCCTGCTGAGATCAGAGACGTAAGGAACGCAATTGTACCTTGAATCAATGTGATATTGATTAGGGTTCAATTACAGTCCATTCCGAAGTTAATTGGTAGTAGGCTAGAGTCTGTAGCGGCTTAATACAGTGTGGTGTTCAATCTGGAATAAGTCCCGGGGGTTTTCTGCATTTGCGGTTTCCTCATTAACAAAATTCTAGTGTCTGTGTTATTTCTTTTCCGTGTTATATTTTTTTATATAATTGAAATATCACAGGTTGTGCGTTAAGATCAATCAATTAGAATATCCAACCTTTGGTTGTTGATTTACATTGATTGACACTTGAACATTGGTCTTTGGTACCGTTCAAGTAACTCCCTTTATATTCAATGGGGCTCACAGATTTCTATTTTCTGATTGCGGATTGAATTAAGAGTTAGAGATATTAGGCTCCTTGATATTCTTTACTCTAGATTGAGTCTGTCTGTCTAGTTGATTCTCTAGAAAGTATATTGGAGTAAGTCCTATCATATTTCCAAACGAATTGTTGGGTGTGGTTGTTAGACCCCGCATTTTCAATTGGTATCAGAGCAGGCAAACACATTGAAGACATTATAAGTCTGCGTTTGTAGCGATCTGATATGGACATAAATGTTATCTCAATAAATGCACCACCAGATCCAGGGATTCCAGAATTTTCTTCCATGACTAATTTAATAAAATCTGTAGAAGAAATTCTATCTAAAACTCCACCAGGTTTAAAATCCCTTGAAGTGTATTCAGGTCTTGAAAAGAAACTTGAAAGCTTATCTTTTGATGTTGAGTTATATCTCCAGAAATAACAAGAATCTCTTGACAAGCTAAATCAAGTTATGATGAATAATATTTATGTTGAGGTCGACATTGATTTACTAGTCAGTAAGAGCATTGCTCCTCCTCTGTGTAATCAAATTAGTTTTAACAAACTAAACATATTACAAGGGGAGTTTAAATCTCAGCCATATGAGTATCATCTGAAAGCATGAATCGATTCATTGCTCAATTACTGATACTTCATATCAAGATAGTAGTATTGTCTTCATTTATGAAGAAGCTAGGACGTCTCCTTTTATCAAAAGAGTTTCCTCGCAGTACTAAAAACTATCTGCAGAAACTGTTTTTTATAAGTTGTAAAACAAGAAATCAGAAACATAATTCTTTTTGGGTTCTCTTGAAGTTCTTTGATAGACTTATAAAAACAGTTCCTTGGGTGTTTCCCAACACTGTAAGATGCAAGAGTTTCTGGAAAGAAACTCTTTCTTGGTGCCATGGTGAGCAAGACATTGTTCACCTCAACAAAACTTGATTGTGTTGAAAGTGCATCCTCACCAACAAATGCCATGTTATGTGTACAGTGAGGGAAGCACAAGAACTGAGGCACACATATTATGTTGTGTATGATTTTGAATGTTTGGTAACGTTGTAGAATTCGATCGGATTCTTCTAAAAAGGTATGTCTCTAAACTTGAGAAAGTTTTATGATGATCTATGTACCTTGTGTATCATTCATGTCTACCTAACTTGATTTGTGTTTAAGGTTCTTAAATGTTCCGGGTTGAAAATAGTTGTTCGGGATGTTTTGGCCTTCACGGTACACTTCAGGTATGCATACCTGTTTGCATACCAGTTTACAAATGAGTTTTTGTAATAAAATCCAGGGAAATTCGTTTGCATAATGAAAATCCATTTGCATACCCGTATGCGTACTTGCATGTAGACGTCGATATTCGGTAAACCTATTTTGGTCGTATCTTCTTCGTGCGAACTCGGAATGACCTCATTATTTTTGCATTCTCTTCCTATTTGAATTATCTTCAAAATGGAGATGACAATACTTAAATTTGGACGAGTTAAGATTGGCCTTTGTCTTGTCTCTTGTTTTTGAGTGTTTTGCTCCGTTTCGTCGCACTTGTTCCACTTCTCTTGGACTTGGGCACTTGGATTCTTGGAGTACTACTCTTTTAAGATAATTTGTAGCTTTTAAGAGAATGTTGTTGGTGAATCACAACGAAGGAAGTTCAATAATAGGCAGTAGTACGCATTTCTATAGGATTCTTGAATGTTCATAATCATCTTATGTGAACTATGGTGCATGGTCGCTAATGTGAAAAGACGAAGGAACCCAAATACACCATAATATTTTATTTGATCACAACCTATTCAATATCTACCGTGTATAAACCTCTTGGAGCAACAATCACTCAAGGAATATTTCAACACGGTGTCCACTTGAAATAGGGTTAGTCCGGACTGGCCTAACAATGTGAGAATATCAAAGTCAAGTGGAGAAATCCAATACACTTTGTGTGATCGTCTATGGATATGAAATCGAGACAATACTACAACAAAATGTTCACTTGATAATAGTAAAACCTTATAAGATAAATATCAAGTGCCTAGTTAACGTACAAGTGTATTTACTTTAATTATAATATAAAAACAATTATAATGCGGAAATAAAGTAAAGCACACACCAGAATTTTGTTAACAAGGAAAACTACAATCTTGTTGAAAACTCCCGGGACCTAGTTCATTTTTGAATACTCAATGAATTAAGACGCTACAAAAAGTAAACCTGCAACTTATAAGATATGCAATATATTTTTGAATACTCAATGAATTGACACCAAGGAAGTTTGGACACCAAGGAATTTCCAAAACCTAAAAAGATGTGCAATATATTTCCAAATTCGGTTTCCATAATTCCTGGAAATGCTTTGTCCAAATATTGACCGAAATCTCTTAGAAAATCTCCAACTAGTAAATGCACATTACTAATTTTTATTTTCCAAATATAAAATTAAAAACCTTAATTAAAAGATTCTCAATTTATTTTCGATCTGGGATTCTCCTTTAGCTATTAAGGAATATCTTTGAACAATAAAGATAAGTGTTAATGCACATGTTCAAGTATGTCGACATCTTTACTTTGTAAGTATTTTTTCATACTTACAATCTTGGAAACGATTTGCCACACTTCCAAACAAGTTTAGAATTGGTTCATCTGACTTCCAAGAACCACGTGATTGATTATCCTATCAAATCACCAAACATGGGTTTCACGGTTCTACCAAAACAAGTTTCGGTTCTACCTCCATGTGGGTACTAGAATTAGTCACGCTAGTTACCAAAACTTGGTTGAATAGGTACTAGGATAGGTTCCCACATATATATGGTATCTAACTTGTATTTGGTGCACATGTCCATAGGATCGGTTCCCAATGTCTAAAAACGTGTTGCACATGTTCATTGGATCGGTTCCCAATAACTTGTTGCACCTCTTACAAGGATCGATTCCCCTTTTGTGTTCGGTTGCACCTCTTACTAGTATCGGTTCCCCAACGACTAGAGTTGGTCATACCAATTACACTAAATCGATCATACCATCTTAGGTGATCAATTAAGATCGGTTTCACTAATAAAATTCATACCAATACAAAAGTCAGGCATTGTAAATATTTTTACCACGATACATAAACAATTTATGAGCGGTTATACTAAACACACATATTGGTAATACAAAGATATGCAATGAATAACAATACCAATAAGCCTAGCGATTTCCCTTTCGATTCACAAAACAAGTTTATGAACAAGTCAAGTCGTAGTTATTAACCTAAAGATGAAGGAAAATGTCTTTGTTGTCTTCAATCCATCTTCAGATCTTTGTGAATAACTGGAGCTCAATACTTCTATCGTTTCTAGTCTAACCTATCGAAGTTGACTCTAGTTTACTTATTAAGCGACTCGAGTTTTGGAACTAAATATGACAACAAAACTTGATATACCAACTGCTTGGTGGGTTCAACCGAGCAGTGCTCTAACAATCTTCCCCTTTGTCAATTTAGTGACAAAACTCTATTACATATGGAGATAAACGAATTACAAACATAACTCATTCTACATACGCTAAATTCACATTTCAACAGCACAATAACCTGGAGATATTCAAAAATAAATGCCGTTGTTGACATTTTAATAACAAAGATAATACTCCCCTAAAGGTAAGATAGGTATATTTTCAATCCGCACGTCTTTGTTATTCCCTTTGTAGTTAAGATAATCACAAGTATCAATATGATATGTTACTCCCCCTTAGTCTATGCTTTACTCTTTCGTTAGATATAACGTTTAAGCACCAATGTCCTTTTCTTAGTGATGCCAAATCACTTGTTTACTCCATATATTTCTCCCCTTTTTTGTCACAAAATGACAAAGGCACAAGCAAATAAAGGACAAACCGAAAGGATCTTACAAATCTCAAAAGACTTGCAACCTATAAGAGTTAAGCACGTGGGTTCCACACACCATTTTTGATAACCAATATCAAAATCGAAACTACAAAGTAATTTTGTTTTGATATGTTACCACGAAAACAATTTCCCGAAGCAATTTTCCCTAATAGTTTAGCAAACCAAAAAATCGACTAAGCGTTAGTTCCTTTGCTAAACCGATTGTACATACAATCGCTTATTCGATAAGACCAAAATAAAGATCAGAATTGACTCTATTTTTCTCATCAGGTTCTAATTATTCAAACAATAACTTAGACCTTTCACTTTAAACAAGACAAGTACTAGGTTAGTTAACTAGCATTTCTTGTTAAGGAATTCGATTAGACTTGAATAACCGAAACCTCGACTTTGATAAGTCTAACTAAGATCAGAATTAACTTAGTTTCTCTTATCCGGAATCAAATTGGACTAAACAATTGATCCCGAAAACCTTTTCTTTTGTTAAGCCATAAGCAATTCATACAAACCAAATAAATCAACTTGCATAATTATTTATCTCAACCAGAAGCAATTGAAACAGCATAGACATTGAAGCACCGCAATTGCACCGTAATTTTGTAAGCCTAAACAATTGATGCCACACAATAAAGTAAGACAACAATAGTTTTTCTTAACCGGAAACAATTGAATCACACACACATCCATACACAAGTAATGGAATAAATATCAATTGTACCGAAATTTTGTTAAGCAAAAGCAAAATATAAGCAATAAAATCAGGCTTTTCTTAAACAAGAAAACGATTAACTAACAATTTCGTTATCTCAAATTTCGCATCCTCTTTTCCTTATTGTTTTGTCATCCTTTCGCAAAGACATAAGAACAGCAAAAGCAACCTTTACCGGAGAAAGGTTGAAATGGTTTTAACTATTACGTGCCAATAGTATTAAGCTAATACCAAAAAATCATATGTATACTATATACACAACTTATGAGAAATAAATTGATAATAGTATAATCGTGACTCACATATGAGATTAATTGTCATCATCCTTTTATGATTATTTGATTAAGCAACCCAATAGATTAGATATGAAATATGCTAAATTGAAAGTCACAAAATCATAAAAGGTAACTAATATGAGACCTAATTATCTCATATAACGATGACAACACGGAGCTACATCCATTTGATCAAGAACGTTTAGCACAATATTTTGAATGTCATGAGTATTGAAACTTATCATTCGAGTGTCACCATTGTGACTATATTTTGATACCTCCCTGGTTGTCTTTAGAGAAGGCTTTGAACTCCATTTAGAAATGGGTTTTACAGGAGCAACTTTGTTCTTCCTATTGTTTTCTCCTGAAATCTTTGACGAATCTCTTGATGAAGCACTAAGGTAACTGAAATGTTGAAAATTCTGAGAATTAACCTTTCTCCAATTTGGAACATCAGATCTTGTCTTTACAAAGTCATTTCTCCTTTTATTGCTTAAGCGATAATGAGAAAACTTTGTAGAAGCCTGATAACCAAACTTTGAACTATCATTACAATAATTCTTTTGCTCATTTTTAGGACAATGATGACCTGATTTAGCACGAGAACCATTATTGAGTTCAGCCAATTTTACGGAAACACGTGCATCTATGGCTTTCTCATTCCTTTTACGGAATCTGCACCCCCTTTCCAAGTGTCCTTTATTTCCACAATAAGAGCAATGCTTAGTAACACACGAAACATGAGGCTTAATGTTATCTTGTTGTGGATTCTCTTTCATTGGAGTTTGACGGATTTTACGTTTTCGTCTTTTGCTGAAGATGAAGGTGCTACAGATTTTTCTTTTATGGAAGAGCAATCTTTTGTGGCAACTTTTGAAGCAATTTCTTCAGTAAAGTCTTTAGGCTTTACAAACTTTTTCTCCTATTTAGCATTCAAAGTTTGTTTACCTTTGTAGCCCAATCCACGCGTGTCACGAGGAAATCTAGTAGACTTCAACATTGAGTCAAGTTGTTTTGTGCTACTATCGAACGTTTTCAAGTCCGCTTTTAGACCCATATTCTCTTTTTCCAATGTTTTTAATTTTTCGAGAGCATTATCTAGATCAACCTTAAATTTTTCAATTTGAACTTTAAGATCTATTTCAGATTCGGTAGAATTACTTACCTTAGTGTTCTTTAGGTTCTCCAACTCTGTGTATAGCTTCACTTCTCGGTCACGACTTTCTTCGATTTTCTCTCTGTAACATTTCATGCATTCACGATAATTACCACCGCCAATAATCTTTATATCGTTATTCAATTCATCGAGTTCCTTTTTCAATCTTTCATTCTCTTCACGAAGATCACATTCAAGTTCCTTTGGCTCTGGGGTTACTTCAGTATCCTTTTTCAGGCGTGCATTCATCAATTGTAGTGAAAGCTTTGTTCTCTTGATCCTTGGAACAATTAGAGCTATCACCATTATTTTGTTCTCTATTCTCTACACATTTCTGTGATTTTTGAGAAGGAGAAGATGCATCTTTAGAAGATCTCCTTTTCTTTTGTCTTAATAACTTTCTAAATTGTCGTGTAATATCTTCACTACAATTCACAGTATGTGTCTCACAAGAATTTTCTACTGAAGGACTAATCTTAGTCACATATTTAAGGGTAATACCCTTTCATTCTTGGATTGGTATTCAAGGTCAAAGATCTTTAATTTACTAACTAGAGTGCTTCTAGATAGTGTGGAAAGATCATTTGATTCCATGATGGCATGCTTTTTAGATTCGTAACTTGGTGGTAAAGACCTTAGAGTTTTACACACAATATCTTTATCTGAAATAGTTTTTCCTAAAGCGTAAGAGGCATTCACTATTTCAGAAAGTTTTTGATCAAACTCGTCAAAGGTATCGTCTTCATTCATACAAAGGTTTTCCCATTTAGAAGATAGGGTTTGAAGCCTAGCTTACTTTTCAGAGGCATTCCCTTCTAATACGACATTAAGAATATCCCAATCCTCCTTTGATGTTTTACACTTGGTTATATGATGATGGAGGTCTCGAGTTAAAGCATGAATAATGGCATTCAATCCATCAAAATTTTGCTTCGAAAGCAATTTTTCTTCTTTATTTAACTCCTTTAATTCCTTTAGTCTAAACTCAGTGGTTGAGTTGTTGACCAGTACTTTTGGGTGTTCGCATCCATCAATAACTAAAACCCAAGTGTTAAAGTCACGAGATTGAAGAAAAGATTTCATTACCATTTTCCACCATAGATAGTTTGAGCCATCAAACCCCGGCGGCACGTTAATTGTATCAACCATTTGATTCAAAACTTATAGTTTGGATCACACCAAACACAGATTGTTAGATATTTTCGTGTTTTCCTTCTCTGATACCAATTGAAAAGACGAGGGTACCAAAATACACCACAATCTTTTATTTGATCACAACCTATTCAATCTCTATCATGTATAAACCTCTTGGAGAAACAATCACTCAAGGAATATTTCAACACCGTGTCCACTTGAAATAGGATTAGTCCGGACTGGCCTAACAATGTGATAATATCAAAGTCAAGTGAAGAAATCCAATACACTTTGTGTGATCGTCTATGGATATGAAATCGATACAATACTACAACAAAGTGTTCACTTGATAATAGTAAAACCTTATAAGATAAATATCAAGTGCCTAGTTAACGTACAAGTGTATTTACTTTAATTATAATATAAAAACAATTATAACGCAGAAATAAAGTAAAGCACACACCAGAATTTTGTTAACGACGAAAACTACAATCTTGTAGAAAAACCCCAGGACCTAGTCCAGTTTTGAATACTCAATGAATTAAGATGCTACAGAAAGTAAACATGCAACTTCGTGTATACAACACTAAGTAAACTAAAATCCTAGTTACTCAGCGTCAGCAGTATTCTTTTTTTGATAAATATCAACTTCGTGTAGACTCAGCGTCAGCAGTATTTGATACTAGATATCCTAGCAGAACATGCGTTCTCTTTAGGACTAAATCTAGAATATCTTCTTAATGGTTCACAACAAATTCTTCTTCAAATCTTCAAAGTCTTCAATCTTCGATTTAATCTTCAAGGTAACAATCTGCAAAAACAAACTTGATTTCCTATTGATTTGTCGCACAGAACGGAGTCTGTTAACAATGGAAAATCAATGAATCTATCTTACGGATCTAGAAAAACTTAGATCCATAGGAACGTTTAATATTTGATCTAGTTTGAGTGAGCCTTATATCAGAAGAAAAGGTTCTCAAGAATAAACAAACTAGGTGCAATCAAAGATTCAACAATCGTTAGTCAATCAAATCAATAATCGAAAACTAAAATAACAATGCAATCATCTAGTTTCCCACCAACGGTACTAATAGAGCTTCACAATCCCAAAGAAGTCTTTAAACCGAGCGGTCATAAGAGATTTCGCCTAATTAAGTTATTTTCCTCTTAGAATAGGCGGCTCCACCAGTAACAACACAACTAGGTAGTTTTGCTGGCTCTGGGGATTAGTTTGCTTGAAATGCAAACTTCAATATTTATAGACCAAGGGAGTTTGGACACCAAGGAATTTGCAAAACTGAAAATATTCTCAAGATATGCAATATATTTCCAAATTCGGTTTCCATAATTCCTGGAAATGCTTTGTCCAAATATTGACCGAAATCTCTTATAAAATCTTCAACTAGTAAATGCACATTACTAATTTTTATTTTCCAAATATAAAATTAAAAACCTTAATTAAAAGATTCTCAATTTATTTTCGATCCGGGTGTTGATGGTGGTTTTTAGTTCAGGGCTAAAATTGTAAAACCCTACATTTATTATGTTGTCATTCTGAAAAGAGACAGAGCCATGTAAAAGTGATGAGTGCCCAACCTCTTCACTTGCACATTTATTGAGCAATTCAATATGTTTACCTGAAATTTATTCAGAATGGTGCATGTAGCAACATTCCCAGATATTCTGTAAATTTCGACACTATGCCTGTATTATTCATTAATATAAGGCTCATTGAATACTTTCTGTGCTATGTTCCCCGGCTGAACCCTTAATATTGATATGACATGACAATTAGTGTTCACTCGCAAGCTGGGTAGCATGAATTTCCCGAAGTATCAAGGTTAAATTTTGCATAAAATTACTCAATCGGAAAGCGTACTGCTCTCTAACAATAAATTTAAAGAACTTTGTGTCAACATGCACAATTCAATCAATTTTGTGGCAATTCACAAGATTCAAATACCAATCTAATTAATTTGCAAAAAATTAGGCTTTTTGCGCTTTGCGCAGTATATCAGACCCTGCTGGTCGAAACTAAACCTAGGCAAACTAAGCAATTGATCCGTCATGAATTAGTAGGTGCAAAGTCCTACCCAAAATCTAAAAAACAAGGAATAAAAGAGGAACCGCGGAAAATAGGAGCAGCAACAAAGGGAGGTGTGTCCATGCCATAGGCAGTCGGCGCCACCTGCAGATGGCCACGCCTCCATGATGCTTGCCGCCCCTTCTTTTTTCTATTGACCAATCAGGTCGCTCTAAACCCGCCACAGTATTAAAAGAGGCAAATTACACCGGATGGCCGCAATGCCAATTATCTTTCCAAACCGCGCCAACATGGCATGCCAAAAATGCCATTCCGCGCCAAATATGCTAATGACATGCCAAACATGCCATTCCGCGCCAAATATGCTAACGGCATGCCAAACACGCCTTTCCGCACCAACATGCTAATTGGCATGCCAACGTGCCACAACAAGTGCGGCTACGTGATAAGTCACTTTTTGATCATGGTTAACGCCATAACAAACCCCAATTACGGTTTTATGATCAAAACGCGACTTTTGCTTCAGTGTCATTAGTCAAAACCCTAGTTTCTGGTCGTGGCCCAAATTACGTCACTCTGGCCCCACAACACGCCACGAGCCATGATGTGCCCCGAAAACCCTAGAAATGGCGCCATGCCGTGGCCGCCCACGGCTATCCTTGCGCATGTGGTCATTCCCACACCATGGCCCTGCCATAATTCTTTTGATGCGACTTTGGCATTATTTGCACAAAAATGTCACCGTGCCGCGGCCGCATGCCATACGCGCTAATTAGGGTTCTGGCATGCCAAACCCTAATTTAGGTAAGGCCGCTACACCAACCATGCCAAATAATGCTACCTAGGACATTAGGTTTGATACGAAAACTAGAGCCAATATTTCCGAGCCATATTGGGATCCAACACCAATATGCCAAGATATAACGACCGCGTCTACGCCAGGCGCTATTCGCGCCACTATGCCACTGGCATGTAGCTATCATTCCATTACGCCACTGGCATGTGCTAATCGTGCCACCATGCCACTGGCGCCACTATGCCATCACCAGGTGCTAACGAGATGTGGCCATAATCAACGACCATCTTTTCTCATAAACTGCAATCACAGCCGTCCAACTTCGCCAAGGAGGTAACCGGCCCATAATAAGTCTCAGGTCCACACGCCATTTTTCTGCGGCAGGTTCTATGGCTTGACTTTCCACAACATGATCATCCGCCACCTAGCTGGTGCATGATTGATCAGAATAATTAGGTCTTGCACACAAGACCCACTCAGCAATCTGCTGCACATTTTCCACAAAAATACTCGAGACATCAAACATGTCGCAAACTGGGGGATACTCATCAGGGTATTGGTATGGCGGTTTACAGCGTGCGGCATGCAACACGCCCATTATAAGAAAGTGTCAGGAAAGAGGGCAGTTAGTGGCGACAAGAAGTAATGGGTGTAAACTAACCCGTTTCCTTCATAGTGGGGACGTGGTTTCTAGCATTTACATATTATCCCACTTCTCCATCACTCAACTACTCCCACTCCCTACGAGATCAGAGTGCGTTCAGTTATGACTTGTATAAATAGGTTTCTACCTATTTCGACCAGACGGCAGAGTTTTGGTTAACAACAACACAAGTATCTAGAAAAACATAAAAGAACTGATAGATTACATTCCGCAAGCCAGTTCCACATTCTGATACAAGTCAGAAAATAGCCACACCTTCAGAATTAACCATTCTGGTCTCAACACCTTCTTCGCTTCCCTCCCTAAGACCAACCCTTATCCTTCACTTTGTGACCGGAGCAAGACTGGAACGACCATTTCTTGGTTTAGGCCAGGATTGTGCAGATTGATCTCTCGAATCTAAAGTACTCCCATGCAGTGCATTTGTTTAGGTCTAAATTTGTTTCTCATCAACATACCCGAATTTACCAAAACCAGCAGAAACGGTTTTTACCCCAAAACAACTGGCGACCACAATGGGAGATTAATCTTTTAGTCGCAAAAAATCAGTTCAAAAACATTTACATTCTAGTTGGTCTTAGGCCTAATACAATCAGTCACTGAAATTCATTTCAATCACCAACTCCAACTTTTCCATACGTATCCTGGTCATCCAAACCCTTCCAAAGCAACGAATCTCCGGGAACCAACTGCCATGGAAGGTATGACGAAAATTCTAGAGGATATTGCTGCAAGCCAAGTTAATATTATCAAGCGGCAGAATGAGACGCTTCGTATCCCGAAGAGTATGAAAAGCCGATTGTGGAAAGAGTCAGCGAACACTTGATCGATGTCGTATGCGTCAAAAATAAATTACACTTTCTTACTACTCAAAATATAAATATAGCAAGGGCAAGAAAGTATCGTTCCCACAGAGAGGACTAAGGTTGTCAAATTGTTTCAGTTTCCTATAAATACCAATGGGGGGTTTTCTGATTTTTATATACTAAAATAAAATAAAAACAAAACAAAGAAATAAACAAGCAAATCAAATAGAGAAGATATTGGATAAGGATTCATCTTCATTCACAAACATGCTTTTTAACAATAACTATAATTGATATTTAATCTCTCTTTTATCGAAGGCCCTAAGATACCTTGATCGCAAGTATATCCCGCAAATCTCCTCTTGTCATCAACAAACACATTAAAAGATGTGAATATGAATTCTATCTTAGAGAAAAACCTAACGTGTAAAAGCACTAATCAAACTTAATTCCCTAGATGTATTAAGTTATATGAAATCAGGCCAATCAAAGCAATCGAACGTGTAAAAGCACTAATCCGATTTAACAAAGGTTATGACTCACTTGTGACTACTAGGATGTATCACTACAAGCAATAATCACAATTATGTTACTTGTAATCAGGAATCTATCACTTTTGCGTATAATAAATCCTAATCTAGCAATAGAGATAAACTCGATTGATTCTAGAATCAACCAAACAAACATTCAGATCATGTAACAATATTAATGGTGAATCATAACGACAATATGGAGACAAAACTAATTCATTGCATAAAAACCCATATTTGGAAATCCAACTTATTCCTTAAACCAATGATAAAATTAAGTACTCTTATTAAAGGAGTTCATCACAAGATTCTAAACCCTAGAACAAAGTAGAGAAAAAGATGAGATATTTTTATATAGATCTCCCTGAGAAAGAGATAACTCTCCTCTTTTATATGTTTCTCCCAAAAGGATATAACTCTTCCCATTTAGGTCACGTCTTCATTCTAGCCCAAAGTATATGTCTCAGGGTCCATCCAAGCCCAGGTACCAAAACATTTTTTCGGGATTTTCTGGGTCCAAAAGTGTATTGCCGGATTGATGACGTCATCACCAGAATCCGGCCATCAGAAAACTACTCTGGCCATCTGAGATGTCTGAAACTGTCACCAGGAAAATATGTAGTTCCAGCAACTCATCCCTCCTTCTCTATAGTTTATACACACATAATTCAGAGCCATACATCCTAAGTGAACCATCTCTTGGATTCTTGCGAAAACGCGCCCAAAAGCGCAACTCGTGGCTCATACTTCCTGCGGAAAACTCTTGCATCCAACTCATACCCTGTTCATGATTGACTGAAGCTTTACAATCCCCACTCTCGATTCCAAAATCAGGTAACCGGAACTAGTACCACCGGCTCACCGTTATCGCTCACTTTTCGCATTGTTGCTGCAGTTTTGTTCAGGCACTCTGTTACCTCCCTGCAACTCCTAACATTCATCTAGTCGCTCCAATTCATTCACGGAACACGACACATTCCATGTCTTGTTAGCTCAAGCCACTTCTGCCTATTCACAGCACAACTAGAGCCATTACCCCTCTTCCAGTTGATCCTGCAACTGCAACCAAACTGCACCATCTGTAGCTTTATCAACCAACACAACCAACTCAAGTCATTGCACCTGTAGTAACTCTGTAGCTCCAACTGCAATTCCATTCCTTGAATTTATCCTTATCGCTGAGAGGCCGACACACACAATTAGCTCTAGCCCCCATATCTCAGCAGAAAGCACTGCCAACATCGAACTCATTTCAGTCCCTTGTTTCGCACCACCAACAACATCACCAGTACCATTTCAGTTCAAGAAGCAGCATCTCAATTCCTTCCCTGTTGTAACTATGACCACTGCGCCACCAAAGACATTTCCTGAGTTGCACCGCAACACAAACACCAACTTCCCACAAGCCACTGTTACCACCAGTTCCATATCCACTTGCAAAACCCCCTTATTGGTTGCTTCAAAATTCATCCAACTTTGCTTAAATCCTAGTTGTAACCTCTTCTCTTCCTTGTACTTCACTGTAACCAACATGGCACCAATTCCAACTGCAATTCCATCTTCATCTAAAACAACTTCACTTTCCTTGTTCTGCAATCAACAGTAAAAGTTCCTGCAATACCAATCACCAGCTTAATACCACCACCAACTGCAATTTCCTAGCCATTGCATCATCACCTGCAACAACATTGGATCTTCTTTGCTAACCATCTCTGCATTCTATCTCAAGGCCAACACCAATTACATCACGGCTGTAGCTCCTTCTCATTCAAATTTCATCTCAAGACTACAGCCTCAACCTTCCCTGACCAGCACAACATCTCAGCTTCACATCCTGCAACAACAACATCATGAGTTTGTTTCAATTCTTCCCTGTTACTGCTGCAATTATGCATCACAACATCAAAAATTTACCATAAACAACCATGGCCCTGTAATCTCTCATCCATTCTTAGTAACAATCTTCTCTTCTTTCCACAGCAACAACTCCAACCCTTGTAACTCAGACTCAAACCCTTCTCTCTGAGTTCAGAGTTTCCTGGTCTTGATCTTGAGCAACAACCACCAACAACACAATTTCTCATCCTTCAACACAGATTCTCCCTTCACTAGATTGTCGACCTCATCAACACCACCACTGTTGTAGACTTGAATCCAGTCAAACCCTTAATCTCTATCGGCTCTTAACTCAAATCCATGACAACACCTCCATTAACTCGTCTTGAATCTCTGAAACTCAACCCATTCTTCCATTATTTTCATCTCAGTTCATCTACAGCTGCCAATTTCAAACATCACCAAACCCTAATTCCTGATTTCAAACTTGAATCTAACCCATTTTCTCATACATAATTTCTTCATCAGCAAAACCCTAGTTTCGCCATCCAACTACTTCCAGACTCAAATTCCATCTGTGATTCCTTTTCTTAATTTCACATCCGTGACTAAATCCTCTCAATCTCCTCACTTTCATGAAGAACAGCAGTAACAGAGAAATAGCGAAGGAAATGGATTCTTCTCGACCTGTTGTGTGGTTAACAAAATGAATTTGATATTGGCACCTTCCACTTTGATGAGGGCTGCCACAGTCAGTATGTTGCCTGTCAGTTTCACAGAACTGAGAAGCCTATTATCTTTCTTGCTCAACTGTCAGTTATGGAGAACTGACAGTTCATTTTTTACCTCATTCGTTGCATAACCTTCGTTGGCTCCAAGTATCATTCTCCCATGAATTGACCTTTTTTCCCTTTACGCTTCAAGTGGACGTTTTCTTCTTCTTTCGCTCCGAATGACTCCAAAGTACTTAAATAACTCAAAAGCACACATAAGATACATAATTTACGAAAACTTGCAAAGAAAGCATAAATACTAGATATAAATTAGGTGTTTTAGACACCTATCAAATTCCCCCACACTTAGACTTTGCTAGTCCTCGAGAAAACAAACAAAATAATTCTAAAACATACATACAACTCCGTGTCGCGAGGATACGGTTACTCTTAGCATGAATAACAGCTTTGAACCCCTAGGTGTCCCTAGTGGACGAGTTATAGTCTCGTGAAGGTTTACAAGAGGTCTACCTACAAAACCTATATTTCCAACTCCAGCTACCTGTGACAAATCTATGAACGAATCCAAAATGGCTATTGGAGGAGGTACCCTGATGCGAATCCAAATTAATATATATGTAAATTAAGCTCTACTCAAAAGTTGAACAAACCACAATACTCGGAATCTGACTAACCACAATCACACATGAATAGATTAAGAAGATGGTATAAAAATAGATGTTTGCGAATGTTGACTAAGTGAACGGTGTTTCCCATATCTGTCTGAAGGTCACCGCCAAGATGAACCTATGAATCCTATTGGATTGAGATACTGGTCTGAATTCTAATATCAACAGCTGGCATATACAAGGGAACCAGCGGTCGACAATCTTAATTCTAGATCAACTCACTGGCATATACAAGGGAACCAGAGTCGATTTTATTGAACAATAATAATACTTTTTTTCTTTCTTTCTTTTTTTAATTTTTTTTTCAAATCGACAACATGATTGGATTTTTTTTTTTAGAATCCAAGCGCATGATTCTTGTCAGCAGATTACATGGTAATTCTCTTGGATCCTGCACTCCACACTTTCTTAGGCGACGGAGACAGGGAGAACACACACATATTGCTATCCAAGTGTCAATCTTATTCCGTTAGGTCAATTGGTCGGTTTTTTTTTGTAGTAACTTTATCACACTATTTCATCCTAGCAGCAATAACAATTCGATGTTAGTGACCCACCAAATCACATAGATATAACATAAAGTTTGCAAAAATAAAAACAGAAAGTGATATGGTGATATTCCGAGATATGGTAAAAAATTTCATATTATTTCTAACACTTGAATAATTCTGTCCCTTGTAGTTAATGGGTTCCTCAACTCCCGCATCCAAGATGGTTCCATCCATTTAGATTGATAGTATCATCCTAAAGGAACATATTTCTACGTTTCGCAGTGTATAAAGCATTTTTTTAATCATAAAAGGGAAAAACTAACAAGGCTAAAAACTCTATATGCGAAAACACTCCCCCACACTTAAACTTTACATTGTCCTCAATGTAAATTAAGTCATCCAAAGTAAAATTTAAGATGGGAAATTCATAACATGATATATATACACAATAAGAAAATAAAATGCATGATAAAAAACTGATATTCCAACTCATAGCTATTTCTGAAAAATAGAGGATAAACACTAAACAAGCTATTTAGTTGGCATCTAATCCCAACTCAGCCAATATATATACCTCATCGTCAAGAAAAAATTCCATCTACTTAGAAAGGCTAGTGTTTATTCTAAATTGTTCAAAAATTTCTAAAAGTTGGAGTTTTGATATGCAAATATCCAAAATAAGAAAATAAAGATAAAAGACTTGAGAAATAAAAAGATAGAGATAGATACACAAAACCAGTGGGTTGCCTCCCATTTAGCGCTTGGTTTAAAGTCGTCAGCCCGACTTGCAAGACCGATTCCCCATACACCAATAACCTGAAAAGTTGAGGATCCTTCCATAGAACCTGTTTTGCAAACACTAGCTTCGCACACATATTAGTAATATAAAACAGAAACGAAGCTATTAACCGATAAAAGTTTCCCCCACACTTATTCTTGTCCACACTTGGAAGTGGATATAAAATATAGAATTCGGGAACTTTCATGGTTTCTTGTTCACAAACCTGCATAGCATGAGAATCAAATGTTTCCAATGGCGGATATCGAGAAACAAAGTCATTCAACAATGTTTTCGAAGCACATACATTCAAACCAATAAGAGATAAAGGAGAAGAAACAATATGCAAAGGGTTAGACAAACCTTGCACAATCTCTTGTATTACGGAATCCTCTTCATCCTTGAAAAACTCAAGTGAGTTATTCACCTCTTTTATATCATGGTCCTCTATCAAACCTTGCAACCATTCTTCGTAAGTTTCTTCCTTAACCAAAGTCTCGACATAAACATCATCATTACAATCCTTTGCAAGCTCAATTGGGTCTTCCACAATATTGGTCATATCGGTTTCATTCTCAACACACTCTTCTTTGTTGTAAGGCACATATGCTACTGCGGATTCAAGTCTCTCCATAAGGAACTTTTTAAGAAAACGCATTGCATCATTCTCAAGCTCTAGCTTTTGAATAGGTTCTTGATCATTATTAAGATCAATGCTTGAGTAATCTGCATTAGTGTCATCATATTCCTTTTCATCTTCACCTTGATCGCAAAAATACTCCATTGTACACTCCTCGGGGATGTCACCATAAATTGGTTCAAGCATTGTACTTTCATAGTCATCGTCACTATCATAGTTTACATAAGATTGGCTACCACTTCCCAAAGATTGGTCTTTCGCAGAATTTTGCATGTCCTCTTTGTATTCTTCAATGCCTTGTCTTAAAATGGAAACACCTTTTTGAAGCTCTTGGAGTGATCCATCCAAATTTTGAAAATAGTGTTCCATTTGTTGGTAAAGCTCGTTCGACAAGGAAAAAGTAGAATCACTTACTTCAGTATTGCTAGGCCAATTATCTTCCCTTTGAATGGGTGAATGATCATAACTACGATCAGAAATTGGGCCAAACATACTATTAGCATATTCGGTCGACGAAATTGGTTCCACGCTTGGTTGTCTACAACTGACTCCATGCCCACCATAAATTGTTGCATCTCATCTACCAAACTCGAAGAAATATGAATAGGAGTACAACTAGTCTCCCCTCCTTGTGGTTGCTCACTTACATACCTACCGTAAGAAGGTTGGTATGTATGAGAATAACTCAAATGGTACGTGGAATATTGACCATAACCAAAGGATTGATTTTGATTGTATTCCCCATAAGGGTGATAGTTTTCATAATGTTGTTGAGGTTGATAACCGTATCCATTGTTCCAATATGCTCCGTCCATAGAAATTGGTACCTGAAACAAGAGTTCTCAAAACTATGTCAAAATCAGAAAATAAGAAAACAAAAAGAAGAAAAAAAAAAAACAAAAATAGGAAACCAAAAAACAAGTGACAACCGCTGCCTCCCCGGTAGCGGCGCCAAAATTTGATCGTTGTCATATGCGTCAAAATAAATTACACTTTCTTACTACTCAAAATATAAATATAGCAAGGGCAAGAAAGATCGTTCCCACAGAAGGAAGGTTGTCAAATTGTTTCGTTTCCTATAAATACCAATGGGGGGTTTTCTGATTTTTATATACTAAAAAAAATAAAAACAAAGAAATAAACAAGCAAATCAAATAGAGAAATATTGGTTAAGGATTCATCTTCATTCACAAACATGCTTTTAACAATAACTATAATTGATATTTAATCTCTCTTTTATCGAAGGCCCTAAGATACCTTGATCGCAAGTATATCCCGCAAATCTCCTCTTGTCATCAACAAACACATTAAAAGATGTGAATATGAATTCTATCTTAGAGAACAACCTAACGTGTAAAAGCACTAATCAAACTTAATTCCCTAGATGCATTAAGTTCTATGAAATCAGGCCAATCAAAGCAATCGAACGTGTAAAAGCACTAATCCGATTTAACAAAGGTTATGACTCACTTGTGACTACTAGGATGTATCACTACAAGCAATAATCACAATTATGTTACTTGTAATCAGGAATCTATCACTTTTGCGTATAATAAATCCTAATCTAGCAACAGAGATAAACTCGATTGATTCTAGAATCAACCAAAAAACATTCAGATCATGTAACAATATCAGTGGTGAATCATAACGACAATATGGAGACAAAACTAATTCATTGCATAAAAACCCATATTTGGAAATCCAACTTATTCCTTAAACCAATGATAAAATTAAGTACTCTTATTAAAGGAGTTCATCACAAGATTCTAAACCCTAGAACAAAGTAGAGAAAAAGATGAGATATTTTTATATAGATCTCCCTGAGAAAGAGATAACTCTCCTCTTTTATATGTTTCTCCCAAAAGGATATAACTCTTCCCATTTAGGTCAAGTCTTCATTCTAGCCCAAAGTATATGTCTCAGGGTCCATCCAAGCCCACGTACCAAAACATTTTTTCGGGATTTTCTGGGTCCAAAAGTGTATTGCCGGATTGATGACGTCATCGCCAGAATCCGGCCATCAGAAAACTACTCTGGCCATCTGAGATGTCTGAAACTGTCACCAGGAAAATATGTAGTTCCAGCAACTCATCCCTCCTTCTCTATAGTTTATACACACACAATTCAGAGCCATACATCCTAAGTGAACCATCTCTTGGATTCTTGCGAAAACGCGCCCAAAAGCGCAACTCGTGGCTCATACTTCCTGCGGACAACTCTTGCATCCAACTCATACCCTGTTCATGATTGACTGAAGCTTTACAATCCCCACTCTCGATTCCAAAATCCAGTAACCGGAACTAGTACCACCGGCTCACCGTTATCGCTCACTTTTTGCATTGTTGCTGCAGTTTTGTTCAGGCACTCTGTTACCTCCCTGCAACTCCTAACATTCATCTAGTCGCTCCAATTCATTCACGGAACACGACACATTCCATGTCTTGTTAGCTCAAGCCACTTCTGCCTATTCACAGCACAACTAGAGCCATTACCCCTCTTCCAGTTGATCCTGCAACTGCAACCAAACTGCACCATCTGTAGCTTTATCAACCAACACAACCAACTCAAGTCATTGCACCTGTAGTAACTCTGTAGCTCCAACTGCAATTCCATTCCTTGAATTTATCCTTATCGCTGAGAGGCCGACACACACAATTAGCTCTAGCCCCCATATCTCAGCAGAAAGCACTGCCAACATCGAACTCATTTCAGTCCCTTGTTTCGCACCACCAACAACATCACCAGTACCATTTCAGTTCAAGAAGCAGCATCTCAATTCCTTCCCTGTTGTAACTATGACCACTGCGCCACCAAAGACATTTCCTGAGTTGCACCGCAACACAAACACCAACTTCCCACAAGCCACTGTTACCACCAGTTCCATATCCACTTGCAAAACCCCCTTATTGGTTGCTTCAAAATTCATCCAACTTTGCTTAAATCCTAGTTGTAACCTCTTCTCTTCCTTGTACTTCACTGTAACCAACATGGCACCAATTCCAACTGCAATTCCATCTTCATCTAAAACAACTTCACTTTCCTTGTTCTGCAATCAACAGTAAAAGTTCCTGCAATACCAATCACCAGCTTAATACCACCACCAACTGCAATTTCCTAGCCATTGCATCATCACCTGCAACAACATTGGATCTTCTTTGCTAACCATCTCTGCATTCTATCTCAAGGCCAACACCAATTACATCACGGCTGTAGCTCCTTCTCATTCAAATTTCATCTCAAGACTACAGCCTCAACCTTCCCTGACCAGCACAACATCTCAGCTTCACATCCTGCAACAACAACATCATGAGTTTGTTTCAATTCTTCCCTGTTAGCTGCAATCTGCATCACAACATCAAAAATTTACCATAAACAACCATGGCCCTGTAATCTCTCATCCATTCTTAGTAACAATCTTCTCTTCTTTCCACAGCAACAACTCCAACCCTTGTAACTCAGACTCAAACCCTTCTCTCTGAGTTCAGAGTTTCCTGGTCTTGATCTTGAGCAACAACCACCAACAACACAATTTCTCATCCTTCAACACAGATTCTCCCTTCACTAGATTGTCGACCTCATCAACACCACCACTGTTGTAGACTTGAATCCAGTCAAACCCTTAATCTCTATCGGCTCTTAACTCAAATCCATGACAACACCTCCATTAACTCGTCTTGAATCTCTGAAACTCAACCCATTCTTCCATTATTTTCATCTCAGTTCATCTACAGCTGCCAATTTCAAACATCACCAAACCCTAATTCCTGATTTCAAACTTGAATCTAACCCATTTTCTCATACATAATTTCTTCATCAGCAAAACCCTAGTTTCGCCATCCAACTACTTCCAGACTCAAATTCCATCTGTGATTCCTTTTCTTAATTTCACATCCGTGACTAAATCCTCTCAATCTCCTCACTTTCATGAAGAACAGCAGTAACAGAGAAATAGCGAAGGAAATGGATTCTTCTCGACCTGTTGTGTGGTTAACAAAATGAATTTGATATTGGCACCTTCCACTTTGATGAGGGCTGCCACAGTCAGTATGTTGCCTGTCAGTTTCACAGAACTGAGAAGCCTATTATCTTTCTTGCTCAACTGTCAGTTATGGAGAACTGACAGTTCATTTTTTACCTCTTCGTTGCATAACCTTCGTTGGCTCCAAGTATCATTCTCCCATGAATTGACCTTTTTTCCCTTTACGCTTCAAGTGGACGTTTTCTTCTTCTTTCGCTCCGAATGACTCCAAAGTACTTAAATAACTCAAAAGCACACATAAGATACATAATTTACGTGAAAACTTGCAAAGAAAGCATAAATACTAGATATCAAATTAGGTATTTTAGACACCTATCAAATTCCCCCACACTTAGACTTTGCTAGTCCTCGAGAAAATCAAACAAAAATAATTCTAAAACATACATACAACTCCGTGTCGCCGAGGATACATTACTCTTAGCATGAATAACATGCTTTTGAACCCCTAGGTGTCCCTAGTGGACGAGTTATAGTCTCGTGAAGGCTTACAAGAGGTCTACCTACAAAACCTATATTTCCAACTCCAGCTACCTGTGACAAATCTATGAACGAATCCAAAATGGCTATTGGAGGAGGTACCCTGATGCGAATCCAAATGAATATATATGTAAATTAAGCTCTACTCAAAAGGTTGAACAAACCACAATACTCGGAATCTGACTAACCACAATCACACATGAATATTAAGAAGATGGGTATAAAAATAGATGTTTGCGAATGTTGACTAAGTGAACGGTGTTTCACATATCTGTCTGAAGGTCACCGCCAAGATGAACCTATGAATCCTATTGGATTGAGATACTGGTCTGAATTCTAATATCAACAGCTGGCATATACAAGGGAACCAGCGGTCGACAATCTTAATTCTAGATCAATTCAACTGGCATATACAAGGGAACCAAGAGTTTATTTTATTGAACAATAATAATACTTTTTTTCTTTCTTTTGCTTTTTTTTTTCAATTTTTTTTTACAAATCGACAACATGATTGGATTTTTTTTTTTAGAATCCAAGCGCATGATTCTCGTCAGCAGATTACATGGTAATTCCCTTGGATCCTACACTCCAAGCTTGCTTAGGCGACGGAGACAGGGAGAACACACACATATTGCTATCCAAGTGTCAATCTTATTCCGTTTGGTCAATTGGTCGTTGTTTTTTTGTAGTAACTCAATCACACTATTTCATCCTAGCAGCAATAACAATTCGATGTTAGTGACCCACCAAATCACATAGATATAACATAAAGTTTGCAAAAATAAAAACAGAAAGTGATATGGTGATATTCCGAGATATGGTAACAACTTTCATATTATTTCTAACACTTGAGTAATTATGTCCCTTGTAGTTAATGGGTTCCTCAACTCCCGCATCCAAGATGGTTCCATCCATTTAGATAGATAGTGTTATCCTAAAGGCACGGATTTCTATGTTTCAGAGTGTATAAAGCATTTTTTTAATCATAAAAGGGAAAAACTAACAAGGCTAAAAACTCTATATGCGAAAACACTCCCCCATACTTAAACTTTACATTGTCCTCAATGTAAATTAAGTCATCCAAAGTAAAATTTAAGATGGGAAATTCATAACATGATATATATACACAATAAGAAAATAAAATGCATGATAAAAAACTGATATTCCAACTCATAGCTATTTCTGAAAATAGAGGATAAACACTAAACAAGCTATTTAGTTGGCATCTAATCCCAACTCAGCCAATATATATACCTCATCGTCAAGAAAAAATTCCATCTACTTAGAAAGGCTAGTGTTTATTCTAAATTGTTCAAAAATTTCTAAAAGTTGGAGTTTTGATATGCAAATATCCAAAATAAGAAAATAAAGATAAAAGACTTGAGAAATAAAAAGATAGAAATAAATACACAAAACCAGTGGGTTGCCTCCCATTTAGCGCTTGGTTTAAAGTCGTCAGCCCGACTTGTAAGACCGATTCCCCATACACCAATAACCTGAAAAGTTGAGGATCCTTCCATAGAACCTGTTTTGCAAACACTAGATTCACACACATATTAGTAATATAAAACAGAAACGAAGCTATTAACCGATAAAAGTTTCCCCCACACTTATTCTTGTCCACACTTGGAAGTGGATATAAAATATAGAATTCGGGAACTTTCATGGTTTCTTGTTCACAAACCTGCATAGCATGAGAAAATGATTCCAATGGCGGATATCGAGAAACAAAGTTATTCAACAATGTTTTCGAAGCACATACATTCAAACCAATAAGAGATAAAGGAGAAGAAACAATATGCAAAGGGTTAGACAAACCTTGCACAATCTCTTGTATTATAGAATCCTCTTCATCCTTGAAAAACTCAAGTGAATTACTCACCTCTTTTTTATCATGGTCCTCTATCAAACCTTGCAACCATTCTTCGTCCGTTTCTGCCTTAACCAAAGTCTCGACATAAACATCATCTTTACAATCCTTTGCAAGCTCAATTGGGTCTTCCACAGTATTGGTCATATCGGTTTCATTCTCAACACACTCTTCTTTGTTGTAAGGCACATATGCTACTGCAGATTCAAGTCTCTCCATAAGGAACTTTTTAAGAACACGCATTGCATCATCCTCAAGCTCTACCTTTTGAATAGGCTCTTGATCATTATTAAGATCAATGCTTGAGTAAGCTGCACTAGTGTCATCATATTCCTTTTCATCTTCACCTTGATCGCAAAAAGACTCCATTGTATACTCCTCGGGGATGTCACCATAAATTGGTTCAAGCGTTGTACTTTCATAGTCATCGTCACTATCATAGTTGATATAAGATTGGCTACCACTTCCCAAAGATTGGTCTTTCGTAGAATTTTGCATATCCTCTTTGTATTCTTCAATGCCTTGTCTTAAAACGGAAGCACCTTTTTGAAGCTCTTGGAGTGATCCATCCAAATTTTGAAAATAGTGTTCCATTTGTTGGTAAAGCTCGTTCGACAAGGAAAAAGTAGAATCACTTACTTCAATATTGCTAGGCCAATTATCTTCCCTTTGAATGGGTGAATGATCATAACTACGATCAGAAATTGGGCCTAACATACTATTAGCATATTCGGTCGACGAAATTGGTTCCACGCTTGGTTGTCTACAAACTGACTCCATGCCCACCATAAATTGTTGCATCTCATCTACCAAACTCGAAGAAATATGAATAGGAGTACAACTAGTCTCCCCTCCTTGTGGTTGCTCACTTACATACCTACCGTAAGAAGGTTGGTATGTATGAGAATAACTCAAAGGGTACGTGGAATATTGACCATAACCAAAGGATTGATTTTGATTGTATTCCCCATAAGGGTGATAGTTTTCATAATGTTGTTGAGGTTGATAACCGTATCCATTGTTCCAATATGCTCCGTCCATAGAAATTGGTACCTGAAACAAGAGTTCTCAAAACTATGTCAAAATCAGAAAATAAGAAAACAAAAAGAAGAAACAAAACTAAAAACAAAAATAAGAAACCAAAAAACAAGTGACAACCGCTGCCTCCCCGGTAGCGGCGCCAAAATTTGATCGTTGTCATATGCGTCAAAAATAAATTACACTTTCTTACTACTCAAAATATAAATATAGCAAGGGCAAGAAAAGATCGTTCCCACAGAAAGGACTAAGGTTGTCAAATTGTTTCGGTTTCCTATAAATACCAATAGGGGGGTTTTCTGATTTTTATATACTAAAATAAAATAAAAACAAAGAAATAAACAAGCAAATAAAATAGAGCAAATATTGGTTAAGGATTCATCTTCATTCACAAACATGCTTTTTAACAATAACTATAATTGATATTTAATCTCTCTTTTATCAAAGGCCCTAAGATACCTTGATCGCAAGTATATCCCGCAAATCTCCTCTTATCATCAACAAACACATTAAAAGATGTGAATATGAATTCTATCTTAGAGAACAACCTAACGTGTAAAAGCACTAATCAAACTTAATTCCCTAGATGCATTAAGTTCTATGAAATCAGGCCAATCAAAGCAATCGAACGTGTAAAAGCACTAATCCGATTTAACAAAGGTTATGACTCACTTGTGACTACTAGGATGTATCACTACAAGCAATAATCACAATTATGTTACTTGTAATCAGGAATCTATCACTTTTGCGTATAATAAATCCTAATCTAGCAATAGAGATAAACTCGATTGATTCTAGAATCAACCAAACAAACATTCAGATCATGTAACAATATTAATGGTGAATCATAACGACAATATGGAGACAAAACTAATTCATTGCATAAAAACCCATATTTGGAAATCCAACTTATTCCTTAAACCAATGATAAAATTAAGTACTCTTATTAAAGGAGTTCATCACAAGATTCTAAACCCTATAACAAAGTAGAGAAAAAGATGAGATATTTTTATATAGATCTCCCTGAGAAAGAGATAACTCTCCTCTTTTATATGTTTCTCCCAAAAGGATATAACTCTTCCCATTTAGGTCAAGTCTTCATTCTAGCCCAAAGTATATGTCTCAGGGTCCATCCAAGCCCACGTACCAAAACATTTTTTCGGGATTTTCTGGGTCCAAAAGTGTATTGCCGGATTGATGACGTCATCACCAGAATCCGGTTACCGGCACCAGAATCCGGCCATCAGAAAACTACTCTGGCCATCTGAGATGTCTGAAACTGTCACCAAGAAAATATGTAGTTCCAGCAACTCATCCCTCCTTCTCTATAGTTTATACACACACAATTCAGAGCCATACATCCTAAGTGAACCATCTCTTGGATTCTTGCGAAAACGCGCCCAAAAGCGCAACTCGTGGCTCATACTTCCTGCGGACAACTCTTGCATCCAACTCATACCCTGTTCATGATTGATTGAAGCTTTACAATCGCCACTCTCGATTCCAAAATCCGGCAACCGGAACTAGTACCACCGGCTCACCGCTATCGCTCACTTTTCGCATTGTTGCTGCAGTTTTGTTCAGGCACTCTGTTACCTCCATGCAACTCCTAACATTCATCTAGTCGCTCCAATTCATTCACGAAACACGACACATTCCATGTCTTGTTAGCTCAAGCCACTTCTGGCTATTCACAGCACAACTAGAGCCATTACCCCTCTTCCAGTTGATCCTGCAGCTGCAACCAAACTGCACCATCTGTAGCTTTATCAACCAACACAACCAACTCAAGTCATTGCACCTGTATTAACTCTGTAGCTCCAACTGCAATTCCATTCCTTGAATTTCTCCTTCTCGCTGCGAGACCGACACACACAATCATCTCCAACCCCCATATCTCAGCAGAAAGCACTGCCAACATCGAACTCATTTTCGTCCCTTGTTTCGCACCACCAACAACATCACCAGTACCATTTCAGTTCAAGCAGCAGCATCTCAATTTCTTCCCTGTTGTAACTATGACCACTGCGCCACCAAAGACATTTCCTGAGTTGCACCGCAACACAAACACCAACTTCCCACAAGTCATTGTTACCACCAGTTCCATATCCACTTGCAAAACCCCCCTTATTGGTTGCTTCAAAATTTATCCAACTTTGCTTAAATCCTAGCTGTAACCTCTTCTCTTCCTTGTACTTCACTGTAACCAACATGGCACCAATTCCAACTGCAATTCCATCTTCATCTAAAACAACAACTTCACTTCCCTTGTTCTGCAATCTACAGTAACAGCTCCTGCAATACCAATCACCAGCTTAATACCACCACCAACTGCAATTTCCTAGCCATTTCATCATCACATGCAACAACATTGAATCCTCTTTGCTAACCATCTCTGCATTATATCTCAAAGCCAAAACCAATTCCATCACGGCTGTAGCTCCTTCTCATCCAAACTGCATCTCAAGACTACAGCCTCAACCTTCCCTGACCAGCACAACATCTCAGCTTCACATCCTGCAACAACAACATCACGAGGTTGTTTCAATTCTTCCCTGTTACAGCTGCAATTCTGCATCACAATAGCAAAAATTTACCATAAACAACCATGGCCCTGTAATCTCTCATCCATTCTTAGTAACAATCTTCTCTTCTTTCCACAACAACAGCTCCAACCCTTGTAACTCAGACTCAAACCCTTCTCTCTGAGTTCAGAGTTTCCTGGTGTTGATCTTGAGCAACAACCACCAACAGCACAATTTCTCATCCTTCAACACAGATTCTCCCTTCACTAGATTGTCGACCTCAGCAACACCACCACTGTTGTAGACTTGAATCCAGTCAAACCCTTAATCTCTATCGACTCTTAACTCAAATCCATAGCAGCACCTCCATTAACTCGTCTTGAATCTCTGAAACTCAACCCATTCTTCCATTATTTTCATCTCAGGTCATCTACAACTGCCAATTTCAAACATCATCAAACCCTAATTTCAAACTTGAATCTAACCCATTTTCTCATACATAATTTCTTCATCAGCAAAACCCTAGTTTCGCCATCCAACTATTTCCAGACTCAAATTTCATCTATAATTCCTTCTTAATTTCACATCTGTGACTAAATCCTCTCAATCTCCTCACTTCCATGAAGAACAGCAGTAACAGAGAAATAGAGAAAGAAATGGATTCTTCTCGACCTGTTGTGTGGTTAACAAAATGAATTTGATATTGGCACCTTCCACTTTGATGAGGGCTGCCACAGTCAGTATGTGGCCTGTCAGTTTCGCAGAACTGAGAAGCCTATTCTCTTTCTTGCTCAACTTTCAGTTATGGGGAACTGACAGTTCATTTTTTACCTCCTTTGTTGCATAACCTTCGTTGGATCCAAGTATCATTCGCCCGTGAATTGACCTTTTTCCCATTTACGCTTCAAGTGGATGTTTTCTTCTTCTTTCGCTCCGAATGACTCCAAAGTACCTAAATAACTCAAAAGCACACATAAGATACATAATTTACGTGAAAACCTGCAAAGAAAGCATAAATACTAGATATCAAATTAGGTGTTTTAGACACCTATCAACACTTGCCCGAAGGATCCTACTGATTTCAGAGATGATGCGAAAAATATTAAATCTTTGGCTAAGATATGTGCCTCTACCAATGAGGGTACCGACAGAACACGTAGCCGTGTCATGCAAGAGCAGATGAGAAGCAACAAATTGAATCCTGTCGATGACAAAGAGCCAAGAAAGTTTCATAAAACTAGGGGAGGAGACTTTCCAGGTGCATCACAATATATACAAGACAAAAATAAAGAGTCGGCCTATGAATCTTTGTTGGAAAACCTTTATCTTCAAACTCTTGCAGAAGTTCAAAGAGTTGTCCAACATTCTGCAGCCGCAATTGCTTTACTGAAAAGAGAGGAACCTGAAGAAGGGGAAATCCGCCTAGATGCCTATGGAGACCACCGCTGCGCCAACAAACAATATCCAGCCCAACCACTTCGCATCGTCTCCGTTGATGCATGCCCCTCAAGAAAAATTACCCTTCAACAACATGGCAGAAGCAAACGACTCGCTTACAAGTCAATGGCCGCTCAAGCATCGATTTCACCCTCGAAAAGAGCTTCATATCAAAGCCTACAAGAATTTCCACCACAACATCCCCTGATACGAGAGAAGCTAGACTCAAAACATCCACGCTTCTCGTTTCCTATAAGAAGAGTTCTGGAATTACGGGAAGTTTGGGTGCGAGAAGGAGCAGTCCAACTACCCCCGGTATGGCGCCCACCGACTGATCAAGAGATGTTAGATTCAAGATATTTCCACTATCACAGATTTATCCATCATCCTACCAGTGAGTGCAATGGTCTGAAGTGCATTGTCCAAGAAAAGATTGACTCAAGGGAATTCCACATGGGAACTGAAGATTCTCCGCGTTACCGCGGATCGACATAAAGATGTTACAAAGACAATAAAGAACGACCAGGGACTTCTCGCGGCCAGGATTGTGGAAAATTCAGTTTCTTTGGGAGGCCCCTAAGCGAGTAAATTTTGTCAAGCAATGATTACACAACCCCTCATTTTGAATTCGTTGGAAATCTGACACAGGCGTCAGCTCCATATTGAAAACAGAAGCTAAATAACCCAATTATTCTCCGAAACGATTGCGTTACTTGCATTCATAATTCAGATCCCAACATTTTAGTTGATCCAAGTACCATTACTTTCAAAAAAAATTACTTATGAAGACATTCCAAAAAATAAATCAATCCAAAGGATCCTTATAAAGCAATCATCTATCAACCCAAAAACCAGAAAATTAAACCATAAAAGAGGCGTCTCTTGCCTTTCAAAAAAAACCTAAGCAATCATCTGGAAAATAAAAGCATTCAAGGGGAATCTTCCAACAACGGCTCATTCTTCTTGGAGAAAGCGTCCTTCATGTTTTGAAGAGCAGCTTGCTCCAACTTCAATTCCTGGGATAACCTCTCGATTTCCACCTCCTGCTGGTTAATAAAATCTGCGGAAAGGACTCCATCCATTTCAGTTTGCAGCTTTTGGATTTTGGAAAATCCTTCACAGGACCACGAGGCGTTAAACTCGAAGTTCACACACATGCCCCGGGTGGAATTCTCTGCTTGAGACCACTTCTCCAGAGACGGTGTGGCCGGTCACGCATATATCATGAACTGAAGAGAGGGCCTCTTCCACGCGTCTAACCAAGGAGAAACGACTATCAATTTTATTAGTTGTTGCGATGTGCCCATACTTTTCCCATATTTTGGTATATAGCTCCGCATACTTAGCTGGAAAACTGAATCCTCCAATCAAAACATGAGCCTCAAAAAGAGCCTCAAATGGAGGGTCGAAAACGACACCTGCAGTTGGATGTGCAACTAACGAAGATCCTTTTGAAAGGATTGTTCCCGCGACCACGGAAACGGTTTCCACTACTGGAGGCACAACAACATCCTCACGATGATCAATCTCCATCTCAGGATTATTAATGGGCGCGGTTTCCGTCACAGCTACATCTTCATTGCCATGAATCTCCATCTCAGAGTTATCTTCAGAAGCGGCTTCTTCCTGTAACATCACTAATTGAATATTTATTCCGTATGAATAAATAGTCGAAGAGGAAAACATGTGGAAAACTCACCGACTCATCTGTGGGCCCTCTGGGACTGGAAGAAGACTCGCCACTGCACTCCGAAGTGCTTTTCCCGTCACCATCGGATCCTGGGCTTTCTTCTTCTTTGTTTTCCTCTTCACTGTCAAAAGGCTCATTGCCAAATTTTTCTTCAGAAGGTGCTTTTTCTTGCCACGTGCAAGTCTAGTAAAGGCGTTCGTGTTGTCAAGACCCTAAGTTTAAAAAGGGAAGAGATGTTCAGTGGCTACAATTCAGAATATTTACGCAATTCGGACAAATCAGGAAGAAGATCATACATACTTGCATGTTAGAAGAACTGAAGGTCACAAGGACCGTCGAAGCCGGTCGGATGCCGCCTGCGTGACTTGTTGACCTTCGCTCCTTTTCCTGGGGGATGTTTTGATCTGGGTTAGAAGATTTCCTCTTACCCGAAGAATGCGACCTCAACAATCCGTGTTTTGCCAAAATCTTAGAGGAGGGCTTGCCGCGTAGATATGTCACAACATTCTGCACGAATCGATGAATAGAGAGAAACTCTTCATGCCAGAAAACGTTATATTTAGGGGTTGTCACCGATTTTCTTTCTGGGAGCAGAAAGGGGAGGCTTTTATGAGGTGAAAAGACACGGTTGTCGAAAACATCTGGTAACAATTCTTTTAGAGGCGTCAGTGGACGGCGGAATGGAATTCCCTGATCCAGACCCATATGACGAGCATCCATGTCAATGTTATAAGGAACTACTTCAAAATATTCCTTGAAAAAAGACGGTACATATCCAGGTATGCAGTTTCACATGAACACAGTTTCTCCAATTCTCATGTTATCTCCATCGGAATGCACGGTCATGTCCGGAGGGGAAGAAAAAACGTCTGGCTGAAATATGGACGCGTGGACCGGAGCCCAGGGATGGAAGTTGATTGCATACGCGTTGTCAAAGAAATCGATGAGCTTTGAGCCAGGTCTTGGACGCCTCTTCAACCAACGAAGTATTCTAGAGCCGTCATATGTACCAGGAAATGAAGTTACCGGATTAGGAGCATAATCTTTGAAATGCTCCCACAACCATGCTTGGAGGAAGGAGAAATGGACATACGAGTATACCTTCATATATCCATTATAAACATACATGTCTGCTGCTAAGCAATCCAGATGGGTGTACAAGGAGCCAAGGAACAAACTGCCCATGGGAAGAACAACGCCTTTCGCCAATTTGATAGCAAATTTGATGAGTTTCTGTATTATTCCTTTCTTTCCAGAGCCATCATAAAAAATATCTTTGGATAACCACAAGGCTAAAATTGCAGCAATACTGAGCGTGTTATCCAACACCTTATCTGGCTCCGGCTCTTCAGGGAACCATTCAGACACCCACCAAGTATAAAAGCACTTTTCCTCATAGTTCTTCCTAACATATCCTGTCGACTTCGTGACTAGAGTGGCGTGCATTTATTCTTATAACGTCAAGATCCCCCATCACTGGAAGATTCAACAAAACGGCTACACTTTCCAAAGTAATAGTCATTTCAACCCACCTGGATATAGCCATATGAGTCTCCATGCACCATCTAGCAGCATCTTTCCTAATCTGAAGTGTCGCATATGCCATGACTGCATTCATGATTTGCGACTCAATCAGATTGTCCCTCACATGATCGCGACTTATCATGAATTTCATCCATTTATCATAAGAGCGCAACGGGCTATGACAAATTTTGAAGTCGATGGAAGAAGCTGGGTACTCTTTCTTCTGGAGACAAAACCTTATTACACGCCCTGGATAGACCGACTGGACCTCTCTTTCATTCTCTAAATCAGTTAGAAGAGTTATCACATGTTTGGGATGGGTCCTCATGGATGTACAAGACCTCGTGAAGAATTCATCATCTATATTTGGTTTGTCTTTGGAGTTGTTATCATTTCTCGACACGACGGCAGAACCATCTCCAGGTGACATCTTAACAAGAATTCCTTATGCTACTTTTCACTTTTTGAGTAACTACAACTGAGCAAAACAGGAAAAGAGTTACTACTGTGAAGAAAAACCATACATGAGGATTTTTTCGAAAAATTGAGTACAATCACTAATTATCAAGAACCAATAACAAATTCTCCACGAGAAGATTTTCTTTGGCCACAGGCCATGGCACCCACGACCAAAAGGAATGGGGACTGATGCCTGCTCAAATAAAATGCATGTCTTGCCGCGGGAATTATGCTCCCGGCCAAAAAAAAAATAAAAAAAATACCTAAGGCGAGGTTTTATGAAGGAAGGAGTAAACGGCGGCCACCCTCCCATGAATTCTTTGCTTGTTTTTCTAGTGACACTAATAATAATTGGTTTTGTTGCTATTAGTGTTGTGGCTAACACTTCTACAATACTACTAACAAAGAGGAATCTTTCATATTGGAATAAATTTGCAAGTTCATGGAAGTCACGCCTACGGCTAGGGTTCACACCAACACAGAAGAGCAAACAAAAGGGGAAGAGACGTTAGAATACATACCTGAAATATGCTCGCCTTCTTGTACTGCTGCTTCTCCTTCCACTGATCAGCTCACGATTGATGCACCCTTGCTGCTAATACGAAGACGCAGAAGCAAAGCCAACGAAACAAAAATAAAAAAGAGGGGCAACGCCTTTTATATGCACAGCGTTTTGAGAATTCGAGTGGGAAAAGGAATCCATCTTGGATTCACGCATGGACAAGAGCAGTTGGGTCGCCAAGCCAAACCCTAGGGCCAAGGTCGCAGTGCCAGTACGGAGGCCATCAGTCAAAGGGGGACGATTGGACCGCGGCGCCAACAATCCATGGCACCAGTACTCCGTGGACAAACCAGAAGCACGCCAGCACAAAGATTGCAGACTGCTCATGCCTCTTTCTAAAGGTCAATCAAACTTATCCTGGTAACCTCTGCATGTCTTGAGCTTTTGATTTTTATCCTCGTCTGTCACCATCTAGTTCTTACCCCGCAACAATGCCACTGTTATGTGCTATGCAGGGGACTTAATGTTGATGTTGGTTTTTAGTTCAGGGCTAAAATTGTAAAACCCTGCATTTATTATGTTGTCATTCTGCAAAGAGGCAGAGCCATGTAAAAGTGATGAGTGCCCAACCTCTTCACTCGCACATTTATTGAGAAATTCAGTATGTTTACCTGAAATTTATTCAGAATGGTGCATGTAGCAACAATCCCAGATATTCTATAAATTTTGACACTTTGCATGTATTATTCATTAATATAAGGCTCATTGAATACTTTCTGTGCTATGTTCCCCGGCTGAACCCTTAATATTGATATGACATGACAATTAGTGTTCACTCGCAAGCTGAGTAGCATGAATTTACCGAAGTATCAAGGTTAAGGTTTGCATAAAAGTACTCAATCAGAAAGCGTACTGCTCTCTGGAAATAAATTTAAAGAACTCTGTGTCAACATGCACAATTCATCATTTTTGTGGCAATTCACAAGATTCAAATACCAATCTAATTAATTTGCAAAATTTAGGTTTTTTGGGCCTTGCGCAATATATCATACCCTGCTGGTCGAAACTAAACCCAGGAAAACTAGGCAATTGATCCGCCATGGATTAGTAGGTGCAAAGTCCTACCGAAAATCAGAAAACAAGGAATAAAAGAGGAGCCGCGGAAAATAGGAGCAGCAACAAAGGGAGATGTGCCCGTTCCATAGGCCAGCCGGCGCCACCTGCAGATGGCCAAGCCTCCATGCTGCTTTTCGGACCTCCTTTTTATATCGACCAATCAGGCCGCTCTAAATCCGCCACATGCACATGAGGTGTGGCCGGGTCCAATACCTTGCCGACCCTCTTTTCATCGACCAATCAGGTCGTTTTAAATACGCCAGGCGCACTAGAGATGTGGCCACGTCCTATGTTTGGCCGACCCCATTTCCTATTGACCAATCTGGTCGCTCTAAACCCGCCATAGTATTAAAATAGGCAAATTACACCGGATGGCCGCAATGCCAATTAGCTTTCCAAACTGCGCCAACATGGCATGCTAAACATGCCATTCCGCGCCAAATATGCTAATGGCATGCCAAACATGCCATTCCACGCCAAATATGTTAATGGCATGCCAAACACGCCTTTCCGCGCCAACATGCTAATTGGCATGCCAACATGCCACAACAAGTATGGCTACGTGATAACTCACTTTTTCATCGTGGAAAACGCCATAACACCCAATTAGGTTTTTATGATCAAAACACGACTTTTTCTTCAGTGTCATTAGTCGAAACCATAATTTCTGGTCGTGGACCAAATTACGTCACTCTGGACCCACAACACGCCAAGAGTCATGATGTGCCCAGGAAACCCTAGAAATGGCGCCATGTCGTGGCCACCCATGATTATCCTTGCGCCTGTGGTCATTCCCACACCATGGCCCAGCCATAATTCCTTTGATGCGGCTATGGCATTATTTGCACAAAACTTTTCCTTACACCTAGTCAAAACAAATTACAAATGATGCAAGCAGTCATCGAAAGACGAACCAAACACTGAAAAATCATACATAAAGACATCTAAGAACCGTTCTACCATGTCAGAAAATATGCTTAGCATACAACATTGAAAGGTCGCAGGGGCATTACATAGCCCGAAAGGCATGCGTCGGTACCAAAGGGACTGGTAAAAGTGGTTATCTCTTGGTCTTCTGGGGCTATGACAACCTGATTATAACCGCAGTATCCATCTAAAAAGCAATAATGGCTACGTCCAGCTAATCTCTCTATTTGGTCGATGAAGGGAAGGTGAAAGTGGTCCTTCCTAGTGATCTTGTTCAATTTCCTATAGTCAATACAGACACGCCAACCCGTGGTCACCCGGGTTGGGATTAACTCATTGTTATCATTCTGGACTACAGTAATACCGGATTTCTTGGGAACAACCTGAACGGGGCTGACCCACTTACTGTCTAAAATGGGGTAGATAATGCCTGCATCTAACAGCTTAAGAACCTCAGTTCGAACTACTTCTTTCATTTTAGGGTTCAGTCGACGTTGCATCTCCCTATAAGGTTTGGTGTCACTCTCTAAATAGATATGATGCATACAATCGGTAGGACTTATACCCTTAATGTCTGTTATGGTCCACCCTAAAGCTTCCTTGTTATTCTGAAGGACGGTCACTAGCCTACTTTCCTGATCACTATCCAAGTCGGATGCTATAATCACAGGTAAAGTTTCAGATGGGCCTAAAAACACATACTTCAGGGAATCTGGTAATGTTTTAAGGTCCAACTTAGGAGGCTTTTCTAACGAAGGAACTAGGGTAGACTCAGAAACGGGTAGAGGTTCGAACTTAGGTTTCCAGTCATTACTAGTGTATATCAAAGGGGTTGACTTTAACAAAGCGTTCAACTCATTAATCACATTGTCGTCATCAAAATCAATCCCAAAGTGGTCTAGGCATTTCTCTAATGGATCTTCTAACAAAGTGTTTGGTAATGACTCCTCAACTAATGTTCCTATCATGTTCACCTCTTCTATACTTGAATCATCTAGTTCATAGGGTAGCTTACTAATATTAAAAATGTTCAACTCAATAGTCATATTACCAAAAGACAAATTCATAATACCATTTCGACAATTAATGATCACATTGGATGTAGCTAAAAACGGGCGACCTAAAATCACTGGTATTTGGTTCTCTGGGTCAGAGATAGGTTGGGTATCTAGGATAACAAAATCCACCGGATAAATAAACTTGTTGACCTCAATAAGAACGTCCTCGATCACACCACGAGGAATTTTAACGGACCTATCAGCTAACTGAAGTGTCATCTGGGTAGGTTTCATCTCACCAAGTCCTAGGTTAAGGTACACATGGTATGGGAGTAAGTTCACACTGGCTCCTAAGTCAAGCAAAGCTTTCTCGATACGATATTTACCTATTGTGCAAGAAATAGTGGGGGACCCTGGGTCTTTATACTTAGGAGTAGTAGTATTCTGTATAATAAAACTCACATGACTAGCTAGGAAGGCTTTCTTTTGGACACTAAGTTTTCGCTTTTGCGTACACATATCCTTAAGAAACTTGGCATAAGCGGGAATCTGCTTAATCCCATCTAACTATGGGAGGTTGATAGTAACCTGCTTAAAAACCTCCAATATATCATTAAAGTTGGACTCCCTCTTAGTTAGAACTAGCAGCTGGGGGAACGGGGCTCTTGGAACAAATCCGGGCTCAGCAGGACCCTTATTGGTCTCTTTGGAGACTCTATCAGTCTCCTCATTTTCTGGATCAGAAGGGTGAACTACAACATGTTCACTATCAGGCATGGCAACCTTATTGTCAACTTTCTTTCCACTCCTAAGGGTTGTAATAGAATTCACATGATTGTACGATTTCTTTCCTTTAGGGTTAGGATTAGTTTGACTAGGGAACCTTCCATCTTCTCTTTCACTAAGAAACTTAGATATTTGGCCAACTTGAAGTTCTAATTTAGCAAGAGACTGGGAATTATTCTTAAAAGTCTGCCTGGTTTCTTCTTGAAAACCATAGTGGTTATTTGATAACATCCCATGGTTCTTTGCTAACACAGTAAGGGTTTCTTCTAAGGTGGAGATCTTTTTCTCATTCTGAAACTGGGGTTGACCTGAAGAGTTCTTAGCATAACCAAAACCTGGGGGAGGCTGAGAATTACTAGACTGTCCTTGATTCTGACCCTTAGACCAAGAAAAATTAGGATGGTTTCTCCAACCAGGGTTGTAAGTCTCAGAGTATAGGTCAAACTTTTGACGGTTCTCAAACCTAGCATTGTTATAGACAGCATGGGCTTTCTCTTCACTAACCTGATCTTCCCAAAACGAGTTATTGGGTTCTACTCCACAACTAGACACTTGAGAGGCTCTAAACCTATCATCAGGTTCAACAAGAGTCCTATGTTTAGGATGATTCAATTCCAAAGATTCTAACCTTCTAGACAAAGCAGCAAACTTAGCATCTGACCCGAAGTTTGTATCTACCACATTGGTGCTACTTCTATTGACCAAGAGTCTTTTGGGGGGGTTCAACACAAGATTCCCACTGTTGGGATTTTTCAGCGACAGCTCCTGAGAAGGTAAAAGCATCATCAGCATTTTTACTAGTGAATTCACCAGCGCACATAGACTCAACCATGGCTTTGGTTGAATAGTCTAAACCATCATAAATAATCTCTACGAGTTTCATCTTATCAAATCCATTGTGAGTACACTGGGATAGAAGATCATTGAATATCTCTAAAAACCTATAAGGACACTCTCCCTCTTGTTGCACACTAGCAATAATTTTCTGCCTAACAGACGCAGTTTTATGCTTAGGGTAGAATTTCATATAGAAAGCAGCAATAAGTTCCTGCCATGTTTCAATGGATTCAGATGGTAGGTTGTTCAGCCAGGCCTTGGCTTTATCTCTCAAGGAAAAGGGAAACATCTTAAGTTTCAATACTTCATCAGTAAGGTTTTTTATTCTAATTGTCCCACAAATTTCCTCAAAGTCCCTAATATGAAAATAAGGGTTCTCATCATCTTTCCCTAAGAACATAGGGATCATCTAAAGAATACTAGGTTTTATATCGAAATTATCCGTAGTGGCTGGTAATTTAATGCACGAAGCTCGGGTGGACCTAGTTGGGAACATGTAATCTTTCAAAGTTGCCATCGATTGTACAGCTGAAGTACTAGGGGTATTTTCCTCACGAAGAGACAGATTCTCAAAACTGAAGTTTCCAAAAACAGGGCTCTCAAAAGAAGAGTCTTCGATCTCCCCGCTTCCACAAGAAGAACTACTAGGTTTTTCACTAATCAATCGACCTAGATTATCTCTTTTCCAAGCCCGTTCTCTAATGACCTCGGGCATACACTAGAAAAACAAATAAAAGAATCCTAAAGGAAGGGAGGTTCTAAGCAAACACAAAGCAGTCTGACTCCACCAAAGCAAACCTAAAGATTTCTATCAAACAAAAAGTATGATGGCTCCACTTAGATTGTTTCTAGACCAGCTTCTATTCTTTCGAAAAGGAACTCGTTATAATCTGAGAAAACTTCTCTGGAATCAATCTGAGTTAAAGTAAGTTTAATAGAGACGAGGCAAGCTACGTGGAGCTTTGATACCCAAGGCCTCACCGGCGTTACAAGGCGGCGTATTAAACTCACAGACACCATCATGAACTTCAAAGTATTCTCAAAAGAGTAACCAATATTTTCCGAACGACTTTCCTATTAAGCTCGTTACCCTATAGGTCTCGTTCTAGTCAAAATTTTAGGCTTAGGTTCGCGTTTGGTTTCGTTTCCCTAAGGCGGGCAAGAAGAGAACGGTGATGAAATCCGAACCCTTATCTTGTATGGCCAGTCCTTGCCCTTTAATAGGAAATTAAAGCAGTCATTTTCAATTCCTCAGCATATAAGCAAACGAAGGAATACAGTAATTCGCTGACATGGGATTCACGAGTGTTTCGACAAACTTACCTCCCGTACCAGACGGGCGAACAACCGCTGAAGTCGACTCGGGCCACGACTCCTATGTCATGTACGAACCCGAGGGGCCGAGGCGATATAGTAATCTCCGTCCTTCTCTGCAAACAGTTTATATTTAAACTACCCTTCCATACAAAATAAAGTCCCAAAATCCACAGTCCACAGTCCAAAAATATAGTGCAAAAGAAAAGGAAAGTCTAAAAAAAATAAAAAAAACTCTAAAGAATAAAAACAAAATAAAATGTCTCTCTCTCTTTTCTTGTTTTTTAAATTAATTTTTCTTCTTCTTTTCTTTCGCTCCTTTTCGCTTTGCGTTTACTCCAAATCTTTAAATATTCACCAAAAGCTTTGGCAAATTTTTCCTTCGCTCCAAATTCCAAAATCTGTAAGGAAAAGGCAAAAACCCAAAAACGTAAAGAAGAACAAATAAAAACCTAAAAAAAAAAATCTAAAAACTCCAGCCTAAAGACAAGTCCGCGTCGGCGCCGCCAAAAATTGATGTGATTTTCAATTGAGTTGTTATAGAAATAGGTTCATTCAGACTTGTGAAAGCAATAAATTTTAGATTTAATTTTAAGACTAAAAATACAGCAAACTTAAATAAAAGTGATATGAAAAATATGGAGAAGACTGGGGCTATGGAATCCACTGTTTACCAATATCAAAGTGATTTATATTCTCTAATTATAATCATGCAAATCATGCATTCAAATTGATTCTTAATATTGCAATAGTTGATTTTTAGAAATAACAATTGTAGATCGAAAGTATGGGACATCAAAACCCTAGGCTAGCATGCTCAATCAATTGAAATGACAATTGCTTAACAAAAACCATTTTATCAATTTATTTATCTAGGCAAATAATAATATAATAATTGCATAAATTAGAGATTACCACTTTTCATTGGTGAAATAGCTTCCTCCTTCGCCCCAGAGGATGGGTTTAGCTCATCATTGTGTAAACACGCTCAAAATATTTGTTCATTGCTTCAAAAATTGTTTACAAAGAAGAAATGGAGAGAAAATGATGAAAATCGAGTGTTTGCAACGTTTTTAATTGTTGCAAAACACTGTTACATAGAATGATAAAAGGAAACTGTCGCTGTCACTGTAGCTTGTACGACTGTCAAATATGTGTCGCAGTCACTATAGCAATTACGACTGCTCCTTGTGGTTTTACGTTCTTCGTATGTTCTTCAATGGCAGCAGCAGCAATTCTCTCAAACTCACGTTTCTTTACTCTGGTCTCTCCCCAATCACTCTGTACCTCTTCTCTGAGTCCCAACACCCTATATATACTCACAGGATCAACATAACTCGAGTTTAATTCCCGTATCTTCTCCATTATTGTTTTTATTCTCCACGGGATAATTTCCTTCTCTGCGAAGATTTTATTCCTTCTTCAAGTGTTTGCTGATGTCGACACGCACCCAACATGCTATGTTCACGTTCAGTTAGAGAAATACTCAGTCCACCCACCGTATATATCACAATAAACACCGAAAAACATAATTAAAAACCCGATATTCTTGTGGACCATGTTTGTCGAGATAACGAAGGAAACTTCCTTTTTCTTCACTGCATGCGTCTTCTGGTGGTTTACCCAGGATGAACATGTTGAATACGTAATCCAGAAGGATTTAAACTCTGCGCAAATACTCCAAATATCTAAACAAGAATCTCGAGAATTACTCCAACACACGTTTGCCCTGTTTTACATCAAGACGATAATCTAGCCCTTTTTTGACGAAACAAAACACATTACCGTCCCTGTTTAATCGAAACAGGGTGATATCAATTAAATCCGGTCATTGAATATCAATAAATCCCCTCCAGATTCTCTGCCAGAAGTTACGCTGCAATAGATTTTTGAACTGATAAACTCCCGCCACTTTTATGTTTCTTGTGAAGAAGAAGTGGCGCCCCTATCCAGGTGTGGGGTGCGAGTAGCACTGGGATTCCCCATAGCAATTGGGTTTCCCCTTATCCAAAGTGGGAGTCCGAATAGCAAGTGTCCTCTGGGGTCCCAAATAGCACTTTTTGAGCAACTTTTTCCACACAAGCGTATTTCTCCAAAAACACCTACACGAACATAAAAACACCATAATAAGTACAAAATCAAGCACTAACAATAAAGACACTGAGGACAATTCAGACACAAAAATGTGTCTATCACCCCTCCTAAGTTTTCTCTAACATTTTGTCTGTAAGCGTTTTGAGATAATTGCACAGCTCTTTCTGAGTAGTAGCCATATCAGTTTGATTTTTGGCGAGAACTTCCTGGACCTTTATGAGATCAGCTATGGTGGACAGATTTTCTCTAACTTCCTCGGGATGTCGGCCGAAGAGAGGATGATTTCCAGTGTTGGTTTGAGGAGGTGTGGTATCACCAGCACCATTGGTGGAAGCAGGAATAGTTGCCGGAGTACCACCATTGTTGCTAGTGCTAGCATTGTTTGTGTTAGGATTTGTAATTGAATCTGACCTAATCAACCATTTTTTGAAAGTTGAGATTGCAACCGAGAGATTAATATCCCACTATGGTTGCCAATCTGTGGATGGGGAAAAACGATTCAATGGTTTTTAGGGAAGTGAAGAGACGAGCGTGTTGTAGAGACTCCTCAACCGAGCAAACTGTTCAACCTCACACAGATGTAATGCAAGAGAGTGCTTAGATTCGAGAGATCAATCTGTAAGATTCCGGCCTAAACCAAGTCAATGGCCGTTCCAGAGTCAATTCGGTCACAAAGAGGGAGGTGGATTGATCTGTATGAGAGAAGCTGAGAATTGTGTGGAACCAGTAATGATCAAGGATTGTGAAAGTGTTTAAGGTTTCTGTGAACTGATGAGTTCGAATAAGTTCTGGTAGATTGATGAATTCTTGAGAGTAATTGCTCGTGAAATTCTGTGTAGATGAATGTTGATGTCCTCAATCATGGATTAATAGACTTATTTATATTGTCATAATAGTAAACACCTTGATCCCTATAAGTTTGACGGTTTCTTGAGTGAAAGAGTGGGGAAATGGGAAATCATGGTGAAACCAATTCCAGATCATGCGGAGACTTGATTAACCGTCCAGCCACTACTTTGATAACTCCTTCAACCGTTTGCATGACTTACTCACATTTCTCATCGTGGATAAATCCATGTACCGTAGGACGCCAGACCAAAACCCTAATTGATATCCCCCCATGTGACGTGATTGATGTCTCACGAACCGTGGAGTCTGCATGACAGACGTGCATTTTATTAGTCAGTTGTTGACTGATTAGACAGTGAGTCTAGATTCTGTTAAATTGAGCATGATTGATGAATGCTCAGGGATTCATGGATCGAACATGTCTGTTGAGACGTATAGTTCTTTGAATGATGTTGACATTGCGTGTATTAGCAAAGATTTTAAATTCGGCGATGAATTACTGAATATTGATAGTTGGATCAGCATTCAAGCAACTGAGCAAGTATCGCTCAATTCGACAAATCGCTGAATATTGATAGTTGGATCAATATTCGAGAAACTGAGCAAGTATTGATCAATTAGAAGAATTGCTGATAAGTTACTAAATATTGATAGTTGGATCAATATTCGAGCAACTGAACAAGTATTGCTCAATTCGACGAGTTATTTATTGGTGGCGTGACCCAATACAATATCAATTAAAATATTGGTAGATTACCGAATATTATATGATTAATACAGATGTTGATTGCTGAATCAACATAAATTCAATAGTGTTTGAATTTTTCTCAGAATGATGATTTGTGGAGCGTTTATTCGAAACCCTAATTTTTGATCTAATGTTCATCAATTGATGAATCACTGAAAATAGGTCATGAGTCATAGAGGGACCGACCACATGGGATGATGGACATCCATGTGGCTCCCAAGTGCTCGAGTGAGCATGCATCAGTATGATTAAATGCCGGTATCGTTATTTATTGAAATAGTGCTCGATTGAGCATTAGGTGATAAAACCTAATTATGGAAAAGTAAAGGACCGACCAAGAGGGCATGAGACCGGCCCTTGGTGGTCGTGGGACCAGCTGATGGTCGTTTGAGCAAACTCCAGGTTGGTTGAAAAGAGTTTGGACCCAGTATGAGCGATTGCGCAAATTAGGTCAAAATTATGAAAACGTGTGGGACCGGCTCGTTGCAAGCCTTAGAGCCACCCTTGGTTGGTCAAGGGAGCATGCCTGTGTCACCATAATGTCCGTATATCAGTCCTGATATTTTCGTATTTTCTGGTGTGCGTTTGAGCAATATGTTGAATTTTCAGAAGAGTTTGATCTTTGACTGAAATTCTTGATTTTGCTCGAATGAGCAAAGTAGAACTTTGCTCGTTTCATCAATTTTTGAGAAAATTAAAATAATGGTATTTTAATATTTTTCGTGAATAGCCTAGTCGGTCATGTGACCATTTGACTTTTTGGATTTTTCATGATTTCAGCAATATTTGGGAAAATATGAAGAAACCATGATTTTTGCTCAAACTGAGGAGTTTCATGAGATGAGGAAAATAATAATTATGAAAGATTAAGGATGGTAAGTTGTGGGACCGGCTACGGCTATGGAATGGCCGGCCGTCCAGGTAGCCCGGTCCCACGACACCTTTCCCTGTTTTATATTATTATTTTTCATGAAACCGTGAAACTATGGAGAAACCATGAGTTTTTCTGAAACAAGGAAAGTTGTTAGAATGAAGGAGTTTTCATGATTTCATGAAAAATAAAAAAAATTGGGAAAAATAATTGAAGAGGCATGGGACCGGCCACGGCTAGGGCATGGCCGGCCAGCCGGTGGGCTCGGCCCATGAGCGCCTCTTTATTATTTTTATATTATTATTTTATCTCTCCTGTTTTGTGTAGGATTCCTCATTTGTCCATATTTTCGAATGCTGGTTCGTGCATTCGGGTGCTCGATTGTGCATCATTGTCGAGTACACTTGCACCATTTTCTTGGGGCTTACTCAAGGATAGTCTATATGCCCGGTTGTTGAGTATGTATTATTAATTATGAAATTCAGTGGAGAATGATTCATGAAACTGACTAATAAAAGTGAGTAGTTTTTTATTATCAATCCATATGATCAACCGTGGATTCGACCATGAATTCAGAATAATAAAACGAGTATTACCATTCCACGGGATCATGGATTCGACCATAAAATCTAAGTAATGAAAGTAGTTATTACCATACCATGAGATCAGCCGTGGATTCGATCATGAAATCGGAGTAATGAGATTATCTATTACCATTCCATGAGATCACCCGTGGATTCGATCATGCAATCGGAGTAATGAGATAAAATAGATTATCTTCTAGGAATTTAGTGGTGAATGTCACGGTAGAATTAATCTATCACAGAAGGGATATTAGCAGTTAATGCGTCATACCCATTTTAAAAGGTGCATAGTCAGGAAACAACGAGTGTTGTCGAAGTCCTGAAGGCGTTATTGCTCTCAATCTTACGGATAACCGCTTGTATCTATACACAGTCTCTCTACATAGTCAGGGAACAGTGAGTGTCACCAACGTCCTGAAGGCGTTGTTGCTCTCAATCTTACGGAGAACCGCTCAATCGTTCTTTTATGTAGAGGTGGGTCTCTCTATGTAGTTAGGGAACAACGAGTCGCCGACGTCTTGAAGGCGTTGTTGCTCTCAATCTTACGGAGAACCGCCCAATTACGTTATTCTACATAGAGGTCATGATGAAATGCGAGGCATCGAACGCTCAGCTAGTGGAGGCCTTTCGAGAAACATATTCATCATGGCTCGTAAAATATGAATGGTCACATGCCTGAAAGCCGCGTCAGAAACATGCAGTATCATGATTTTACGATTTTGACCTTTGTTGAAAATCCACCATCTACAATGCTCTAAATCTTACGAAAAACCGCCCAATTATGTTATTCTATATAGAGGGCATGATGAAATGCGAGACATCAAATGCTCAACTAGTGGAGGCTTTTCGAGAAACATATTCATCATGGATCGTAAAATATGAATCATCACATGCCTGAAAGTCATGTCAAAAACATGCAGTATCATGATTTTACGAATTTGACCTTTGTAGAAAATCTACCATCTATATTAAGTACCCTGCTTAGTGAGGGACAGTCATGTTCCGCGGTAAGCATTGAATGGTGATTTTCAGTCGACAATATTAGTGGTTGAACTCAATTGTACAAAGGTATTTTCAGAATCAACGATTTGCTCCAATGGTGTCATGTACGAGAAAATGTTCAGGTGAGGACCCTGATAATATGATAGAGTGTCATCCCGTGAACACGGAAAGATGAGGCACTGCTTATTTGGTCGGTCAAAAGTCCAATTTTGGTCGGTTTAGCGTTCGCGGGCCTGAGCCCAAAAAAGGAAACCCATGTTTTATTAGGTTTTGAAAACAAAATTGATATAAAAGGTAAGTAACCCTAAATTTTTATTCTTGACCGACCAAGCACCTCCCTCTCTTCATCATCTTCACGCGAGTAGCAGCAGGATAAGAAAATTCTCGTCGAACTTCAGTCGCCGACGACCATCACCGATTACCGTCCGGCCAAGTTCCGGTCGGCGCCGACCAGGTAAGCCCGACTCTTTTTTTGTTAGTTGTGTATTTTGTGCTTTCATGAGTTGTTCATAAAACAAAAATCCCATAGTTGCATGCATGCGTAGGTTTTACGAAGAATTTTTTTTAGAAAACGTATATATGCCCGTTCGTTCGTTAGTTTAAGAAACGAGCAAAAATCCCTAATATGAAATAGATACATAAATTCTTGAATATACATGGTCTAGTTTCAGTAGAGAAAATTTTGTTTATGAGGTTTCATGAGAACCAAAATTTATTTTCAAAGCATGAACTTTCACGGATACTTTTAGGAACGTAGGTTTGTTCGTAGTATAAGTAATAAATAATGATCCTTAGAGTTAAAGGAATTTTGAAAAGACCTGTAGTTCAGGATAAAATTTATTTGTGAGTCTTTAAAAATTTTATTTGGAATATGTAGACCCTTGCAAAAATAGAAAAGACCCTACTTTCATAGACGAATGCTCGTTTGAGCATAACAAGTTTTTTTTATTAACTCACGTAAAAAAAAAGAATTCTTTTTTCACACGTGAGATTTTTTCAATAATTTTTTGATAAAAATCAAATAGCAATTTTTGAGTAATTGTTAAAGATAAACAATTGTATTTTATGATTTTATGATGTGTGTTTGCGGCATAAAATCCCGGAACGTTCACATGAGGAGTTTATGTGAATTGTTCATGGTTTCGTGAAAAGTCAGTGTTGACTCTTGAATGATATATTTTGCTCGTCTTCGCAGGTTTGAAGGAGCGAGCAAGTTTTCGGAGTTTTACGATGTTATCACTAAGTTCGTGAAACCGTAAATAGGTAAGAATTAAGGATTGTCGTTTTGTTATGAATTCGATATTAGCATATTTGTAATTGTGCGCTTATGGTTCCAGATAATGGTGACTTCCAGGAGCAGTGATTATGATTATGATTATTCCTCTAGCTCTTCTGACGAGGATTCCAAGGTTCCAGAGATGAATATTTCTACAGCAGAATCTCGCGCCAAGATGGACCAGTCATTGAAGAAGTCTAAGGAAGCCATAAACGGCATGTCTCTTGATCAGCTGAAGACTGCCCGTGTTAGATTCTCGAAGAGGAAATCCTAGGATGAGATAGTAGCTGAGTACCGGGAGAAGAGGCTTCGAATTCAGCGCATACGGTTAGCCGCCGAGGAGAAGCTTCGCTCTCATCCTGATGGTGTAACCTCGGATTCAGACGCTGAAGAAGAAGAACCCGTATGGGAGCCAAGGAATCACAAAATTAAGCCACACCGGCTTACCAGGGAGATTGAGCGATTAGTTGAGGATGATCTTGAAGCTGGACACAAAAAGGAAGAGTATTGGGATGCAATGTACAACGATCCTGATGAGAGAGAAGACTTTGGTGATGATTCTAACAGTGATTCTGAGGAAGAGCGTGAAGAAGATTCCAGGAAAGACGATGATGGTGATGAAGAGTCCGATGAGTCTGACGATTAGTCTTGCTTGCGAATATCTCTGAGATCATTTATTTTTCGTTGAAGTAGATATTGTTTTGGCTGTTCGAGAAGTTTGACCATAAAGATGTTGCGTTAGAGATCATTATTATCATTATTATTCTTTTTGAACAATAATTTCTTATCGCATTTTATGCCAAGTCTTCTTCATGCCTCTAATTGGATGAGATGGACCGATATCCGTATAGGTGCAAATTGACCCCGCAACGTGAATGCACAAGCAGACACGTGATCTGCCCGATGATCCATCCGTAGTCGTAACGTTGACCGCCTGAACTATCAGTCCCCAGTATTGTTATGGTTCTCCCACATCACTATGTACTCTGATTCGAGATTTAGGGTTTCTACTGAAACCACAACGGATTTGACTACCCGTTATAGGATAAGTATCGTGTATTGACTTTCAATGCTTAGGGTTTTCTATTTAAATGGGACACCGTCTCCTTCCCCTGTATATTATCAGAAGAAATTTTGATCACGATCATACCTCTCATCACCATGTCTAGCAGTAGTGTTTCTTCTCGAAATGAATCTCGGTCGAAGCATGATGTGGAAGTGTCTGTCTCGGTGAGTTGCACATTTTTCTTTATCTCCATTTGATCAGGATGACTGATCAAAGAAAATGATTTGTTGCACGATAACCATAGGAATCGGCCTTCTTGTAGCTTGAGACCCAAGCGGACTGTCAAGGCTCCTGCACTGTACATGTCGGCTCTACTGAAGCTGTAACATCCGTGAGTAATTCCATGACTTCTCGACTGAAGTTTTATCACACTCAATGGTTTATCCAATCTTTATTGAAATTGGAAGCTTCTCCATCGCAGGTTGATGTTCATGTTGTTGTCGATGCTAGGAAGCAGGAGAATGGGAGGTCCGTGATCATAGTTGATGATGGCGGAAACCGTGTTGATGAAAATTCCACCAATTCCATGGAGACTAGAGTTAGAGTTCATGCTCCTGAGTACCCGATGGCTAGACTTCCATTTGAAACTCCCATGGTTAATAATTGCCGGGACAATAAAGTAGTTGGTGGCTTCATCGTTCCCAAATGTCACACGTCCCTGTACACCAAGATTTGGAGAAAGTATGGACACATTTATACGACCGAGTGATAGACGCATTTTATGTGTCTATTTTCATCTCTTTTGTGTATTTTGTTAGTACTCGTTTTCGTCCTTATTATGGTGTTTTGTGTGTTTGTAGGTATTTTTTTGGAAATAAATAATTTTGGAAAAATCGGCTCGAAAAATTATGCGGAGCATCCCCGGAGGACATTTTCGGACTCTCTGCTTTGGATAAGGGGCACCCACTTGATAAGGGGTGACCACTTGCTATTCGCACCCCTGAACTGGATAGGGGGGGTCATCTTCTTTGTTTGAATTTGGTTTTTGCGGGAATACTTAATGCATATGCTGTTGATTTTGGGTCGGATTGTTGGAGGGATTTCAGCGAGATTCAATCGCTAGAAACGGTTGGGCTGGGCCTGAATACACTAGACAGGGTATATGCAAGCGATTTGATCGAGTAACTTGGGACAGAAATCCGAGTTTGGAAGTAAATAGGGGACCGAGATATTTTAGAAGATTATGTTAATTACGGAAGCTGTGTGAAGATTGGGAAAAGATATTTGGGAAGATATTCTCTCATGATATTATACGAACAATTTAAGACAATCCAGAGACGCGTAGAAGAGTTAAACAGGGAAGAAAATCCCATATCCTGCATGAAATACAAAGAAAATATTCCCGACGTTAATGGAGATTTCTGGGAGTTATTGTGAAGATTTGAAGGCATTAAATAGTATATAAAGGCTCTTTGGGTCGACTATCAAGAGTTTGGAGAGCTTTGGGACGCAGCAGGAGCAAAGAAGAAGAACCAGCAGCAATGTCCACCTGCTGCTGTTGAAGAGGAAGAAAGAGCTGAAGAACACGAAGAACAGACCAGCCAGGTCCGTCATTTTTCAGCAGCGTCAACAGCACAGCGGAAGTGTCGCTTTTTACAGCGCTGGGGTGGTATCGTTTGTTTGCTACACATCAGTGTTGTTTTGTACAGCGAACTGTAACGCTTATAACTGTTGCGAATCTCTGTTTTAGCATTTTCTCATCTTTTAATCAACTTTTTGAGCTATAAAAATGTATTTTGAGAACATGATTAATATGAGTAGCTAAATCCCAACACTGGGATGATGGAGGAAGCCGTTCGAACGCATACAATAATTATATTTAATTATTTTTTGACTACTTGCACTTTTTATAAATTGTTTTATGATTTTTCTTAATTGGTTGTGATATCGTATGATGATGTATGCTTGGTCTTAGTGCTTTTGATGCGTCATGCTAGTGATATACAATAAATCTTCTAAAAATCTACTTTGGCAAGAATAAGAGTCGATATCATTTGAGCTATAATTGTTTGGAATAAATATATGAACTGTGTGAATGATTAATGGTGGAATCCTGAGTCCTAGTGTCTCTTGATCCTGTGACAAATATTGTGTATATATTTTTATTTATAAATCTTTTCAAGTCCGAGCAACGAACTCTTATCTACCGCACGAAAAATACTACAACAAAATGGCGCCGCTTCCGGGGACTTGTATATAGATTTATTTTTAGGTTTATTTATTTTTATTTCTTTATTATTTGTTCCTTTTTACTTTGTCTTTTTGTCTTTATTTTGCAGGTTCAAAGTGAAAACTAAGGACTTGGAGAGGAAAAAGCTTAAAGCGAAAAGCGAAAAGAGAAGAAAAGAGGACAATTTTAGGATTTAATTTTTAATTCTTTTTGAGTGTGTGAGGAAAACTGTAATTTTATTTTATTTTATTTTTTTCTTTTTGAACTTTAAATTGGACTGGACATTTGGACTTTAATTTTTAAACCCTACAGAAGGGTACCCTTAAATACAAACTGTGTGCAGGGAAGGACGGTGATTACAATATCACCTCGGCCCCTCGGGTTCGCACACGGCATAGGAGTCGTGGCCCGAGTCGACGACAACGGTTCATCCCTCGTCTGGTACGGGAGGTAAGTCCAATCGAAACACTCGCGAACCCCCTGCAAGCGAGTTATTGTACTCCTTAAGGTGCTAATTGTTTGAGGACGAACCAGACTGTATTTACTGTACTCCTAGTAAAGGGCAAGTCCTGGCCTAAACAAGATAAGGGTTCGGATTTCATCACCGCTCCCTTCTTGCCCGCTTTAGGAAAACAAAACCTAACGTGAACCCAAGCTTTAAAATATGATTAGAAAGAGACCTATAGGGTATCGCGCTTATTAGGAAAAATTTTCGAAGGATATTGGTTACTTTCTTAAGCACACCTCGAAGTTCATGATGGTTTCTGTGAGTTGAATGCGTGACTGCGCCGCCTTGTGATAGCGGTGAGGCCTTGGGTATCAAAGCTCCACTAAGCTTCCCTCGCCTCTATTCAACTTACTTTGACTCGGATTGATTCCAGAGGGGTTTTCTCAAATTGCAACGAATTCCCTTTCAAAAGATAGAAGCTGGTCTAGAAACAATCTAAGTGGAGCCATCATGCTTTTTGTTTGCTAGAATTTATAGGTTTGATTTGGTCGAGTCATCCTTGTTTGTGATTGTGTAGAATTCCTCTGTAGTTTGTGTTTCCTCGGTGATGAATCCTTTTCAGGAGACGCCACCTGAGATGACGTTACGAGAATATATGTCTAGAAATTCTCGTTATCAAGAGACGTCTTCGGAAATGACTCTTGGTGAATATATGTGTGGGCAGCGATATATGGATACTCCAACTTTTATTGAGGAATCACCTCTAACGATCTATGAGAAATATTATAAACATAGACCATGTAGTTGGGAACAAAGCTTGAGAATTCGTGAATATCAAAAATTATATTGTGATGATGATGAGGAGGAGGATGGTGATGATGATTATAATGATATTTCTAGTTCAAATCCAAATAATTTTAATAATTATTTACCTATTCAAAAGGACGAGGATTTGACTAGAAATACCCCCGTTTTAGACGATGATTACGAAACCGATGATGGTTTAGAAGAACCAGTTTATCTTGAGAGTACTGTTTTCGAGTCAAACGATTTAGAAACAATAGTCTTAGATGAACTCGTAGAGATTAGCGGGGATGAACCTAACTTAGAAAAATCAATCGCCCACTTTCAGGAATCTGATGACCTAGAAATTAGGGAGATTATGACCAGTCTACCTAGAGACGCCGAAAACTCTAAGTTTGGGGGTGATTATCATTCTCCATGTTCTTTAACTCTTACAAAAATCCCTCACGTGGGACTTGACATCAATGCCTCAACCATCTTACAAGACTATCTTCGTACTCGTTTTCCCGAACTTAATAATATTCAACACGAGTCTCAACTGTTAGAAACCCATCCTCTGGTTGATGAGGTTAGCCCAGGCAATAATACCAAGATTGACTTTGTTTTCCCACCAAAAACTTTTCTACCAATTGTGGGAACATATAAATTTCAGATGTGTCAATTATTAAGTTTTGAGACTAAACCTAATTACTTTAGGAGATTAGGGTCGACACATCTGTTTAAGGAAGACCACTACTCTCATTGTGGTCAATTATGTAAGTAAAATCTTATTGACTTAGAGGATCCTCAGTTATTTAGGTTATTATTGTGCGCTTCTAAGATCATATTTGAGTTTTTCCAGACTCTAGGATCTAATGATTCGGATCCCACCTATGAAGAAACGCAGCCAATGAAAATTTTCTATTTAGACCCTTTCATAGAACCTGAACCACAATTAGATATAAATTTCTTAATCAGGAAACTAGGTAAGGGGTTGCTAGTCTTGTTCATTTTCTTGGTTTATTGCAGTTTCCTTTGGTCATCTCTATTTGGTTTTGAAGACCCACAGTTATTTCGACTGTTACTATATGATTCGAGGTGACTAATCTTTCCTAAGTCTGGATGAAGACATTAAACTTAGAACTTATTGGGAGGTAACCCAATCTCATGCAACACGGTAATATCTTTCCTTATCTATTTTGCTTCAAATGGTAACAGTTTCTCCTTGTTCATGCTTTTAATTTCATCCTTAGAACATTGAGGACAATGTTAGATTTAAGTTTGGGGGTATGGGAGAAACTTTTTAGTTGCAGTATGAATAAATAAACTCCAGAGCCTAGAAATTTATGCGTATTTAGGATGGCACTAACCAATCTAAGTGGATGGAAGCATTTTGGTTGTAGGAGTTGAGGAACCAATCTGAATAGATGGAAACATCTAAAGAGTCTATTCATAAAAGCACAGAGCTCAGGTGTTAGAAATAACATGATAGTTTCACCATATCTCGTTGAGTCCTTTTCACTTTTATTCTTATTTTATTTTGTTTTGTTTTTAAACCATGTTTCTCTAAGTGATAGGTGGGGCCCACGATTCAAGTTGTTACCAATGCTATGATGAATTAGAGTGATTGAGTTACAAAAAAAAAAAAGTTGAAAAAAAAAAGTTGAAAAAAAATAAAATAAATAAATTTGAGATCAGACCATTTGACCAAAAGGAATAAATTTAATAAAGTCGACCACTGGTACCCTTGTATATGCCAGTTGTGTTGACCTAGAGTTAGGTTATCGACCACTGGTTCCCTTGTATATGCCAGTGTGTTGATATTATCAGACTAGTACCTCAATCCATTAGGATAGGTTCATTTTGGCGGAGGCCTTCAGACAGATATGGGAAACGCCGTTCACTTAGTAAACATCAAAACCATCTATGTTTTTCTCTATCCATCTCTTAATCTTTCCATGTGATTACTTTGACTCCGAGTATGATGTCCATAGTGCAACTATCTGAGTAGAGCTCTGTCACTTATATATGAATTTTAGTATGCTTGAGTGCAAACTCGTGTACATCAATTGGAATTTCGCATCAGGGTACTTCCTATTGTAGTCAATAAGTATGCCAACCAAGGAGATTCGTTAGTGCCTTCCAAGGTTCGTTGTAGATATCTAGGGTCTGGAGTATTAAGGTTTTGTGGGTATATCTCTTGTAAGCCCTCCCGAGACTATAACTCGGCCACTAGGGCCACCTAGGGGTTCAAATGATTTTCCTTTCTAGAATAAATTTGCTCGAGGACTAGCAAATAATAAGTTTGGGGGTATTTGATAGACTCATTTATGTGTCTATTTTCATCTCTTTTGTGTATTTTGTTAGTACTCGTTTTCGTCCTTATTATGGTGTTTTGTGTGTTTGTAGGTATTTTTTTGGAAATAAATAATTTTGGAAAAATTGGCTCGAAAAATTATGCGGAGCATCCCCGGAGGACATTTGTTATTCGGACTCTCTGCTTTGGATAAGGGGCACCCACTTGATAAGGGGTGACCACTTGCTATTTGCACCCCTGAACTGGATAAGGGGGGGTCATCTTCTTTGTTTGAATTTGGTTTTGGCGGGAATACTTAATGCATATGCTGTTGATTTTGGGTCGGATTGTTGGAGGGATTTCAGCGAGATTCAATCGCTAGAAACGGTTGGGTTGGGCCTGAATACACTAGACAGGGTATATGCAAGCGATTTGACCGAGTAACTTGGGCCAGAAATCCGAGTTTGGAAGTAAACAGGGGACCGAGATATTTTAGAAGGTTATGTTAATTACGGAAGCTGTGTGAAGATTGGGAGAAGATATTTGGGAAGATATTCTCTCATGATATTATATGAACAATTTAAGACAATCCAGAGACGCGTAGAAGAGTTAAAGAGGGAAGAAAATCCCATATCCTGCATGAAATACAAAGAAAATATTCCCGACGTTAATGGAGATTTCTGGGAGTTATTGTGAAGATTTGAAGGAATTAAACAGTATATAAAGGCTCTTTGGGTCGACTATCAAGAGTTTGGAGAGCTTTGGGACGCAGCAGGAGCAAAGAAGAAGAACCAGCAGCAATGTCCACCTGCTGCTGTTGAAGAGGAAGAAGGAGCTGAAGAACACGAAGAACGGACCAGCCAGGTCCGTCGTTTTTCAGCAGCGTCAACAGCACAGCGGAAGTGTCGATGTTTACAGCGCTGAGGTGGTATCGTTTGTTTGCTACACATCAGTGTTGTTTTGTACAGCGAACTGTAATGCTTATAACTGTTGCGAATCTCTGTTTTAGCATTTTCTCATCTTTTAATCAACTTTTTGAGCTATAAAAATGTATTTTGAGAACATGATTAATATGAGTATCTAAATCCCAACACAGGGATGATGGAGGAAGCCGTTCGTTACGCATACAATAATTATATTTAATTCTTTTTTGACTACTTGCACTTTTTATAAATTGTTTTATGATTTTTCTTAATTGGTTGTGATATCGTATGATGATGTATGCTTGGTCTTAGTGCTTTTGATGCGTCATGCTAGTGATATACAATAAATCTTCTAAAAATCTACTTTGGAAAGAATAAGAGTCGATATAATTTGAGCTATAATTGTTTGGAATAAATATATGAATTGTGTGAATGATTAATGGTGGAATCCTGAGTCCTAGTGTCTCTTGATCCTGTGACAAATATTGTGTATATATTTTTATTTATAAATATTTTCAAGTCCGAGCAACGAACTCTTATTTACCGCACTAAAAATACTACAACAACGAGGTGTGAAGAGTCTTCCTTCCAACCCTCCCTCCTGACTACCGTCGCTGGATTATTACAGATCATTGAAGAGATGATCAAGATGAATCTGCGAGACGTCAAGAATCATGAACTGCATAGATGGGATGACATGATTTTGAATTGAGAAACCTTGCGATTCAACATAGGCTGGCTTCGTCGTCGGCTTGAGATAATCAAAATTGACAGGGCCGCAGCTGCTGCTGATGCGATTTCTGCTACAACTACCATCTTGGAGGAGGAGAAAGCACTTGCTTTGGAGTCGGCAAGAGTTGAGAAATCTGTCCAGGACTTGAAAATGAAGACTAAAAATTTCCAGAAGAGGCTTGACATGGCCTTCTATAAAAACTATCCATTGTTGGATGGTTTGCTCCGAGTGAGCGTTTGGGAGAATTTTCTTTTTGTGTAGGTTTGAGACTTTGTTCTAAATAAAGTAAATGGTTGACAGACTTTTTGAGATTCATGAAATATATTTTGAATTTCGAATCAATGAGCATATGCGTACTCTTTGGAGGGAATAGAAATTAAATTTTAGAATCTAATATATAATTGTTTACTGATCATTCAAGCATAATATGCCTTGAGCCACTTGTCATTGATGATGTTTCCTTCCACTCCTCCATTAACAACTAAGATTTTGTAATATCCGCTGGATATTACCTTGATGATCACATACGGCCCTTCCCATTTCGGAGAGAACTTGGGAGCGGACATGTCTTGTTGAATATGTTTTGTTGTTTTCAAAACCAAATCTCCTACTTGAAATGTTCGAGGTCTTACCATTTTTTGTATGCCTTGGAAATTCTATGTTTGTAGGTTTCCACATATTTTTCTACCTTGGACCTTCTCGAATCAAGCATGTCTAATTCAACAATCTTTGAATTAGATACTTCGGCTTCATCCCATTGCACTTCACTGGACACAACGATTCTTGCAGAGGGAATCTTGATCTCAGCTGGGAGAATAGCATTAGCGCCATAGACGAGAGAATACGATGAAGTCCCAATTGAACTTATTGGTGCAGTACGGTAGGCCCATAAATCCATAGGAAATTCTTCATGCCACGTTCGTGGATTGTCATGAAATTTTCGACTAAGAATCTGGATCAAGGTTTTGTTGGTGCTCTCCGCTTGTCCGTTTCCTTGGGGATAGCACGGTGTGGAGAAAATCCGTTTGATTCCGTATTCCTCGAGCAATTCTGTAACATGTTTGTTAACAAAATGAGTTCCCTTATCCGTGATGATATAATTAGGAACGCCGAATCTGCATATGATATATTCTTTGATGAAAGATGCAATTGTGACTCCAGAGGTGCTTCGAAGAGGAATAGCCTCGACCCATTTGGTGAAGTACTATGTTGTTGTGATGATGTATTCATGCTGCTTCGAAGATGCTGGATTGATTTTTCCAATGATGTCCAGTCCCCAGCTATAGAAAGGACGTGGAATGCTCACGGAATGTAAAGGAAGACAAGGAGTGTGAATGAGGTTACCATGAACTTGGCATTGATGACATCTCCGAACATAGGCAGTTGCATCGTCTTCCATGGTTGGCCAATAATATTTCTCATGGATTTGGAGAAATGATTTATTCTTTCCTTGGTGTTCACCTTCGTGCATCTCTTTCAAGATTGTAGGAATTTCATGCTCGGCCAAGCATCTCAGGAGGTTCCCACCAAGACTTTTGCGATACAAAATCCCTTGCAAGTAGACAAAATGTTTGGCCTTCTGGATGAGTTTGATCGCTCCTTTTTTCTCTGACAGTAGATCGTTGTCACGAATATATTTATGTAAGGTTCTCTCCAGTCCCCAGTGTGGTGAATTGTTAGAACCTCCAAATGATGAGGTGGTGTCTGACAATTGGGACATGACTCTTGTAAATTTCTCGACTGAGCCTCCATGGAAGGCCAATAGTACCCGAGTCTTTGAAGCCTTCTGTAAAGTGTGACTACTAGGGTTTGTCCGCATACTTCCTCATGTACGCATTTGAGTTGCTCGCTTGCTTCTTCATTTCCAAGGCATCATGACAAGGATACATCAGGATTGCGATAATACAATGCTCCATGCAGCAGAAAAAAGTTCTTCAACTCCTTGAGACTGATTTTTCCATCTGTAAGAGAACTGCTCAATTCATGAATGACGGGTGCCCGCCAATCGCTTGATTGGGCATCTTTAACTTGAAAAAGCCAGGTGGATGATACAGAACGTCTTTGCACAGAGATGGAATTCTCTGACCCTTCAAACTGCAGTTTGGACGCAAGAGTCGCCAGACAGTCAGTGTTTCTGTTGTTGGTGTGGCCAGTATGCACAATTGTTGCATCAGAAAAATGAGCTAATAGTCTTTGTGCTTCAGCCCTGAATGGAGCGATTGTTACTTCTTTGAGAGAGTACATGCCATTCATTTGATTGACCAGCAACTTAGAGTCTCCTCTTATCTCCAGATGCATCACTCCTACTTGCTTGGCCAAAGATAATCCCAGGAGGAAAGCTTCGTATTCTGCCAAATTGTTGGTGCAGTGGAAATCCAACTTGAATGAATATGAGAATACTTCACCGGATGGAGATACTAGTACAATGGTTGCACCTCCAGTATCATTGCTTGGAGTGGAGGATCCATCAAAGTACAATAACCATGTTTTTCCTGAATGATTGAGATTTCTGGAAATTCACCAGGCACTTCTTCATGTAGCATCGTGATGTATTCCCCAGGAAAAGCAGCAAGTAAATCTGCAACTGCTTGTCCCTTGATTGCTTTAGGTGGGACACATGCTATGTCAAACTCTGACATCTGAAGTAGCCATTTTACTGGTCTTCCGATCAAAGCAGGCTTCCACAGTAAGAACTTTATAGGATCAGCTTTAGCCACCAACACAACTCTGTTTGACAAAAGATAATGCCTGAATCTGTGAATTGCGTGAACCAATGCTAGGCATGCTCTTTCATCCTATGGGTATCGTAGTTGAGCATCCCTCATTGTGCGACTGAAATAGTAGATTAGGAGTTTGATGCCTTCTTCGTCTTCTTGAGCGAGGAGTGCTCCAAGAGCAACATCACTAGAGGCTGTGTAAAGTATTTGTGGTCGTTCTTGCACCGGAGATTTCATGACAGCAGGTGACAATAATACCTGCTGTATTTTCTGGAAGCCTCTTGTTGAACGGTTGTCCATGTAAAACTTGCTCCTTTCTTCAGCAGAGGAGTGAATGAAGCAATAAGTTGAGCTAGTCCGGGAATCAAACGCCGAATATAGTTTACCTTGCCCATGAAACTCTGGAGCTCTTTCACAGTTCGTAGAGGAGGCATGGTAGTAATAGCTTTCATCTTGTCTGGGTCGACCTTGATTTCTTCTGTCGTAACCAGAAATCCAAGGAACTTTCCAGAAGAGATACCAAAAGCGCACTTCGTAGGATTCATCTTTAGTTTGTATTTTTTGCATCTTTCATAAACCTGCCTCAGAATGTCTAAGTGGGATGCTCGATTCTTTGATTTCACCACCACATCATCAACGTGGTCTCCTACTTGCTTGTGTATCATGTCGTGGAATATTGCAGTCATGGCTCGCTGATAAGTGGCTCCTGCATTCTTCAGGACGAAAGGCATCACTGTGTAGTGAAAGTTTCCAATGGGAGTTCAGAACGCGGTCTTGTTAGCATCATGCTAGTACATTTCTGGCTGTATCCACTGTAACCATCCATGAATGAGAACATGTCATGACCACTGGTTGCATCAATAAGCATATCAATGTTTGGCAATGGAAAGTAATCCTTCGGGAAACACTTTTTCAGGTTCCTGAAGTCCACACAACATCGAATCTGGCCATTTTTATTCTTGACTGGGAAAATATTCGCCAGTTACGTTGGATGTTGAATGGGTTTGATGAATCCTGTTGTTAGTAATTTCTGGATCTCCACTTTGATTTGTTCCTCAACTTCGTGTCTGAAATGCCTGGGCGTTTGCTTGATAGGTTTGGATCCGGGAGTGATATGGAGATGATGAGTGACCAGTTTATCATCTAGGCCGGGTATCTCTTCATACGTCCAGGCGAAGATATCTTGATACTCTTTCAAAAGACCTATCAATCCTTCTCGTTCCTCAAATGAGAGAGCAGAACTGATTAAAACCGGTCTCGGGTTTTCGTCCGTTCTGATATTGGTAGTCTCAAGATCGTCAGTTGTGGAATCTGTGCTATCTTGCAGCTGTCGTGGTGCATCTCAAATTTCTTCATCGGGAGATTGCTCACTATGGCATGATTCTTCAGGGCGGGGAGACTTTTCATCGACCTCCCCTGTTAATTGCTAATATTTTCGATGGATATAAACGACTCTACCTTCCGCATCATAATCAGTAATAAAATTGGATTTCTTATAAAATTGTACCTTGACCCTGACGACACTTGAGCGGTGTGGTAGACGGTTTAATAGATTTAGCATCTGTTGATGATGGTTTGTCGGTTTTCTCAATTGATTTCCAACTTGGGAGTTGAGTACCATAGATCTTGTTTGGAGGTTCAGGGATGCTCTTTGGAGGTTCCAAGAACTCAGCATCATAAACTGGAGCGTAAGGAGACACTAAAGCTACAATACGGACAATTTTATTGTTGAGCAAAGATTTCATACATTGATGGTATGTCGAAGGAACAACTTTATTGTCATGAAGCCATGGTCTCCCGAGTATCATGTGATAATCGGGATCTTTCTCAATCACATGAAACTTGAAAGTGGATTGAATTGTCCCCACTTTCAGATCCACATAGACATATCCATATGTGTGATCCGGCTTCCCTCAAAATCCGACATCAATATGGGGTGATGAACGATCTTGCTTTGCGGAACTTTGGCCTCCTTGAGAGTCTTCATAGTGATGAGATTTTTAGAAGCACCTGTATCGATGAGAACTCTCATGAATTCAGAATCCTTAATAGAAGAAGTTACGAAAAGGGCTCGATTATGTCCTTCCTTCACCATTCGATCTTCCTCAGTGAAAGTGATGTTGTTGATTGAAGGTTCAGACAACATGGACACTTTTTCAACCACCATAGATGATGGAACTATTCGCGCATCAATTGATATTTTGTTGAGTACGGCAAACGTGTTCGTACACTGATCCCTGGAGAAATGCATGAGGTCACATAGATTCTCAATTAAATGTGCGACCTCCTGTTCCACCGGTTTTTCATAAGTGGTGAAGTTATTCGCTTGAAGTTGATCATCAGTTGAGGGATTAGCCGTCAGCGCCGGAATTTCTTGAGCAGGGGCACCGCTCAAATCCGATGTCAGTCTGATGAAGAAATTCAATATGTTGTTCAGCGTCTCTTTCATCATGTACATGTTCCTTGTATGAATATCCTGTACTCGTGCCAATTCGATCAAGGTCGGGATTTCCGCGTTGATTGTTCCATTGAATGGAGTGTTGGAAGGAGGAACATTTCCATTCGAAATATTTTGATTGGAATTTGAAGTAGTTGAGTTAGACCTAAGACCAACCATTTTGTAAAAACATGAGATTGCAACAGAGAGATTAATCTCCCACTGTGATCGCCAATCTGTGGATGAGGAAAAACGGTTCGCTGGTTTTTCAGGGAATTGAAGAGACGAGCGTGTTGTCGAGACTCCTCAACCGAGCAAACTGTTCAACCTCACACAGATGCACTGCAAAGGGAGTGCTTAGATTCGAGAGATCAATCTGTAGGACTCCGGCCTAAACCAAGTTAATGGCTGTTCCAGAGTCAATTCGGCCGCAAAGAGGGAGATGGGATGATCTGTAGGAGGGAAGCTGAGAATTGTGTGGGATCAATGATGATCAAGGATCGTGGATGTGTTGAAGGATTTTGCAATAATGGTGAACTGCTGAAGTTTTGAAAAAGTTCTGGTAGATTGATGAATTCTTGAGAGTGATGACTCGGAAAATTTTGTGTTAGACGATCTCGTAGGAAGTGAAGGAGAAGGGTTGGCCTTAGGGAGGTAGAAACCTATTTATACAAGTCATAATTGAACGCACCCTGATCTCGTAGGAAGTGGGAGTGGTTGAGTGATGGAGAAGTGGGGTAATGTGCAAATGCTAGAAACCACGTCCCTACTATGGGGAAAGCGGGTTAGTTTACACCCACTACTTCTTGCCGCCACTAACTGTCTGTTTCCTGACACTTACTTATAATGGGCGTGTTGCACGCCGTACGCTGTAAACCGCCAGACAAATACCCTGATGAGCATCCCCCGGTTTGTGACATGTTTGATGTCTCGAGTATTTTCGTGGAAAAGTGCAGTAGATTTCTGAGTGAGTCTTCTGTGCAAGACCTGGATATTCTGATTAATCGTACGCCAGCTAAATGGCGGATAATCATGTGTGGCAAGTTAAGTCATGAGACTTGCCGCAATAAAATGGCATGTGACGCTATTAGGTTAGTCTTGGTTGGTCATCTGAGACTTATTATAGGACGGTTAACTCTGTGGCGAAGTTGAACGACCGAGATTGCAGTATATGAGAGAATGTGGTCGTTGATTATGGCCACATCCTGTTGGCACCTGGTGATGGCATAGTGGCGCGATTGGCACATGCTTGTGGCATAGTGGCGCGAATAGCGCATGCCAGTAGCACAGTGGCACGATTGGCACATGCCAAGTGCATAGTGGCGCGAATAGCGCCTGGCGTAGCCGCGGTCGTTATACCTTGGCATATTGGTGTTGGATCCAAATATGGCTCGGAAATATTAGCTCTTGTTGCCATATTGAACTTAATTCCCTAGGTAGCATTATTTGGCATGGTTGGCGCTGCCACCTTACCTAAATTAGGGTTTGCCATGCCAAAAACCTAATTAACACGTTTGGCATGTGGCCGCGACACGAGGACATTCTTTGTGCAGATAGTGTCATGGCCATGTCAAAGGACTTATGGCGGGGCTATGATGTGGGAATGTCCACAGGCTCAAGGATAGCCATGGGTGGCCATAACATGGCGCCATTTTTAGGATTTTCTGAGTCCTGCATGGCTCATGGCATGTTGTGGGGCCAAAGTGGCGTAATTTAGGCCAAGACTAGAAATTAGGGTTTCTACTAAAGCCACTAAAGCAAAAGTCGTGTTTCTGATTAGAATACCCTGATTGCAGTATGTTATGGCGTTGGCCACGAACAAAATGTGGGTTAGCGCGTAGCTGCGATGTCTGTGGCATGTTGGCATGTTGCTTCCGCGGAGCGGCATGGCCTGCCGATTAACATGTTGGCGCGGTTTGGCGAACTAATTGGCATGGCGGCCGTTTGGTATAGTTTGGCCTTTTAATGCGTGTGGCGGGTTTAGAGCGACCTGATTGGTCGATAGAAAATGGGACCCGCGAGCATGAGGTGTGGCCATATCCCGAGTGCATGTGGTGCATTTAGAGCGACCTGATTGGTCGATAGGAAAGAGGGCCGGCAGGCATGGCGTGGCCACATTCGAAGTGCGCGTGGCGCATTTAGAGTGACCTGATTGGTCGATATGAAAAGGGTGGCCGGCAAGCAGCACGGGGCGTGGCCATCTGCAGGTTGCGCCTATTAGGGCGAACTAGCTGGCCATGTGGCGTGGCCACGCCTCCTCTTGTTGCTGCTCCTATTTCCGCGGTTCCTCTTTTATTTTTTCTGATTTTTGGTAGGACTTTTCTCCTACTTGTCCTTGGAGGACCTAGCTTGCCTAGGTTTGGCCTCGACCAATAGGGTTCGAGATATTGCGCAGGGCGTGAAAGACCTAATTTTTGCAAATTAGTTAAAGCCAAAACTTGAATCTTGTGGGATATCACAAAATTGAACAAATTTGATAAATTCTGTGTGTTGACACAGAATTCTTTTATTCTCAGAGAGCAGTTAGCGTGTCTTCTGAATGAGCACTTTCATGCATACCTTAATTTTGATACTTCGGGAAATTCGTGCTACTCAGCTGCGAGTGAACACTAATTATCATGTCATACCAATACTAAGGGTTCAGCCGGGGAACATAGCATGGGAAAATACTCAATAAACCATACACTAATGAGTAATGCAGGCGAGAGTTTACAGAACGTTTGGGATTGTTGCTACATGCACCATTCTGAATAAATATACTTAGTTGCTCAATACATGTGTGAGTAGAGAGGCTAGGGCACTCATTACTTTTAAATGGCTCAGTCCTTTTGCAGATGGCCCATTAAATACAGGGTCTTACAATTTTAGCCTTGAACTAAAAACTACCATCAACATTAAGTCCCCTTGCTTAGCACGTTGCAGTGACATTGTTGCGGGGTAAGCACCAGATGGTGACAGATGATGTAGTTTTTATAAGTGGTAAGAAAGGATTCGATACTCGGACTTGTTCAAAGAATTGGTTCTAGACTAATAAAAAAAATGATAAAAACTATTTTGTATTCGATTAAAGGACAATCTAGGATGTTAAGATTCCATCACTACTATGCATACTAAATAATTATAACTATCCTCTATAACACTTCCCCAAAATTGCACAAGACGGTTTAGGACAAATAATACGTCTCGCAAAATATTTCTTTTCAAACAACTATGTTTCTCAAAGAATTAACAATCATCTTCACTATAAACTGCTAGTCTCTAACAAAGTCAATATAAATCCTTTAATTAAACATTGTAGGGCACATGAAAAAAATCATTATCGTTACGAATCAAGAATCAAGGACCAAGGGAATTATTAAAGAAAATAACTATAACATATCAGCATAGCATACATAGTAGGACTTCCTCTCAAATCCTAGATGGATATTTAGTTACTCATGACAATAAGACCAGCAAAAGATTGATTCATCATTTTATTATTGATTAGAATAACTTACAGAAAAATGTAGTTACACTTTAATTTCCCTGGATGAGCAATACCTCCTGGTTCATGTACAATTCCAAAATCGATGGGATGGCACCACAATAACAGAATATGAGTGGAACAAATTTTCTGTTCTTTGAGTACAAAAATGATAAAACAATTCCTAACACTCCCTAATGCCTCCCCACACACACACACACAAGCTCCCTCTTTATATGTCCACTCCCGCCAAATACGGGAAGATACTTTGATATATTCATAAGGCAAGTAATTAATTTGCTTTTTATTTTCCATTAATTATTTTGGATCACCAAATCTATGTCTTCCACGTACATAAGGTAAAACATGTGGTTCACTTTCCTTGTTTGCAATTAGAATTTTCCCTTCCCATATATTGAGTTCACGAATTCTGGCTTAGTGATGTCGACACATAGATGCTTTATTTGGCTACACACCTCCAACCAAGTTAAGTCCTTCCTCCACAATAATTCACGTGGTACTCTTAACTCCTCAAACTCCCCAAATTTGCTTGCCACCTTGTGCTTAGATTAACAACAGCCATAAGCACGGTGCTCATGCCACCACCGTCGGGACTCCATAATAAGTCCATAAGTCCGTATGCACTTTTAATTCATTGGTGTTGTAAACTTGGTCCATTAAACATGAATTTAAGCTTAATATTTTTGGCCCAGATGTTGACTAGTTGATCACATTTGACTTCCGTAATCCATAAACATTCGTGTCATGAAATAAGTCGGCAACCGATGAGACTAGCTTCCGATTTCCGTCCATTACGGATAAAATTCCGTACTTTAGTTCTTTGAGCATTATTTCTTAAGATTCTGCAAAACTAGAAAAAAAACATTAAATTGTACAAAATAGAGAACTAAATAATTGTAAATTGAGATGTAAAAATGTCGTGTTTACACACTCAACAAATACCCCCAAATCTACATTTTTCTAGTCCAGAGCAAACCTCTCGGGAGGGTTTAACATAGGTGTACCCACAAAACCATTTACTCCAAATTGGTCACAAATATTCAAAGAGCTATGATGATATACATATTTTCAACCTGTCTCCAAGTAACTAGAATGCCAGAGAAATTAAAGGTACCAACTCTAAAGCTGAATAAAGAATAGGGGAGACACATTCGCAACACTGCTAGATAAAGAGATATCTGCTACACAGCTAGATACACATTGTAAGATGCATACGCTTTATAGCTGGATAAGATTAGGAGAGAGATAAAGATGAGAGGGACATCTGCTACACAGCTGGACAAATTACGTGTGATGAGTTGAACCAGTGCTAGAAAGATCTTGTGCCAGATGGAAAGCGTACTAACAAAGCAACCAATATGCATCTCTTCGACTCTCTCATAGTGCTCAGTAGAAACAACTTCTTCTTCGGCTTCAACTATTGATGATAAACTCTTGACCCTTGTACAACCTTGACAATTAACTCTTCTCTTTAATTCTTCAATTTCTTGCTTGAAACTTCCTTATAAATTTTCCCTGTGGCCTTATTGAACAAAAACTAACAAAATTTAAATGTATAAATATATATATATATATATATATATATATATATATATATATATATATATATATATATTTTCATTTTTTCATTCATTTTTTTTGAGACAATAATAACAAGACTAAAATTTACATGGCCATGAGAGAAGGACTTTAGCTCTTGGTATCATGTACTTCAACAACTTTCATCGTTTGATTTTCTTTGCTCTTGTAACTAAGTCTTCAACTTTGATTTTTGAATTCTTCTTTCTAATGTTGCTTCTAAACCATAAACTCTTTAACTTTCTTCATAGATTTTGATGTTGCTCCACTTGTTGATGATGATAAGTTTCTACTGAGAGAGAGTCGTAATCCAGTAACTAAGACTACATTGTGAGGTTGCTTTGTCTTTCTGGCATTTCCATCAGGCCTAATTGTCTTTCCATCATGGATGGTTCAGACCATCACGATTACCCTCTAAAAGGAACATGTTCTCTCCTGAATGTCAAAGATCTCAATGTATTTTTCTCTAATGTCTCAATAGAATGTTATACCTAGCAATTACAATTTCCATCTTTTCGGTGAGAAACAATATGTAAACTTAGCTAACTGAATATTATGTGACTCTAAATGTTGGAGATTCTTGGTACAACTAAAAATTTTCTCCCTTACCCCCAAACCTAAATTGAACATAGTCCTCGATGTTCCAGATATAAATATATGAATGCATGAACAAAGAGAAATGATAACCAAAAGGAAAGAGATAGGAAAGATGTTACCAGGACCATGTACCACAAAGATGGGTTGCCTCCCAGAAAGCGCTAAGTTTAATGTCTTCAGCCAGACATGACTGTACCTGCAGAAAATTAGTCGTGATAAATGGGATCTTGTAAATTTGTATTTTCCACTTCAGGGTTGGTCAATTCGATGAATGGTTTCAACCGTTGACCGTTGACTTTAAAAGTCTCTCCAGTATCATGGTTCCTAACCTCAATAGCACCGTGTGGATACACGGTCTTGACATAAAATGGGCCTGTCCAACGAGATCTAAGCTTACCAGGAAAAATGTGAAGATGAGAATTATACAAGAGAACTTTCTGTCCTGGTGTAAACGACATTCGAAGAATCGATTTGTCGTGAAAAACTTTGGTTTTCTCCTTGTAAATTTTCTCATTTTGGTAAAAATCATTACGAATTTCTTCTAAATCATTGAGTTGAAGTCTACGGTTATCACCAGCAGTAGGTAGGTCAAAGTTTAGCCTTTTAATGGCCTAATAAGCTCAGTGTTCTAATTCTACAGGCAAATGACAAGCTTTACCGAAGACTCGTCTATACGGAGACATCCCAAGAGGAATCTTAAAAGCGGTTCGGTAAGCCCACAAAGCTTCTATTAAGTGCAAAGACCAATCCTTTCGGGTAGGGTTTACGGTCTTCTCTAAAATTTGTTTGATCTGCCTATTAGACACTTCTACTTGGCCACAAGTTTGTGGGTGGTAAGGTGTAGAAACCTTATGGGTAATGGAGTATTTCTTCATGAGCGTCTCGAAAGACCGGTTACAAAAATGGGATCCTCCATCACTAATGATTGCTTTAGGCATACCAAATCGAGAGAAAATATTGTCTTTAATAAACTTCATCACAACGTGGTGATCGTTTGTCTTGGTAGCTATTGCCTCAACCCACTTAGACACATAGTCAACGTCTAATAAGATGTAAAAGTTACCATAGGAATTGACAAATGGACCCATAAAATCTATACCCCACACATCAAATATTTCTATTATCAGTATAGCATTAAGTGGCATCATATTACGTCGGGTCAACTTCCCTAACTTTTGACATCTCTCACAACTTTGACAAAATAGGTGGGAGTCCTTAAACAGGGTTGGCCAATAAAGACCATATTGTAAAACCTTTGCAGCTATTTTCTTAGAACTAAAGTGACCCCCAAAAGCTCCAGAGTGACAAAAATTCAGGAAACTGGAGATTTCGGTATCAGGAATACAACGACGGATGATCTGATCAGGGCAGTACTTGAATAAGTATGGATCATCCCAGAAAAAATATTTAACATCAGACAAGAACTTAACTCTATCCTGTTTAGACCAATGGTCAGGCATTTGACCAGTTACCAAATAATTAACAATGTCAGCAAACCAGGGTAACTCAGAGATGGCAAATAATTGTTCGTCGGGGAACGCATCATGGATTGGTCTCTCATCATCTCTAGTCTCATCAAGTATACGGTATAAATGGTCAGCTACTACATTTTCAGACCCTTTCTTATCACGAATATCTAGAGTAAATTCTTGGAAAAGTAATACCCATCTGGTCAGCCTGGGTTTTGAGTCCTTATTCTAAAGGAGATATTTAAGAGCGGCATGATCAGAATATACTATGACCTTAGGCCCTAAGATATATGATCTAAATTTCTCCAAGGCAAAAACGATGGATAACATTTCTTTCTCAGTGGTAGTGTAATTCAACTGGGCATCGTTTAGGGTCCTACTGGCATAATAAATCACTATTAGGTGTTTTATCACGTCGTTGGCCGAGGAAAACACCAACCGCATAATCGGACGCATCACACATGAGTTCAAATGGGAGGTTTCAATCGGGTGGTTTGATAATAGAGGCAAAAGTCAATAATGATTTTAGCTTCTCAAAATCTTGAACACAAGCTTCATCAAATACGAATGTAGTATCTTTAGCAAGTAGGTTCGACAGAGGTAAGGCAATCTTGCTAAAGTCTTTGATGAAACGTCGATAAAATCCAGCATGGCCAAGGAAAGATCTAACATCTGTTACATTCTTAGGTGATCTTAATTTTGAAATTAGGTCAACCTTGGGTTTATCAACTTCTATTCCCTTAGAGGACACCACATGTCCTAACACTATTCCATATTTAACCATAAAATGACACTTTTCCCAATTAAGGACCAAGTTCTTTTCTTTACAACGTTCGAGAACTAGTGTAAGTGGTGCAAGCATTCATCGAAAGAGGAACCAAACACCGAAAAATCGTCCATAAAGACCTCCAGAAATCGCTCAACCATGTCCGAAAAGATACTTAGCATGCAACGTTGGAATGTTGTGGGTGCATTACACAACCCAAAAGGCATACGACTATAAGCAAAAGTACCAAATGGACATGTGAAAGTTGTCTTCTCTTGGTCCTCCGGTGCTATAGGGATTTGGTTATAACCAGAATATCCATCTAGCAAACAATAATGGTTGTGGCCAGCTAATCTTTCTAACATCTGGTCGATGAATGGTAAAGGGAAGTGGTCTTTCCTAAAGGCTGAGTTCAGTTTACGGTAGTCTATACATACTCTCCACCCGGTGGTAACAAGGGTAGGGATCAGTTTATTGTTCTCATTCGCAACTACCGTAATCTCAGACTTCTTTGGGACAACCTGGACAGGGCTGACCCATTTACTATCAGATATGGGGTATATGATACCCGCATCTAACAACTTCAGCACCTCAGTTCGAACAACTTCCTTCATATCAGGATTCAAACGTCTCTGCATTTCTCTTGAGGTTTTGGCACCTTCTTCTAAATAGATGTGGTGCATACAATCAGTAGGACTAATTCCTTTCAAATCTCCTATGGTCCACCCAATTGCAGTCTTGTGCTCTCGGAGAACAGTAAGTAGTCTGCATTCCTGATCGAGCTCTAAGTCAGAGGAAATTATAGCAGGGAGAGTATTTTCACTACCAAGAAACACATATTTCAGTGTATCTGGCAGCGGCTTTAATTCAAGGGTGGGTGCCTTAACTGGTGATGGGAGGGGTTTATCTATGGTCGACGGAAGAGGTTCTGGTTTACGCTGCCATTTTCCGTAATTCATTACCGACGTAGAATCTAACAACGCATTAACTTTTTCAAAATGACTATCTTCATCATAGTATGCTCCAAAGTGGGCCAAACACGCCTCTAAATGATCACTAACACTATTAGTGGTAAAGGTATTCTCAACTAGAGAATCAATCATGCATATGGAATCATAGTGTTCAGGGTCCGGTGGGGCTTGTAACGCCTTAAAAACGTTCACCGAGATTTTCTGATTCCCAAAGGAAAATTCTACTAGGCCAGTTTGACAATGTATGACTGCATTTGCAGTGGCTAGAAATGGACGACCTAAGATGATTGGGATATTGATATCTTGACTAGAGACAGGTTGAGTGTCTAAAATCACAAAGTCAATTGGATAGATAAAGTTTTCTACCTGAACCAAAACGTATTCAATAATTCCACGCGGGATTTTGATTGACCTATCAGCTAACTGTAGTGTCATCCTAGTTGGTTTCATCTCACCTAGTCCAAGTTGTTCATATACCGAGAACGGTAAAATATTCACACTAGCCCCAAGATCTAATAGAGCATTTTCTATGGTTTGTTTACCTATGACACATGTGACAGTAGGACAACCAGGATCTTTAAATTTGACTGGGTACTTTTGTGAGATTATGGAACTAACTTGTTGGGTCAAAAATGCCTTTTTATGGACACTAGCGTCTCTCTTGACGGTGCACATCTATTTTAAGAACTTGGCCATAGCCGGTACATGTTTAATTGCATCTAACAAGGGAAGGTTGATCTTAACTTGCTTAAAGATGTCTAGGATTTCAGCATATGTACTAGGCTTTTTCTTAGCGAGTCTCTGAGGAAATGGTGCAGGTGGTATGTACACTCTCTCAGGGGTAGCTTTCTCACTTGGACTCTTAGCATTCTCAGGCCCATTAGGGTCTTTAGACGAATTTTGGTCAACTTCAGTCTCTTTTTCAGCTGGACTACTATCATTAGGTGGTTCTACCGAGTTCTCTATAGTTTTACCACTCCTAAGGGTGATAACTGCTTTGACATGTTCGTTGTGGTTAGAACTACCTGACCCATTAACCTGGTTAACTCCTTTTGGGTTCGGAGTCGGTTGGCTAGGAAATCTCCCGTTCTCCCTATCATTTAGCCTGCTTGAAAGTTGACTTATCTGAGTCTCTAAGTTGCTGATTGCTCGGTCACTATTTTGTTGGTACCGTTGACTCATCAGAACAAAATCATCAAGCTTATGACTTAAATGGTTGATATTTTGTGTAGTTTGGGAATTGTTTAGGGCATTACCCTCAATTAAGAGTCTTATACTTTCCTCTAAAGATGACACCTTTTTATCAACTTGGCTCGGTTCTTGGATTTGAGCTTGGTTCCTAGAAAAACCTGGTGGTGAGTTGCTAGATGGGCACCTTGATGGTTACCTTTATACCACAAGAAATTCGGGTTATGTCTCCAACCAGGGTTGTAGGTATTAGAGTATGGGTCAAACTTGGGTCGACGCTCATATTTAGAGTTCATACCACCATGTAGGATACTAACCTGGTCACGGGTAGTTTCATTAGGGTAAAACAAATGACGGTGAGGTCCAATATGACTTTGATCACCACAAATGGTACATGGATAGGTTCTGGGCTCACTGTTACAGCTCATAGTCTGGTTGGACCCTTGGTTCATCTCTAAGGCCTCTAGACGCCAAAGGATATCAGACCCATTATCAACTCTATTGACCCTATGGATAGGGTTACTATTTAATTCGGGCTCCCTCATTGAAGCCCATTGACGAGTCTTTTCAGCTAGCTCGATAAATTCGTCAAAACACACATCTGGGTCTTGATGGGTAAATTCTCCACCACTAATTGTTTCTACCTGCATTCTGGTTTCACTATCTAGGCCCTCATATAAAATTTGGGCCATGTGGCCTTTCTCAAAGCCATGATGTGGGCATTGGTATAACAATTCATTAAACCTTTCTATGTACTCATGTAGGCTCTCACCTATTTTCTGCTTAAAGGTTTGGATAGACTGCCTAACAGCATCAGTCTTGTGGTGTGGGTAGAACTTCTTAACAAAGGCCTCTACAAGGCCATCCCAGGTGGTGATTGTTTTAGAGGGAATCAAATGGTACCACTCATTGGCTCTCTTTTCTAAGGAAAAGGAAAACAAACACAACCTAAGTACATCTTTGGTGACGTTCGGATAATTCATTGTGTCACAAATCATCTCGAAGTCTCTTATATGGGTATATGAGTTTTCATTATCTATTCCCCTATCTCTATTCCCCTAAATTTTCGAAGCATGCTAAATGTCACAGGTTTAATGTCAAACTTAACGGAAGTGGCCGGTAAAACAACTCTTGGGTCACGTACCACTCTAGATGGGTTCATCCTATCTCTAAGGGTTTTGGTCGGTGGGGCTTCATCATCACTAACCATGTCGATAAAAATAGAATTACCACCTAAATCCGTGTAATGGGTCGGCTCAAATTAAAAAGGTCGTTTTCAACAAGTCTATCTCCTACCCGTTTCCAACGTCGCATACACAAGCAAAAAATACTAGTGAAGCAAGAAAATCGTGCACATGCAAATGCAGGGTTTACTAAATTAGCTAAGCTTGGGTTACCTCGGCAAAATATAACTAAAGGTACGAGGATGAGGCTTGTGGAATTTCGGCTGGTAACTCCCATAAGGCCCAAGGTACGGGTTCAGTGTACTTTTCCACAGGTTTCCTAAATTCGGTAATTCTGACGATGCAATATGGTGTGTGCAACGTGTATTTTTAAAAAAAAAATTATAATGGAAATATATACAAAAGGAAATAAAATCAAAAAGAATAAATAAAAATTTGGGTTTTATAACTTACCTCTTTTGGTAGGAAATTCCACAATAAATGTTACCTGCACAATAAAAACAAGAAAATACCCAAGTAAAATCAAATAAAATAAAATAAAATTAAACAAAACTAAAAAAAAATAAAAATCTAAACCTAACCTAAAGGCAAGTCCGCGTCGGCGGCGCCAAAAACTGATGTAGTTTTTACAAGTGGTAAGAAAGGATCTGATACTCGGACTTGTTCGAAGAATTGGTTCTAGACTAATAAAAAAGAAATGATAAAAACTATTTTGTGTTCGATTAAAGGACAATCTAGGATGTTAAGATTCCATCACTAGTATGCATACTAAATAATTATAACTATCCTCTATAACACTTCCCCAAAATTGCACAAGACGGTTTAGGACAAATAATACGTCTCGCAAAATATTTCTTTTCAAACAACTATTTTTCTCAAAGAATTAACAATCATCTTCACTATAAAATGCTAGTCTCTAACAAAGTAAATATAAATCCTTTAATTAAGCATTGTAGGGCACATGAAAAAAATCATTATCGTTACGAATCAAGAATCAAGGACCAAGGGAATTGTTAAAGAAAATAACTATAACATATCAGCATAGTAGTAGGACTTCCTCTCAAATTCTAGATGGATATTTAGTTACTCATGACAATAAGACCAGCAAAAGATTGATTCATCATTTTATTATTGATTAGAATAACTTACAGAAAAATGTAGTTACACTTTAATTTCCCTGGATGAGCAATACCTCCTGGTTCATGTACAATTCCAAAATGGATGGGATGGCACCACAATAACAGAATATGAGTGGAACAAATTTTCTGTTCTTTGAGTACAAAAATGATAAAACAATTCCTAACACTCTCTAATGCCCCCCCTCCCCTCACAAGCTCCCTCTTTATATGTCCACTTCCACCAAATATGGGAAGATACTGTGATATATTCATAAGGCAAGTAATCAATTTGCTTTGTATTTTCCATTAATTATTTTGGATCACCAAATCTATGTCTTCCACGTACATAAGGCAAAACATGTGGTTCACTTTCCTTGTTTGCAATTAGAATTTTCCCTTACAATATATTGAGTTCACGAATTCTGGCTTAGTGATATCGACACATAGATGCTTTATTTGGCCACACACCTCCAACCAAGTTAAGTCCTTCCTCCACAATAATTCACGTGGTACTGTTAACTCCCCAAATTTGCTTGCCACCTTGTGCTTAGATTAACAACATCCATAAGTACGGTGCTCATGCCACCACCGTCGGGACTCCATAATAAGTCCATAAGTCCATATGCACTTTTAATTCATTGGTGTTATAATCTTGGTCCATTAAACATGAATTTAAGCTTAATATTTTTGTCCCGGATGTTGACTAGTTGATCACATTTGACTTCCGTAATCCATAAACATTCGTGTCCTGAAATAAGTCGGCAACCGATGAGACTAGCTTCCGATTTCCGTCTATTACGGGAAAAATTTCGTACTTTAGTCCTTTGAGCATTATTTCTTAAGATTCTGCAAAACTAGACAAAAACATCAAATTGTACAAAATAGAGAACTAAATAATTGTAAATTGAGATGTAAAAATGTCGTGTTTACACACTCAACAACAGACAAAGATAAAATCGAAAAGGCGAGACATGTAGAGATTACCAGGAATAGTCTGACCGTCTTTTGGAAATAAGTATGAGCAGCTAGTGATCTTGGCGCGCTTCTAGTTCGGCCTTGGAGCGATGTTCTTGGCGCGCTACTTGCTCGGCCTTGGAGCGGTGGTCTTGGCGCGCTACTTGCTCGGTCTTGTAACGGTGCAGGTTGAGCGGCTGGCTTGGCCACGGAGCATTGCTGGTTGAGTGGCTGGCTTGGCTACGGAGTATTGCAGGCTGAGCGGCTGGTGTTCCTCGTGCTGGCGCGCTGCTGGTTCGGTCATGGAGGTTGGTGCCATGGAGCGTTGGCGCCGCGGGCCCAGTTGCCTTCTTCTGTGCATTGTTCAAAAGGAAAACCCTCCTCTACTCGAATTCCAAAAGTGTTATGCATGTAAAAGGGCGTGCTAACTTCCTCCCCTTTTATTATTCGCTCATCTGCTTCTTGTGTTCGTTTGCAGCAGCTCGATCATAGGCGTGCCAATCGTCAACGGCAAGGTAAGTTCATCTTGTCTTCGTATTTTAGTTGTGAGTGTAATATCCATGAGTAGTTGATCAAACTTGGACATTTAGCTCGGTTTGAATGACTTTCTTTGTTAGCGGCGTCAACGACAACAAAGCAATCTTCAATAGTTATAATCAGCAGCAAGGCGAGCCAAGAGAACTCAAGGTAGGTGCTCTTTTTTATTTTGCGCATGTAGCCACCCAACAGTACCATCGATCTTCTCCAGAATGTGTAATAAGGTTCTGACTCCAGAAGAATGAGCATCCATTGCACTCCTGGGATGGATGGATGAAATATATGCTCGGTAATGATCATGTCAGGGATAATCTTGGAGAGTGTAGCTGCGTTGTTGATCCGTCTTTGACTTTAAGTTATTTGGTGTCTGGACTGCTGAGCCGGTGTCTGGAAGGATTATTCTTGCCTTTTTGATTGCGATGATGATATGTTATGGATGCTTGTATGGTCGAAATCTTCCGGAGCCGTTGGGTGAAGTAGATGAGCTGAGAGGCGTTGCGTTGCCGGCGTGCTGCTATCAAGTCTTCAAGAACTTCATTCCAAGCGACATCCTTTGAACCATCTTCTGAATCTTAGAATATTGTATCGAATGGGATGCGATGATCAGTCCACAGTTACACTTCTGTCTGGTCATAGATCTGATGGCGAGGCCGTATATGTGAATATCTCTGCGGCGTGCTTTTGGAGTCTTTGATGCACGTGTATGGCTTCATGTTGAGAAATTCCTGCGGCTCGTAAAGCTTCGACAGTGACAATGTTGACACAGAAATAACCTGGTTGAGGGAAGTGAAGTCATTCCATGCTGGTAGTCCCCATGTGTAATTATCCTGAGCCTATTTTCTCGTGGAAGATGTGCTTCTACTGCATTCGCTAGTAAGGTTGTGATTGCATTTAAACTTTTAAACCTGAAGGAGGCTTCAGTCCCCAAGTGTAGTCTACTTTGATTGTATAACCTTGAATCCACTCCACTGGGATTTGATACAAGCTTATTGTACTCTCCTAGATACGGTGTTGGGATGCTTGGAACATCACATGGACGAAATATTCTGGATAACGAAGAGGTAGAAGTGGGAGATTTATGTTGTTAATCGTGGCTCCCTTGTGTCTTCAAGAAAAATGTTTCAGCCGCGTCTCTGGAGTTATCCCATGAATCTTTGATTGTTGTCGGGGATGGACTGCGATGAGCAGTCCCAGTCGTACTTCTTTTTAGTTACTGAAGTTGTTTCCTTTGAGTAGGCTTGGGATCCGTCGCGGCCTCGTAAAGAGTTGCAGGCGCCTTCCATACAGAGAGGTGAGGATATCCTTACGCTACACCTTTGAAGAGTAGATGACCTTGTCGTGGCTATGACTTTTTGGTTTACCGTGTCTTCTGAGCTTTGATAGTGAAGGGATTCCGTGTAGAGCCTCAGTCCCCAAGTGTGGTTTACATGTTTTTATCTTGTATGGTCGGTGGTTTGACCATGATAAAGATATCACCATCTTGCATCTGTACTGGTGACTCTATTACTTCTTCTATGTGAAACTAAAATATGGAGAAGTACGGATTACCTTTGTATCGGTTGTTGCTATGGTGAAGCTCTGGATGGCATCAACAAACGAGCAGCAACGGTTCTTGGAAGCAGCTGTGATCAGAAAAGACTACATTGTCGTGGGAACAAAATAGGTCGGTTGGAATTGCATGGGCGTCCATGGAAGCAAACGGATTGGATGGATGTGTAAGCGAGTAAAACTGTCCACGACCACAAGCGTTGGAGGGATGAGACAAAAGGTGGTCACAACTATGAACCTTGGCTGGCTGCGATCACGATCCTTGACAGGGAGAAGTGTGGTGGCAACAGGCACGAACCTTGGAAGGAATGAGTGTGGCGGCTACGGCACGATCCTTGGAAGGAAAGAGGCGTTGAAGCGGCTTCGGCTCCTGGAGAGGACGTTGAAGCGGCTCATGGAGGAACATTGAAGCGGCTTCTGGAGCGAACGTCGAAGCGGCTGCTGGAGCGAACACCTGAAGAGGCTGATAGAGCGAACGCTGAGGTGGTTTCTGGAACGAACGCTGAAGCGGCTTCTGGAGCGAACGTTGAAGCGGCTCCAGCAGCGAACGTTGAAGCGGCTCTTGGAGAGAACTCCAGTGAAGGCGCCATTAACCCTTGACTTCGAAAACGAGTTGATACGTGTTTATGGGTAAAAAATGTTTCTGCTAGTTTTGGTAAATGTGGGTGTGTGGATGAGAAACAAATGTAAACCTTAAACAAATGCACTGCACGGGAGTACTTTAGATTCGAGAGATCAATATGTACAATCCTGGCCGAAACCAAGAAATGGCCGTTCCAGTCTTGCTTCGGTGACAAAGTGAAGGAGAAGGGTTGGTCTTAGGGAGGGAAGCAAAGAAGGTGTTGAGATCAGATGGCTAATTCTGAAGGTGTGGCTTTTTATGACTTGTATCAGAATTTGGAACTGGCTTGCGGGATATAAGCTATCAGTTATGTTAGAGCATTGCTCGGTCGAACTCGCATGCATTGATATTTCAAGCATGTTTGTCAATGTTAGTGATCAAAACTTTAAGCCTTGATTTCTAGTCTACTATAGCCAAGTCTCGGACTAGGATAGAAAGTGTAGTTGATCTCAAGAACTCCATGGCGGATCATCATACAAGACGAAGAACTACTCAAGGAACTGGTGGAACTTCATCGACAAAAAGGTACGTGGAGACTTGAACTTATCTATCACTCAAAAGTCTATCTACTCTATCTCCTATCTTGAGACAAAAGTCGTTTTGCTATGTAGACTTTGATTATTCACATTTGGTATTTCGAGCCGAGTTTATCTCTCCTATGTATTTCTCGAGATATGTGTTGGTAATCTTTCGCTTTAACCAAGTTCATCTTTACCTAGTGACGAAAATCATGTCATATTTCAATCACTTTAAAAATTGCTCTGACGAAAAATGGTTTGTGAATAACAAATGTATAACGTCCTCTGAGAATGTTTCAATGATTGATATGAGAGTTTAGATTATATAACTAATGATGGATATAAGCATTGTTGTGGAAACGCATATATGTATAAGACCTTATTCCTTGAACCGAAGTTTGCGAACTTTGTTGATCAAGAGAACCGGAACAAGAGCCGTGAACTAAGTCCGCGAACTCAGTCCGCGAACCCAGTCCTCGAACTGGCGGGAAGTTCTCGACCCGAGAAAATCTGCTAGAGTTTGAGAACTCCTTCCAGGAACTTAAGTCCGCGAACTTGAGTTAGGTTATATCTAAAAATGATTGTTTGTGAACTCATGTTTATACAAACTAAGGAATGCTAATTGCAAACCGTGGATATAAAGTTCATGAACATATTCTAGTGGATCAAATCGTTTTTGCTTCGATTGTGTCTTGTGTAGTTACATAAGATTTCCTTGCAATTGAACAACTCTCTAACTAGTTTATTTGAGTCACTTGAACTAGTTATGGTGAAGAAGAATATGGTTGATATGAATGCTCATATGGCTAACTATTTGGTTAACTATTGTTGAACCAAAAAATGTACATGTTTGGGTACAGTTACACAAACCTAGAAACGTGCATTTCATTTTTGTGTAACAAGCTAAGTTTTCGATCTAACGGTTGAAATATATTAGCTTGAATCTAATCAGGTTTTCATCTAACAGTGAATATTGAATGCTTTGTTACCAAGCTAACATTGATTGTAAACCCTGATTTGAAAGACTATATAAGGGAGAACTCTAGCAACTGGAAAACCTAATCCCCACACCTTACGTGTGATACGAGTTGTGTAAGCTAAAGACGATTTTCCTTTAACTTTTGGTTTCTTCTTCTAAACCAGGTTAACGACTTAAGGACTTCATTGGGATTGTGAAGCCAGACCGATATTACTTTCTCGTAGTTGTGTGATCTGATCTTTCATATTCTATCGTATGAGTACAATCGTAAGGATTGGTTTGAGATTGATATCTCTGATAGGAAAGATATAAAAGTAGTCACAAACATCTTCATCTCATCGTTTGTGATTCCACAATATCTTCTTTCGCCGTGTCGATTAAGATTATTGTGAGGTGATTGATAATACTAGGTTGTTCTTCGGGAATATAAGTCCGGGTTATCAATTGGTTCTAGTTCACCTTGATTTATCAAAAGACGGAACAAAAACTCTTGGGTATTTCTGTGGGGGACAGATTTATTCAATCTGTGTGATACAGATTTGTTTATTAAAGTCTTCGAGTTTGGGTCGTAGCAACTCTTAGTTGTGGGTGAGATCAGCTAAGGGAATCAAGTGCGTAGCATCTTGCTGGGATCAGATATGTAGGAGCATAATTGTACCTTGGATCAGTGTGAGATTGGTTGGGGTTCAACTACAGTCCAGACCGAAGTTAGTTTGTAGTAGGCTAGTATCTTTAGCGGTCTAATAACGTGTGTGTTCAATCTGGACTAGGTCCCGGGGTTTTTCTGCATTTTCGGTTTCCTCGTTAACAAAATTCTGGTGTCTGTGTTATTTCTATTTCCGCATTATATTGTTTATCTTTATAATTGAAATATCACAGGTTGTGCGTTAGAATCAGTCAATTGGAAATCCGACCTTTGGTTGTTGATTGAAATTGATTGATACTTGAACATTGGTCTTTGGTACCGTTCAAGTTATCTCTCTAGTATTTGATAAAGACTCGCAGATTTCTATTTGCTTGAGTATAGATCAAATCAAGAGATTGAGATATAAACTCTTTGATATACTTTTTATCTAGATTGAGTCTGACTGTCTAGTTGATTCTCTAGAAAGTATATTGGAGTTTGTCCATATAGATTGCTAAGCGAAATATTGGGTGTGGTTGTTGTACCCCCGCTTTTTCAATTGGTATCAGAGCAGGCAAACACGTTTAAAGACCTTACAAGTCTGTGTTTGTGGCAATCTGAGTCTGGGACAGAATCTCTAACGTACACGCATACCAAGATGTCTTCTAAAGCTTTTAACTATGCCAAATGTCTTGGGAATACCTCAAAGGATTACTCCTTAGATGATTCTTCCGAATCCCGAGGTAAGAAGCTTGTCCCATGTGTTGACATCTCTCTCTCGGATGAGACATTGTGCATTATGACAAAAGCTGAAATGGAGCTCACCAGAATTTCAAAAAATTCTACTGAGATTATTGATTTCCAGGATCATGATCAGCTTATTTATGAATTTGAAAAGTCTCTTGATCGTGAGCATGAACTCTATAACATTATTTAGTCCTTCTCTAAGAATATTGAAAAACTTCTCCAAGAAACTACTCTACAGCGTGAAAAGATTAATGTTCTTGAGGATATTGTTAAGGAATACTCAATTAGAGAAAAACGTTTGATCGAGACACATTCATTAGACCTTAACAGATTTCGTGTCGAAAAAGAGAAACTAAGCGCATCTCTTATTCTAGCCCAGGAACAGTGCAGATCCTTGGAAAAGGAAAACTCTGTCTTAAGTAGAAATTCCTCTGTACAAACTAATTCTCATGAAGTACAGTACATGACTAAATTTTCTCCAGAAGAAGATTGTGTCAAGAAAAGTTTACATAACTTACAATCTTCTCATATGGCTATGAAGTTAAAATAGGTGCCAATTTTTTCTTCTCCTCCACGAACCTGTACATTTTGTGGGGAAAAAATCATTATGCTATCCATTGTTTTGCTAGGAGGAAACAAGTTTCTAAACTTCATAATTTGCTTCTTTCCACTGTCAATGGAATAAATAGTCGATCGACTACTGCAGTGAATTGCATGCCCACAGAATACCAGAAACCTTATAAATATGATCTCTTTCCTAGAAATCATCACAGGGCTCAAGTGCATTCTAGTGGTATAAATTCTTGTGCCGCTGATAAAAGCATTCCCTGTGTTTATAAGGCTTTTTCAGGTAAATCTAAGTCTAGAAAATGGATCCCTCTCCATCCTGATTCTCTTGAACCAGTATCAAGAGGTCCTAGATTTAGTCCTCAGAAAAAACCTTCTGACGGATATGTTTATCAAGCTGTGTCTTTTTCTTCTGGGATGAATGTCAACCGAAGAAAGGCGAAGAACACAAGGATCAAGTTGTCAGATGACATGTAAAACTCAATTCTCAATGATCATAGTGGGATTAATTCTCACTCTACCACCTGATTCTACGTATTCTTTTCCTTGTTCCTAACTTGAGAGGTGCAAGGGCAATAACTGAGAATTACTCAAGTATGTTGTATATTTTTTCTGTTTAAGTTTTTTCCTTTTTGTGTTCTGACGGTCCACAAACGTTCGCGTCCTCCTCTTATGAGTTCATATGGTTTCCAAAACAAGAGTTTCCTTCTCCTTTTCACACACACACACACATATATATATATATATATATTGTGTTTTTCCATCCCTAACAAAATCACAAGAGATTTTGCATCTTAATATGGAGGAAGACGCTCAAGGACGTGAGTCAATTCAAGAGCTGGTTCTAAAGAAGATGCTTGAAAGAAATGATCATAACTCCTGGATTGATGATTCCGTCAAGGATTTAACCCGTTTTCATAACGATTCAAAGGTCGAGTTTGCAAACCTTCAACTGCAAATAAACCAACTATTGGATGGTCAGGCCAGAATCCTTGCTAATCAGAATCTTCTGATACGGAATCAAAAGAAGCTCATCATAGATTGCGTCAAGGCTAGACAGCTTGCTCAGGTTGTTGATCGTAAAGTTGGTGTTCTTACTCACGAACATGGTGTATCTATGGTCAAGAAGGTAAAGGAAATCGGTGACACCTTCTTTAATGGATTCATTGAAAGATATGAGATCCTCAGTGAATTCTGATTTTCTTTTAATTTGCCTAGTAAATCTTCTTCTTCTTTTTTTGTTTTATTTAGAAGAATAACTAGAGTTTGGAATAGCAATTATCGTGATTACACATAGCTATGTCCAACGTTTTCATCTTCATGTTTTTAGATATATTGGTTTAAATTCTAGAATTGTTTGGAAGATGATTTTTGCAGTATTAATCTTTATGGTTTTATATATTGCAATTTGTTATGGTATATGTGTGTTTGCGTCCGTGAACTGTGATTGTCCCATACATTGTCGAAAGTTAAGTCCTTTATATGTCGATATGCATGTGTTGATAAAAGAAGGAATGAACTTTTGACAAATACAAAAGTTAAGCCTATTATGTCAATTATTGATGGAAGATTGATAGGTGTCTAAAGCACCTTAATATTAATCTATTTTTTATGCTTTCTTTGCTAAGTTTTCTTGTAAATTATGTATCTTATGTTTGCTTTTGAGTATTTAGGTATTTTGGAGTCATTTGGAACAAAAGAAGAGGAAACGTCGTTTAAAAGGCGAAAAGGTGCAAATGTTGTTGGAGGCGGATTATTTCTCATTATTTGATTTTATTTCTTCATCTCTGTCTGAAAAGTATGTCAGCTTTAGTGACGCATATTCATTTATCTGAAAAGCACGACAACTTTGATGATGAAGAGACATTGAAGAGAAGAATTGAATCTGAGAAATAAGAGACGGATGATGTTGGTGGAAGAACTCGAAAGAAGGCAATTGGAGTCTCAACTCATTACTTAGGCATTGGTGTTGATGCACTTGAAGTGTAGCAATGATACACATCTCAGGTCCATTGGATTACAAAGGGCAACCAAATGAAATAGCAGATTACTGAAGCAACAGGCATCCAGGGAATTCCTGCTGAAGGCTGCTAAATACAGGCATACGTTTGTTAAGGGTACCCTTTCACATTTACAACCTATACTCCAGAAACTAGGTCGGGAAAACGCAAGTCCAGTTTCTTTCATTGAACCATGAAGAACAAAAAACTGCTGAACCAAGTTCACCGTCTTCCATGCCATAGGGTGACTGCCGATGGTTATGAGAGTTTTAGAAGCTGAGAAGAACAGGGAGGTTTTACTTGAGCTTTGGGTTTTATTTCAGATGAAATTAGCGAAGACAAGGGGAAGAATACCTGTTGTTGCTTCCATTGCTTTTGGTCGTGAAAGAAGGACATTGAACTGGTATTTCAGAGTTTTATTGGATCAGGAATGTTGGGTTATGATTGTATTCGAATTTGAATCGAGTTCTGAGAAGTTTTAAGTGTGTTTTGCTGCCAAAGAAAGCAGCCATGAAGCTGCCACTTCTGCCATTGACGGTGATGGTTGGAGGAGGAATTAAAGAGGTTAATTATGATTTAAAGTCTTGAATGAATGAATGGGATTGTGTTGAACGTAAATTATGTGCAGGGAAGGAGTTGTGAAAGGTTACCAATTCAGCTCCATTTCTACATTGCAGAACATACAGTAGGGGTTTGAGAAAAATCCTGAGCGAGTAATTCTTCCAATTTCAAGCTGAGCTGCGACCAGTTTGCCGCTCCAAGTCTACCATGGACTGTGATCGTCGAAGAAGGTTCAGAACTTGGGTCTGAGGGGATACGTATCACAACAGAGTGACTCGAGTGTATGAAGTTTGTGCTTGAGATTACAAGGATTTGCTGTTGTGTAACCAACTGCTCTGCCGTGCATGATTCTGAGATCGAGTGGAACAATTACAGGTGGGTATGAAGTTCAAGAATGGGTTCCAGTAGCTCGTAAGTTCAGCTGAGAGATGTTCAAGGTTGAGACAAGCCAGGAAAAATGGTGAGACAGTACACATATTTGGGTTTTGAGTTCATGTGCCGTGTAATCTACAATGGTTTAAGGGATGCCAGATAAGGGAGTACAAGTGCAGGTTTATTTCAGTTGCACCAGGTCCTGTGGTTTGGTTGCAGAGGTTAGGACGCGATTTAGAAGCTGGAGCTATGAGTGTGTACAAATTGGGTTTATTTGCAGCCAAGACACCAACAAGGAATCAGAAGTGGCTCATGGCAGTGGTATTGCAGCTGAGTTCAATGGCAGCCTAAGATGTGAATGCTTCTGATGCATATGGGGTAGAATGGAACCTGTGTACGGATTGAATTACAAAATATGAGCAGCTGGAAGTGACTGCGGGGCTGTTAGGTCGAAAAACTGCAGAATGAGTTTGAGGTGCAGCCGTAGAGTTGGCGGATGAACTGGTGTTGCTCTTGGAAGACAGATAAGAATGGGTTTGGTGTGGTGTTGTAAGTTACAGGGATTCGAAGCTGCAGAATAAAGTTAAAGCAGGATGTTGCCATGGGTTGTAATGATTTTGATGCAATCTGAGGTGGTGCGGTGACTGGTACACGATGTGTGAGTAATCAACGGAACTTGTGGTGATATGCATAGAAGCAATGATACAGTTGAGGCATTGCAGGCTGTCTGGTGGGTGTTTAGAGTGGCAGGAAATACTCAGCGGATAAAGTGACGGCAACGGGGCTGAAGTACTGGAGTATGTATGAGTTACAGGGAAGTGTGGCTGAATTATGGCAAGTATATGAAGGTCTGCAAGCTAACTAGTGCTTGTAAAGATGCAAAAGGTCATGGAGGTGTGAGGTTTTAACTGATGCAGAAGTGAAGTGTATGATGTAGTGTCTGATTTGGATGAATGAATGTATGGTTATGAAATTAACAGGGAAGTTACAGAGTGCATGAACAAGACTGCAGAAACAGTGCGGAAACACAGTGAGAATGGTGAGCTGGTGGTACCAGTTCTGTTTATCGGATTTCTGAACCGAAAGTGGGGATCATAACATTTCAGTGAATCGCGAAGGGGGTATGTGTTGGATGCATGATTCGGCCGCGGCATATATGAGTTCGGAGCTACCCTTTTGGGTGCGTTTTCACAAGAACAGGGAATTGGCTTGGATGGTATTTTGTGAATGTTTAAACTGCAGAGAAGTAGAGTTCAGGTTCTAGAAGGATACAATTTCCTAGCGACAGTTTCTGATTATTCAGGTGGCCAGAGATAATTTTCCGGTGACTGGATTCCGACGACAGTGACTGGATTCCGACGACAGTGACCGGATTCCGGTGATGACGTCAGCAATCCGACGACCCAGTTTCGGACCCAGGATTTCCAGAAGAGATGTCTTAACTCATGGGCTTCGTGGACCACTTGAAGATGGACTTTGAGAAGTATCCTTTTGGGAGAAGAGCTATAAAAACAAAAACTCTAGTATATTCTATTATTTCTTCTTCTACTTTTATTCTAGGGTTTAGATATGGAAACTCTTATTTTCATTCTTGTTATGAACTCCAAGAACATGAGCTAGAATTTTATCATTGGTTAAAGAATAAATTGGATTTCCAAGCATGAGTTTCGTTCAATAGATTAGTTTTGTCTCATGTTTTATCGATTATGATTCGCTAGAAATATCGCAATGTATGATTGATTGTTAGTTTTGTCAAGTTGCAAATTGGTAGAACTTGTAATCATATCAATTACTAGTTTAGGGTTTATTATACGTAAACGTGATACACCTTGAATACAAGTAGCATAATTGTGATTATTTCTTGTAGTGATACATCCTAGTAGTCAAAAGTGAGTTATAACCTTTGTTAAATCGGATTAGTGCGTTTTCCACGTTCGATTACTTTGATTTGCCTGATTTCATAGAACTCAATGCATCTAGGGAATTAAACTTGATTAGTGCTTTTACACGTTAGGTTGTTCTCTAAGATAGAATTCATATTCGCATCTTTTAATGTGTTTGTTGATGACAAGAGGAGATTTGCGGAATATACTTGCGATCAAGGTACCTTAGGGCCTTTGATAAAGGAGAGATTAAATATCAATTCTAGTTATTGTTAAAAAGCATGTTTGTGAATGAAGATGAATCCTTAACCAATATCTTTACATCTTAATTTGTGTGCTTTATTTAAACCCCCCATTGGTATTTATAGGAAACCGAAACAATTTGACAACCTTAGTCCTCTCTGTGGGAACGATCCTTTCTTGCCCTTGCTATATTTATATTTTGAGTAGTAAGAAAGTGTAATTTATTTTTGACGCATACGACAGCGATCAAATTTTGGCGCCGCTGCCAGGGAGACAGCGGTTGTCACTTGTTTTTGGTTTCTTATTTTTGTTTCTTCTTTTTGTTTTCTTATTTTCTGATTTTGACATAGTTTTGAGAACTCTTGTTTCAGGTACCAATTTCTATGGACGGAGCATACTGGAACAATGGGTACGGTTATCAACCTCAACAACATTATGACAACTATCATCCTTATGGGTAATACAATCAAAACCAATCCTTTGGTTATGGTCAATATTCCACGTACCCTTTGAGTTATTCTCATACATACCAACTTTCTTAAGGTAGGTATGTAAGTGAGAAACCACAAGGAGGGGAGACTAGTTGTACTCCTATTCATATTTCTTCGAGTTTGGTAGATGAGATGCAACAATTTATGGTGGGCATGGAGTCAGTTTGTAGACAACCAAGCGTGGAACCAATTTCGTCGACCGAATATGCTAATAGTATGTTTGGCCCAATTTTTGATCGTAGTTATGATCATTCACCCATTCAAAGGGAAGATAATTGGCCTCACAATACTGAAGTAAGTGATTCTACTTTTTCCTTGTCGAACGAGCTTTACCAACAAATGGAACACTATTTTCAAATTTTGGATGGATCACTCCAAGAGCTTCAAAAAGGTGCTTCCATTTTAAGACAAGGCATTGAAGAATACAAAGAGGACATGCAAAATTCTGCGAAAGACCAATCTTTGGGAAGTGGTAGCCAATCTTATATCAACTATGATAGTGACGATGACTATGAAAGTACAACGCTTGAACCAATTTATGGTGACATCCCCGAGGAGTGTACAATGGAGTCTTTTTGCGATCAAGGTGAAGATGAAAAGGAATATGATGACACTAGTGCAGCTTACTCAAACATTGATCTTAATAATGATCAAGAACCTATTCAAAAGTTAGAGCTTGAGGATGATGCAATGCGTTTTCTTAAAAAGTTCCATATGGAGAGACTTGAATCCGCAGTAGCATATGTGCCTTACAACAAAGAAGAGTGTGTTGAGAATGAAACCGATATGACCAATATTGTGGAAGACCCAGTTGAGCTTGCAAAGGATTGTAATGATGATGTTTATGTCGAGACTTTGGTTAAGGCAGAAACGGACGAAGAATGGTTGCAAGGTTTGATAGAGGACCATGATACAAAAGAGGTGAATAACTCACTTGAGTTTTTCAAGGATGAAGAGGAATCCGTAATACAAGAGATTGTGCAAGGTTTGTCTAACCCTTTGCATATTGTTTCTTCTCCTTTATCTCTTATTGGTTTGAATGTATGTGCTTCGAAAACATTGTTGAATGACTTTTTTTCTCGATATACGCCATTGAAAACATTTGGTTATCATGCTATGCAGGTTTGTGAACAAGAAACCATGAAAGTTCCCGAATTCTATATTTTATATCCACTTCCAAGTGTGGACAAGAATAAGTGTGAGGGAAACTTTTATCGGTTAATAGCTTCGTTTCTGTTTAATATTACTAATATGTGTGCGAAGCTAGTGTTTGCAAAATAGGTTATGGAAGGATCCCCAACTTTTCAGGTTATTGGTGTATGGGGAATCGATCTTGCAAGTCGGGCTGATGACTTTAAACCAAACGCTAAATGGGAGGAAACCCACTGGTTTTGTGTATCTATCTCTATCTTTTTATTTCTCAAGTCTTTTATCTTTATTTTCTTATTTTGGATATTTGCATATCAAAACTCCAACTTTTAGAAATTTTTGAATAGTTTAGAATAAACACTAGCCTTTCTAAGTAGATGGAATTTTTTCTTGACGATGAGGTATATATATTGGCTGAGTTGGGATTAGATGCCAACTAAATAGCTTGTTTAGTGTTTATCCTCTATTTTTCAGAAATAGCTATGAGTTGGAATATCTGTTTTTGATCATGCATTTTATTTTCTTATTGTGTATATATATAATGTTATGAATTTCCCATCTTAAATTTTACTTTGGATGACTTAATTTACATTGAGGACAATGTAAAGTTTAAGTGTAGGGGAGTGTTTTCGCATATAGAGTTTTTAGCCTTGTTAGTCTTTCCCTTTTATGATTAAAAAAAAATGCTTTATACACTCCGAAACATAGAAATATGTGCCTTTAGGATGACACTATCAATCTAAATGGATGGAACCATCTTGGCTGCGGGAGTTGAGGAACCCATTAACTACAAGGGACAAAATTATTCAAGTGTTAGAAATAATATGAAAGTTGTTACCATATCTCGGAATATCACCATATCACTTTCTGTTTTTATTTTTGCAAACTTTATGTTATATCTATGTGATTTGGTGGGTCACTAACATCGAATTGTTATTGCTGCTAGGATGAAATAGTGTGATTGAGTTACTCCAAAAAAAAAAAAAGACTGACCAATTGACCAAACGGAATAAGATTGACACTTGGATAGCAATATGTGTGTGTTCTTCCTATCTCTGTGGCCTAAGAAAGCGTGGAGTGCAGGATCCAAGGGAATTACCATGTAATCTACTGACAAGAATCATGCGCTTGGATTCAAAAAAAAAAAAATCCAATCCTGTTGTCGATTTGAAAAAAAAATTGAAAAAAGAAAAGAAAAAGAAAGAAAAAAAGTATTATTATTGTTCAATAAAATCGACTCATGGTTCCCTTGTATATGCCAGTTGAGTTGATCTAGAATTAAGATTGTCGACCGCTGGTTCCCTTGTATATGCCAGCTGTGTTGACACTAGAATTCAGACCAGTATCTCAATCCAATAGGATTTATAGGTTCATCTTGGCGGTGACCTTCATACATATATGGGAAACACCATTCACTTTAGTAAACATCGCAACCATCTATATCCATTTCCATCTTCTTTATCTATTCATTTGTGATTGTGGTTTGTTAGTTTCCGAGATTGTGGCTTGTTCGACTTTCTTAACAGAGCTTAATTTATATATATATATATTAATTTGGATTCATAACAAGGTACCTCCTTTTGCAACCATTTTGGATTCGTTCATAAATTTGTCACAGGTAGCCGGAGTTGGAAATATAGGTTTTGTAGGTAGACCTCTTGTAAACCTTTACGAGACTATAACTCGTCCACTAGGGACACCTAGAGTTTAAAGGCTTGTTATTTATGCTAAGAGTAACCGTAGCCTCGACGCAAGGAGTTGTATGTATGTTTTAGAATTTGTTTTGTTTGATTTGCTCGAAGACTAGCAAAGTCTAAGTGTGGGGGAATTTGATAGGTGTCTAAAACACCTTAATATTAATCTATTGTTTATGCTTTCTTTGCTAAGTTTTCTTGTAAATTATGTATCTTACGTTTGCTTTCGAGTATTTAGGTACTTTGGAGTCATTTGGAACAAAAGAAGAGGAAACGTCGTTTAAAAGGCGAAAACGTGCAAATGTTGTTGGAGGCGGATTATTTCTCATTATTTGCTTTTATTTCTTCATCTCTGTCTGAAAATTATGTCAACTTTAGTGACGCATATTCATTTATCTGAAAAGCACGACAACTTTGGCGATGAAGAGACATTGAAGAGAAGAAGTGAATCTGAGAAATAAGAGACGGATGTTGTTGGTGGAAGAACTCGAAAGAAGGAAATTGGAGTCTCAACTCATTACTTAGGCATTGGTGTTGATGCACTTGAAATGTAGCAATGATACACATCTCAGGTCCATTGGATTACAAAGGGCAACCAAATGAAATAGCAGATTACTGAAGCAACAGGCAGCCAAGGAATTCCAGCTGAAGGCTGCTAAATACAGGCATACGTTTGTTAAGGGTACCCTTTCACATTTACAGCATATACTCCAGAAACTAGGTCGGGAAAACGCAAGTCCAGTTTCTTTCACTGAACCATGAAGAACAAAAAACTGCTGAACCAAGTTCACCGTCTTCCATGGCATAGGGTGACTGCCGATGGTTATGAGAGTTTTAGAAGATGTGAAGAACAGGGAGGTTTCGCTTGAGCTTTGGGTTTTATTTCAGATAGAAATTGGCGAAGACACAGGGAAGAATACCTGCTGCTACTGCCATTGATTTTGGTCGTGAAAGAAGGACATTGAACTGGTATTTCAGAGTTTTATTGGATCAGGAATGTTGGGTTATGATTGTATTCGAATTTTATTCGATTTCTGAGAAGTTTTAAGTGTGTTTTGCTGCCAAAGAAATCATCCATGAAGCTACCACTTCTTCCATTGACGGTGATGGTTGGAGGAGGAATTAAAGAGGTTAATTATGATTTAAAGTTTTGAATGAATGAATGGGATTGTGTTGAACGTAAATTATGTGCAGGGAAGGAGCTGTGAAAGGTTACGAATTCAGTTCCATTTCTACATTGCAGAACATACAGTAGGGGTTTGAGAAAAATCCTGAGCGAGTAGTTCTTCCAATTTCAAGCTGAGCTGCGACCAGTTTGCCGCTCCAAGTCTGCCATGGACTGTGATCGTCGAAGAAGGTTTAGAACTTGGGTCTGAGGGGATTCGTATCACAGCAGAGTGACTCGAGTGTATGAAGTTTTTGTTTGAGATTGCAAGGATTTGTTGTTGTGTAACCAACTGTTCTGCCGTGCATGATTCTGAGCTCGAGTGGAACAATTACAGGTGGGTATGAAGTTCAAGAATGGGTTCCAGTAGCTCGTAAGTTCAGCTGAGAGATGTTCAAGGTTGAGACAAGCCAGGAAAAATGGTGAGACAGTACACATATTTGGGTTTTGAGTTCATGTGTCGTGTAATCTACAATGGTTTAAGGGATGCCAGATAAGGGAGTACAAGTGCAGGTTTATTTCAGTTGCACCAGGTCCTGTGGTTTGGTTGCAGAGGTTAGGACGCGATTTAGAAGCTGGAGCTATGAGTGTGTACAAATTGGGTTTATTTGCATCCAAGACACCAATAAGGAATTAGAAGTGGCTCATGGCAGTGGTATTGCAGCTGAGTTCGATGGCAGCCTAAGATGTGAATGCTTCTGATGCATATGGGGTAGAATGGAACCTGTGTATGGATTGAATTACAAAATATGAGCAGCTGGAAGTGACTGCATGGCTGTTAGGTCGAAAACTGCAGAATGAGTTTGAGGTGCAGCCGTAGAGTTGGCGGATGAACTGGTGTTGCTCTTGGAAGACAGATAAGAATGGGTTTGGTGTGGTGTTGTAAGTTACAGGTATTCGAAGCTGCAGAATAAAGTTAAAGCAGTATGTTTCCATGGGTTGTAATGATTTTGATGCAATCTGAGGTGGTGCGGTGACTGGTACACGATGTGTGAGTAATCAACGGAACTGGTGGTGATATGCATAGAAGCAATGATACAGTTGAGGCATTGCAGGCCGTCTGGTGGGTGTTTAGAGTGGCACGAAATACTCAGCGGAGAAAGTGACAGCAACGAGGCTGAAGTACTGGAGTATGTATGAGTTACAGGGAAGTGTGGCTGAATTATGGCAAGTATATGAAGGTCTGCAAGCTACCTAGTGCTTGTAAAGATGCAAAAGGTCATGGAGGTGTGAGGTTTTAACTGATGCAAAAGTGAAGTGTATGCTGTTGTGTCCGATTTGGATGAATGAATGTATGGCTATGAAATTAACAGGGAAGTTACAGAGTGCATGAACAAGACTGCAGAAATAGTGCGGAAACGCAGTGAGAATGGTGAGCTGGTGGTACCAGTTCTGTTTATCGGATTTCTGAATCGAAAGTGGGGACCATAACATTTCAGTGAATCGCGAAGGGGGTATGTGTTGGATGCATGAGTCGGCCGCGGCATATATGAGTTTGGAGATACGCTTTTGGGTGCGTTTTTGCAAGAACAGGGAATTGGCTTGGATGGTATTTTGTGAATGTTTGAACTGCAGAGAAGTAGAGTTCAGGTTCTAGAAGGATACAATTTCCTAGCGACAGTTTCTGATTATTCAGGTGGCCAGAGACAATTTTCCGGTGACTGGATTCCGACGATAGTGACCGGATTCCGGTGATGACATCAGCAATCCGACGACCCAGTTTTGGACCCAGGATTTCCAGAAGAGATGTCTTAACTCATGGGCTTCGTGGACCACTTGAAGATGGACTTTGAGAAGTATCCTTTTGGGAGAAGAGCTATAAAAACAAAAACTCTAGTCTATTCTATTATCTCTTCTTCTACTTTTGTTCTAGGGTTTAGACATGGAAACTCTTCTTTTCATTCTTGTTATGAACTCCAAGAACATGAGCTAGAATTTTATCATTGGTTAAAGAATAAATTGGATCTCCAAGCATGAGTTTTGTTCAATAGATTAGTTTTGTCTCATGTTTTATCGATTATGATTCGCTAGAAATATCGCCATGTATGATTGATTGTTAGTTTTGTCAAGTTGCAAATTGGTAGAACTTGTAATCATATCAATTGCTAGTTTAGGGTTTATTATACGTAAACGTGATACACCTTGAATACAAGTAGCATAATTGTGATTATTGCTTGTAGTGATACATCCTAGTAGTCACAAGTGAGTTATAACCTTTGTTAAATCGGATTAATGCGTTTTCCACGTTCGATTACTTTGATTGGCCTGATTTCATAGAACTTAATGCATCTAGGGAATTAAACTTGATTAGTGATTTTACACGTTAGGTTGTTCTCTAAGACAGAATTCATATTCGCATCTTTTAATGTGTTTGTTGATGACAAGAGGAGATTTGTGGAATATACTTGCGATCAAGGTATCTTAGGGCCGTTGATAAAGGAGAGATTAAATATCAATTCTAGTTATTGTTAAAAAGCATATTTGTGAATGAACATGAATCCTTAACCAATATCTTTACATCTTAATTTTTGTGCTTTATTTGCTTTTATTTTAGTTTACTTTTTAAAAATCAGAAAACCCCCCATTGGTATTTATAGGAAACCGAAACAATTTGACAACCTTAGTCCTCTCTGTGGGAACGATCCTTTCTTGCCCTTGCTATATTTATATTTTGAGTAGTAAGAAAGTGTAATTTATTTTTGACACATACGACAGCGATCAAAGATAGTTTAAAATCTTTTTTTACAGGGATTATGTCTATTGTATGTCATTGTGTGAATAGTGATGGAAAATAGAATGAGTCCTTGCTTATTCTACGGTATTAGGTCGATCTCCGATCCACAAATTTTTGTGTATATACTGTGTTATTCCATAAGGTGACTTATGTTGAGCACTATCGACTGAGTTGATTATTTTCTTATGATTAGCTTAGTTGCTGCTCCGTGAGATACTTTATGTCGAGCATAACCAATTAAATTGATTAATTTTTGTAATTAGTTTAGTTGTGTATTCCGATTAGATTAATTATGGGTTCTCTTGTGATTAATCTAATTGAGTATTTTTGAGTCTCCATAAGTGCACTTATGTTGAGCATTTCCGATTAAATTAATCATGGGTTCTCTTATGGTTAACTTAATTGAGTTTTTGGATTCAAATTCATACTTGTATGTGATTTGTTATGTCCAAAGAAATCCTTATTTTCTTTTGAAATTAAGGTCGCTCTTGTTGTTCTTTAGGGAATGACATTTTATGGGGGAGAGTTCTTAATTGAACTTGTGCTTAATTGTAAAATATTTGTGGAGAGTGCGGCTGTGGAATATTATAGGGGTTATCTAGTATCTTTAAACTCCTTGATGAATGCATTTAGCTTCGGATTTATGATTGCATCTAAACAAGAAGATATATGCTTACTTTTGGTCATGAAACATCTCTCTCGGAAATTTCATTAGGATCTCGTTCTTGTACCTTTGCCAATTTTATTGACAAAAAGGGGGAGAATTAATATGTAGTTCACACTACAAATACATATGGTTTTTGGATCATTGTGTAAGGGGGAGTGGTTTCCATGTGAGATGGAATATTGACTAAGGGGGAGTAATACATATCACCATAGTATTGTTGTCAAAGTTGTGATACAATTGAACTTTGATGTTGTATAATGATATTATGACACCGTATAACAATGATCGGGAATTATGTTTTCTCATTGTTATAGCTACGGATTTTCAACAACGATGATGCTGAACTTACAACCTTTGGGATCATTGGAGTACTTGGAAGTGACGAAGATTTCGAGTAATGTTGAAGATTATACATGTGGAATAGGAGCTACTTAAGTTTCTTTATCTTTTTTGTATTCCATATGTATTGATAGTTTTATCACTAAAATTGACAAAGGGGGAGATTATTAGAGCATTGCTCGGTCGAACTCGCATGCGTTGCTATCTCAAGCATGTTTTTCAATGTTAGTGATCAAAACTAAAAGTCTTGATTTCTAGTCTATTATATCTAAGTTTCGGACTATGATAGAAAGTGTAGTTGAGCTCAAGAACTCCATGGAGGATCATCATACAAGACGAAGAACTACTCAAGGAACTGGTGGAACTTCATCGACAAAAAGGTATGTGGAGACTTGAACTTATCTATCACTCAAAAGTCTATCTACTCTATCTCCTATCTTGAGACAAAAGTCGTTTTTCTATATAGACTTTGATTATACACATTTGGTATTTCGAGCCGAGTTTATCTCGCCTATTTATTTCTCGAAATATGTGTTGGTAAGCTTTCGCTTTAACCAAGTTCATCTTTACCTAGTGACAAAAGTCATGTCATGTTTCAATCACTTTGAAACTTGCTCTGACAAAAAATGGTTTGTGAATAACAACTATATATCGTCCTTTGAGAATGTTTCAATGATTGATATGAGAGTTTAGATTATATAACAAATGATGGATATAAGCATTGTTGTGGAAACACATATATGTATAAGTCCTTATTCCTTGAACCGAAGTTTGCGAACTTTGTTGATCAAGAGAACCGGAACAAGGGTCGTAGCAACTCTTAGTTGTGGGTGAGATCAGCTAAGGGAATCAAGTGCGTAGCATCCTGCTGGGATCAGATACGTAGGAGCATAATTGTAGATTGGATCAGTGTGAGATTGGTTGGGGTTCAACTACAGTCCAGACCAAAGTTAGTTTGTAGTAGGCTAGTGTCTATAGCGGCTTAATACAATGTGTGTTCAACATGGACTAGGTCTCGGGGTTTTTCTGCATTTTCGGTTTCCTCGTTAACAAAATTCTGGTGTCTGTGTTATTTCTATTTCCGCATTATATTGTTTATCTTTATAATTGAAATATCACAGGTTGTGCGTTAGAATCAATCAATTGGAAATCCGAGCTTTGGTTGTTGATTGAAATTGATTGATACTTGAACATTCGTCTTTGGTACCGTTCAAGTTATCTCTCTGGTATTTGATAAAGACTCGCAGATTTCTATTTGCTTGAGTATAGATCAAATCGAGAGATTGAGATATAAACTCTTTGATATACTTTTTATCTAGATTGAGTCTGACTGTCTAGTTGATTCTCTATAAAGTATATTGGAGTTTGTCCATACAGATTGCTAAGCGAAATATTGGGTCTGGCTGTTGTACCCCCGCTTTTTCAAGTTCTTTGGTGTTTTCAAGATAATGTGTTGTTGTTAACCAAACTGTTGTTGTTTGGTTGAAATAGGTAGAGCCTATTTATACAAGTCATATTGAACGCACCCTGATCTCGTACAAAGTGAGAATGATTGAGTGATGGAGAAGTGGGGTCGTGTGTAAATGCCAGAAAACCACGTCCCCATTATGAACGAGACGGGTTAGTTTACACCCACTACTTCTTGCCGCCACTAACTGCCTTGCTTTCTGACACTTTCTTATAATGGGTGTGTTGCACGCCGCACGTTGTAAACCGCTAGACCAACACCCTGATGAGTATCCCCCAGTTTGTGACATGTTTGATGTCTCTAGTGTTTTCATGGAAAACATGTAGCAGGTTGCTATGTGTGTCAAGTCAGAGTCAGGAGACTTGCCGCAGGAGAATAGCATGTGATGCTATTAGGCTTGTCTTGGATGGTCGCCTTAGACTTGCCACAGGCCTGTCATTTCTGTGGCGAATTTGTACGGCTAAGATTGTGACCCAGATGAAGAATTAACAAAAGATTGAAAACAATTAACAAAACCTTATTAATGAAGATGATGTGGAAAATTTTAAACTCAGATGAAGAATGGGCACTATTTATCTCAGCAAGCTTTAAAGACAGAAATGGGCAATGGACCTATAATTGGAAGCAGTCTTCAGTTTGGAAAGGGCTTAAAATGGGCATGGAACACTTTAAAGGAAGATATTAGATGTAAAGTTGGAAATGGTTCAAAGATTTCTGTATGGTTTGATACTTGGTTAGGTGGAAATGCTATAATTGAAGAAACTGGGTTCACAGACTATGTGAAAAATCATATTGGAATGAAAGTACAGGATTTGATCCTAGAAGGAAATCGGTGTATTCCAACTGAATTACAGCAAATCAGTTCAGTGAATTCTTTGCCAGCAATAAGGGGTGGAATTGATCAGAGAGTATGGACTGCAAGTATAGATGGTAATTTCTACACTGATACTGCAGTTGAGAAAATAAGACACAAAGAAGTAATTCTTCCATGGCCCAAGTATATATGGCAAAACTTCCTTCATCCAAGCATAGCTAGTAACATCTGGAAAATACAGCAAGCAGTATATGTTGATGATGAGGTAATGAGGGAGAACGGATTTGAAATGGTCTCTATGTATGTATATGTTAGGCAGCTTAGGATACCATGAGTCACACTCTGTGGGAATGTGTGTTCAGTGTTGCAGTTTGGGACTGGTTGAACAGAATCTTTTGTTTTGCAAATCCAAAATCATTTGATGAAGTTTGTACAATATTCAAGAATAAGAGTCCATTAGTCAGGCAAGTTTGGATGATTGCAGCTTGTGAAACCATGAGAGAATTGTGGTTTCAGAAAAATGAAAAAAAAAATTGATGAAAAGAAACCCAATCTGAACGGATTTAAATGCAGAATTATGAAGCTGGTTCATGAAGAGGGTTATAGATTGAATGGAATTAGCTGGAAGAAACCTTATGATTCTCAGGTGAGGAATTTTTTCAAAGTCTAAGAGGATTTTGTGTCTGTATTGTCTCTTGGTTCTGTGTAATGCTAGAAAACACAGATTTTCTTAGATTCTGGACTTAGGATTCTATTGGGCCTTTACATTCTTGCCTTTGTTCTTTCTTTTCTCAATCATTTGGGTCTGTAAGCATACTTTTGGGTCAGTCATGTAAGTTGTTTCTTTTGTTTTTCAATCAATAATAAAATGTGATTCAGCAAGAAAAAAAAAAGATTGTGACCCATGAGAAAGGGTGGCCATTGATTATGGCCACATTCTATTGGCGCCTGATAATGGCACAATGGCATGGTTGGCATAGTTTGCGCATGCTAGTGGCACAGTGGTGCAAGTAGTGCCTGGCATAGCCATGAACGCTAGATTTTGGCATATTGGTGTTAGACCCAAATATGGATTGGCAACATTAGTTCTAGTTGCCACATCAATCCCAATGCTCCGGGTAGCATGATTTGGCTTGGTTAGCGTAGCAACCTCGCCTAAATTAGGGTTTGGCATGCCAAAACCCTAATTAGTGCGTGCGGCATGCGGCCGCGGCATAGTGATGCTTTTTTGTGCAAACGGCGCCATAGTCATGCCAAAGGAACTATAACAAGGCCATTATGTGGAAACGGACACAAGAGCAAGAGTTGCTATGAGTGGCTATGATATGACGCCATTTCTAGGGTTTCCTGGGTCCCGCATGGCTCGTGGCATGTTGTGGGGACCCAAAGTGGCGTGATTTGAGCCACAACTGGAAAATAGGGTTTTGGTTAATGCGCCTAAAGTAGAGCCGTGCTTATGACTAGAAAACCCTAATTTAAGCACATCATGGCGTTGGCCACAAACAGGAGGTAGGTTAGATATCACGTAGGCGCGTTATTTACGGCACGTTGGCATTTTTGGCATGCTACACGTTTGGCGTGGCTGAGTGGCATGTTGGCATGCCATTCAGCCTATTGGCGCAACATGGCACGTTTGGCATGTTGGCGCGGTTTTTTTGGAAAGCCAATGGCTTTGTGACCATTTAGCGCAGTTTACCTCTTTTAACACTGTGGAAAGTTTGGAGCAACCTGATTGGTTAATATAAGAGAGGTCGGCCAAGTATGGGCCCAGCCACAACTCATGTGCGTGTGGCAGGTTTAAGAGGACCTGATTGGTCAACAGGAAATTGGGGCCGGTCGAGCAATCATGAGGTGTGGGCACTTGCAAGGGGCGCCGACTGGCCTATGGCATGGCCACACCTTCCTTTGGTGCTGCTCCTATTCCGCGATTCCTTTTATTTCTTGTTTTCTGATTATGGGTAGGATTTTGCACCTACTAATCCATCGTGGATTAATTGCTTAGTTCGCCTAAGCTTAATTTTGACCAACAGGGTCTAGTATATTGCGCAAGGCGCAAAACCCTAATTTTTGCAAATTAGTCAGGGTAATATTTGAATCTTGTGAATTATCACAAAATTGATTGAATTCTATATGTTGACACAGAGTTCTTTAAGTTTATTGTCAGAGAGCAGTATGCTTTCCGATTGAATACTTTTATGCAAGGACCTCAACCTTGATACTTGGAAATTCGTGCTACTCTGTTGCGAGTGAACACAAATTGTCATGCCATACCAATATTAAGGGTTTAGCCGGGGAACATAACACAGAAAGCATTCAAAGAAACTTATATTAACTGAATAACACAGGCAAGGTGCCAAAATTTACAGAATATCTGGGATTGTTGCTACATGCACCATTCTAGGTAAATTTCATGTGAATATATGTTGCTCAATAAATGTGCCAGTGAAGAGGTTGAACACTCATTACTTTTATATGGCTCTGTCTCTTTGCGAAGTGACGGCCTATTAAATGTAGGTTTTTACAAATTTAGCCCTGAACTAAAAACCACCATCAACAATACGATATGGAAGATGGGAAGACGACACACAAATAGTGTTGGTCGGCATGTCGTGTTTTCTCCTCATGGGAAAGAATACGCTTCTTCTGTTTGATTTTCCCTTGCAACTCTCAGAGTATTGACGGCTACAATGTTGAAGTCGGAGGCCGCGTCAATCAACGTGTTGTCAAACTCGACATCCTTCAAGTGAGCAGTGGTTAAGAGTCCTCAGTTCCATCTATCAATCGTGCTTTCCAGGAGAGGTTGGGGTTTGGGAACGGCTTCCCTGGCTGGAAACAACTGCTTTCCTGATATAGTGCGGTTGAGGGATGCAAATATATCTTGACGCTACGCCTTGGAGAAATACAGAATCTCACATAAATGTTTCATCATAGACTATACGATTTTGTGGATGGAGTCCCCAGAAATCATGCAGCTCCTGACAGGAAGGGGGTCTCTGTGAACTCAGGAGGATTGTTGCTTTTCTTTGCCTCGATTTTGGAGAAGTCGTTCCTGATCCTCACGTGTAATGAAATTGTATTGTTGATTCCTTTCCACTGGGCGTTCAGGAGCAACGCGAGACTCTTCTTCTATAAAGGCGCGTCCTGCTGAAGTGCTTGCGCCGGGTGTTAAAAGTATTCACTGTCAGCTCCATCTGGGGATGACCTGACTCTTGTGGTAGCCGCTCCGTTAGTGTCTTGAGAAAAATAGGTATCTCTTTCTGAGTTGTATTCATGTCTGTCTGAGCCTTATGAGAACTTTTTGTCTTTCCATCAAATCAACAATGGTAATAGGGGATTGGCTTCCTCTGGCTCCTCCAGCCTCTCGTTCTGATGGAGGGGTGGCATTAACTCTGGTAGCAATTGGGGTAGTTACGCTCGGAGAAATATTAGGAAGGGTGGCAGCGGCTCTGGCTCTGGTGATAGGAGGCGTCACGCCAGAGGGAATGTTTCCTGTGCCGCTGGTGTTGGCGCTAGAGGATGTAATGCCATGGGATGTATCGACTGTGCTTATGGACGGTACATTGATGTTGGACATTTCCTTTTGTTCTCGTCCGATACGTCCACATACAGCATCGTCGTTGGTGGAGGCACAGACCTCAGACAAGGATTCAACATTTTTTGTGTCATCTTTGAAATTGGTGGCGTTCTCCAAGCGAATGTTTGCTGGATCTTGCAATAGCCGGTCGCCATACCCCTTAAGAGACAAAACGTCTCATTTTGCAGATTGATAATATCAACTTGATTTGCGACAACATCTTCTAATATTTTTGCCATACCTTCCATGGTGATTGGATTTCGAGCATTGGCGGCTTTGGAAGAGTTTGGATGACCAGGCTAAACTGTGGTCGCCAGTTAGTGTCATGAGGAAAGTAAGTACCTCTTTCTGGGTTGAAACCATGTCCGTATGAGCCTTAGCAAAAACTTCTTGCCTTTCCATCAAATCAACAATGGTAATAGGGGGTTGGCTTCCCCAGGATCCTCCAGTCTCTCATCCTGATGGGGGCTGGTAACGGCTCTAGTGACAACCGGGGGTGTCACACTTGAAGAAACATTGGGGATGGCGGCAGCGTCTTTGGCTCTGGTGATTGGAGGTGTAACGCCTGAGGGAACGTTTCCTACGCTGCTGGTGTCGGTGGTAGAGTTTGTGGTGCCGCGGGTGTTGAACGTGCTAACAGGTGGTACATTGACGTCACCGGAAGAAATGTTGACACCAAGGGCGTTTTCAGCGCTGGTAACATCAGAATTTGTTGCTGACCCAGACCTGAGATCTACCATCTTGAAATTGGGATTGAAAAATGAAATTGAAATTTGATATTGCAACCGAGAGATTAATCTCCCACTGTGGTCGCCAGTTGTTTTGTGGTAAAAACTATTTCTGTTGGTTTTGGTAAATTTGGGTGTGTTGATGAGAAACAAATCTAAACCTTAAACAAATGCACTGCACGGGAGTACTTTAGATTCAAGAGATCAATCTGTACAATCCTGGCCTAAACCAAGAAATTGTCGTTCTAGTCTTGCTTCGGTCATAAATTGAAGGAGAAGGGTTGGTCTTAGGGAGGGAAGCGGAGAAGGTGTTGAGACAAGAATGGTTAATTCTGAAGGTGTGGCTATTTTATGACTTGTATCAGAATATGGAACTGGCTTGCGGAATGTAAGCTATCAGTTCTTGGAATTTTTATGGATACTTGTATTGTTAACCAAAACTCTCTGTTTGGTTGATATAGGTAGAAACTATTTATACAAGTTATAACTGAACGCACCCTGATCACGTAGGAAGTGGGAGTGGTTGAGTGATGGAGAAGTGGGGTAATGTGCAAATGCTAGAAACCACGTCCCTACTATGGGGAAAGCGGGTTAGTTTAGACCCACTACTTCTTGCCGCCACTAACTGTTCATTTCCTGACACTTTCTTATAATGGGCGTGTTGCACGCCGCACGCTGTAAACCGCCATACCAATACCCTGATGAGCATCCCCCAGTTTGTGACATGTTTGATGTCTCGAGTATTTTCGTGGAAAAGTGCAGCAGATTTCTGATGGGTCTTGTGTGCAAGACCTGGCTATTCTGATTAATTGTATGCCAGTTAAATGGCGGATAATCATGTGTGGAAAGTTAAGTCATGATACTTGCCGCAAGAAAATGGCATGTGACGCTATTAGGTTAGTCTTGGTTGGTCACCTGAAACTTATTATAGGCCGGTTAACCCCGTGGAGAAGTTGGACAGTCGAGATTGCAGTATATGAGAGAAGGTGGTCGTTGATTATGGCCACATCCTGTTGGCACCTGGTGATGGCATAGTGGCGCGATTGGCACATGCCAGTGGCATAATGGCGCGAATAGCACATGCCAGTAGCACGGTGGCACGATTGGCACATGTCAGTCGCATAGTGGCACGAATAGCGCCTGGCGTAGCCGCGGTCGTTATACCTTGGCATATTGGTGTTGGATCCAAATATGGCTCCGCAATATTAGCTCTTGTTTCCATATTGAACTGAATGCTTTATGTAGCATTATTTGGCATGGTTGGCATTGCGACCTTACCAATATTAGGGTTTGGCATGCCAAAAACCTAATTAACGCGTGTGGCATGTGGCCGCGGCACGGTGACATTCTTTGTGCAGATAGTGCCATGGACATGTCAAAGGAGTTATGGCGGGGCCATAATGTGGGAACGTCCACAGACGCAAGGATAGCCATGGGTGGCCATAACATGACGCCATTTTTAGGGTTTTCTGAGTCCCGCATGGCTCATGGAATGTTGTGGGGACAAAGTGGAGTAATTTAGGCCACGACTAGAAATTAGGGTTTCTACTAATGCCACTAAATCAAAAGTCGTGTTTCTGATTAGAATACCCTGATTGGAGTCTGTTATGGCATTGGCCACGAATAAAAAGTGGGTGAGCACGTAGCTGCGCTGTCTGTGGATGTTGGCATGTTGCTGCCGCGGAGCGGCGTGGCCTACCGATTAACATGTTGGCGCGGTTTGGCGAACTAATTGTAATGGTGGCCGTTTGGTATAGTTTGGCCTTTAAATGTGTGTGGCGGGTTAGAGCGACCTGATTGGTCAATGGAAAATGGGGTCCGCGAGCATGAGGTGTGGCCATATCCTGAGTGCATGTGGTGCATTTAGAGCGACCTGATTGGTCGATAGGAAAGAGGGCCGGCAGGCATGGCGTCGCCACATTCCAAGTGAGCGTGGCGCATTAGAGCGACCTGATTGGTCGATATGAAAAGGGTGGCCGACAAGCAGCATGGGGTGTGGCCATCTGCGGTGGCGCCTTTTAGGGCGAATTGGCTAGCCATGTAGCGTGGCCACGCCTCCTCTTGTTGCTGCTCCTATTATCCGCGGCTCCTCTTTTATTTTTTCTTATTTTTGGTAGGACTATGCTCCTACTAGTTGATGGGTGTCGTAGGCTCAATAAATTAATTTATTTCCACACAATTATCTGGTAATATAATGGAAGTAAGGATCGTTCCCACAAAGAGCAGTGAGTTTTAGTTGTCAAAATGTCACAAATAGGGGGTTTTCTTTTAGATTGTGAACAAAATAAATAATCAAAGCAAATAAAATTGTATTGTGATCAGTAGAGAGAGATATGATCGAGGAATCCTTCTTCGTATATAAACCGTCAATGAGTTAATATATTCATCTATTCGTTATTAATCATATATTATCACCAACCGTATAAAAGTATCTAGAGCAGTGATATTCTCTAAAGTCCTTTGGTCACTGGGTACCTAAGCGCTTGAATACCAGATTCTATTCATCCAAACCACCAAGTAGTAGCGCACTCAAGGTGTAGCTTGGTCGAATGCTTTATCTTTTGTGACTTAGGTTAATCCTAATAGTTAGACTTTTAGTGCAAGGTCCACTTTCTAGTGTTGTTTATACACGTGATTGCTCCACAGAATACCTCTGCAAGGTTTCACGTTTTCTATCTTTAGATTAATCAATAAACTGATTAAGTTGGCCACCTAGAACAATCAATCATAATATTTACTTATAGTAGAAACAAACGATAATCATATGAAGAAATCAAAATAGATTCATATAATAAATCAAATCAAGTTTACAATTTAGAATTCATCCTCAATCAATAGGTGTTTAGCTACTCATGGATGTAGAAGCATCCATGATATACATATAAGAAAAGTTTAGAGATATTATTACGATTGAGAATCGCTCCGAAACCCTAGCTTTCGCTCCGTGTGATTTTTCTCCTCTCCAAGACTTACAATTTCGTGATCCCTTGATGTGATCTGATTTCACATAACCTAATACCTTTTTATAGGTTTACATTGATTGGTATTCACGTATTGGGTTCGGTTTAAGAACCCAACCCGAAATAACGAATCCAAACGTTCCCTTAGGCTTTCCAAGGTATTAATACACGTTTTCCAATTGCTAAGTACGTGAACCCAGTCCGCAAACTTCAAATTCCAGCAGAAATTTTTGGAATTAAAGTATGGAACCCGTCCGCGAACTTCACCGTCTTCGGTATTCTATAAAAGCTTGTTTTGGCCACAACTTCTTCATCCGAATTAGGAATAACCTCATTCTTTTTGCATTCTTTTTATATTTCAATTCTCTTCAAGATGGTGATGAGAAATTCTTAATTTGAATGAGTTAATATCGGTCTTTGGCCCTTCTCTTGATTTTGAGTGTTTTGCTCATTTTCATCGCACTTCTTCCACTTCTCTTGGACTTGGGCACTTGAATACTTGGAATACTTCTATTCTTAGATATTTTTAGCACTTTGTAGCTCCTTTTTGGATGATTCACCTATTAGAGACAAATAAGAGAAAACAAGAGTAATAATACGAAAATATGCAAGAATAATAGCTAAAGCAAGTATGGAATGGATACTAAAATCATATGAATTATGCACTTATCAAATTCCCCCACACTTAGCTTTTGATAGTCCTCGAGCAAGCTAAATAAAACTAATCCTAAATACAACACGTCCATGTCGTGAGGATACGGTTACTCTTAGCATGAATAACAGGCCTTTAAACCCCTAGGTGTCCCTAGTGGACGAGTTATAGTCTCGTGAGGGCTTACAAGAGGTATACCCACAAAACGTACTCCAATTTCTCGTCTTGGAAGAACAAGGATAGACACAAAGTAGAAAGCCAAATAATTAGCTTGTATAAGTTCTTTAGCTGCAAACATCCCACATACATTCCAATCATCGAACACAAGCAATTACTTACGTGTGATATTCAACCTGATTGCAAAACTCTACTAATATAGTCATCGTACTTGTTGCAACGTTTGCCACAACAGTCGCATACTAAAATCACATGGATAGATAAGAAAATGGAGACAGAAAAGTGAAGTGTGCAAATATTGACTATAGTGAAAAATGTTACCCACAATACTTGTATGAATGTCATCAAAGGAGATTTATTTATAGCGCAATAGTTGAGAGAAGCACACATTTAACTTGACCACATGATTAGATACTCTAAGCGCACGTTTCCTTTTTGCATTAGATCCTGCATTCCACGCTTGCTTAGGCGACGGAGACAGGGACAACGTTTCACACATACTACTATCTAAGCGTCAATAACCTCATCAATAGTCTTTTTGACTTGCTATATAATGATGATATGGTTTTTATTTTTATCGACTACATGATTAGATACTCTAAGAGCATGTTCCTTTTCAGCAAATACGTGATAGTTGCCTTGGATCATGCGTTCCACACTTGCTTAGTCAACGGAGACAGGGACAACGTTTCACACGTATTGCCATCCAAGTGTCGATAAATGAAGAGGAGCCTTATATATGTTTCTTTCTTTTTCTTTTCATTTTTTTTTCGGCTCACTCTTTGAGTGTAAGATAATTTTCTTATGGGGATTTTATAAACTCAACCAATGATTACCTTGCTACAACATCCACGACAGTATCAGGATCCCACCAAATCACTTTAGAGAAACATATAACTGCAAAAATAAAAAGAAAGTGATTCGGTAATGATTAATTGCGAGGATGAATCTTTCAAACGAATACCATAGCTTAGTTTCACAATCAATTATGAACATATATATAAGGATTGTGGAATGATAAAGTGGAACTCAATCTATAGCTGTAAGAACTGTTTCAACCTTAAAAGGTTTAGAGTGTCATCCTAAATAGCTCATAATTAACTCCAAAAGATGGAGTCTCAAGAATGAAAGAAATCAAAGAGTATGATTTTTTTTATGCAATGCAAATAGTAGATACTAAATGCTCCCCCACACTTAAACTCAACATTGTCCTCAATGTTCACAACCGAAAATTCTGATTTCTGACATAACAACCCTGAAAAACTCGAAAACTGTACAAATGGGTAGGGAACTAGGAAAAAATCCTAAACTAAAGTTGTTCGCCTGCATCTTTTATATAATGTGTCAAAAGGGCACAGTGTTTCGATAAATGGTCTGACGTTTATGTCCTCCGAACTGACTGACATGCAATCTGAAAAAGTTCTGTACCGAAACTCAAATTTCCAGGCCTATCGTTCCAACTTAACAGACTCCGAATTCAGATTTTCTTTTTGTAAAAGAAAGGTGAGTCTGTCCTATTTAAAATTTAGGGTCAGCCACCCAAATCAGACTCCGTATGAAGTCTCGAGAGCTATTTTCGTGACAAGTGCGCAGTCAGAATTTACTGACGAGAATTCGTCAAAACTTTCATTATAGATATAGGACTTGTAAAATATAAGATGGGAATGCAAGATATGATATGCAAAACCAAGAAAATTAAAAAAAAAATGGATAGAGATACAAAACCGATGGGTTGCCTCCCATTTATCGCTTAGTTTAATGTCCTCAGCCCGACTTGGCATTCCAATGATGCTACTCCTCCAGAGGGAGTAAATCCTGAAGTTCAATTACGTCTATATTCTCTGTAGGAAAATTTTCGTAATATGGCTTCAATCTATGGCTAATGACTTTAAAATTTGTCCTTGTAGCGAGACTAGTAACTTCAACTGCACCATAAGGAAAAACATTAGTAACAACAAACGGTCCACCCCATCGGGACCTTAACTTTCCAGGAAATAATTTAAGACGAGAATTAAATAAAAGAACTTTTTGACCCACAAAAAAACTCTTCTGAGAAATCATCTTGTCATGGAAAAGTTTTGTCTTTTCCTTGTATATACGAGAACTCTCGTAAGCATCATTACGTATCTCCTCTAGCTCATTAAGTTGTAACTTCATTTGTTTCCCCGCATTGTCATAATCCATGTTGCACATCTTTATCGCCCAATATGCCTTGTGTTCAAGTTCAACCTGAAGATGACAAGCTTTTACATATACCAACCGATATGGAGACATACCAAGCGGTGTTTTGTACGCCGTTCTATATGCCCAAAGTGCATCGTTAAGCCTATAACTCCAATCTTTCCGTGTAGTGTTCAAAGTTTTCTCGAGAATGGATTTAATCTCACGGTTTGAGATTTCGGCCTGCCCACTGGTTTGTGGGTGATAAGGCGTACCAACCTTGTGTGTTATGTTGTACTTCTTGACTAGAGCATGGAATGGTCTCTGAAAATGTGAGCCTCCATCACTGATAACCACTCTTGGTGTACCATGTCTAGAAAAAAATATATTCCTTCACAAACAACTTGAGAATCATTAGTGGAGGTGCCTTTAGCTTCCACCCATTTCGAAACATAATCCACATCAAGAAGTATATAAAATTTTCCATTAGAATTGACAAAAGGACCCATAAAATCAATTCCCCACACATCAAATACTTCAACATCAAGAATTGGTGTGAGTGGCATTTGATTTCGAGCACCTAGATTGCCCGTTCTTTGACATCTATCACAAGATTTGCAAAAAATATATGCATCCTCAAATAGGGTAGGCCAATAAAATCCACTTTCAAGTACTTTGAAAGCGGTAGATTTAGAACTAAAGTGACCACCACATGCATAAGTATGACAAAGAGTAAGAATATATTGAAATTCAGAATCAGGTACGCACCTGCGGATGATTTGATCAGAACAGTATTTCCAAAAGTAGGGCTCATCCCACACATACTACTTGGCTATTTTCTTAAGATTAAGCTTTTGAAAACTAGACATTGTACTAGGTACTTGTATCGTAACCAAGTAGTTCACTATATCCGCGTACCAAGGTGTTGAATCTTCAATTGAGAAAAGTTGTTCGTTTGGAAAACGATCTTGTAAAGGAAGTTCTTCTTCGGAAACAACAAGTCTACTAAGATGATCAACAACAATATTCTCAACACCTCTTTTATCCTTTATTTCATAATCGAATTCTTGCAATAGTAGAATCCACCGTATAAGTCTTGGCTTATCTTCTTTCTTCTTTAATAGGTACCTAAGGGTTGCGTGATCGGAATACACAACCACTTTTAAACCCACCAAATATGATCTAAATTTTTCTTGTGCAAACACTATAGCCAAAAATTCTTTCTCAGTAGTAGAATAGTTGATTTGCGCATCGTTTAGGATCCTAGATGCATAATAAATCACATGAGACAGCTTGTCTACTCTTTGACCCAAAACGGCTCCAAACGCGTACTCACTTGTATCACACATCAATTAAAATGGCAAACTCCAATCAGGTGATTTGATAATTGGTGCAGTTGTCAACAATTCTTTTAATCTATCAAAGGCATCCTTGCACTCCTTGTTGAAGTCAAAAATAACCTCCTTTTGCAATAATTTGCACATCGACATTGAGATTTTGGAGAAATCCTTGATAAACCGCTTGTAAAAACCTGCATGACCAAGAAAAGAACGAATCTCCCTCACCGAAGTGGGATATTGTAAGTTTCTTATTAAGTCTATCTTTGGTTTTTAAACTTCAAGCCCTCGACAGGACACAATGTGACCGAGCACTATTTCATGGTTTACCATAAAGTGGCATTTCTCCCGATTAAGAACAAGATTAGTGTCTATGCATCTTTTAAGCACAAGTTCAAGATTTTGTAAACAAATATCAAATGAATCACCATAAACACTAAAATCATCCATAAATACCTCAATTATGCGTTCCACATAGTCAGAAAATATACTGACCATACATCTCTGAAAAGTGGCAGGCGCATTGCAAGGACCAAACGGCATACGTCTATAGGCAAACGTACCAAAAGGACAAGCGAAAGTAGTCTTATCTTGATCTTCTGGTGCAATAAAAATTTGATTGTAGCCCGAATAACCGTCCAAAAAGCAATAATGTGAGTGTCCCTCTAACCTCTCTAGCATCTGGTCAATGAAAGGCAAAGGAAAGTGATCCTTTCGGGTTGCTATATTAAGATTTCTAACAACAGTAACACCTGATTTCTTAGGCACCACTTATACCGGCCTAACCCATTTTCTGTCAGAAATTGGGTAAATCACCCCCACACTTGGTAATTTGATGATCTCTTTCTTCACGACCTCCATCACTGGGAGGTTAATCCTACGCTGAGCATCACGTACATGCTTAAAATCATCTTCCATTAGGATTCTATGCATGCACATGGATGGACTAATGCCTTTTATATCAGGAATTGTCCAACCAATGGACGTTTTGTGCTCTTTCAGAACCCTAAGGAGATATTCTTCTTGTATTGGCTTTAGGTTCTTTGCAATAATCACCGGAAGTTCTTCTTTATCACCCAAGTATGCGTACTTTAGGTGGTCTGGAAGCTGCTTCAATTCAAGTTTCGGTGCCTGCACAATAGAAGGTAAAGGAACCTCATTAGTTATGGGTAAAGAAATATAAGAAATATTACCCGGTTTAGCTTCTTGTAGTGTTGTTAAGGCACCACATATCTCGACCAGAACTTTGGCTAATTCAACGTCCAGGTCCTCCTGTCCATGAACGTCCAAATCAATGTTATTCCGTAGCACAACTCCAAGTTTATCTTTACTATTCAGCTCAAACATTTGTTGTGCTAACGAACCAATAACATCAATGAAGAAAGAAGAGTGAACATCACTAGGATAGCGTATGGTTTCAAAAATATTGAACCGTATGACCTCCTTATCAAATTCCATAGTAAGTGCACCACAGACAGCGCAGCTACGTGCTAACCCACTTTTTGTTCGTCGCCAATGCCATAACAGACTCCAATCAGGGTATTCTAATCAGAAACACGACTTTTGCTTTAGTGGCATTAGTAAAAATCCTAATTTCTAGTCGTGGCCTAAATTACGCCACTTTGGACCCACAACATGCCATGAGCCATGCGGGACTCAGAAAACCCTAAAAATGGCGCCATGTTATGGCCACCCATGGATATCCTTGCGCCTGTGGACGTTACCACATTATGACCCCGCCATAACTCCTTTGACATGGCCATGAAACTATATACACAAAGAATTTCACCATGCCGCGGCCACATGCCACACGCGTTAATTAGGTTTTTAGCATGCCAAGCCCTAATTTAGGTAAGGTCGCAACGCTAACCATGCCAAATAATGCTACCTAGGGCATTAAGTTCAATATGGCAACAAGAGCAAATATTGCCGAGCCATATTTGGATCCAACACCAATATGCCAAGGTATAAAGACCGCGGCTACGCCAGGCGCTATTCGCGCCACTATGCAACTAGCATGTGCCAATCGTGCCACTGTGCTACTGGCATGCGCTATTCGCGCCATTATGCCACTGGCATGTGCCAATCGTGCCACTATGCCATCACCATGTGCCAACAGGATGTTGCCATAATCAACGGCCACCTTCTCTCATATATTGCAATCTCGGCCGTCCAACTTCGCCATGGAGTTAACCAACCTATAATAAGTCTCAGGTGACCAACCAAGACTAACCTAATAGCGTCACATGTTATTTTCTGGTATTGCACACAAGACCCACTCAGCAATCTGCTGCACTTTTTCACAAAAATACTCGAGACATCAAACATGTCACAAACTGGGGGATACTCATCAGGGTATTGATCTGGCGGTTTACAACGTGCGGCGTGTAACACGTCCATTATAAGAAAGTGTCAGGAAACGGACAGTTAGTGGCGGCAAGAAGTATTGGGTGTAAACTAACCCGCTTTCCCCATAGTAGGGACGTGGTTTCTAGCATTTGAACATTACCCCACTTCTCCATCACTCAACCACTCCCACTTCCTACGAGATCAGGGTACGTTCAATTATGACTTGTATAAATAGGTTTCTACCTATTTCAACCAAACAGAGAGTTTTGGTTAACAACCCAAGTATCCATAAAAATACCAAGAACTGATAGCTTACATTCCGCAAGCCAGTTCCATATTCTGATACAATTCATAAAATAGCCACACCTTCAGAATTAATCATTCTGGTCTCAATACCTTCTCCGCTTCCCTCCCTAAAACCAACCCTTCTCCTTCAATTTGTGACCGAAGCAAGACTGGAACGTCCATTTCTTGGTTTAGGACAAGATTGTATAGATTGATCTCTCGAATCTAAAGTACTCCCGTGCAGTGCATTTGTTTAAGATTTAGATTTGTTTCTCATCAACACACCCAAATTTACCAAAACCAACAGAAACAGTTTTTACCCCAAAACAACTGGCGACCACAGTGGGAGATTAATCCCTCGGTTGCAATATCAATTTTCAATTTCATTTTTCAATCCCAATTTCAAGATGGTAGATCTCAGGTCTGGGTCAGCAACAAATCCTAATGCTACCGGCGCTGAAAACGCCCTTGGTGTCAACATTCCTTCCGGTGACGTCAATGTACCACCTGTCAGCACGATCAACACTCACGGCACCACAAACTCTAACACTAACACCAGCGGCGTAGGAAACGTTCCCTCAGGCGTTACACCTCCAATCACCAGAGCCAGAGCCGCTGCCACCACCCACAATGTTTCTTCAAGTGTGACGCCCCCGGTTGTCACCAGAGTCGCTACCACTCCCCCATCAGGACGATAGACTGGAGGAGCCAGAGGAAGCCAACCCCCTATTACCATTCTGATTTGATGGAAAGGTAAGAATTTCTTGGTAAGGCTCATACGTATATGGCTTCAACCCAGAAAGATGTACTTACTTTCCTCAAGACACTAACTGGCGACCACAGTTTAGACGAACATGCAATAGAATCACATCTTCCACGAAAAAATAGGCTCAGGATAATTACACATGGGGACTACTAGCATGGGATGCCTTCACTTCCCTCAACCAGGTTATTTTTGATGTCAACATTGTCACTGTCGAAGCTTTACGAGCCACAAGAACTTATCAACATGAAGCTATACACGTGCATCAAAGACTCCAAAAGCACGCCGTAGAGATATTCACATTCCGGCCATGCCATCAGATCTATGACCAGACAGAAGTGTAACTGGGGACTGCTCATCGCATCTCATTTGATACAATATTACAAGATTCAGAAGACGGTTCAAAGGATGTCGCTTGGAATGAATTTCTTGAAGAATTGATAGCAGCACGTCGGCAACGGAACGCCTCTCAGCTCGTCTACTTTACCCAACAGCTCCGGAAGATTTCGACCATACAAGCATCCACAACATATCATCATCGCAATCAAAAAGGAAAGAATAAGACTTCCAGACACCGGCTCAGCAGTCCAGACAGCAAATAACTTAAAGTCAAGGACGGATCAACAACGCAGCTACACTCTCCAAGATTAGCCCTGACATGATCATTACCGAGCATATATTTCATCTATCCATCCCATTAGTGCAATGGAGTATGGTAAATTTTGAAATCCACTGAAGAGGTTAGATGCTCATTCTTCTGGAGTCAGAACCTTATTACACATTCTGGAGAAGATCGATGATACTGTTGGGTGGCTACATGCGCAAAATAAAAAAGAGCACCTACCTTGAGTTCTCTTGGCTCGCCTTGTTGCTGATTATACTATTGGAGATTGCTTTGTTGTTGTTGACGCCGCTAAAAAAGAAAGTCATTCACACCGAGCTAAATGTCCAAGTTTGATCAACTACTCATGGATATTACACTCATAGCTAAAATACGAAGACAAGATGAACTTACCTTGTCGCTGACGATTGGCACTCCTATGATCGAGCTACTGCAAACGAACACAAGAAGCAGACGAGCGAATAATAAAAAGGGAGGAAGTTAGCACGCCCTTTTACATGCATAACACTTTTGGAATTCGAGTAGAGGAGGGTTTTCCTTTTGGACAATGCACGAAAGAAGGCAGTTGGGCCCGCGGCGCCAACGCTCCATGGCACCAACATCCATGACCGAACCAGCAGCGCGCCAGCACGAGGAACACCAGCCGCTCAACCTGCAATACTCCGTATCCAAGCCAACCGCTCAACCTATAATGCTCCGTGGCTAAGCCAGCCGCTCAACCTGCACCACTCAAAGACCGAGCAAGTAGCGCGCCAAGACCACCGCTCCAAGGCTGAGCAAGTAGCGCGCCAAGACCATCGCTCCAAGGTCGAACTAAAAGCGCACAAAGATCACTAGCTTCTTATACCTATTTCCAAAGGACGGTCAGACTGTTCCTAGTAATCTCTACATGTCTCGCCTTTTCGATTTTATCTTTGTCTGTCACCATCTAGTGCTTACCCCGCAACAATGTCACTGCAACGTGCTAAGCAAAGGGACTTAATGTTGATGGTGGTTTTTAGTTAAAGGATAAAATTGTAAAACCCTGTATTTAATGTGCCGTCTGCAAAAGGACTGAGCCATTTAAAAGTAATTAGTGTCCGGGCCTCTCTACTCGCACATGTATTGAGCAACTCAGTATATTTATTCAGAATGGTGCTTTTAGAAACAATCCCAAACATTCTGTAAACTCTCGCCTGCATTACTCATTAGTGTATGGTTTATTGAGTATTTTTCCATGTTATGTTCCCCGGCTGAACCCTTAGTATTGGTATGACATGACAATTAGTGTTAACTCGCAGCTGAGTGGCATGAATTTCCCGAAGTATCAAAATTAAGGTCTGCATGAAAGTGCTCAATCAGAAGCCGCCCTAACTGCTCTCTGAGAATAAAAGAATTTTGTGTCAATACACTGAATTTATCAAATTTGTTCAATTTTGTGATAGCTCACAAGATTCAAGTTTTGGTTTTAACTAATTTGCAAAAATTAGGTATTTCGCGCCCTGCACAATATCTCGAACCCTTTTGGTCGAGGACAAACCTAGGAAAGCTAGGAAATTGATCCGCCATGGACTAGTGATAAGTGCATAATTCATATGATTTTAGTATCCATTCCATACTTGCTTTAGCTATTATTCTTGCATATTTTCGTATTATTACTCTTGTTTTCTCTTATTTGTCTCTAATAGGTGAATCATCCAAAAAGGAGCTACAAAGTGCTGAAAAGATCTAAGAAGAGAAGTATTCCAAGTATTCAAGTGCCCAAGTCCAAGAGAAGTGGAAGAAGTGCGACGAAAATGAGCAAAACACTCAAAATCAAGAGAAGGGACAAAGACCGATCTTAACTCATTCAAATTAAGGATTTATCTATCACCATATTGAAGAGAATTGAAATATAAAAAGAATTCAAAAAGAATGAGGTCATTCCGAGTTCGGATGAAGAAGTTGTGGCCAAAACAAGCTTTTATAGAATATCGAAGACAGTAAAGTTCGCGGACGGGTTCCATACTTTAATTCCGAAAATTTCTGCTGGAATTTGAAGTTTGAGGACTGGGTTCGCATACTTATCAAGTGGGAAACTTGTATTAATACCTTGGAAAGCCTAAGGGCACGTTTGGATTTGTTATTTCGGGTCGGGTTCTTAAACCGAACCCAATACGCGAATACCAAGAAATGTAAACCTATAAAAAGGTATTAGGTTATGTGAAATCAGATCACATCAATGGATCACGAAATTGTAAGTCTTGGAGAGGATAAAAATCACACGGAGCGAAATCTAGGGTTTCAGAGAGATTTTCAATCGTAACGATGTCTCTAAACTTTTCTTATATGTATATCATAGATGCTTCTACATCCATGAGTAGCTAAACATCTATTGATTGAGGATGAATTCTAAGTTGTAAACTTGATTTGATTTAATATATGAATCTATTTTGATTTATTCATATGATTATTGTTTGTTTCTACTATAAGTAAATATTATGATTGATTGATTGATTGTTCTAGGTGGCCAACCAAATCAATTTATTGAATAACACCTACACAAGTAGAAAACGTGAAACCTTGCAGAGGGATTCTGTGGAGCAATCACGTGTAGAAACCACACTATAAAGGGGACCTTGCGTTAAGAGTCTTACTACTAGGATTAACCTAAGTCACAAAACATAAATCATTCGACCAAGCTACACCTTGAGTGCGCTACTACTTGGTGGTTTGGATGAATAGAATCTGGTATTCGAGCGCTTCGGTACCCAGTGACCAAAGGACTTTAGAGAATATCACTGCTCTAGCTGCTTTTCTACGGTTGGTGATAATCTATGATTAATGACGAATAGATGAATATATTAACTCATTGACGGTTTATATACGAAGAAGGATTCCTCAATCATATCTCTCTCTATTGATTACAATACAATTTTATTTTATTTTCTTTGATTATTTATTTTGTTCACAATCTAAAACAAAACCCCTCCTTTTGTGACGATTTGACAACTAAAACTCACTGCTCTTCGTGGGAACGATCCTTACTTCCATTATATTACCAGTTAATTGTGTGGAGATAAGATTATTAATTTGTTGAGCCTACGACACCCATAAAATTTTGGCGCCGCTGCCGGAGAGCATTCGGTAGCTTTAGTTGTTATTTATTTTAGTTTTATTATTGTTTTCAGAATTTCTTTTTAGTTTTTAATTTCGTTTTCTAGATTTTTGTTTTCAGGTACTGAATCTCTGGCACCGAAAGACTGGGAATACCTGAGGTGCGGTATTCAAACCCGTAAAGGAACGGTACTTCAAGCACGTCAGCAAACGCAACAAGAAGAACCTTCTACATCAACAATGGTGAACGACGTTGAAAATCCTCCACCACCTCCACCTCCGGAGAGGAAGACGTTGAGAGATCTAACATTACCATGTTTAGAATCTCAACCACTGTGTATTACTCTAACCGACATAGTGGAACTTAAATCAAGTCTTCTTCATTGGGTTCCAAAGTTCAAGGGACTACCGAGTGAAGATCCTAATCGACACCTGCAGCAGTTTTAGAATACATTAAGAAGTATGAAGAAGAGTGATGATGACGATGATACAACTTTTCTATAAGCTTTTCCATTCTCACTAGCGGACCAAGCAGAATCATGGTTATATTATCTTCCTTCTGGAAGTATGACCACATGGATCGGAATGAAAAAGCTATTTTTAGAGAAGTATTTCCCTGCTTCTAAAGTTGCAACTATTCGTAAGGAAATCAGTGGAATTGTGCAGATTACTGGAGAATCTTTGTACGAATAATGGGAGAGGTACAAGAGATTATTGGCGAGCTGTCCACACCATCAAATACCACCGCAACTCATTATCACACACTTTTATGAGGGTTTACTACCACATGAGAGACACTTGATTGATGCAGCTAGTAGTGGTGCATTGGCTAATAAAACTATCGAGGAAGCTACTAGTTTGATTGAGAGTATGGTTGCAAACACTCAACGATTTTACACTTGAGATTCCTCAACAGTTAGAGTTAGTGAGATATGAGATTCTTCACACATGGAGCAAAGGATGAGTAATATGGAAAAAATGGTCCAACGAATAGCATCTGCAGTTGTTCCCTCATATGAAGAGGATGCCGAGGTAAATGCTATATTTCCTAATCATAGGCCAAGGTATGATCCTTACTCTAATACCTACAATCCGGGTTGGAAAGACCACCCAAATTTTAGTTATGCTAACAAACAGGCTGCAGCTACTAATCCATATGCGAGACAAAATGGATTTCAACAACAACAACCTCAGAATGAGGAATCCAAGTTTGAAGCACTCATCTCCATAATCAAACAGGGTCAGCTAAAAACCAATCAATTTGTACAGAAATCAGAACAGAATCAGTTAAAAACTGATAACGCTATTAGAGATTTACAAACTCAGATGGGGAAAATGGCGACAAATATGAATCAAATGAAAGCGCAAGCTTCAACAAAGTTTCCATCACAACCAAGAGAGCACGTTAATACAGTAACTCTAAGAAGTGGGAGACAAACCGAAGAGCCACATCAACAAAAAGAGGTTATTAGCGACATCGAAAAGGAAGTAGAGGAGGAAACCGTCCCAAAAATCCAACCTCAAACGGCCAACCTAAGGACACGGTTCCCACTTTTACCATACCACCTCCTTTCCCTAGTCGTTTTGCCAAGTCGAAGAAGCAAGCTCAAGACAAGGAGATCATGGATATGTTCAGCAAGATACACATCAACACTCCATTTATTGAGGCCATCAGAACCGTACCCAGGTATGCCAAGGTTTTGAAGGATTTGTGTACAAGAAAGGATATGTTGATTGCTAATGAGATTACTCAGGTAGGCGAAGTGCCACGACAATGTTACAGAAGAAGATTCCTACAAAGTTTGAAGATCCTGGTGGTCTCACGGTACCCGTTACTATTGGTAACCGACGATTCATGCGTGCTTTGCTTGATTTGGGAGCATCCATAAGTGTTATGTCAGCCGATGTTTATGATTCTTTGAATCTTGGACCTTTGAAAGAAGCAAAGATTATTATTCAATTGGCTAATAAGTCCAATATATATCCTAAGGGAGTCTTGGAGGACGTGTTAGTTCAAGTGGATCAGTTAATCTTTACAGTTGATTTTTATATTGTGGATATGCACAATGGAGATAATTGTTGGCATGTTGCTGCGGCGGAATGGCATGTTGGCATGTTGCTGCCGCGGAGCGGCGTGGCCTATCGATTAACATGTTGGCGCGGTTTGGCGAACTAGTTGGCATGCCAGACGTTTGGTATAGTTTGGCCTTTTAATGCGTGTGGAAGGTTTAGAGCGACCTGATTGGTCGATGGAAAATGGAACCTGCGAGCATGAGGTGTGGCCATATCCCGAGTGCATGTGGCACATTTAGATGACCTGATTGGTCGATAGGAAAGAGGGTCGGCAGGAATGGCGTGGCCACATTCCAAGTGCGTGTGGCGCATTTAGAGCGACCTGATTGGTCGATATGAAAAGGGTGGCCGACAAGCAGCATGGGGCGTGGCCATCGGCATGTGGCACCTGTTAGGGCGAACTGGCTGGCCATGTGGCGTAGCCACGCCTCCTCTTATTGCTGCTTCTATTTTCCGCGGCTCATCTTTTATTTTTTCTGATTTTTTGTAGGACTTTGCTCCTACTAGTCCATGGAGGATCAATTTCCTAGCTTGCCTAGGTTTGGCCTCGACCAATAAGGTTCGAGATATTGCGCAAGGGGCGAGAGACCTAATTTTTTCTAATTAGTTAAATCCAAAACTTGAATGTTGTGAGCTGTCAAAAAATTGAACAAATTTGATAAATTTTGTGTGTTGACACAAAATTCTTTTATTCTCAGAGAAAAGTTAGCGCGTCTTCTGATTGAGCACTTTCATGCAGACCTTAATTTTGATACTTCGGGAAATTCATGCTACTCAGCTGCGAGTTAACACTAATTGTCATGTCATACTAATACTAAGGGTTCAGCCGGGGAACATAGCATAGGAAAATACTCAATAAACCATACACTAATGAGTAATGCAGGCGAGAGTTTACATAAATGTTTGGGATTGTTGCTACATGTACCATTCTGAATAAATATACTAAGTTGCTCAATACATGTGTGAGTAGAGAGGCCCGGGCACTCATTACTTTTAAATGGCTCGGTCCTTTTGCAGACGGCGTATTAAATACAGGGTTTTACAATTTTAGCCCTGAACTAAAAACCATCATCAACACAGAGACTTATTTATATTGCCAGAATGTAGACACATTGATCTCCATTAAGTGTGACGGTTGCTCGAGTGAAAGAGTGGGAAAGTGGGAAATCATGGTTAAACCAGTTCCAGGTCGTGCAGAGACTTGGTTGATTTTCCACCCACTACTTTGCTAACTTCCTCAACCGTTTTCACGACTTACTCATATTTCTCAACATGGATGAATATACGTGTCGTAGGCCTATAGACCAAAACCCTAAATAATGTCCCCTCATATGACGTGATTGATGTCTCATGAATGTGGAGTCTGCAAGGCAAACGTGTATTTAATTAGTCAGATGTTGACTTGACTAGACAATAAGTCTTAGCCTTGATGAGTCGAGCATAACGAATGAATGTGATATCCTCTGAGACTCATGGATTGAGCATAAGGTGTCTGCTGGGACACAATGATGGAGAGACGTTGAATCTCGATAAATTTGTGATATATCGTTTTACTAATTGAGATAATAATGATATTTTGATGATTTGGATTGAGTGTCCAATGAGGTTGCTCGATCAATGACTTATCTTGATATGTCGAGTATTCGATAAGAAATCAAAGATATTGTTGAATTATACAGAATGCTCATCCCTGATCTAGCTTATCATGATCGAATGACAAAGTGGATCAGGAATATTGGATGGTCGGTCGTTCGAACCATGTTGTTCATTCGGGAAAAATGTTGGTAGCAGGACCAGATATTAAATATAAATTAGAATATTTATTGTTGGATCAATATGATTCTCGAATGTTGATAGTTGACCCGTCACATCAGTCTCCAGAATATTGATTGCTGCAAATCCACAAGTTTTGAACCCAGTTGATCATGTACTTTGGTAGTTTAAGCAATTTGGTGTTGATAGATGAGCAAACTAAATATTTCTAGTCTAAGTGAATATTGCTCGTTTGAGAAATATTGCTCGATTCATGAAGTATTAGTAACCGGACCAAATAAGATATTAATTGAAATATTGGTAGCTGGACCGAATATTATATAATTAATCAAGATGTTGATTGCAGGATCAACATAAAATTATTAGTGCTTGAACTTGCTCAGAATTATGATTTCCAGATCATTTGGTTCGAAACCTATTTTTGATCGATTGTTGATTAATTGATGATTTACTGAAAATCAATCAATGAGTGAGAGAGGTACCGGATACATGGGATGATGGGACAACCATGTAGCTCCCAGGTGATCGAATGAGCATGCACCAATGTCCTTTGCATACCAGTTGGGGAAAAGATGATTAAATGCCGGTTTAATCATTTATTAAAATTATGCTCATCTGAGCATTAGGCAATAAAACCTAATTATGGAGAGATGAGGGACCGACCAAGGGGTATAAAACCGGCCCTTGGTGGTCGTGGGACCAGCTGGTGGTCGATTGAACAAGTTCCAAGTGATTGGAAAGAGTTTGAACCCAATATGACCTGTAGAAGATTAATTAGGTCAAAATTGTTAAAGTATGTGGGACCGGCTCCTTGCAAGCCTAAGGGCCGACCTTTGTCATTCAAGGTGACATGCCCGTGTCGTCATATTGTTCGTGTCTCAATTCTGAGAATTTTGATATATTCTGACGCTCGTTCGAGCAATATTTTGGATTTTCAGAAGAGTTTGATCTTGACTGAAACTCTCAATTTTGCTCGAATGAGAAAGTATAACTTTACTTGTGTGATCAATATTTTAGTGATATTAAAACATTAATATTTTCTGTGAGGAGCCTAGTCAATCATGTGACTATTTGACTTTTTGGCTTTTGACGATTTGAGCAATATTTGAGAAAATATGGAAAAACTAGGGTTTTTGCTCAAACGAAGGAGTTCCATGAGATGAAGGAAATAATAATAATAATAAAATAAGGGATTATAGGGTGTGGGACCGGCTACGACATGGCCGGCCGACTCGCAGGTCCGGTCCCGTGACACCTTTCCCTATTTATATTATTTTTTCATCGTGTGAAGGAAATACGGAGAAACTAAGAGTTTTGTTTGAACGAGGAAGTTTGCTCGAATGAAGGAGCTTTCATGAGATTAGGAAAAATAATAAAATAAAGTAAAATAATGGGAAGAGGCGTGGGTCCGTCCACGGTGACATGACCGGCCGGCCGGTGGGCTCGGTCCCCTAGACTTCCTTTTTATTATTTTACTAATATTATTTTTCTTCCCTGTTTTGCATAGGTTTCCTCGTTCGTCCATATTTTTGAATGCTCGTTAGTGCATTCGGGTGTTCATTCGTGCATTATCGTTAAGTACACTCACACAATTTTCTTGGGGCTTACTCGGTGGTGGCCCAGATACCTGATCAGTGAATATTTATTACTAATTCATGAAATTCAGCTGAGAATCATTCATGAAACGGAGTAATAAAATAAATTGAGTATCTATTACTAATCCATGGAATCCAGCTGAGGATCAACCATGGAACAAATTAATGAGATAAGACGATTATCTATTACTAATCCATGGAATCCAGCTGAGGATCAACCATGGAACAGAGTAATGAGATAAGATAATTATCAATTACTAATCCATGGAATCCAGCCGAGGATTAGACATGAAACGGAGTAATGAGATAAGATGATTATCTATTACTAATCCATGGAATCCAGCTGAGGATCAGCCATAGAATGGAGTAATGAGATAAAATATATTATTTTCTAGAAATTCAGTTGATGAATATCACGCTAGAGTTAATCTATGAATTGCTCTATACTAGCATACAATATGTCTAGGAGCGATTAATAAGGTAACAATTCTTCATGATCAATTTTCTTAGTGATATATCTTTCACAATTATTTGGAATAAAATATTTTGAGATTAAAATATATATTTTATTTCCGTAAACAAAATATATAGCTCCTTGTTTTTCACATACTTTCGATATATGTACTCTTATCTTGTCCAAAGAGAGACCACTTGATATCGAACGGAGAAACCAATGAAGAATTTTCTGCTATCTACTGATGATTCAGCATTATTTTCATATGACTCAAGATTCAACTGAAAAGACGAGGGTACCCAAATATACCTCAATCTAAACTTTTCCACCTATAAGTCCTTTATGCGAAAGTGACTGTCTATGGACCGAGTCGAGACAATACAGCAAATCGGTTCACACTTCGTGTGATCGTCTATGGATACGAGATCGAGACAATACAACAACGAAGTATGTTTACTTGATAAAAGGTTCGGACTTAACCAAACACAATAGGATTGCTTATCAAGTAAATAGGAATTGACGTTTGTGTAATTTACTTTAAATTATAATAACAACAATTATAATTGCGGAAAATAAAAGTAAATGACACAGCAAGATTTTGTTAACGAGGAAACCGCAAATGCAGAAAAACCTCGGGACCTTGACCAGAATTGAATACTCTCAGGATTAAGCCGCTATACAAAATCAAACCAACTTAGTATAGTTGGGACCAAGCAACTAAACCTATAGTTCACCTAGTTCCGTCTGTATTCCCACGCCTCCAACTTGTAATAAGTCACGTACTTTGAACATTTTCTTTGGTTCGTATTCCAAACAGTAAAGGAACATAAACCTGTTTGGTATCAACTCTCTTCAACCAAGTGATATGAGTTCGACAAAGGCTCTTCTGTTTATCTCAATAAACTCCTTCGTCAGGTTCTTATATCTATCTTATTTATCAACTACCGAAGTAATTGTTAAGATTTTGCAATCACTACTTTTACTCACAAAGAATTGTACTGACGCCGATCTACACAACTAATCAATCTAATCTACCACAAGGATAAACCGACTATAGTTGGATCCTCTTTCACCGAAACAATTATTGTGCACACCAAAGATTACGAATCCCAAATCAGAAATCTTCAAAGTCTTCTTTGTCTTCAAATCTTCTTAGATCTTCAATAAACACCTGCACACAATCAACTTGAATCTCTTGTGATCAATCACGCACAGAACGGAGTCTGTTAGCAATTGATTATCACAAGACGTCTTTAGATCTACAAACAGTCCAAAGATCCCCGTCGAAACTTCGATCTAGTTTGAGTGAATCTTATATCAGAAGAGAAGATTCTCAAGCATAAACAAACTAGGTGCAATCAAAGTTCAAACACCGTTAGTCAACCAAATCAATCGAAAACAAAAGATAAACCACAATTATCTAGTTTCCCACCAACGGTATTAATAGAGCTTCTCAATCCCAAAGAAGACTTTAAACTGAGCGGCCGTAAGAGATTTCGTCTAATTAGGTTACTCTCCTCTCCGAATAAGCGGCTTCACCAGTAGCAGCACAACTGAGATAGTTCTTGCTGTACGAGGATTAGTTTGCTTGAAATGCAAACTTTTATATTTATAAACCAAGGAATTTTGGACACCAAGGAATTTCCAAAACCGAAAATATTCTCAAGATATGCAATATATTCCAGATTCGGTTTTCGTAATTCCTGTAAATGCTTTGTCCAAAATATTAACCGAAAATCTCTTGGAAAATCTCCAACTAGTAAATGCACATTACTAATTTTCATTTTCCTAAAATAAAATTAAAAACCTTAAATAAAAGATTCTCAATTTATTTTATTCGATCTGGGATTTTCTTCCTTTAGCTATTAAGGAATAACTTAAAGATAAGCGTTACTGCACATGTTCAAAGTATGTCGACATCCTTACTTTGTAAGTCCTCTTTCATACTTACAACCTTGAATTGCCACACTTCCAAATAAGTTTAGAATTGTTCGTCTGACTTTCAAGAACTATGTGATTGATCAAGAACACCCAATCACAAATCATGGGTTTTACGGTTCTACCAAAACAAGTTTCGGTTCTACCTCCATGCATAGCCACACTAGCTTTACAAAATTCGGTTGACTAGGTACTAGGATCGGTTTCCCACATATATATGGTATCTAACTTGTACTTGTTGCACATGTCCATAGAATTGGTTCCCCTTTGCCTAAAAATGTGTTGCACATGTCCATAGGATCGGTTCCCCTTTCTGCTAAAAACTTGTTGCACCTCATAAAAGGATCGATTCCCGTTTGTGATAGGTTTCACCTCTTACTAGGATCGGTTCCCCTTTACCCAGAGTCAGTCATACCAATAACACAAAATCGATCATACCATCTCATGTGATTACTTAAGATCGGTTTCACTAATAAAATTCATACCGATACAAAAGTCAGGCCTTTGTGAATAGTTTTACCAAGAACATAAACAAGTCATGAGCGGTTATACTAATCACACATATTGGTAGTTCAAAAGATATGCAATGAATAACAATACCAATAATGTCTGGCGATTTCCCTTTTGATTCACAAAACAAGTTCATGAATTTACTTCCTTAAAACAAATGTAAAACATTGTTTCCTAGGATGAAATCTTCACCTTATATCCATACATAATCACAATAGCATTCAAACGATTATGTTTATGTTTTATCTACAAAGTTTAATGTTTAAGCAATAAAACTCGTATTGTATTCCTTAATATTATGTCTAACTAGAGTATAATCATTTATGCTTCGCAGTTTTGTTTTCAATATGCACGACTTGAAAGATACTTTATGGAATAAAACAGTTCAAGTCAAATATCACTAACCTCAAGCGGAAGGATGATTTTGTCGTTGTAGCTCCTTACTTCTTCACTTCTTCAAGTCTTCGCAATACTTGTAATGTCTCAGATCCTAATACTTTCAAGCTAACCTATACGAAGTTTACTCTAGTATATAATCAAGCGACTCTTAAATGAGTTTTGGATCACTAAAATATGACAACCAAACTTGACATACCAATGCTTGGTGGGTTCAACCGAGCTATGTTCTAACATCAATAACTTAAGATTCAACAAGAGTCTCTTAGAAAACATATCTTCTCTGTCAAAAAGAGCATCAAACATCATGGACATATGCTCAAGGGTTCAAAAGAAATGCTTATTGATCTTCAATCTCGATTGCTTGAGATAACCAACCATACAAATGAAAAGGAATATGCTTTGAAGAATTTGAATCTTGAATTTGATAGTGATGTCATCAACACTCCTTTGAGGACTAACAAGAAACTAAAATAGAATTTACACTATTTTGTCTACCTAAAAAACTATCAAAAAATATGAATGATTATATTTTTATTTTAACAACTTTGTGTCATTCTTTTGATAGTTATGATTGCACTGCGTGTTCCAATTGATTATCTCTTTGCTTTGATTTTGGTTTATGACATTTAGTTTCGGTTTTTGTTAGAGCACTGCTCGGTTGAACCCTCCAAGCGTTGGTATGTCAAGGTTGGTTGTCATTTTTTAGTATCAAAACTCATAAGTCGCTTGATTAGATTACTAGAGTCAACTTTGTTAGGTTAGACTAGGAATTCCGGAAATTTTGAGATATACAAGTATTACTCTGAAGACCTGAAGAATCCGAAGACGTATCGACATCAACGAAGACATTATCCTTCCACTTGAGGTTAGTAATACATGACTTGACTTGTTTCCATTTTCATATCGTAAACTTTCAAGTTGTATCTGATTGAAAACATAACACTCGAAGTTATACACATGAAACTCTAGTATAAGAGACTTGATCATCTTATTATGATCAAAATGTCAAGGAAAAATGTATCAATGGTTGTGAATGTTTTATATTGGTATATTATGTTACGAAATATAATCCTTATCTTTTGAACTTCGTGATTGCAACATCAACATAATCTTTGTAACTCGTTACTAAATTGTGTAGTGAACATATGCTTGATTTCATTCCTAGAAAACTATGTTTAATTACATGAGTTTTAAGGAAGTAGACTTACAAACTTGTTTCGTAGTTGAAAGAAATTAATAGGATTAAAGGTCTGGTATTCATTGAAGATTTAAAGTTGTACCGATCCTAACTTATATAGGGAATCTGGGTATAACCAATCCTAACTTATGTTGGGAGTCAAGGTATAACCGATCTCTACCTATATTTGGAGTCAAGGTAAAAGCGATCCAAAACTATGTTGGGAGTCAAGGTAGAACCGGTCCCAATGGGCAAAACCGATCTCCTTAGTCACGTACACTTTAGGGTTTATGTGATTTGGAAATTGGGTTTGCAAAATAGGAAAGTTAAAGATGTTGACATAGTGAGTAATTTGAACATAAGCACAAATCTTATATTTTATTGTTCAAAGATATTCCTTGATACTCAAGGTGAGATCCCAAACCGAAATATTTGAGAATCTTTTGAGATTTTGAATGTATATGTTTTTGTTTTACCAACAATCAAAACATATCTCTGGAAAGATATATTAGTTAAGTGCTAGTTAACAAGAGGGATTTCGTTTATACAGTTGGATATTGGTCAGAATTAGAAAAAACCGAATTCAGGTGCTTTATTGCATATCTTGAGAATATTTTCGGTTATGGAAATTCCTTGGTATCCAAACTATCTTGGTCAATAAATAGGCTGAGTTTGTTCCACTTACAAACTTATCCTGAGGCAGGCATTTCGTTCCGTAGTCACTGCAGTATCCACTAATAGTATTACTTGTAATACTATCTTGGAGAGGAAAGTAACCTAATTAGGTGAGATCTCTTAGGTTCGTTAATTAAAGACTTTTTTTGAGATCAAGAAGCGTCTACTAGTACCATTGGTGGGAAACAAGAATCTGCATTGCTATTTTAGTTTTCGATTATTGATTTGATTGACTAACGGTTGTTAACTATTGATTGCACCTAGCTAGATTATTTGTGAGAGCCTTCTCTTCTGACATAGGGTCAATCAAACTAGACTATGAGATCAACAATAGTTCATATTTGATGTTGACTTGTGATCATCCATTGTTAACAGAGTCTGTTCTATGCGTGATCGATCATAAGTTGGAATCAAGTTTGTTATTGTGCAGGTACAAAAGACTATTGAAGATTTTAAAACAATAAAAATTTCTTGCTGGTTTCGCATCTTTGTGATTGCTTCATGCACAAAATTGATCGACTGGGATTCAACTAGATCTGGTTTATCATTCAATAAACTTATTATTGCTAGTCGAATTTAGATCGATAAGTTGTCATTTAATAGCACTCTTCAGTATCCGAATCTGGTAGTTCTGTTTGACTTGATCTAATTAATCTTGGAAGATCCAACCCGACAAAGGAGTTTAATTTATTTTAAACAGAAAATCCTTTGTCAAGCTCAACTATAATATCTCTGATTAACTTCTTGAGATAAAAAGGGTGGTTACCAAACAGATTAGTCATTTGTTGTTTAGAAGACGATTTAAAGGATCGAGTGCTTAAAGTCTTTGGAGAGACTAAAGCAACTTATGGCAGTGGGCTTTATCTTAAGATTCATGTGCATTGGCCAGATTGGTTGTAGGCGCAGGGATACCAAGGAAACTAGGTAATTATGTGTAGTTTACTTGGTCTCAACTATACGAAGTTGGTAGTGTCTTTGCAACGAACGAATTTGCTTATATTTAAAGTTTAGTTTTTTTTTAGAATGTCTTCCTTATTACGGTTGATAGATTCTTGGGTAACCAATGATGTGTAAATGCTATAATCATCAATCTCATCGACATAAGAAGCATTGTCTAGCTTATACGCAAGATCATCCTTTTTACCTACAAAATTAAAGGATACACAGTAAATTCTTTGTTTCTCTTGTAATATTATTTGTTGGGGATGTTCCGAATATATACGTATCAATCCATGACAACTGAAGCACTAAAGACACATGCCAATCCATATTCTTTTCGTTTAAGAATTAGTCCCTTTGTTTCAAAATAATAGGCTAGTTTCACGTGTATATACATGAAACCAACCTATAATTTTGAAAACGACGAAATACTAAATTCTTGTGTGATAAAACATCGTTTTATAAAGGTTATCCTTGTACAATCGTGGATCAAATTGATGTTCCCTTGTGACTGGATCAAACCCTAGTTAGCAATACGGAATCTAACAAACGTATGGGTATTATTTGGATTTGTAAATATTAAATTAGGTTGAAATCCCGGTCAATGGTTCGCGAGTCGGCAGTAACTCGAAGCGGCATACATACGTGCATAATTCGTTTAAGAGAAAAGGAATTCGGTATTGAAAATTCGGCATAATTATATAATTTTTATTTACCAATATATGGAGGAGTATAATAATCATATAAGTATGTTTATAATTTTTAATACAAGTATATATGGAGTATAATAACCAAGTAAGTACGTTCAATGTGTATATGACAAGTTTATACGCGGTATTACTTGGAATAATGACATTGTTACATTATTAGATTTCCACTTTCAACATCAGCCATTGGGTCTAGGGCATTTTTTTCTAAAAAGAAATGGTAGTGCATAACTTGTATCTAGGACGTGTTTTCATTTTTATCTTATTTTCCTTGCGCCCCTCCCTCTCTCCTAGAATTCTCTTCTCTTCATTATATCATCATCTCCGTAGTTACTGAAAACACCGGGGTACCAAAATACGCCACCAAATTTTTCGTAGGAAATCTGTATGGACTAACTCAACACAACTCCGAGAGTAAAAACTCAATGAAGGAAAGTGTTTAGAGTTATTTCTCTTTTCTGTCTTGTTGTGAGAACGTTCACATAATTGAATCTGTGAACCTAACTACAAAGAGAGTTCTTGGACGGTACCAAAGACCAATATCCAAGGATCAATCAAGTCTTATCCAACAAATAAGGTCGGACCTATCTACTGTGATTGATCAACTCACAATCTATGATATTTCAATTATAAAGATAAATCATATAATGTGGAAAGATAAATAACACAGACACCAGAAATTTTGTTAATGAGGAAAGCAAATGCAGAAAAACCACGGGACTTAGTCCAGATTGAAAACCAAATTGTATTAAGCCGCTACAGACACTAGCCTACTACCAATTAACTTCGGCCAGGAATGTAGTTGAGCCCGAACTCAGTCTCCCACTGACTCAGGTACAGTCGCGCTCCTTACACCTCTTGAATCCCAGCAGGATTCTGTGCAATTGATTCCCTTAGACGGTCTCACGCCAACTAAGAGTTGCTTCAACTCAATTGAAGATTCTAACCAAATCTTCCTCTCACAGATTAAGCCTATGTTTGATTTCCTGATTTATAATCTAAACGGATGATCAGATCAAACGATAGATCCAGGTGATGGAAACCGATAACAACTTGACAAAAGTCTGGATATCCTCAAAATCCGGACTTATGCAACCCGAAGTGCAGCCTAGATTATTATTCACCTCACAAGTATAAAACTTGCAGAATCAACAAAGTTTGAGACGAAGAGTACTTTGATGATTACTATCTATCTTGATCATTGGAGCAATATCTACAAACAATCAAGATCAGGATACTTGAGTTATCAAGATAAAAGATAACTAATCCCGACTTCATGAATCCCAGTGATGTCTTTGTAGTCGCTAAACCCTAAAAGGGTTTCTGGAGAGGACGACTCTAGATACAACTAGGACATACCAAAAAGTAGTGTCAGGATTCAAAGATCCCAGTTGCCAGGAGTTCCCCTTATATAAACTTCAGAGCCTAGGTTGCTTTAGGTTTAAGGTAAGATAGCTCTGGAACCAAGCAAACAATATCCATCGTTGGATGAAAGCTTTGAATATTATTCACATATACAAAAATATACATTATGGTTAGGTAAACCGTTACTGAACCGTGTATAAATACTATGCTCAACATGGATTCGAAACTAGCCGATTTGAACTTTATAATCTTAACACTCATTTTCATGTTCATTAAGACATTAATCTCGAGTCACAATCATGTGATCAAATCAGTCTAGTGTTAATTAAAGAATTGATCAAATATAAATCACTTCATTGAAATAATTTAATTGCAATTGAATCATAATCGACATAGTTGGTAAATGTACAAGGTACAATTACTTGGATTGTTCGTGAGTCTGCTGAGTCATAGTATGCGGACCGGTTTGCAAACTTACAAGCAATAACCGAGTTCCGAGTTGACAGAACTTTTACAGTTCACGTGCCAGTTTGCAAACTTAGGTGCAACCCAAAGTTCCGGAGTTGACATAACTTTTTCAGTTCACGTACCGGTATGCAAACTTAAGACTTTTCTCGGTTCCGGAGTTCACAGAACTTATTCAGTTCACGTACTGTTTTGGGTACTAACTTGTTCTAGAACATAGAATGTATTGGCTCGCAAACCCGTTTGGTTATTTTGACCTGATTCCCTTACCACTGTTCCAAAATGGTTTGCGTACGAATATGCATACCTATCTGGATCACGAAACAAACAAATTTTCCCATGATGTACATACGAATATGTAAATCACACAAACCTGAAAGTCGATATATATCTACTCCGCTACGTGTACAAGTACATGTAATACAACTTCAGACGTGTAACAGTTTTCTCAGTTTGTAAGACTGATAACATTGTCTTGTATTCTGAATATAGTAGTTCTATATTTCTCTAAATCAATTCGAAACATTCCTGAATAACATCAATGAAACATATCACCGTTCCAGACTATTTTCGAATGATAAACTTGAATCATGATTTGGTTCCGAACGATAAATTGTTCTCCACCAAAATTTGATCAAGTATGAAGAAATGTTCATTAAGCTTAGTCATTATATTTTGAGAAATTCGTAAACTAACTAATTAGTTCTCGACTCGAAATTCTTGTATATGCATGCTAGTCTAATTAGTTATGCGACAATAGTCTCAAGGATGAAATGGTGAATATAACTTGAGAAAGGTGGTTCGGTCTTCACTTACCTTTTGTTGATGAAGTTATCCAAAAGCTTCAGTTTATATTCGCTTTCAAACGGTAGAACGCAAATTATGACTGGTTCGTTTATCAACTACCTCTATCCTAGACTGAGACTTAACTAATCATAGACTAGAAATCAAGATATAGTTTTGAATAATTAAATTTGACAACAAGCTTGATATAACAACACTTGTGAGTTCGATCGAGTAATGCTCTAACAGTTACAGAAAAAGGATGCATGTCTTAAATGTCTAAGAATCAAGATCTTCAAGGCTGAAGACATTAAACTTACTTTGTTCTGCTCAAACTGCATTTCTCCACGTTCCATCCAATTAATACTTCTTCTGTTTTTTCTCAATTTTGTTGGTTTAAAAGGATTTCATTTATATTTTATCTTCGGTTTGTAGGGTTTTGATTTGAACCTATAATCAAATACAGAATCAACTTTTAAGCCATTGCATTTCTTGTTGCCATTTTTTTTGCATAATCCGTCTAGCCAAGAAAATACACATATCTAGTTCGTAGTTGCAATAGTTCGGTCGTGTAGTTCTGTCCGTATAGAAATGTAAAAAATCCTGAATCATTCCTCGAATTGCTAACTAGGTATCAAACTTGTGTAACTTAAAAGAAATAAAAAAAGGAGGGGGAGGGGGGTATCCTGCATTACCTCCCCTGGCAAGATCGCTAATTTGAGTTACCTCCTCTACATATATTAAATTAGCAAAACCTCATCTAGTTACATATTCTGTCCAAGGCCAGTTAGTTGAGTCACCAACTTTGTACACGTGGACCAAAATTTACACGTGGATCTTAAGTTTCCCAAAATACCCTTTGACAAATAAGTACAAACCGTACCATCAAACACGTGTATGGATGAGAAAAATAAAAACCGGCGGGTCAAAATTTCTGAAAAGTCGACCATTGAACGTTCAAATTTGGGCTTCAACGGTCACCTGTTTAGGCTGGTTCTATATAAAGCGAATTTTTATACGAAAAAAATCTGCTCCACTCCACAGGTAGTACATCAAGCTCTTCTTCAGGCATTATTTAACAAATCTTCCAGAGTATCATGTAAGAGCACTGCTCGGTCAAATCACATGCTTTGCTATCTCAAGCATGTTTGTCAATGTTAGTGATCAAAACTATAAGCCTTGATTTATAGTCTACTTATAGATGTCTCGGACTAGGATATAAATTGTGTAGTTGAGCCTTAGACCTCACGACGTTCATCATTTGAAGACGAAGAACTACTAAGGAGAGCTTGTGGAACTTCAGCAACAAAAGGTACGTGGAGACTGAAACTCATCTATCACTTGGAAAGTCTATTTCTACTCTCTCCTATATTGAGACATAAGTCGTGTTACGATATAGTTTTCTATTATACACATTTGAGATTTCTAGCTGAGTTTAAATCGCTTACATATTTCTCGAAATATATGTTGGTAAGATTTCGTTTCGACCAAGTTCATCTTATATTCTTGACGCAAGTCAAAAGATGATCATGTGAAAATTGCCGAGTAACATCTTACATGGTTTGTGTGATACAATCATTTGGTGTAGACTTGGAATGTTTCATTATGATTATTTCAATAACTTGAAAATTGTTTTTATGCTAATAGTGTGTGAAAATGGCTATTGTCATCCTCTAAGAAAGTTTCAATGATTTAAATAAGAGTTTATAACATTTAGTCATTATTGGATACGATATGTTGTATACTCTTGCACATATGTAATCCATGTTCGGGAACCATAGTATGCATACCCGTATGAGTACCTGTTGGCTTGAGAAATCCGGGAACCGAAGTATGCGTACCCGTTTGCGTACTGGCGTAAAGTTCATGTCCGAATATTTCTGCTGGGATTGGAAGTACGCGTACCCGTTTGCGTACTGGCGAAACCCAATCTTGGTCCGGGTATGTCAAGTATGCGTACCTGTTTGCATACTTGAAGGTTAAAGTTCTAAAATCGGTTGTGTACATGAACTTAAACATTTATATAATAAAGAATGCAATCTTTTCAAACCATGGCTATAATGTTCATGAATTGATTCAAGTGAATCAAACTGATTTTGCTTCAATTGTGTTCATGTATACTTCTATGAGAATATAGCAATTGAACAACTCTTTAACTAGTTTCATTTGAGTTTTTTTTTTCTCAATCAATGTAAATTTTTATTAAGCTATGATCAGGACAAAATCAATACAAGAACCATTTAAGGCTATTTACAGGAAGTGAAGCTACTAACAGAATCTATAGTAGGTTTGAAATGGGGACTCTAGGATAAAAGAGTTGCTATCAGTATACGTCTTAACATTGCCTATACTCAGTCCACTGCCTTCCTTTGACATTTTATCAGCATTAAAGTTTATCTCTCTATAACAATAGGAAAAATCTATACTTCTGATACTATCACAGACAATGTTCCATCTTGCAAGTATAAACCATGGCAGCTCATTCTTCTGGAAGGCAAGAATTGCAGCTTTTGAATCAGAGTTGAAAACTACTTCCATATGATGATTATGCATTTCCCATTCACCTGCACAGACTATGGCCATAATTTCAGCAAAATAATTTGTAGCAACACCAAGCCCTCCTGCTACTGCAATCAGAAAGTCTCCACTTCCTCCAGTTCTTGCTACAAATCCATAGCCAGCTAATCCTGGATTTCCCCATCACAACACAATAAGATTTTAGGAGGAGCAGGGAGAGTGAAAAAAACTTCTGCAACCCTGAAACCATAAGCTGGCTGTCTTTGATACCAAATAAGCTTAATATATGGAGATCATATGCCTCATTCCTCATTTTACCTTTTAATCTGAATTCATTCTCACCTGTTAGGAAGATGATTTTGTTTTTAATCAAATCAATATTCTCAATTTCTTCTTCAAATACCACTCTGTTTCTGATTGACCAAATTTCTCTGAGAATAAGGAAGGCTGCAGCTATCCACAGTTCTTTGATCACTGAGCTTTTGTTGTTTGCCATTCCCAAGACATCATGAAAGGAAGTAGGGTTGCTGAATTGGAATATATTGCAAATCCAACTCTACAAGATAAGACTGTAATTGCAAAACCATAATACATGGTCAAGATTCTCTTCTTCATGTTTGCACAAGTAGCACCTTGAAGCCATTTGAAAGCCTTTAGGTTTGAGTTTAGCATCAGTAGCACAGATTCCTCTAGCAATCTTCCACATATTGCTTCCTATATTTGGATGTACACATGCTTTCCAAATTGACTTATATCTATTTAAAACAGGTAACTTACCTCTTATGCACTGAACTGCAGAAGCAATAGAGAATTTGCCATAAATTGTACCACTCCAAATTAGCCTATCTTTTTTTCCATCTATTACTGGCAATTCTTGGATTCCAAAGAAATTTAGCATCTCAGAGGGGATGTTCCATTCTGGGTATATTATTTATATGTCCCTACTTTTGACACCCAATAAATATATCCTTATACAACAATAAATATGCCCCTACTTTTTAATAACCTTATCCATTTAAAATTAGATTTCCTAAATACCCTCACCTATATAATATTTTTCTTTATTTCAAAATGCAACAAATTTATTCCTTTACCACTTCACCACCACCACTAGCACCACCACCACCAACATTCAACTACCATTCCACCACCACCGTTCAACAACCACCACCTACCAACCGCCACCACCACTAATATTCTACCACCACTCCATCACCACCACCATTCCTCCAACACCACTAGTCCGCCACTGGTTCAGATATTTTTGTATCAACAACAGTAGTTGATCCAAATAAAAATAGAACCAACAGTAGAAGTTGATCCAATTTAGGGGATCAACAATGGTAGTTGATCCAAAAAAAAAGGACCAACAGTAGAAGTTGATCCAATTTAGGGGATCAACAATGGTAGTTGATCCCCTAAATTGGATCAACAATGAAAGTTGATCCATGTAAATGGAGTGAACTTGGAGTGAATCGAACACGCATCATCTGACATGGAGTCAGTCATGCTACCATTGCACCACAAGTTCAATATTGGAAGAAATTTAAATGATTTAAACTACAACCATGATTTAAAATACAAGCATGATTATACTTATCCAAGGAAATATTGTCAACAATAGGAGTTGAAAGGATCAACAACAGTAGTTGATCCAATAAAAAATTGGGTCAACAACAACCGTAGTTGATCCCATAAAAAATTGGGTCAACAACAACCGTAGTGATCCCATAAAAAATTGGGTCAACAACAAAAATTTATCCCATAAATGGATCAACAACCGTAGTTGATCCCATAAAAAATTGGATCAACAACAACAATTGATCTCATAAAAACATATAAACAACACCAATTGATCATCACATGTAGCTTCATAAACAACAACAGGTTCATCTCCTTCATTGCAGTAACCACCAACAGAACCATCAACCACCATTTATAATTCATAGCAGCAACCGCCATTGTCTTCTATGAAGCTTAAACACCAATTCGAAACATCCGAACCAATTGAGCAAATACCAAATCCTAAATCAAATCTCCATCTCGTCAGATCTGATTTTGAAAATTAATCTTCAAAATCCCGAACCAGTTGGCAGCGGAGAAGGTGATGATAGTTGCAGAGCTGGTGACGATGAAGATGGTGGTGGTGGGAGTGGTTTGGTTTGATTTGTTTCAATCACAAAACTCTCTATCTCTCAAATCTTAAATCTCTGCAAAAAAATTGAAAATCATACATACCAAATCAGTATCTTCTTTCAATAATTCGAACATGCAAAGATCTCCCTGAATCTCCAACTCGAAATTATGAAATCGAAAACCAAAAACAAATCTGTCGATCCCTGAATATGGAAAATCAATTTTTAACCTAAGAAGATGAAGAACAATAATTAACAGGTTGAAAATCGAACATAAACATATTGATAGATCAACTGATTATAGTGGAGGACGTGTTGGTGCGACGACGAAGGAGTTGGTGGTGATGGTAGTTGCAGACGTTGAAGAGAAGAAGAGAAAGAAGAAGAAATAAAACCTTGATCCGATCTAAAAGAGGGAGGGATAAATATGAAAAGGAGAAAAAGCGTTAGTGGACCTCTGATGGGCTTATAGATAAAGAAGGACATATTTATTGTGTGATAAGGATATTTGTAAAGTCCATCAAAAGTAGGGAAAAATATTCAATTACCACTTCCATTCTTTATTAATGATAAGAGATCTAACTTTCTGATTCATGTGCATCTGAATGTAATTATTCTTTGGAAATAGAGTGCTTAGAGCTTTCTCCTTAATCCATGCATCATTCCATAAAAAGATATCCTCACCATCACCTATAATCCACCTAGAATGATTTTTGACTTCAGTCATTACCCATTTCAAACCAGGACAGATAGATGATTTCTTGTGATAGTTGATCCATTCTCCATTTTTCATTTTAAATTTGACTTGAAAGAACAGAGCCCATTCATCATTACTTTGTTGAATTTTCCACACAAGTTTCATTGACAGAGCCTTGTTGATCACCTCCAAGCTTCTAATTCCCAGACCACCTTCTTCAAATGGGACACACACCTTCTCCCATTTTAAAGTAACAAGTTTCCTTGTGCTTGGATCACCTTTCCAAAGAAAGTTTCTTATAATCTTTTCACATTCCCTCAAGACATTTTTTGGCCATTTATAAATGGACATGCTGTATATGGGTATGCTACTGATAACTGATTTAATTAGAACTAATCTTTCTGGAAAGCTAACATCTTTCCCTTCCAGCCTGCTAAGTAGCTTTGTAACTATTCCACTACACTTCAAACATGTATGGATTTAACTCTGCCAAATAATAACATTACACCAAGATATATTTGTCACGGAAACTTGCCAGTTGCATATGACAATCACCAGCTATTGCTTATTTTCTGATTTGAGTTGTACCACCTACAAAGCATTTACTCTTGACTGCACTTACTATCTGGCCAGAGGATTCTTGATATTCAGTTAACGTTTGCATTATCCTTCTCACATTCCTTCTATCTCCATTACAAAAAGAAACATGTCATCTGCAAAAAAGATGTGAGTTGGACATACTCCATTTCTGTTAACCATTGGAATGAATTTTTTCTCCTCCACCTTTTTATATAAGGCCCTGCTCAGCACATCTTCAGCTATTATAAACAAAATGGGAGACAATGGGTCTCCTTGTCTTAGTCCCCTTTCAACTGAAAAGTAACCAGAATGACCACCATTTATCATGACAAATATTCTTGCTGATCTAAATAACCATGTAAGCCAATTGATGCATTTTACTGAGAAACCCTATTTCTAAATTACTGTGAATAAGAACTCCCAACTTAAAAAATCAAAAGCTTGAGTAATATCAATCTTCATACCAACATTCGCACCCCTTCTATTGATTTCCATTTCATTCACCATTTCATAAGCTAGAACTATTTGTTCTTGAATTGTTTTTCCTTTAATAAAAGCACCTTGCTGAGGAGATATAATTTTGCTAAGCAAACTACTAATTCTCATAGTAAGTATCTTGGTAATAATCTTTAAGAAAAAATTTGAGAGACCAATTTCCCTAAACTGATTAGATCTCTTTGCACTTTGAGTTTTAGGAATTAAAAACAAAAAGTTGGAATTCAAACCATTTGGAATGTAGCATATTTTCCAGCAGTATTGGATTGCAGTTATTGCATCTTGTCCAGTGATGTCCCAGCATTGTCTGTAGAACCATCCACCAAAACCATCAGGTCCAGGGGAATTATCTGGATCAAGATTATATATTGCAGCTTTAATCTCATTTGCACTTGGAATTAGATCAATAAAAACTCTATCTCCATGTGAAAGAACTTCAGGAACAACCTTCATTATATTATCTGAAATTTGAACTTATCAGCATAATGCTTCACTAAAACTTCTAAAATTTCTTGTTGTGATGCTACAATATTGCCATTCTCATATTCAAGTTCCGTGATTGAATTTTGAGCTTGCCTTATCTCCATAGTTGTATGAAAATATATTGTATTTGTTGCTCCTTCTTTCAACCACTTAGTTCTTGATTTCTGAAAAAGAATTGCTTTATGCTGATTTGTGATAATTTCTTGCACACCCCGTGCAGTAACTAAATCATTCAATAGTTGTATATCTTCAGGATTCCTGTCAGAAGCTAAGGTTGCCTGCATTACATCATTATCTGCTTTAAGTAATTTAGCATTGACATCTCCAAAAGTCTCACAATTCCACTTCTTAAGAATGAACTCCAGATTTTTTAGTTTTTTCATGAAAATAAAGATAAGAGTACCATTTATCACCTTATTTCATTCATCCTGAACTACTTTCAAGAAATCTTTGTGAGACAACCATATTGTTAATGCTCTAAAAGGAGTGTTATATGGCTTAAGAACAACAATATGAGCACCACATAATGGGATATGATCTGAAGTTCCTCTAGTACCCACCTTGTATTCCCAGATATGATAATTTTCCAACCATTTATCATTAAAAACTGCTCTGGCTAAGTTGCAGAAAACTCTTTTAACACCTGCTCTATTGTTGCACCATGAGGATTCCAAGCCAGATTTTGGAGCATTAATTAACCCACACGAATTAAGACATTGATTAAACTCTAACGTTGAAGTTCTTAATGGACTTCTACCTCATTTTTTCACTTCAATGGTAAGAACAACATTAAATTCCACAATAAAAAGCCAAGGAACATTAAAGCTACTAAGAGTTTCCAGTTCTTGCCATAGCTCTCTTCTATCAATAGTTTAGTTTGCATCATGAACTCCAATCACCATTAATTCACCAACTTTTACTGTAACAACTTGTGTTTTTGATGATACCACCATTAGCTCTAAAATGGATTCATTTGACTAGTTATGGTTAAGATGAATGAGGTTGATACGAGAGTGATCATATGGATAACGTCGGTTAACTATTGTTGAACCAACATGGTGTACACGTTTAGGTACATCTACATAAACCTAAATGAGGGTAAATTTCATTTGTGTGTAACAAGCTAAGTTCGATCTAACGGTTGAAAGATATTAGATTTGTTGAATCAGGTTTTTCATCTAACGGTGAATATTGAATGCTTTGTTACCAAGGTAACTTATATTGCAAACCCTGATTTGAGAACTATATAAATGAGAACTCTAGTAACTGGGAAACCTAATCCCTGTACTGTTGTGTGTTACTAGTTGCATAGCTAGAGCTTTAGGTTTCTCTTGAGACCCTGTAGGTTAATGACTTGAAAGACTTCATTGGGATCGTGAAACCATACCCAACTATTTTATCTGTAGTTGCGTGTTCTGATCTTGCCCGATTATATCGTCTGAGTACTATCTTCTTTATGATTTGCTCGAGATTTAATCTCCGATAGGCAAGATAAAAAGTAATCACAAACACCTTCGTCTCATCGTTTAGGATTCCACAATATCTAGTTTCGCTTCCGTACGATTTAGATTATTATGAGGTGATTGATAATACTAGGATGTTCTTCGGGAATATAAGACCGGTTTATCAATTGGTTCCTGTTCACCTTGATTTATCAAAAGACGAAACAAAACTCATAGGTATTTCTGTGGGAGACAGATTTATCTATTCCAATAGACTTTTCTGTGTGAGACAAATTTGTTTATCAAGTCTTCGACTTTGGGTTGTAGGAACTCTTAGTTGTGGGTGAAATCATCTAAGGGAATCAAGTGACTAGTATCCTGCTCGGATCAGAGACGTAAGGTACGTAACTGCACCTTGAATTAGTGTGAGATTGATTACGGTTCAACTACAGTCCACTCCAAAGTTCATTGGTAGTAGGCTAGTGTCTGTAGCGGCTTAATACATCGTGGTGTTCAAGCTGGACTAGGTCCTGAGGTTTTTCTGCATTTGCGGTTTTTCTCGTTAACAAAATTTTGGTGTCTGTGTTATTTTTTTTCCGCATTATATTTTGTTATATAATTGAAATATCACAGGCTGTGCGTTGAATCGATCAATTTGGAAATCCAACCTTTGGTTGCTGATTGAAATTGATTGATCCTTGAATATTAGTCTTTGGTACCGTTCAAGTTACTCCTCTTATATTCAATCGGGCTCGCAAATTTTTATTTGCTAATTGCAGATTGAATTGAGAGTTAGAGATATAAACTCTTTGATATACTTTTCTCTAGATTGAGTCTGACTGTCACGTTGATTCTCTAGAAAGTATATTGGAGTAAGTCCTCTCAGATTTCCAAACGAATTGTTGGGTGTGGTTGTTGTACCCCCACATTTTCATATCATGTTATTCATCTAATTCAATAACCGTTTCTTTCCTTTTGTTCTTCTTTGTTACAAGTGACTTCTAAGGAGTGTTCGTTTTGTATGCAAATGTCTTTTTTGGAGAAGGGCCTCCAGTTGGGGTATGTCGAGGTGTATGCTCATTTGTCGCCGCAGTCTGACTTGGATACTCATCTGTCAACGAACTCCGACTTAGATGGTCAGCTGGAGTTTCATTTGTCTGCTGATTGGCATGCTTACTTGGATCATCTTCAGACACTTGTGTGCTATGCTTACTTGTTTTCTCATCTTCAAACAAACACCCAACAACGGATGGTGCTATCTAAGATTATGGCAATGGCCCAATAACTTCATCATTCAAGCTACCATTCACCTCAACTTCTTCATTTGGTAACACAAAATTAAGGGGTCCCTCAAAAAATGAACTTCATTAGGCACATCTTGATCTGATTCATTCCAAAACTTCAGCAAGTCTGTATCATCCACAACATCATAAAGCAAGCCACTCTCCAAGTATAAAAAAAAAAACACTGGTGGCCATTCATCCCATCAATATATTCATGCACATTGTGTAACAAGTAAATCATGTTCAGAGTGTCTCCATCATACCTAGGCCAATACACTTCCTTTCCATTTATGTAATCAAGAAAACTTTACCCAATAACATGTTGTTGCCTAGGCCATTCTCCATCATAGTGTAAATAGAAGATTTTGATACCATACTCAACAGATTCACTGCAATATAACCAAAAACCTAAATTAATCACCAGAATCAACAACATAACATGAATAACATCTTATCACTGCAGCAGACTATACATGCTCAATTCTACAAAAAAACCAATCACATAAACAAAAAAGGAAGAAGTAGAGCATAAGTAAAAGCCAAAAGTTATGCTTGAAATCATTCCAAATCAGTTATACAAATCCCAAATCCAACATTAAATCACATCATTGAAGCCCTCTACTCAACTATCACGTCACAAACATATAATTTCTCCACTCGATTAAGCATAGGAAAAAAAAACTAAATCAAATAATCATAATAAAGACTCAAGAACAACACATATCACATCAAAACCATAATCATATATCAAACCATTAAAAAGAAAAAGGAACAGAATCAACAAAAACCCTAAAAACAAACAAACTCACAATCGTCTTCAGTTCTGACTCATCGCGATTAAACTTTAGAAAATACATAAAATAGCAATAAACAATAACTAATTTTTTATCGCTTCAATCAATTTCTTATTCTCTTCGGTGAAATCCTAAAATCTCTTCCCATTAAGAATTGTGAATTTTTCTCACTGAAACTGATTAAGTTTCTTTCCCACTATCTAATGTCTATTCCCGCTCGATGGAGGGGTAGTTGTAGAGACCGAGGGGCCCGTTTTACATTTTAAACGGCTACCTAAACGGTAACAAATTCAAAACTTCCACCATATAACATAATGCAGAAACATCGGATCATTTCGTACGATTTTGCTCCACGTGTCTAAGATCTATTTTATACGCGAGGGTATTTTGGAAAACTCAAGATCCACGTGTAAATTTTGGTCCACCTGTACGAAGCTGGTGACTCGGCTAACTGGTTTTGGACGAAATATGTAAGGAAAGGAGGTTTTTCTAATTCAATCTCTATAGGAGAGGTAACTCAAAGTAGCGATCTTCACATGGTATGCACTGAGGGAACTGTACTTCTCGGAGAGCCGATCTACGAGATGGAAGAACTTTGATGAGGGAATTGGATTTCCCATGATCAATCCATTTCCTCGCATTCCTTCCTTCTTGTTTTCGTCTTTTACTTTCTCCCCTTTTTCTGAGCTTTCTTTTGACACCCTTGTCTATCGACTATCTATTTGCTTTGATTTTCTAGCCATTAGGGTTTCGCAGTCTATGTCTGATTTCCTAAAGAGGCTGCATAATTATATGGCTAGTCATGATGTAAATATTAATGTGGGGGAGTTTCTTTTCCACATGATAGGGATTGTCATTCAGAAGATGGTTGGAGCACAACTTGTTGATCGGCTTAACTTCTTATAAGGATAACAAAATCTTGTATTTTTCTTTTTAGGAAAAAAAAAAACTGTTTCACTAGGGAAAAGATTAATTAGGTAATAAATAAATAAATAAATAAATATTACAAGGGTAATTAATTAGACGTCGAGTGTGCCAAACATAAAAAGGGTTTCCCTCAGAACCCCTCATCCTTTTCTCTTTCCATATTTCTCTCTCTCTTTGCTAAGCAGCGAAGAGAAGGAATAAAAGGATATCCAGAGAAAGAAGAGAGACTGTAAAACGTCTCCCTCTTCCGCCTCTCTTCTTCTTCTATCCCTTTTGAAAACTCTTAAATCTCTTTCTGCACCAACCGTCTTCTTCTTCTTACAGAAGAAATACTTATTTTCTAGATTCGGCGGCGATTTTATTGAAATCGTTCCGATTTAGCTCGTATTTGTTTTAGTTACAAAGATCTGTTTGGGTATTCTATCATCAATCTCAGAGAGTGAAAAGTGAGGTATGCAGGCAGCAGATCAGACGGTGTTGAGTTTAAGGCCTGGTGGTGGAGGCAATCGAGGAAGCAGATTTAGTGCGCCTCGTTTTGAATCTGCTGTGTTTGGTAATTCTGGTGGTGGTTCAGGTTCTGGTTCTTCATCAGCAGATCTTCGTCCTCATGGTTTCTCATCATCTCTCAAGGTTTGAGAAATATTATTGTTTTTTTTCTTCTTCTTTTCATGGATCTAGGGTTTTGTTTGTTTGTTTGTTGATTTCAGCTATATGCTTAATAAAGGTGAAACCTTTAATATTTTATCCCGTATTAGGTATATATTTTTGTATCGATATTGTTTATTTTGATCAAGTTACTGAGCTGATCTCTAGTTATGCGATTTTCAATAAGGGTTTACAGTATATTTCGAGCCCTACTGATTTTTGCAGCTTCAAGTTATCTCATTGTTCTGTTTCTCTTCCTCTCTCTTTTCATATATGTATTGACTTGTGGATTGTTTAGGTGATATTGCTTCTTGTTTGTTTATTTGTTATTGTTTTGCACCTGAATGATATGAAAGGTTTTCCTGATAACATAAACCCTCTCTCAAAAACCTCTCAAATAGTCTGTAGAAGTATTATGCCTTTAATATGTTTTTTTTTTCTCTAGGAAATATCCCTTCTCAAGTCCAAAATTTGATATCTTTGGTAGTTTGGATTGTGTGTCCTAATTCTTAGCATGGCATGCAAATGGTGTACTTGCTGTAAATATGGACAAATATTAATTTTGTGGGCTTTTAGGTGGGCATACTTTAAGTTTTTGGTTGTTCATAAAGGACCTGCATACATAATCTGTGATGGGGTGACTATGGTGGAATTATTTTAATTTATAAGTATTAGCTAACGTTTTTTTTGGAAAGTGTAGTACTCCCTGGAAAATTTGAACATTGTGAATAAAAGTTTATTAGCGAGATCAATGTCCTAATTCTTGGCAGATCATTTAAAGAATATGCTTTGCTGTAAATATGGACAGACAGTAATATGTGTAGATTTTAGGTGGGCAACGATGAGTTAATTGGTGCCCATGAAGGACTTACACACACGGAGCTTGTGTTGGATCGTAGGTGATTGGAGAACAAAAACTGCAGCTGTAAAATAATGAGCAGATGTAGGGTTGAACAGTTGTACTGTACTGTCTATTCGTTTCATCTCATATTGGATGTTGTTGTGGAGCTGCTATGCAGACATAGTTTTGCAGTAATTGTATTGACACTTGATTTTCAACAAAATCCTCAATAGCCAGTTTGTGTTTTAGACTGTTTAAGTCTCTGTTACCCAGTTTGGCATATATATTATTACTGTTACGTGTCACTGAACTGAAAGTATCTTTCTCAAAGTTATGTCAACGAGAGTATGCCACAAGGCATTTTTCTTATGTGTGCAGAGTTTTATCTTTTGTTGTTGCTATCTACATGACATGCTATTTACGTTACATGCATAATTTAGAACACGGACATTTTTTCACTTTCTTGTGTTGTTTACTGTTGTAGCCTGGAGCACGGTTTGATGGTCGTGAGTGTGTTCGGTACACTAGAGATCAACTTCTGCAATTAAGGGAGGTAAATATTAATTTTCTTTGTTAATTGGTGCTCATGCATTTGCTTGAAGCTGGATTTGCTAATGCTGTAGTATTTAATAAATTGTTTCTTTTTTTTGGTTTTTGTTTTTGTTTTTGCTAACTGTGTTGAAGTTAATAGACCATACCATTTTAATCAATGATGTTCAAGACCTATGGAAGAGGGTCTTTGTCATTTGTCATATCTTATGTTAAAGCTAACCAGTTAACAACCATGATAAAGTAAATTCATTATAATAATCTAGCTAAAACATATAATTCACATCTCTGAATTTCTACATTTTTGTATTTTCCAACCATAAGATTGCTTATCTATATTTTGGTCATGGACGTATGTCATTCTGTTATTTATGATTTTGTATGGATCAGTTTTTGTAACGTTATAATTTCTTATGTTCTTTTCTGGTTTGATTGCTGTGTTTTGTATAGGTTGTTAATGTCCCCGAGGGTATTCTGAAAATCAAACAAGAACTTGATGCTGAATTTGGGGAAGATCAGACCTGGGGTCGTGGAGATGCCAATGCCAATGCCAGTACCAATGCCAATGCAAATGTATAGTTCCCTCTGTCTCATCATAGTTTAAGTAGTTCAGTTATTTTTATCTTTTTCCTCAGCTATATGTTTAGCTATGAGAATAAAAACATTCCATTTCACCTACCTAAGACTGAATAATTGTACAAAACATGGGTCTGCATGTTCGTGGTATATATGCTCTGTGAAGGGCTACAACTGTGGAACAGGAATATTGATTTACCCCAAGTTACTTGGACAAGAACTTTTGATAGGAGTGATGAAATGTATTAATATGTAATTTATATCCAGTATTAAAATGCTTGAGATTCATTTGTTTGTATGTAGGTGCAGCCCCCAACCCAGAGTCGTTACTCAGAGCCGGACAATCGTGATTGGCATAGGCGGTCACCTCAGTTGCCTGGTCCTGGAGATGCTCCTCATTCTGGTCGGCCAGATTCGAGACCGCAGGAGAACCTGTTTAACCGCCAAGACCAGTCGAACTTGCAGTCCTCTAGGGCACAGGTATCTCCCAATCTAGGTGTAATTATTATGTATTCCTCCAGTGGCATTTTTTTACTTTGAAACTATGTTGGTGAATGCCTCGAACACGTTATATTTGATATGTCTAGCTTGTTAGGGAATTACAAGTTGCTCTAGTTATCAGTCGCTCTTCAGCTTTTATTACCGACTGCTATGAATCTGATATTCTACAATGTCTTACTGTAATTAGGTAGGACCTGCTCCTCCTCTTGTGAAGGCTGAGGTGCCATGGTCGGTTCGAAGGGGAAATCTCTCCGAGAAAGAACGTGTACTGAAGACGGTGAAAGGGTAAATTTCTGATTTTGTTTGATGTTGGTAGTCTAATTTTGTATCTGTTGCCTCACTTTGTCTGTCACCTCCAGTTTGTTGGATATTTTTATCTTTCTTGAATGAAAATTGTGATTATTTTTCAGTATATTGAACAAGCTGACACCGGAGAAGTTTGACCTCCTCAAAGGCCAACTGATTGATTCTGGGATCACAACCCAAGACATTTTACAGGTGTCTATCTTGCTTATTCTTTTTCCCTCGTCTTAACCCGTGATATCTGTATTCTTGGGGTTTAGAGAATCTATGTGAATAATTTCTTATGTTTTGCAATGCAGGGTGTTATCTCTCTTATTTTTGAGAAGGCTGTGTTAGAGCCAACATTTTGTCCCATGTATGCTCTTCTATGTTCTGATCTGAATGAGAAGCTACCACCTTTTCCTTCTGATGAGCCTGGAGGAAAAGAAATTACTTTCAGGCGCATCCTCTTGAATAATTGCCAAGAAGCATTCGAAGGTGCTGAGAATCTGAGGGCAGAGATCAGGCAGATGACTGCCCCTGATCAAGAAATGGAACGCAGGGATAAAGGGAGAATGGTGAAGCTACGTACTCTAGGAAATATCCGACTTATTGGAGAACTCCTGAAACAGAAAATGGTGCCTGAAAAAATTGTTCACCACATTGTTCAGGTATTTATTTGGGCTTATTGTTTGCACATCTATTATTTTGGCATCTCTTGCACTGGTTTCTAACACTTCCTTCTATTTAACAGGAATTGTTGGGTCCTGATCTTAAGACTGTTCCAGATGAAGAGAATGTTGAGGCCATTTGTCATTTCTTCAATACAATTGGCAAGCAGCTAGATGAAAGACCCCAGACCCGTCGTATTAATGATTCCTATTTCATCCGGCTAAAGGAATTAGCAACACATCCTCAGTTGGCTGCACGGCTGAAATTCATGGTTCGTGATGTAATGGATCTTCGAGCGAACAAGTGGGTCCCCAGACGCGAAGAGGTAACTTCAGAAAACATTTTTTCCTTTCAACCATTTGTCTGAAATTATACCTAAATCATCGTTATGTTTGTTTTTATTTGCATAAAAGCTGCAAACTATGACGATCATTTTTATTTGCCGTCCCTTTCTGTATTAAGTTAATTTGATGCCAGTTTGAACCATCAATTTTTTTTCTTTGAACATTTTATATATCTACATTTGCCTGTTTGCTCTCAGTTACTCCCTCTTTTGAAGTTTTTACAGTTTCGAGTTTGTATTAATATTTTGTATTTGGTTTACAGATTAAAGCAAAGACCATTACTGAAATCCATTCGGAGGCAGAGAAGAATCTTGGTCTCCGTCCAGGTGCAACTGCAAATATGAGAAACCGTAATGCAGGTGCTATGGGGAGTACCAGTCCTGGAGGATTCCCTATGAACCGCCCTGGAGCTGGTGGTATGATGCCCGGGATGCCTGGAACAAGAAAAATGCCTGGGATGCCTGGGATCGATAATAACGACAACTGGGAAATACCTCGTCAGCGTTCAATGCCAAAAGGTGATCTTGCTATGCAATCCACTACTCGTCTTCAGTCTGGGTTAATGAGCAAACCAGGATCTCTCAACTCGAAATTGTTGCCTCAAGGTAGTGGTGGAATTATAACTGGCAAGACTAGTGCACTTCTCCAGGGTGCAGGTGGTTCACCTGCGGCTGGCCGCCCTAATTTATTACCTGGTTCAGTTGTACAAAACCAGGTACTTGCTAAACCTGCTTCTCCGGCTTCAGTGATTCCAGTGTCGGAGAAAACATCAGTTCCCACTTCAAAATTGAACCTGGCTGATCTGTGTAAGAAGACAGTTTCTCTTTTAAAGGAGTACTTCAGTGTTCGACTTCTCGATGAAGCCTTACAGTGTGTTGAAGAGCTAAAAGCTCCTGATTATCACCCTGAGGTTGTCAAGGAGGCTATTGCTACTGCATTGGAGGAGAGCCCACCTTGTGTAGAACCAGTTGCAAAACTTTTGGTGCACTTGTTCAGTAAGAAGGTATTGATTTCTCGGGATATTGGAACCGGGTGTCTACTTTACGGGTCAATGTTAGATGATATTGGAATTGATATACCAAAAGCACCAAGCAATTTTGGCGAGATAATGGGTAAGATGATTCTTGCTGGCTCTTTGGAATTCAAAGTGGTCAACGAGATTCTTAACAATGTTGAGGATACCAGGTTCAAGAAAGCTATTTTTGACAGTGCAATGAGTTGTGTAACCACGGATCCTTCTGGTCAAGGAGTGCTGGGTAGTCAGGAAGCTGAAATTGAGGGCTGCAAAAGCTTGCTGCTCTCTTGATTCAAAAGTGAGGAACCCTTCTCTAGTTTGTGATGGGAGTTTTTGTTTCTATTTCTGCATCAGGGAATTTGAAATGTTTTTTTCTTTTCCTGTTTAGTTTGACTTTATCATCTATCCATACTCTCAATCATCTACCCTTTTGAGGTATGCTGTGTTACAATTTATGATAGAATGGCAGCACTACGGGGAACAGTTAATTTATTGAGTGTATATTTACTGAGGATCATATGAGTGTGATTATAAAAAGGAAAAATGTACACGGATACTCTCATACATGGCTACCGAACTCTTACTTGAGATGGACAAGTCCTTGATGATCCAGTTTTTTTTTTTTGTGTTAGATCAAATTTTGTTTTTTGAACATGAAGTAATCTCTGTCTTTGTGTTAGTTCCTTTTTTTTTATTAAATCTTTGACTGATTCATAAACGGGAAACTCATTTCTGGCTCAAATGTATTTTTTTCTATATTAAAAATTCACCATTTAGATTCTACATATTGGGTAACCCAAAAGATAACTTGATTACAAAAAGCCTTTACCTGAATAAGGACCTTTTATTTGTTTATAAAAATTGATAAATGATAACCCTAAAAAACCTCCTAATAAAGTTTATTAAGGAATTGGTGCCGCTAGGGGGCTTTTTCTGAACATCAGGAAAACAGAATTATTCTTGCCTTCTCCTGATCCCGAAGCATCCACGGTAGGTGTTTGCCTGCCGGACATTAGTAGGCCAGAGAAAGGAGTTAAACTGCTTGGAGCTCCCTCCGGTCTTGACGCCCAATTTAATGCCGATATGGTTGTGAAGAGAGTGCACAAAACAGTGGAACTTATTGATGCAGCTGAGAAACTTGAAGATCCACAATGTGAACTTCTTTTATTTAGGAATTGTGCTGGAGTTTCACGCCTATACTTTGCTCTTCGAACCACCATGCCGGACTACATGTATGAGGCTCAAGATTTGTTTGACTCTCGACTTTATAAGTTTCTGCGCCATGTGATTATAGGCGATGGGCCTGGTTTTGGTTCCCTGCAACAGAGGTTTTCTACCTTGCCACTTAGGTTAGGAGGCCTAGGGGTTTATTTGATGCAAGACACCGTGCATTATTGCTATTTGGTATCGTGTTTACAGACCCTTGAACTCCAGTCTGTTATCTTCAGACGCACTGGCATCAGTGGTTTCAGCACCAACCTCATACGAGCTGCGGCTTCCTTCAACTCTGTATGTAGTCATGTTTCTCCTATATGCATTGATAGCTCTGCCACCCATTCAATGAAAACCTTGGAAGTTGTTTATTTCGATGCAGTAAAGAAGGACTTGACTACCAATTTCAAGTTGTCTGAACGTGATTCGATGCTTTGGCAGAGTAATCAAATGAAGCACGCTTTGGATTTTTTAATGGCCATTCCTATTGTTGGCTTAAATCAGAAAATTGGCGCAAGGCAGTTCGGTGCGGTGTTATGTTGCAGACTTGGGATTCCCCTTTTTTGAGTTGGTCAACATGTGCCCCTTTTACAAGAGAGAAATGGACGTTTTTGGTGATCACGTTGTGCATTGTGCGAATGAGGTAGGTCTAAAGTTTAGACATGATCTAGCGCGTGATACAATTGCAGACATATGCTATCGTGCTGGAGTTCCGACACGTAAGGAGGTGGACTTAAGACTTCTTGCTAATAATGGCTTTTCTCTGAGACCGACAGACATTCTGGTACATAATTGGGATAATGGTCGTGATGTTTGTTTGGATGTGACGATTGTCTCGCCCTTTGCAGGAGGTCGTACTTCGGAACTGAGACAAGCTCTCAAGGATGCTGTCATTCGTAAGAACACTAAGTATTTGGAAAAATGCACTTCGCAGGGCTATGGGTTTGAGGCTTTGGCTTTTACTGCTCTCGCTGAATTTGGGGTTGAAACGATTAATTTCATTAAACGTCTTCGCAATTATATGGCCAACTAAGTGTGGAAGTACAAAAAGAGGTTGGAGCCCACGTTGTTTCTAGGCTCCCGACTAGTTTCTTGTCGGATGAGAATCCTTTTGAATAATTTGTATTTTTGAAAAAAAAAATCGTTGAAAAATAATAACGCTTTGTTGATTTATTTCGTTTGACTAAAAATTTGAGTTTTCACAACTCACTAGTGATAATTGAATTGGGCTTTGTAAAAATTACAATAATCACAAATTCATCGAAAATTCAAATTTTCACAGTTCAGTGATAATCACAATTTTCACATTTGACCAATCAAAATAATAATAATCACATTTGAATTTAGTAATAATCGCAATTTTCATATTTGAGTTAGTGATAATCCCAATTTTTCATATTTGATAACTCAGTGAAAATCACAATTTTCACATGTCGGGACCACTTACGAAATCTCAATCATCACCAACTCACTCAAAGTTCTTGTTTTTACAATTTAACAAAAATTTTAACTTGTAAGAGTCAATTGGGTTTGTGAAAAACGTCACTATCACTCATTCAAGAAAATTAAAATTTTCACAATTTAGTGAAATCATAATTTTCGATTTATGTTTATGTGAAGTTATATCCGACAAAATTACAAATAGATGTCAGTTTAACCTAACCAAATACTCCATCCGTTTCTGAAAAATAGGCAGGTTTTTTTTTGGTATGTCAAAAAAATAGGCTTGGTTTCATATGTAGAAAGTCAAATGTTATGATTTTACTACTATACCCATAGAGGGACCACTTTTCTCTCTTCATTTTCTCTCCTAATACAAAAAGGGGACCACTTCTTTCTCCTATTTCTCTAATAACACCAAAGGATAGATTAGGAAAAAACATGGAAAAATGGCTCTAATGATTAGTTTTCTTGATTTTTGTGAAAACCAACCAAGACTATTTTTTAGAAACGGAGGGAGTATAAACAACAATCGATTCACGACATATATTGCTTTTTTGTTGTTGATATTTTTCACTTGTGTATGACATAAACACGGCTACATATTTGCATCTATTATCTGTTTCACTAGTTGTGAACCTCCATGCACTGTAATCATATTTGTAAAATTGAATTGCAGAAATGAAATATCAGTAAAATTGAATTACAGAAATGAAATAGTAGTATTTTCCCTCCGAAAAGATTTAACCCAACAAAACAATGAAATCAACCTAATTGCATTACTAATGTAAGAACCCTCTTTTTTTTGAAACTAATGAGATTTTAGAAGGTGTATTTTCATTTCGATACTTGTATCATTCTCATAATCCAACCAAATATGTAAATTTGTATGTGTGCACCATTCATTCAAAGTATACTTCGAAATATTTGCCGATGTAAAAATCTTTATCAGCAAAAAATCTTCTAGCTCTATTAGGTCGAGATACAAAAACTTCGGCTACATTAGAAAACAAGGGAAGGGAGAAAGGGAACAATAATGGTGAAAACTGCAAGTAGGGAGGATGCGCTAGCTACTGTAAATTGTAAGAGAGAGAGAGTGGCAGAATAAATCTCTGAATTTTCTAATTAATAGTAACAAACTAATGGTACAAATATCGGAAATAATGGTAACAATCTAGTTTTGACCAATGACCGGAAATGTGGAGATCAACTGAATATCAACGTTCTGAAAATCGGCCCGGAAGTCGAACTGGTAAAATCACTGGATCAAGGATCATATGGGTCAACCAGTGGTTCTACCCTGTTCACTGGATTAAATGAAGTTTAGCTTATGAAATTTCAATGTTATGTGTTATGACTAATGAAAACTACAGAGAAATCCATTCTCCCAGATCTTTCCACTGTGAAACCCACGCTCCCAAAACTAAAGGCGCGCACCCATTTTCTGGAAGAAAATTATTCTCAGACCCATAATTTATAAAATTCGGTTGTCGTTCTTTTTTCTTTTTCATCATCTTCAATTCTTTTTAACTCAGATAAGGAAATCGAAGAATTTAGACAACGAAGATTCGAGGGAGAGTTTGCTACTATGATTTTGGTTGAATCAAAGAAGAAACTGAGATTGGGGTTTTTTCAATCAGATGGAAGGTTGCTGTTCAAGAAGAGGAAAGGGGATCTGTGAGATTTTGAAATCAAAGCAGATGAGAAGAAATTGCTGATTTTGAATTGCGAAAAATGGGTTGTAGTCTGTGTGTTGATTGGAAAGGAAGAGGAATTCGAAGGTGGTTCTGTGATGTTGAGAAGACTTAAGAACTTGGGTTTGTCTTTGATTCCAAGATGGCAGCAGATGGTCTCGAAATTGTGATGTGAGTTCAACACAGGAATATGCAGAAATTGGTTGGTCGATTCAGAAGTTTGACAGTGGTTCCGTCGTCGTATGTGAAGGTATCAATAGAAGGTTTAAGAGATGGAAGTTTTGGCCGATGGAGATAAGGAAGAAAACGAGTTGCTGCCATCGATTTGGGTGAGTAATGGAGGAGGTTAAGAAAAGGAATGTGAAGCGGAGAAGAAAATGAAGATGTGTTTTTATCGAATTTGGCTTTACAACAAGGATTGATAGTGAACAGTTTCAGAAGTTATATCAGCCAGGGAAGAGAGGCAAGTTGTTGTTGTTGTTAACTTCAGTGAATAGAGTGCATTTTGATGAATGTCTGAGGTTTATGTGAATGTTTAGGACAGTGGGTTTGTCTCTAATCCACATTTTATGGTAATAAATTGATTCTGGTAGTTTCCAAGATGCATCCGTTACACAATCCGTCACCAACTCAAAACTGCACACAAGGTGCTTGGCTAAATGCCTGAATGACCGGCCAGTTCTTGTTGCCACCTTTTAACTATAGAGTGGCGAGTCTTTGCACAGGTTTTGGAGAGGATTTAAAGTGGTGTCTGAGTCCGTTTAGAAGATTACCAGTTGAGTTGGATTCAAGAACAAGTTGCTTATGAATACATGAGTATTTGGCTCTGGTATTTGACGAGAAAACAAGGAAGAAAGGTGGGTCAGTTTTCCATATTTTCTTGACCCTGTAACAAAGGTTTGCTGCCGGTTTCAATGGGTTCATTGGTTGTTTTTCAAGGGGCAGTGGAAAATAGTTGTTGTGGATGCTTTTGTTTTGTTGCTTTTTTCAGAATTGTTATGGTACTTTATAGTTTTAGTCGTTTTTGAGAGGTGTTGGTGTTGTTGGTTGGGAAGCCACATATGTATTTGGTCATATTGGTGTTGATGTTTGGTCATAATGGTTGAATAATTTGTTATGCAGCTATGAAAATGGTTGCATAACCTGTTATGCATCTACAAAAGTTGTTGCATAACACGTTATGCAGCTTCTTTTTTCTTAGTATTGAAACCAACAAAAAATAAGGTTGCATAACTTGTCATGCACCTACAATAATATCTACATAACATGTTATGCAGTCGTGAAAATAGATGCATAACCTGTTATGCATCCGAAAATATGACTGCATAATGCATTATGCATGGATAAAATTGTTGCACAAGCTTTTATGCATCGAGAAAATAAATGCATAATCTTATATACATTCGTAAATATGGATGCATATTGCATTATGCATCAATTTTTTATGTACGCACTTAAATCAACCAAAACAATGCATAACTTTGTTATCCAAATGCATAATTTGTTATGCAGTGGAGAAATGGTTGCATAATTCGTTATGCATCTGCAGAATGTGTTATGCATCTTTTTTGGTGGCTGCATAATGGTTATGTATCAAGTTTTCGAAAATTTTGCCTAAAATGATGATTACCTCTGATTTTTTCGTGATTTTTTTTTGATATTCTTGTTTGTACTCGTTGCATATCTCTCTTAAAAAGATTTCCAACGATATAAAATTTGTAAAATTCCAAGGCGCGGATTTTTAGATATGTTATATCCAAGTTGCGTTTCCAATTATACCCCTGATGCATAACCTGTCATGCGGATGCATAATCCCTGATGCGTACATTTTTAACAATTGCTTATAATTATGGGTGTCACGAAAATAATTATGGGTGTCACAATACCTAAAATTAATTGTGGGCTTGACAATGAGAATATTATTTTTTTTGGGTCTCCCCCTAAGTTTCCCTCATGACTACTCATGAGAACGGTAATGGGCTTATGTAAAAGAATGTAGCCCAAGTTATGTTAACTGCCCTAATTATGTTAACTTTTTACACTATTAAAAAAATAACTCGCACGATTATAACATCACAGACGTCCATATTCATCTAAGATAGACCCAACAAAAAAACAAAACAAATAAACCCCATTTTACCTAAATTGTCTAAATCACCCTTTCGTTTATTTTCCTATACCATCTGTTTTCTTTCCTATTCGAGTAAACCGACATTTCTCTTTTCTCAGAAACCTTCTTTTCTTCTCCCCTCTTCCCACAGAAACCAGAAAAAATAACCCTAGATCTGAAACTATGTTTGATTCCTTCTTCTTCTTACTCCACAAAATAGTTCTTTGAACTCATAACAAAGAAATCTAACATTCCTCGAAAGGAAATTAGGTTTAAGTTTCGTTTTGATTTTGACCTAATTTATTGTTCTTAAGAAATTAGGAAATGGCGAATATGCAAGAGAAAAAGCAAGATAAAAAGAAGAAGAAGGTGGTCAAACAACCTCTGAAAGGTAAATCATAACCCAATTTTGATTTTATGTAGTAGTTTCACCTAATTTATTGTTCTTCAGATGTTCTTTATTGATTTCATTTTGATGTTGTTTCACCTAAACCTAAATCGATTATGAATCTTAGGTTTTTGTAGAAAATCGATTATGAATCTTAGGTTTAGTCACTGACTTTGCATACATTAGGTTTCATCATTGATTTCATACTTAGGTTTCTATAGTTTCATAATCGATTTTTTTTCTTCAATGGTTTCTTTGATGAAACCAAAGTTGGTTTCCATCATCTTCATCAACATATGTTTTTATCATTTTTGATGGACTGGTATTGCATATGAAGGCATTGATGCAGAATATAATCTGCTCTTTTTGATGAAACCATTTCTGGTTTCATCATTTTGCAATTGTTAAATTGGTTCCACCATAACTGATAATGGTTACTAAGGTATATTCTGGTCTTTTTGATGAAACCTTTTTTGGTTTTATCACTTTCATTTTTTCAAATTGATTCCACCAGAATTGTATTTGGTGATGTTTGTTGTATTCTGACATAATCATGAGTTTGTTTGATGTAACCATATTTGGATACACCATTTTTACTTTGGTTTCACCATAACCATGTGTTTGTTTTATGTATTCTTTATATAACTTCGGTGTGTTTCTTTCTAGTTTTTCTGATGAAACCAAATCTGCTTACATCATTTTCAGCTATTAGTGAATCCATATTTCATTTTTTGTTTGTTTGATGGTTTACTTTTGGTTTCACAATAGGTAAAAAAAAGAGAAACAAAGCCGTACAGGTTCTCGTTGCATCATTTGTGCGCGGTAGCGGCTGAAATAAAGGCATTGATACAGAATTAAGAACTGCATATGAAGGCTATTGTATCATGTCCATTATGGCATTTCTTCGAGCTTTTCTATGATAGTATATTGAAAGAAGACGAGCTCATCCATTATGATGGTTTTAAGTTCACTTGAACAAAGAAAAGATGGTATGCTCCCACATCGATTCAGAGTAGCAAGATCAAAAGAAATGACCAAAGTTTGCATGTAAGATGCTCCTTGAAAACGGAGAATAATACTCACATGTGCTGCCCCATTAATGTACTGTCAACTATCCTGCAGTATTGTTGTAAACTTGTAATAGCATGCTGCAAAATTATGTTTTCTTTCAAAAGATTCCAAAAGATTCCAATGCTTATAATAATTTAAAAATGTTTAAATGGTTTATGAATGGTTTCAATTATGATTTTCAACAATACTGTGTTGTCAAAGATGCAGAAGAAAAGTGACACTAAAACAATGGTGAAACCAAAAAGGGTTCCATCAAAAATATGATGAAACCTATTTTGGTTTCACCAAATTATAAAACTAAAACTGAAAGTTACAAGAGGCAACCATGCATAAGATAATCCTTTCAATAGCTCCTTTGCTTTGAAGAAAGAAAAATCATGAAAAATTGCTTGATTTGTCGAGATCCACTGGCCACCTCTAGATTTAGTGTGTAAAACACGTACAACAAGATCACACACGGAGATGTAGAGTTTCAGAACCATGGATGCCCATGGCTCTACCATGCTTTCTACTGGACAAAGTGAAGAGAACAAATCACATAAACCTATCTCCGACACTTTCTTTTCGAGCAACCGACCATAAGAAGGTATTCATTCCAGTCTGAATGCACTTTTCCACCCCCTGCCATGTCATTTCAGAACCAAATATCCCTCATATTCATTAACATGTATTGGAAGACCGATATTAATTGGCAGAGGGAAAAAAACAAAAGGCTCGACCATCGAAATTCCTTATATACTGCGATAAGTCTTGTGAAACTTCAAGCGAACCATCCTAAATAGTGCTATCTTGTGTCCTAGCATTAGAGCTATCATTCAGCTCCTTTATGCCACTCAAATTCACAGTATGCAAGTAAGATGCTACACAATCCCACATGATAAAATTGTGAGAATTTTTTTCTAGAGGAATAACTTTTTCGCATTTCCACCTTCTAAACATTCACTCGTTACCAAGAAATGTAATTTATCACCAGAAGTATCTCGTTCAGTCACTACAATTTGGTTTCAACATCTTCAACATATACGCACTAAATAAGTCACAATTAACCACCATCACAATAATATGAAACCTACCACCACCGTCAACTGCACCACCCCCATCGCTGCCACAACCACCACTACCATTACCTCCTCAGCTAAAACTAGTTTCAAAAAAAAACAATCCACATGTGTCTCATCATCAAAAATTGGTTCCATAGAGATCAATATTCAACAAAATGAAAAAAATACGATGAAACCTAATTAGGTTCCATCATTTTCCCACATATTGTCATTCCACCAACATAACTTCAATGATGAAACCAAACAAGCCGTCTTCCAAGTCATGCCAAATAAACTAGGAAAAATCAAGTGAAACCAAAATTTGGTTTCATCATAAACTTAATTTTCATCATTAAAATCTTTGGTTTCACCAACCAAAACTGTCAGAATTTGATGAAACCAATTTTGGTTTCAACATAAATCTGTCATTTCCCCAACACAATATTGATTTCGACGATGAAGATGTATCATCACAATTTTCTGAAGAAACCTGCTAATTTACAACCACCAAATTAAAAAACAAAAAATCCCAAAATTCCAGCCCAATTCAAAACAAATCAGAAACAAGAAATTCAACCTAATTTTCACTCAATGTCTCAACTAGAAACAAGAAATCCCTCAAAAATTTCATCGTAATTCAAAACAAATCAAATACGAGAAATCCCCAATTTCGACCTAATTCTTACTCAATCAAAAACCAAAACCAATTAAAAACAGAAAATCCCCCCAAATTTCAACCTAATCTCGAGAAACCACCTTATTTCATTTCCAAATCTCATAAATTCCCAAATTCCACCTAGACCGACTTTCATATAACAAGATCCCTAACAAAATTACCTTTCCTCTCATAATTTTTCGCTGATCTACAACCAAGATCCAGATAATAAAAGGCATCAAAAAGAAAAACTAAAAGAGACGAGAAAAAGAGAAGGAGATCCTGAGTGCGAAACTTCAAACCCTAAATTTCCAGAAAAGAGACGAGAGAAAGAGAAGGAGATGGAGGTGTTGTTGGCGGAGCTATTGTTGCTGTTGGTGGTGATGGTTGTAGGGGGAAGGAGGCGGAAGAAACAAGAAAAAATAAAGGAGAGAAGAAGAAGAAGAAATTAAGGTAAAAAGGGTATGTTTGGCTTTTTTTAAAATAATAAAAACTAAATTTAAATATTTTAAATAGAAATGGGGTTTTTGTGCCATTTTTTAATCAAATGGTTTTTGTTTATTAAAAACAATATGGATGGTATTTGTGTAACTTAAAGAGTATCACCTTGGTTTTTTATAGCTTAATATGTTAATAAAAGTAAAAACCTTGTGCCTCCTCATTTTCACTTCCGCCCTTCTCTTTAACCGCCTCCTTCACTTTTTTTTTCTTTTCTTCTGTCACTGTATAAAAAAAACATAGTGGTATTATTTTGATCTTCCTCCCTTACTAAGTTAATTTCTTGTTAAGTTCAATTGTTATTATTTGTATCAAAGAAAGGGAAAAATTCTGTTAATTTTTCTTTTTTTGAAGATTAACTCACTCTTCTCTTGATCCGTAAATAAACTTGTATGGATCTGTCATCTTCTCTCGATCTGTTTGTGAAATTATATTATCGTTTTAATGTTACAAATTCAGAGAAGATATCAAAATAAATAAATAAATAAAATGGTAGATTTTAGATTTTGATCGTACTGGGCCAGATCAATAATAATTGCGTTGGTTTGTCGGGTTAGCGGTCGAATCGGACGGGTCAGGCGGTTTTTAATAAATAAAACGGTTTTCTTTAAAATTACTGGGTTAACATTGAATCAGACCAGAAAAATGACTGGTTCACGGGTTTTCCGGTCCGACCGGACAGGCCGGTTCTTAGAACATTGCCGAATATTATGGTATGAAGTCGATTGACCGTATAAATGTCAATTATAAACTACCACATAAACGCCCATGACCATTATCAACGCAATTATAGTAAAAATAATTTTATTAATAATATGTAACTAATTAAGGTTAGATTAGTCCATCTAAAATGTGAAAATATAAATATAATCTAAAACTATTAATTTCAACGGTAGATCTTGTTTTTTGGGCCACACATATATACTATCTGATTGATTGGTTTATAGAAGAGTGAGGGATCAAACTTGGGTTCCTCAGATATTTCCACTTATATAATATAGAAATTGAAATCTGCTCTGGTTACTAGATATATTAAAGGGTTTTCATATTCATAATCCATGCATATATAATCGAAATAAAGTAAGTGGTTTAGTTAACCAAATCTAATTTAACAAGATAATAATTAAATCCACATACTCAATTCTCTTTCATTCTAGACCACAAAAGCTGATTTGAACAACTATGGTCAGAGTATTGGGAAATAGAGCTCTCTCATTGGTTCTATCCCCATACAACTAAATGGTACGCGTTTCGTTACACCTCATTTACATCTGCAAATTAACCACATTCGACCTTAACGGTCTAATCCCCTACTTTCTCACCACGACCACTTCCCTCTTCTGCTTCATATTTTCCTTTTATTGTAACTGACAATAATCAGAACTAAGCTAAGTTCTGATAATCAAAACCAAAGGAACTAAACTAATAATCAAAACGGTCATTTTTCCATGATTCCAACCTCCATAATAAAAAATAATCACTTGACATGAAATCTATAATCAAAAGAATTTCCCCAGGAAGGAATCTCAAGGTAAATTGGGTTTTGAATCTCTTAACTTTTTTGTTTCAAATTTATCCCCTTTTTCTCCAAACATCCGCCTTCGATACTGATAATGATAATGATGAGTGCATAAACCATGTTCTTGTACAAATAAGTAAGATTGGATTCAACAAATCCTGTTAGGGATAAAAAAAATACTCAAAATCTGCACTGACATAGTCTCCAAATCCAAAAGGTATGTGCTTTTTAAGGGGTTATCCTAATTTCTGGAATTTCGACGAAGTTTTAATCGAGATTGAAAATTGTTAGGTTAAAATGTATACATCAATATCAAATTTTATAGAGTTTTTATTTTCTATATGATGGGGAATTTGTGGTGACTTAACAAGAAACATGGATAGAATCTTTAAAAATCTTTGAAGTATCCATTCTCTTTCACTCTGTTTCACTATCGAATTAACATTTGAAATATTATCTTGGACATTAATTTGTTTTGTGTTGTTAGTGATAAACACAAAATATTTACCTAGTTCATTTATTTTTGTGCATTTTTGTTGTTTGTGTGCAGGTAAGTAGAGATATGACTTGTTCGATTGTGAGAAAGGGAAGCTGATAACGAAGTGCTTTCCTAAACCAAGATGATGGACTTTTAAAGATTGTTTCAATAGAATATAGGAGGTAGGGTTGGTATAGGGAGGGAAGCCGAAAGAAATGAGATTAGAGTTTTTTAGTTACAGAGAGTTGCACATGAAGAGACTCTAAGAGAGAGAGGTAGCCTTTCAAAGATCGTACTCGTGGATGTGAGTATCTTGACTGGGTTGGAAATTTCGAACAAGTGAAGATTTAGCCTTGGACTACCAGAATGATAATTTTACCCCTAGCCCGTAAACTGACCATTTTACCCTCGGTCAAAAAATTACCACCTACATTAAGTTTCATGCTCAGCGCGAAACCATAAGTGTTGCGTTCTGGGTACATAGATGGTGCATACCTTTTTTTATGAAATCATGATTACTTTTACCGAAAGTGTTTCATCATGACTTTGCCGAATCACCTCCATTCGTTCTGTCAACTACATCTTGTGCAATCTAATTCTGACGAGAGCTTTACCGAGACATAACGTTCAATATGAGCTTGCTGGTTGTGATCTAAGAGATAGTTTGTGACAACTATCCACAAGTCCCCAATATTAACACATCTCCATTCGCAAGATTTTCTTGACTTAGGCCCGATCCTGAACACTCCCACTTATGCATTTTTACGCTATTTTCGAATGAAGATATAGTCGAGACATGCATGGTGCAACAGTGTTCCACCATAATCTTGTGACAATCAAACTCAAAATAAGTGAAAACCCCAATTCTGGGTCTCTTCTGATGAAAACCCTAATTTTGAATTTCGTATGCATCAAAATAGTAGTCGAATGTGTGGAGGCTCGATCAGAAACATGGAGTATGTTAGATTCACCTAGGGCATGCCTAGAGAAGGTCCATGAAAATTAGGGTTTAATATCCTTGATTAAACCTCTTGTAGAAGACTTTCTGACTAGGTTTCCTAATTTGAGTCAAACTCCCTTCTTGCTTGCCTTTTGTTCTGATTTCCTTTTATGAACATGTTTCTTTACCAAACACCCACTTTGATTTAGTTAAATACTCTCTTTATATAATTAGAGCTTTTTATGGAATCTATGAACTTAAATAAAAAACTTTCATGTTTTGACTCAAATTCCTTTTGTATGCCTTTCCTTTTTGATATTGAAAAGATGTCACAGCTTAATTTTAGAAACCCAAACCGTGTGTATATGTCTGCTTGGGCATGCCTAATCCTTGAATGACCATCCTTCACGTGGACAAGTCCTTGTCCCTCCTTGATTCCTCTTTTTTTTTTTTTCAAATCTTTCCTAATTTGATCCAAATTCATGGAAGGCCCTTCTGCTTGGAGTGAAAAGCCTCTGTAGCTAAATTTGGAACCCAAAATCGTGCACACCCCTTGTTTGCGTGACCTTGCTAGGCATGACTTTTTCTTTGCAAAATTATTTCCTTATTGCAGCAAAACTTTTTTTTTTAATCAAAGATTTCCTTATTTGATATGATTTCCAATATGAACTCCTTTTGTACCAAATAAAAAGATCTTATAGCTTGATTTTTGGAACCCAAAACTGTATGATATATATGATCTCTGTACCTTGGTAACTATTATTATAGAGGCGGAATTCAGAATAATAATAGACGAAAACTAGAAAACAGAACACACTAGAACGTAATCCAAAGAAACTATCTTCTCTAGATTATGAACAAGAAAACTATTACAATTCTCTCCACGCTCACAATCTCTCTAGGTAAATAACCTTAATCTATTTTCTAAGTTTGCTTTTACAGTAATTAATTGCTTCACAAACTTCCCTCAAGGTGATTTATCTCATAAACCTCCCTTCCTAGGTGTGTCTGTATCACAAACCACACTATCTAGATGTCTCATCTATGAGCTAAACATCTCTATTTATAACTTTAACGGTTTCCCAAACCTTCTAGGAATCTATTTCTTTATCTAGAAATAATTCCTTTTCTAGGTATATTTCCTTATCTAGAATTATTACCTTGTCTAGCAATATTTCTTATCTAGTAATAATTCCTTTTCTAAGTATATATTTCCTTATCTAGAAATATTACCTTGTCTAGGAAATATTCCTTTCTAGGTATATTTCCTTATCTAAGAATACTGCCTAAAAATCAGTATTCCTTCTCGAAGTAGAATCTATCCTCGATATAACTCAAGGATTGATAACTTCCCAAAAGAGGAAAGATACACCTGTACGCCCCCCCCCCCCCCCCCCCCCTTAAGAACTTGAACTCATGTGAAAGTTAGAACATGAGATAAGGAAACTCGAAAGTTTCTTTCTCCTTGCTAACCATCTCGCCTTTCTAGGTGAAAAAGCGGGGGTACAACAACCACACCCAATATTTCTCTTAGCAATCTGTATGGACAAACTCCAATATATTTTCTAGAGAATCAATGAGACAGTCAGACTCAATCTAGATAAGAAGTATATCAAAGAGTTTATATCTCAATCTCTCGATTTGATATATACTCAAGCAGATAGAAATATGCGAGTCTTTATCAAATACTAGAGAGATAACTTGGATGATATCAAAGACCAATATCGAAGTGTCAATCAATTTAAATCAACAACCAAAAGGTCGGATATTCTAATTGATTGAACAACGCACAACCTGTGATATTTCAATTATATAACAAAATATAATGCGGAATAGAAATAACACAGACACCAGAATTTTGTTAACGAGGAAACCGCAAATGCAGAAAAACCCCGGGACCTAGTCCAGATTGAACACACACTGTATTAAGCCGCTAAAAATACTAGCCTACTACAAGCTAACTTCGGTCTGGACTGTAGTTGAACCCCAACCAATATCACACTAATCCAAGGTACAGTTATGCTCCTACGACTCTGATCCCAGCAGGATGCTACACACTTGATTCCCTTAGTCGAAGAATTTAATAAACAAATCTGTATCACATAGAAAAGTCTATAATGATAGATAAATCTGTCTCCCACAGATATACCTACAAGTTTTTTTCGTCTTTTGATAAATCAGGGTGAACAGGAACCAATTGATAACCCAGACTTATATTCCCAAAGAACAACCTAGTATTATCAATCCCCTCACAATAATCTTAATCGACGCGGCGAAAGAATATATTGTGGAATCACAAACGATGAGACGAAGATGTTTGTGACTACTTTTATATCTTGCCTATCGGAGATATCAATCTCAAGCCAATCCTTACGATTGTACTCGTACGATAGAATACGCAAGATCAAATCATACAACTATGAGAAAGTAGTATCGGTCTGGCTTCACAATCCCAATGAAGTCTTTAAGTCGTTAACCTGGTTTAGAAGAAGAAACCAAAGGTTCAAGGAGAATCGACTCTAGCTTATACAACTAGTATCACACGTAAGGTGTAGGGATTAGGTTTCCCAGTTGCTAGAGTTTCCCTTATATAGCCTTTCAAATCAGGGTTTGCAATCAATGTTATATTGGTAACAAAGCATTCAATATTTACCTTTAGATGAAAACATGATTAGATTCAATATAATATCTTTCAACCATTAGATCTAACACTTAGCTTGTTACATACAAATGAAATGCACGTTTCTAGGTTTGTGTAACCGTACCCAAACATGTACATTTGTTGGTTCAACAATAGTTAAACAAATGGTCAGCCATATGAGCATTCATATCAACCATATTCTTCTTCACCATAACTAGTTCAAGTGACTCAAATGAACTAGTTAGAGAGTTGTTCAATTGCAAGGAAATCTTATGTAACTACACAAGACACAATCGAAGCAAAAACGATTTGATCCACTCGAATCGGTTCATGAACTTTATAGCCACAGTTTGCAATTAGCATTCCTTAGTTTATATAAACATGAGTTCACAAAAAAATCGTCTTTAGATATAACCTAACTCAAGTTCGCGGACTTAAGTTCCCGGAAGGAGTTCTCAAACTCCAGCAGATTTTCTCGGGTCGAGAACTTCCGCCAGTTCGCGGACTTAGTTCACGGCTCTTGTTCCGTTTCTCTTGATCAACAAATTTCGGTTCAAGGAATAAGGACTTATACATATATGTGTTTCCACAATAATGCTTATACCCATCATTAGTTATATAATCTAAACTCTCATATCAATCATTGAAACATTCTCAGAGAACGTTATATAGTTGTTATTCACAAACCATTTTTCGTCAGAGCAATTTTCAAAGTGATTGAAACATGACATGACTTTCGTCACTAGGTAAATATGAACTTGGTTAAAGCGAAATCTTACCAACACATATTTCGAGAAATAGATAGACGAGATAAACTCGGCTCGAAATACCAAATGTGTATAATCAAAGTCTATATAGCAAAACGACTTTTGTCTCAAGATAGGAGATAGAGTAGATAGACTTTTGAGTGATAGATAAGTTCAAGTCTCCACATACCTTTTTGTCGATGAAGTTCCACCAGTTCCTTGAGTAGTTCTTCGTCTTGTATGATGATCATCCATGGAGTTCTTGAGCTCAACTACACTTTCTATCCTAGTCCGAGACTTAGCTATAATAGACTATAAATCAAGACTTATAGTTTTGATTACTAACACTGACAGACATGCTTGAGATAGCAATGTATGCGAGTTCGACCGAGCAATGCTCTAAAACTAGGAACTTGACCTTCAGGTACAATTATAAAAGCAACATTCTCTCCTTGTCTTGTCTTAGCCTGTCTTAGATCCATAATGCAATTATCCTCGATTGGTTCTTCTCGACCAAACCACAAGTCTCCTACATATGGAAATATCATCTTATCATCCTCACCATCATCTTGTAGCGGTATATCAAACAACTTCAAGTGTTTGACATTAATAACCGAGATCATTTTTTACCTATCCGATTGTTCCTTATCTAACTTCAACCATACCATGCTTATCTTGTTCTTCTAAAGTATTCCAATTTCTGAGTAACTCACCAAGTTGTTTGTAGAGAGATCTAGTGAAGACCATAACCACAGGAATCTTCTCTAGAAGAAAAGAACCTTGCTCTGATACCAATTTGATAGGTATGATCTTTGTACCTTGGTAACTATTGTTATAGAGTCGGAATTCAGAATAATAATAGACAAAAACTAGAAAACAGAACACACAAGAACGTAATTCGAAGAAAATATTTTCTTTATATTATGAACAAGAAAATTATTACAATTCTCTCTTTGTTACGCTCATAATCTCTGTAGGTAAATAACCTTAAACTATTTGCTAAGTTTGCCTTTACAATAATTAATTGCCCCACAAACTTCTCTCAAGGTGATTTGTCTCACAAACCTCCCTCTCTAGGCGTGTCTGTATTACAAACCACACCATCTATATGTCTTAACTACGAGCTAAACATCTCAATTTATAACTTTAACGGTTTCCCAGACCTTCTAGGAATCTATTTCCTTATCTAGGAATAATTCCTTTTCTTGGTATATTTCCTTATATAAAAATATTACCTTGTCTAGGAAAATTCATTATCTAGGAATAATTCCTTTTCTAAGTATATATTTCCTTATATAGAAATATTACCTTGTCTAGGAAATATTCCTTTTCTAGGTTTATTTCATTATCTAGGAATATAACCTTGTTTAGGAATATTTCCTTATCTAAGAATACTACCTAAAAATCAGTATTCCTTCCCAAAGTAGAAGTTTATCCTCAATATAACTTGAGGACTGTTAGGTTCCCAAAAGAGGAAAGATACACCTGTATGGGCCCCTCCATTAAGAACTTAAACTCATGCGAAAGTTAGAACTGGAGTTAAGGAAACTCGAGAGTTCATTTCTCCTTACCGAACAATCTCGCCAGGAACTTGACCATCAGGTACAATTAGAAAACCAACATTCTCTCCTTGTCTTGTCTTAGTCAGTTTTAGATCCATAATGCAATTATCCTCGAATGGTTCTTCTCAGCCAAACCACAAGTCTCTTACATGTAGCAAGATCATCTTGTCATCCTCACCATCAACTTGTAGTGGTGGATCAAACAACTTCAAGTGTTCGGCATTAATAACCGAGAACATTTTCCCCCCATCCTATCGTTCCTTATCTAACTTCAAGCATACCATGGTTATCTTGTTCTTATAACACATTCCAATTTTCGAGTAACTCACCAAGATGTTTGTATAGAGATCTAGTGAAGACCATAAACCACAGGAATCTTCTCTAAAACAAACGAACCTTGGTCTGATACCAACTTGATGCGTCTGATCTCTGTACCTTGATAACTATTGTTATAGAGGAAAAATTCAGAATAATAATAGATGAAAATTAGAAAACAGAACACATAAGAACGTAATTCGAAGAAAATATCTTCTCTAGATTATGAACACGAAAATTATTACAATTCTCTCTTTGTTACGCTCACAATTCATGCAAACAGTGATACATGTATATCTTTCCTCTTTTTGGAACTTAGAAATCTTCAAGTTATATTGAGGATAGACTTCTACTTTGGAAAGGAATACTGATTTTTGGCAGTATTCTTAGGTACGGAAATATTCCTAAACAAAGTAATATTCCCAGATAAAGAAATATACCTGGGGTTTGTGAGACAAATCACCTTGAGAGAAGTTTGTGGGGCAATTAATTATTTAAAATCAAACATAGAAAATAGTTTAAGGTTATTTACCTACAAATTAAACTATTTTTAGGTAAATAACCCCTCCCCCTCTGTCGTGAGCAATTCTTGGCCGGACCATCTCCTTGACTACAAATTTCACTTGTATTCATACTCTTATATTACACATATATAGGTACTATTGCATACCTCTTCTATTTTGTATAACACTTATTTTTGTCTTCGTGAACGTTCTAGAGTGGTGACTTACTTTTTGTTTAGGTGGAGTGCTCGACGCTTCTTCATCTTACAAACAACCTTCAGTTAGAGCTTTCGGTTGAACCCACCAAACGTTGGTTTGTCAAGTTTGGTTGTCATATTTTAGTGAATCAAAACTCATTTAAAGAGTCACTTGATTATGTACTAGAGACAACTTCGTATAGGTTAGTCTAGAAAGCCTAGGATTATGGATATACAAGTATTACTCGAAGACTTAAAGATTGTGAAGAAGTAACAAGCTACAATGATGACATCATCATTCCTCTTGAGGTTAGTAATATTTTTACTTGAACTGTTTCATTCCTAACGTATCTTTCAAGTCTTGTGAAAATCCGGGGGTCTACCAACCACACCGAACAATTCGTTTGGCAATCTGAGAGGACTTACTCCAATATACTTTCTAGAGAATCAACTAGACAATTAGACTCAATCTAGAGAAAAGTATATCAAATAGTTTAATATCTCTAACTCTTAATTCAATCCACAATCAGCAAATAGAAATCTGCGAGCCTGGTTGAATATAAGAGGAGTAAACTTGAACGGTACCAAAGACCAATGTTGAAGGATCAATCAGTCTCAATCAAAAACCAAATGTTGGATTTCCTAATTGATCGATACAATGCACAACATGTGATATTTCAATTATATAAAAAAATATAATGCGGAAAAGAAATAACACAGACACCAGAATTTTGTTAACGAGGAAACCGCAAATGCAGAAAAACTCCGGGACTTAGTCTAGTTTGAACACCACCCCGCAAATGCAGATAGAGTGACTTTCTCTGAAACGAAGAAGTATTTTCTGTAGAAGGCATTAATCATCTCTCCCCAACTGACGATACTTCCTGGTGCTATGTTGTTGTACCAGGTGTATGCTCTGCTTGTCAGAGACTTTGAAAATTCCTTCAAACGGACGACATGGTTGTGCTCATGTTCACCAAGTGATTCTAGAAACCGAGAAACATGCTCTTGAGCATTTCCTGTTCTATCATAAATGGTGAACGTTGGAGAGGTATAACCTTTTGGCAGAGGAATCCTTTGTGTAGCAGCAGGGTATGGAGGTTGGTGACGGTGGATAGAGGACGTCTTATCTATTCCACGATCCTCCAAGAGGCGTTCCAGGTCATCACGAGTGATGAAACTGGACGGTTCTTTCGTTGGTGGGTTGTCTGCAGCCTTAGGAATTTCCTCATCATCTACTACATGGATTGGAATGACTTCAGGATCAGCAGCCGAAGATGTTTCTTTGGCTTTTACTTTATCTTGAGTTTTCTCTAACATTTTGTCTGTAAGAGTCTAGAGATAATTGCATAATTCCTTCTGAGTGGCAGCCATGTCAACCTGACTCTTGGCAAAAGTTTCTTGCACCTTCATGAGATCACCTATGGTACGCGGATTTTCTCTGACTTCTTCAGGAGACCGTCCAAAGTGAGGATTGTTGATGGCGCCAGCATTCGGAGAAGTAGTATTGGAAGTTTGCGCCAGAAGAGTGGTATTAGTGGTACCACTATATCTTGAAATGTTAGGGTTCGGTGTTGAGCCCGGGTTGGTAACTTAACCAGACCTAAGATCAACCATCTTTGTGAGAACTGAGATTGCAACCGAGGGAATGATCTCCCACTGTGGTCGTCAATCTGTAGATGGGGAAAAACGATTTGCTGGTTTTTACGGAATTGAGGAGATGACCGTGCGGAGGAGTCTCCTTGAACCGAGCGAAATGTTTAACCTCACACAGATGCACTGCAAGAAGGGAGTGCTTTAAGTTCGAGAGATCAATTTGTAGGACTCCGGCTAAACCAAGACAATGATCGTTCCAGAGTCAATTCGGTCACAAGAGACGATGGGTCGATCTGTAGGAGGGAAGCTGAGAAATGTGTGAGATCAATGGTGACCAAGGATTGCTGGTGTGTTGTGTATTTTGCGTGAAAATAATTTCTGAATGATTGATTTTACTCCGTTGAGAGTAATTTCTAAGGCGATGAGTTCGTGTAGACAAAAGACTGTCTATTGAAAACTGTCTGTTGTTTCAATCATGATTCAAAGACTTATTTATATTGCTAGAATTGTAAACACCTTGATCCCATGAAGTGTGACAGTTGCTGGAGTCAAAGAGTGGGGAAGTGGAAATCATGTTAAAACAAGTTGCTCATCGTGCGGAGACTTGGTTGATTTTCTACCCACTACTTTGCTAACTCCTTCAATTGATTGCACGACTTGCTACAATTCTCGTCATGGTTGAACACACGTTCCTAGACTTCCAGACTAAAACCCTAGTTAATATCCCCCCATGTGACATGATTGATGTCTCGTGATTGTGGAGTCTGCAAGGCAAACGTGTATTTAGTTAGTCAGTTGCTGACTTTATGGGACGATGAGTCCTTGTATTGCCGAGTCGAACGTGATTTGCAAATATTCTAAGACTCATGAATTAAACGTGTCTGTTGAGACAGAAGTATAATTGTTGAATAAATTGCTGATAGTTAAGGTGAGCAAATGTTGCTCATTTGATGAATCGTTGAATATTGATAGTTGAACCAATATTACTTAGTCTGAGCAGATATTGCTCATCTGAGCAAAAGTTGCTCGTTTGATGAATTACTGGTAGTGGGACCAAATGAAATATTAATTTAAGATACTGACGACTGGGCCGAGTATAATAATTAAAGTGTTGATCACGGAATCAACGTAAAATTATTAGTGTTTGAATCTGCGCAGGATTATGTTTTGCATAACTTTGGATCCAAAACCCTAATTTTGATCAATTGTTGATCAATTTATGATTCATTGAAAATCAACCACGGAGTGAAGGAGGGACCGACTACATGGGATGATGAGTCGACCATGTAACGTCCAGATGCTCGAGTGAGAAAAATACCAAAGTCTCTTCAAGACCAATTGGTGAAAAGATGATTAAATGCTGGTTTAATCCTTCATTAAAATAATGTTCGTATGAATCTTAGGTGATAAAACCTAATAAATTGTGAAGAGATGAAGGACCGACCAAGAGGTCATGAAACCGGCCCTGGTTGGTCACGGGATCGACTGACGATCATCTGATGAAATTCCAAGTTGTTTGGAAGAGTTTTGGACCTAATACATGCAATAGCGCAAATTAGTTCAAATTGTGAAAACGCGTGGGACCAGCTCCTTGTAAGCCAAAGAGACAACCTTGGTCGGTCAAGGTAACATGCTCACGTCACCAAAGTGTCCGTGTCTCAGTCCTGAGAATCTTGATATTTTCTGATGTGCGTTCAAGCAACATTTTGAGAAAATATGAAGAAATCAAGGATTTTTCTGAAACTGAGAAAACTTCATAAGATGAAGGAAATAATAATAAAACGAAGGAATCATGAAGTGTGGGACCGGCTATGTCCAAGGCATGGCCAGCCGGCCAATGCACCTGGTCCCATGACACTTTTCCTAATTTTATATTATTTTGATTTTCATGATTTTAGGGAAATATCATGAAATCAAGGAGTTTCCATGAGATGAGGGAAACAAATAATATTAATAATAATAAAATAAGGACATGTGGGACCGACTTGGGCATGGTCGGCCGGCTAGGGCCCGGTCCCGTGAGTTTCTCCTAATTTTATATTATTTTCATGATTTGAAGGAAATATCATGAAATTAAGGGATTTCCACGAGATGATGGAAATAATTAATAAAATAAGGAATTACAAGGTGTGGGACCGGTCACGACTAGGGCATGGCCGGCTGGCTAGTGACCACGGTCCAGTGACACCTTTCCTAATTTTATGTAATTTTTGTATAATTTCCTTGATGTGAAGGAAATACCATGAAACTGAGGAGTTTCATAAGATTAAGGAATTTCCATGAGACGATGGAAATAATAATTAATAAAATAAGGAATTACAAGGTGTGGGACCGGTCATGCTAGGCCATGGCCGCCCGGCTAGTGACCACGGACCCGTGACACCTTTCCTAATTTTATGTAATTTTTGTATAATTTCCTTGATGTGAAGGAAATACCACGAATTGAAGGGATTTGCTCAAACGAAAGGATTTTCATGGGATCAAGGAAAATAATAAAATATGATAAAATAAAGGAAGGGGCGTGGGACCGGCCACGAAGGCATGACCAGATGGCCGGTGGGCTTGGTCCCCTTAGACGCTTCTTTCAAATATTTTATTATTATTATTTTCTCCATGGTTTCATCGTTCCTTCGTGTAATTGAATGTTCGTTCGCGCATTCAGGTGCTCGTAGTGCATTTATTGCTGAATACACTTGCACCATTCCCTCAGGGCTTACTCGATGGTGGCTTAAATGCCCGCACGTTGAATATTTATTACTAACCCATGGAATTCTGCTGGGAATAACCATAAATTGAAGTAATGAAATATTATGCAGAACGTAGAATATTTTCTAGGAATCCAATTGATGAATCTTGCGACTAGAAATAATTAATTGATGGCTCTATACTAGCAGGCATGCTGTCTAGGAGCATTATAATTATTCGGAAATTGAGGTATGAGCTAGCTGGAGCAGAACGCTCGATTTGAATATTTATTCTGTAAAGTCAGGGAACATTGCGACATCCTGAAGACGTAGTGCTCCATACTAGTGAGTAATACATCTAGGAGCCGTCCAATCATTTCGATTCCTTACAGAAGCGATTACTGAAATTGCTCAGTATTTATGAGATATGCCGTGGTCTCAGCTGAGAGACTGCACATCTACATATACTCATAGAGATAGTATTCTCAGTCATAGATTCTTGTGGCATGAGCTTTCATGCTTCGATGAGAGACATGAGCCTCAATACTCGTCTGATTGCTGGATCAGGAGCATGTATAATTATGGTTTTACGATTTTAGCCTTTGTCGAAAATCCACCATCTACATTAAGTCCCCTGCTTAGTGAGGGACGGTCATGTTCCTCACTCAGCACTGAACGGTAGTTTTCTTGTTACAGTTACAGACGGAAATAAGTAGTTGAACTTAGTCATAAAATAAGATGTTACCGGATTTTCGATTGCATGAACGGACCATGGCTTGAACGAAGATCCCAGTGGCATGATAAAGCGTCGTTTAATGATCCTAAATTGATGTAGGACCGCTGGTTTGGTGATGGAAACTTGGTTGATTTAGAATTCATGAGTCCGGGCCCAATAAAAGAAATCCTCGTTTTAGGAACAAAAGCTCGTTAATTTGTTCGTTTAAGGAACAAACAAAATAGACCTCAGTCTGATGATATAAAATTTTGTCTATGAGCTTTCACGAAAATCAAAATTTTATTTTTTTAAATATGTGAGATTTTCACAAAGTGGAATAAACTCTCGTTTCAAAGGTGGATGCTCGTACGAGAGAAAAGTTTTTTTTTTTTTAAGACGTGCGTCTGTTAGTAATAAAATTTTGTTTATGAGCTTTCACGAATTTTTTTTATCTTCGAGCTTTCAGAAATCTTTGAAAATATACTTTCGCTTCAAAGACAGATGCTCGTGGGAGGGAGAAAAAATATATAGATATATTTTTCAAATTTACGTGAGTTTCACGTTAAATATTTATATATTTTGTAAAATCATGTTTTGAAGTAGACCATTATACATGGTGAAATAATATCTGTATATGAGTTTTCACAATTGTAGAATGGACGTGTGTCTAGTTTTTGAAAAACCAGTGGATGTTAAAATTCACGTGGGTTGTTCATGGTTTTATGAAAATCAAGTCATGATTTTGAATAATGAATTTTGCTCGTCTTTGCAGGTTTGAGGGAACGAGCAAGTTTTCGAAATTCTGACGTTATAATCACTATAGCTAGTGAAATTGTAAATAGGTAAGAGTTGGATTATTACCATTTTGTTACGCGTTTGTTATTGGTATATCCATGACTCCATGTCTTTCACCTAAGATAGTGTGACTTCTGGTTACAACCACTCTTCTGGCCCTTCCGGGGAACGCTCCAGAAATATCAAGTCAAAGATGAAGACTTCTACAGATGTTCATGCCGGGGTGAATCAACCTTTCAGAGACGCTGGAAAGCTGATACATTGTATGTCTCTCGATCATCTGGGAGTCGTCCGTGATGGAATCAACGCTTTCTTAGCCGTAGCGGATGCAGAAGAGAAGCAGAGACGAGATGAGTTATTACTGAAAAGAAAAGCTGAAGATGAAAGGCTTGAATCTTATCAGCAAAACGCCGTCGGCTTTAGCAAACGAGACTTGCGGCTGAAGATGAAGTCTGATCTCGCGCGGAAGGCGTAGCTTCTGATTCAGATGTAGATGAATGAATAATTTCTTCATAATTCGTCATCAGAAAATTCAGAAGTCAGGTCCTCATTGAAAATGCTGTAGAATCTTCGTGATCTATCCATGTTTCTTCATCCTCAGAAAATTTCCAAGCTTTTACAAAGAAGATTTTCGGCTTTTGAGCACGTTTAAGGGCCGAAATTGACGGAAAAGTAAACTTCCAGGAGGTTTTCAGAAAATTTTCAGTTGTCATGTAGTCCAAAGATTTGGCCACATCTTTTTGTTCGTTTCTCCAATTTCTGTGAATTTTGGATATGTTGTAGAGGACATCCGTACAAAGAGAATGGTATATGATCCATCCCTAGATTCTTCATCAATTTATCCCAGCTTGATGCTTTGTGCGGGACAGTGTAAAATCATATTAGACAAGCTTATTACAAAACACTCATGTTGTGACTTTAGACCATTCGCTTGTGTCTTGAACGGTTGGTGAAGGATTTTAATGTTATTGAGTCATTTGAGATCAGGAACCCTTGATTGATACATGATCATGGTGCTTGCAGTGCCATCTTGCTTCTGTCAGTCGCAGAAACATTACTTCTGAAACCCTGGTCACGGGACCATAACTGAGGTTGCTCTCAAGAGGGGGTGATTTAATGACCGTGGTTGCATGTCACGGTGGTAGCATTCCTTTCATGATGGATGATTAACATATGAGAGTCTGGTGCCAAGGGTCTTGGACTGTGAAACTTGATGAAGGACTTAGCGAAAAGACCTGGTGGACATCGATCGACTGTAGAGGTTATGAATCCCGTCCACGAATTTCTGCTTGCATGTTGTATGCTCTGGAAGCTGTAGGAACCTCATACGTCGTCGGAATTTGGTGCTTGACCCCAACCTTTGAATCTAAGAGACCGAGTTAACATATGAGAAACGAATCACCCAATTTGGAGTTGTCTAGGTCAGTCAACGAAGCGTGCATATTTGTAACTTGTAATCCCGTGCAAGTTTTCAGATTCCATGAACTTAAGTGCGGAGGCCATATCTTTCAGCTCGTATGTACGATTGATGTGCCCTTTTGTTAAAAGACATAGACGAACATCTTTCATTGAGGAAGTATTGTCCCATTCCTCACTCATTGGTACGTTTTTGTAAACCCATGGGCTGAAGTATGTTGTATCTCATTTGTAGAGATGATGAGAAGATCTTGTAGAAGTATTTGGCTTGTGCCCACCAGTCGTGCAAGCTTTGGGAATATTTTCATGTGAACATATTTTCATGTCTACACATCTTGATACAAATTATTAATGCTTGGAGAAGTTCGCTTCATCGAGCAATGCTTCATGGAATGGTTAGTTGATGAAGCCTTGTCATGAGGATGTTGCTCATGAGACCGTTGTTGATGCTGAGATCACGCTTGAATTTTCTCTAGACATTCTTGTTGATGATGATACTATGGTTAGAGTTGCTCCAGAGACCGAAAAGGATAGAACCATGATTATCGACATAGTCTTTGCTCCTCCATCCAGTGAGCCTTTACATTCACGAACTAGTTAGTGGGTTGAGTATCCCTAAAATGAAAGTATACTGGGAGTTCAACCCAAATTCTCCTGAACATTATGACTTTGCCGTGAAGTAGTTTTGTCAGGGAATTGATGTTGTTGCGGCAGATAGCAGCAACAGTCTTAATTCTTTCCAATAGGATCAAGTCCCCAGTACATGTTGAAGGAGTTTGTGCCATCCATGGATGAATGATGTTGCATCCGCTTCAAAAGTATTATCATGGGATAAGGAAGACTTATTCAGTTGCACTATGATCGTGATGTTTTTGAATCAGTGTGTCATCGTCGAGATATTTGTGCTGAAGCCAGATGCGCCATTATCGAAGGTGTACTGTTTGATTGGAAGTACAATTTCAAGGCTTCTTAGATGCTTGAGCGTTGAAGCGTACATTCCTTAAGCATCGAATGTCTTAGGGATTTGATCATCTCGGCCTTGTAGTATCTTTTGTTAATTCAGCATCCCTTTCGTTGCGGTAGTGGGATTCAACACTTGTGCAGACATCAGAGCTTTATGATTTTGTGGAACACACGGACTTGCAGGAGAAACGCCAAAAGTGTTCTTTGCCATGTTTGGACTCATATTAGTAATGAATGTTTCAGTGCTTGATTCAGAGTAACGTCAGATTCAACACTTTGGTAAAATACTAATGCTGTGAAGCTACCATTCATAACATGTTGCGGAGTTGCTAGCAGAATTGAGTCCCCATGCTAGGATAACATGTGAAGAAATAAATGACATAGACATGGAATGAGACTTGCCTGGGTGCGGAACCTCTTGATGAATGTCTATGCATCTTTTGCAGGTTCTTGATTCAACCTCGTAAAAGTTTGAAATTCCTCCAAGTACTCTGATGATGGAATGTCCGTCAAATCTTCTGGATCAGACCTTTCTTCGTTGGAGAGATGTGCAACCAAGGCGCTTTGTAAGTACCCATCTTTTCAGCGTGGATCCACGCTCGTCTGAAGGATATGTCATATCCTGGATCTTCCTGATTATGTGAAACTTGGTTTCTGTCCAGGTTGAAATTATGTTCACTTTGAGAGTGATGTAGCCATAAGTATTTCCGAGCGTTCCTTCAAGGTCTCTGGTTGAGATGGGAGCATGAGTAGCTTATTGTCGAGTGATGCCTGTGGATCCGATGGTTTTCAGTAGAATGTTATTGATGGCGGTGCCATTATTGATCAACGTTCTTCCAAATTCATTTCTTCTGAGATTGACTGTGGTAAGCAGTCCCAAGTCGTACATCTCTTGGTCTGTGGCTGGAGGCTCAAGAAGTATTTCTGGAATGGACTTCTTGACACGATGTGGTTCAGTGCTGTGAACATGTCTCTCCTTTGTGCCTTCGACAGATAGAGCAATTCATGTTCAACCAAGGATTGAAATGTCTCTTTGATAGGTTTTTCAGAGAGTGTAAAGGTTCTGATTGGGAGAGGATTCTTATGTACTCCTTCAGTCCCCAGTCGAATCTATAGTGGATCAATCATTCTCTTTGAAAGTGTTCTTCAAAATATTACAGTTGCTTATTGGATGATTGATGAATCTATGAAGGTGACAGTACCTGGGATTCTCCATTTCTTCTTCAGTTGGCTCTCTCCTGATGAACGACAATTTTATTGCACCATCTTGAACCCAGAGTTCCAGTAACTCGATCACTCCTTCATGAGAAGAGAGAAGTTTGAGTCTGTCCGATCATTTCCCCGTTCATTGATGTCGGGTCAAGGTTTGTGCATTTCAAGATTGATTATCTTTGTTTGGTGATTTCAGAGGAGCTGGAGAAGCATGCTTGCGTTGTGACTCAACTTTCCATTTGCTCCCTTCTGCAACAACATTTTTGGAAGGTTGGAGGTTGTACTGTTTGTTGATCAAACGTCTGTTACCTCGAGTTTCTCGTGGTTCCTCAGTTTTTGTAGCTTGATCTTTCTAGTAAAGCAGGTGCGGTAGTTGCTGATCGCTTAGCTGCTTTATGAAGTTCTGAAAAAGTCTAGAACCGGAGGTTTTCCAGTAAAGCTATGTAGACCGGGATCGTTCCGTTGATGCATAAATCTACAAGTTGCTGTTCTGTGACATCTGGGTCGTGGCAATCCAAAGCTTGAACTCTGAACCTTTTCACATAGTAATTGGGATATGCATTGCTCCTTTGATACATCCTTCCTAGATCATAGAGAGTGACTTGCTCTGAAATGAAGAAAGTATTTTCTGTAGAAAGCATTAATCATCTCTCCCCAACTGGCGATACTTCCTGGTGCGATGTTGTGGTACCAGGTGTATGCTCTGCCTGTCAGAGACTTTGAAAATTCCTTCAAACGGACGACATGGTTGTGCTCATGTTCACCAAGTGATTCTAGAAACCGAGAAACATGCTCTTGAGCATTGCCTGTTCCGCATAAAGGGTGAATGTTGGAGAGGTATAACCTTTTGGCAGAGGAATCCTTTGTGTAACAGCAGGGTATGGAGGTTGGTGACGGTGGACATAGGACGTATTATCTATTCCACGATCCTCCAAGAGGCGTTCCATGTCATCACGAGTGATGAAAATGGAAGTTTCTTTCGCTGGTGGGTTGTCTGCATCCTTAGGAACTTCCTCATCATCTACTACATGGATTGGAGTGACTTCAGGATCAGTAGCCGAAGATGTTTCTTTGGCTTTTCCTTTATCTTGAGTTTTCTCTAACATTTTGTCTGTAAGAGTCTTGAGATAATTGCATAATTCCTTCTGAGTGGCAGCCATGTCAACCCGACTCTTGGCAAGAGTTTCTTGCACCTTCATGAGATCACCTATGGTAGGTGGATTTTCTCTGACTTGTCTAGAAAGTTATACTGTGTTTAGTCAATTGATAATCCATGCTTAGGGAATACAATTGATATTTGAGAATTTGCCTGATTATTTCTGAGTTAAGAAACTAAGGGACTTAAAAGATAATTAGAGTTTTGAGTTATCTACCATCATTCATTCATGTGTAATAGTGGAATCAGTGTCTTGGTTATTTTTAAATCTTGAAATTAATTTTGCAACAATATTTATATTTTTAAGTTTTATAAGTCTAAAATCTTTTGCTTTCACAAATCTCAACGAACTTATTACTACAACTCAATTGAAAATCACACCAATTTTTGGCGCCGCCGACGCGGATTTGTCTTTAGGCTAAAGTTTTTAGATTTTTTTTTTTTAGGTTTTTTTTATTTGTTTGTTCTACTTTACGTTTTTGGGTTTTTGTCTTTTTACTACAGATTCTGGAATTTGGAGCGAAAGAAAAATTTTCCAAAGCTTTTGGTGAATACTTAAAGATTTGGAGTTAAAGACAAAGCGAAAAGAAGGAAAAAAAATAATAAAAAAAGAGAGAGAGAGATTTTTTTTTTATTTTTCTTTTAGATTTTTTTTTTAGATTATCTTTTATTTTGCACTATATTTTTGGACTGTGGACTGTGGGACTTTATTTATTTTTAATCATACAGAAGGGTAGTTTAAATATAAATTGTTTGCAGAGAAGGACGACGATTACGATATCGCCTCGGCCCCTCGGGTTCGTACATGACATAAGAGTCGTTGCTCGAGTCGACTTCAGCGGTTCATCCCCCGTCTGGTACGGGAGGTAAGTGTGTCGAAACACTCGTGAATCCCCTGTCAACGAGTTATTGTATTCCTTCATTTGCATATATGCTGAGGATTTGAAAACGGCTGTTTAATTTCCTAGTAAAGGGAAAGGACTGGCCATAAAAGATAAGGGTTCGGATTTCATCACCGTTCCCTTCTTGCCCGCCTTAGGAAAACGAAACCAAACGCGAACCTAAGCCTAAAATTTGACTAGAACGAGACCTATAGGGTAAAGAGCTTAATAGGAAAGTCATTCGAAAAATATTGGTTACTCTTTTAAGCATGCTTCAAAGTTCATGATGGTTTCTGTGAGTTGAATACACCGCCTTGTAACGCCGGTGAGGCCTTGGGTATCAAAGCTCCATTGAGCTTCCCTCGTCTCGATTCAACTTACTTTAACTTGGATTGATTCCAGAGGGGTTTGCTTAAATTGTAACGAATTCCCTTTCGAAGGATTAGAAGCTGGTCTAGAAACAATCTATGTGGAGCCACCATGCTTTTTATTTGCTAGAAATCAGTAGGTTTGATGTGGTGGAGTCAGCCTTGTTTGTGTTTGCATAGAACTTCCCTTCCTTTTAGGATTTCTTTCCTTTTCTTTTGTTTTTCTAGTGTATGCCCGAGGTCATTGGAAAATGGGCTTGGAAAAGAGATAATCTAGGTCGATTGATTAGTGAAAAACCTAGTAGTTCTTCTTGTGGAAGCAGGGAGCTCGAAGACTCTTCTTTTGAGAGCCCTGTTTCTGGAAACTTCAGTTTTGAGAATCTGTCTCTTCGTGAGGAAAATACCCCTAGTAGTTCAGCTGTGCCTGCGATGACAAATTTCAAAGATTACATGTTCCCAACTAGGTCCACCGAGCTTCGTGCATTAAATTGCCAGCCACAACGGCTAATTTCGAGATAAAACCTAGTATTCTTCAGATGATCCCTATATTCTTAGGGAAAGATGATGAGAACCCTTATTTTCATATTAGGTACTTTGAGGAAATTTATGGGACAATTAGAATAAAAAACCTTACTGATGAAGTCTTGAAAATTAAGATGTTTCCCTTTTCCTTGAGAGATAAAGCCAAGACCTGGCTGAACAACCTACCATCTGAATCCATTGAAACATGGCAGGAACTTATTGCTGCTTTCTATATGAAATTCTACCTTAAGCATAAAATTGCGTCTGTTAGGAAGAAAATTAGTGCTAGTGTGCAACAAGAGGGAGATTCTCTTTATAGGTTTTTAGAGAGATTCAATGATCTCCTATCCCAGTGTCCTCACCATAGATTTGATAAGATGAAACTCGTAGAGATTATTTATGATGGTTTAGACTATTCAACAAAAGCTATGGTTGAGTCTATGTGCGCTGGTGAGTTCACTAGTAAATGTGCTGATGATGCTTTTACCTTCTTAGGAGCTGTCGCTGAAAAATCCCAACAGTGGGAGTCTTGTGTTGAACCCCCCAAAATACTCTTGGTCAATAGAAGTAGTACCAATGTGGTAGATACAAGCTTCATGTCTGATGCTAAGTTTACTGCTTTTTCTAGAAGGTTAGAAGCTTTGGAATTGAATCATCCTAAACATAAGTCTCTTGTTGAAACTGATGATAGGTTTAGAGCCTCTCAAGTGTCTAGTTGTGGAGTAGAACCCAATAACTCGTTTTGGGAAGGTCAGGTTAGTGAAGATCAAGCCCATGTTGTCTATAACAACGCTAGGTTTGAGAACCGTCAGAAGTTTGACCCATACTCAGAGACTTACAACCCTGGTTGGAGAAACCATCCTAATTTTTCTTGGTCTAAGGGTCAGAATCAAGGACAAGCTAGTAATTCTCAGCCTCCCCCAGGTTTTGGTTATGCTAAGAACTCTTCAGGTCAACCCCAGTTTCAGAATGAGAAAAAGATTTCCACCTTAGAAGAAACCCTTACTATGTTAGCAAAGAACCATGAGATGTTATCAAAGAACCACTATGGTTTTCAAGAAGAAACCAGGCAGAATTTTAAGAATAATTCCCAGTCTCTTGCTAACTTAGAACTTCAAGTCATCCAAACAACTAAGTTTCTTAGTGAAAGAGAAGATGGAAGGTTCCCTAGTCAAACTGATCCTAACCCTAAAGGACAGAAATCGTACAATCATGTGAATTCTATAACAAACCTTACGAGTGGAAAGAAAGTTGACAATAGGGTTGCCATGCCTGATAGTGAAAATGCTGTAGTTCACCCTTCTGAGCCAGAAAATGAGGAGACTGATAGAGTCTCCAAAGAGACCAATGAGGGTCCTACTGAGCCCGGATTTGTTCCCAGAGCCCCGTTCCCTCAACTGCTAGTTCCAACTAAGAGGGAGTCCAACTTTAATGATATATTGGAGGTTTTTAAGCAGGTTACTATCAACCTCCCATTGTTAGATGCGATTAATAAGATTCCCGCTTATGCCAAGTTTCTTAAGGATATGTGTACGCGAAAGCGAAAACTTAGTGTCCAGAAGAAAGCCTTCCTAGATAGTCATGTGAGTTCTATTATTCAGAATACCACTACTCCTAAGTATAAAGACCCAGGGTCCCCTAATATTTCTTGCACAATAGGTAAATACCCTGTGGAGAAATCTTTGCTTGACTTAGGAGCCAGTATGAACTTACTTCCATACCATGTGTACCTTAAGCTAGGACTTGGTGAGATGAAACCTACCCAGATGACACTTCAGTTAACTGATAGGTCCGTTAAAATTCCTCGTGGTGTGATCGAGGACATTCTTATTGAGGTCGACAAGTTTATTTATCCAGTGGATTTTGTTATCCTAGATACCCAACCTGTCCCTGACCCAGAGAACCAAATACCAGTGATTTTAGGTCGCCCGTTTTTAGCTACATCCAATGCGATCATTAACTGTCGAAATGGTATTATGAATTTGTCTTTTGGTAATATGACTATTGAGCTGAACATTTTTAATATTAGTAAGCTACTCTCTGAACTAGATAACTCGAGCATAGAAGAGGTGAACATGATAGGAACATTAGTCGAGGAGTCATTACCAAACACTTTGTTAGAAGATCCATTAGATAAATGCCTAGCCCACTTTGGGATTATTTTGATGATGACGATGTAATTAATGAGGTGAATGCTTTGTTAAATTGAACCCCTTTGATAGACACTAGTAATGGCTGGAAACCTAAGTTCGAACCTCTACCCGTTTTTGAATCTACCCTAGTTCCTTCGTTAGAAAAACCTCCTAAGTTGTACCTTAAACCATTACTAGATTCCCTGAAGTATGTGTTTTTAGGCCGATCTGAAACTTTACCTGTGATTATAGCATCCGACTTGGATAGTGATCAGGAAAGTAGGCTAGTGACCGTCCTTCAGAATAACAAGGAAGCTTTAGGGTGGACCATAACAGACATTAAGGGTATAAGTCCTACTGATTGTATGCATCAGATCTATTTAGAGAGTGACACCAAACCTTCTAGTGAGATGCAACGTCGACTGAACCCTAATATGAAAGAAGTAGTTCGAACCGAGGTTCTTAAGCTGTTAGATGCAGGCATTATCTACCCCATTTCAGACAGTAAGTGGGTCAGCCCCGTTTAGGTTGTTCCCAAGAAATCCGGTATTACTGTAGTCCAGAATGATAACAAGGAGTTAATCCCAACTCGGGTGACCACGGGTTGGCATGTCTGTATTGACTATAGGAAATTGAACAAGGTCACTAGGAAGGACCATTTTTCCCTTCCCTTTATCGACCAAATGCTAGAGAGATTAGCTGGACGTAACCATTATTTATTTTTAGATGGATACTGCGGTTATAATCAGCTTGTTATTTCCCCAGAAGACCAAGAGAAAACCACTTTTACCTGTCTCTTTGGTACCTTTGCTTATAGACGCATGTCTTTCGGGCTATGTAATTCCCCTGCGACCTTTCAGCGTTGTATGTTGAACATATTTTCTGACATGGTAGAACGGTTCTTAAAGGTCTTTATGGATGATTTCTCAGTGTTTGTTTCATCTTTCGATGAGTGCTTGCATCATTTATCATTAGTTTTGACTAGGTGTAAGGAAAATAATTTAGTGCTTAATTGGGAGAAATGTCACTTCATGGTTCGTTCAGGAATTGTTCTAGGGCATGTCGTATCTTCGAAGGGTATAGAGGAAGATAGAACTAAAGTTGACCTTATTAAAACTTTACAGGTCCCAAAAACCGTAAGAGACATTAGGTCATTCTTAGGGCATGCAGTTTTTTATTGTCGATTCGTTAAGGATTTTAGCTTGATTTCTAGACCTCTTTGCAATTTGCTTGCAAAATACGTTAAGTTTGTCTTTAATGATGCTTGTTTAGAGGCTTTTGAGAAGCTTACGAATTTACTCACTAACGCCCCCATAGTCCAGGCACCCAATTGGAACCTAACCTTTGAGATCACGTGTGATGCTTCAGATTATGCTATTGGTGTTGTGCTAGGTCAGCGAGAAAATAAGTTACTTCATGTGATTTATTATGCTAGAAAAACTCTGAATGATGCCCAGTTGAACTATACCACTACGGAGAATGAACTATTAGCTATTGTGTTTGCCTTAGACAAGTTTAGATCCTACCTCTTAGGTTCTAAGGTCATAATCTTTACTGATCATGCTGCTTTGAAGTATCTTCTTTCCAAGAAGGATACTAAACCTAGATTGATTAGATGGATCCTATTGTTGGAGGAATTTTCGTGTTAAACATTATAGATAAAAAGGGTGCATAAAATGTAGTAGCAGACCACTTGTTTAGGCTAGTCGTTGATACCCTTAATGATTCTCCTCCTGTTAGGGATAGTTTTCCTGATGAAAAAATGTTCTTTGTTACCCAAGCACCTTGGTATGCGAATATAGTGAATTATCTTATTACTGGTCGAATGCCCCAACATTGGGGTAACCAAGATCGTTCTAGGTTTTTATCCGAGGTTAAGCATTTTTTTTGGGATGATCCTTATTTGTTTAAGTATTGTCCAGACCAGATTATTAGGAGATGTATACTTGAGAGTGACCAGTCCAGTATTATTTCCTTTTGTCATGATCATGCTTGTGGGGGTCACTTTAGTACTAAGAAGACTGCTGCTAAGATATTGCAGTGTGGATTCTATTGACCTTCGTTGTTTAAAGACTCCCACAGTTACTATGTTACTTGTGAACGTTGCCAGAAATTAGGAACCATTTCCCGTAGGAACATGATTCCCTTGAACCCTATTTTAGTTATTGAGGTCTTTGATGTGTGGGGTATTGACTTTATGGGTCTGTTTCCTAATTATTTTGGTAACTTATACATCCTTGTCGTTGTAGACTATGTCTCTAAGTGGATTGAGGCGGTTGCGTGTAAGACTAATGACCATAGGGTTGTGATTGAGTTCTTGAAAAATAATATACTTACACGTTTTGGTACACCGCGAGCTATAATTAGTGATGGAGGGTCGCACTTTTGTAATGGACCTTTTAGGCTTTTGATGAAGAAATCTGGTATTACACATAACGTAGATACCCCATATCATCCACAGACTAGTGGTCAGGTAGAGGTTTCCAATAGGGAGATAAAGCGTATATTAGAGAAAACAGTTAATCCTAATCGGAAAGACTAGTCGTCTAGGCTTACTGATGCCTTATGGGCTTACCGTACTGCGTTTAAGACCCCCATTGGAATGTCACCTTATCGACTTGTGTATGGAAAGGCATGTCACTTACCTGTTGAGTTAGAACATAGAGCATATTGGGCTGTTAAGCAGCTAAATTTTTCACTAGACAAGGCAGGAGCCCATAGGAAACTCCAGCTCAATGAGTTGGAAGAGATTCGTAGAGATGCATACGATAGTGCTAAGGAGTATAAGAACAAAATGAAACTTGTGCATGATAAGAATATTTTAAGAAAGTCATTTTCTCCAGGTCAAAAAGTTCTTCTGGATGATACCCGCTTGCATCTTTTCCCTGGGAAGTTACGTTCTCGGTGGACGGGTCCTTTTTATTGTTCGTACTGTCTTTCCTCATGGAGATGTTGAGATCGAGACACCGGATGGTAGTAGTTCTTCGAAGGTTAACGGTCAGAGATTGAAACCATTTTTAGAGCCCTTTGCCACAGGTGATGTTGAGGAGGTCCCCCTGGAGAACCCTGTTTACCCTTGATTGACAATCGAGGCGATTGTATGTTGTATATTAGATTTTGATTTCTTTCTTCACCCAGGTACTATCTTTCCGAATTCTCTCTTTACTGATTCCTCATGTTACCTTACTTTTTGGTATTGTTCTTTTCATTAGAAACATTGAGGACAACGTTAGATTTAAGTTTGGGGGTGGGGAAGAAACTTTTTGTTAGCTTTTAGTTGCAATAAATAAACTCCAGAGCCTAGAAATTTATGCTTATTAAGGTTGGCACTAACCAATCTAAGTGGATGGGAACATCTTGGTTGTAGGATTTGAGGAACCAGTCTGATTAGATGGAAACATCTAAAGAGTCTATTCATAAAAGCACAGAGCTCGAGTGTTAGAATTAAAAAAAAAAACATGGTAGTTTCGCCATATCTCGTTGAATCCTAATCCTTCTGTTTTTATTTTTTAAGTGATTTGATGGGGCACACGATTCAAGTTGTTACCATTGCTAGGGTAAAATAGGGTGATTGAGATACCAAAAAAAATAAAAATAAATAAATAAATAATTGAGACCAGACCAACCGGAATAAATTCAATAAAGTCGACCACTGGTTCCCTTGTATATGCATGTTGTGTTGACCTAGAGTTAGGTTTATCGACCATTGGTTCCCTTGTATTTTCCAGTTGTGTTGATATTAGTCAGACCGATATCTCAGTCCATTAGGATAGGTTCATCTTGGCAGAGGCCTTCAGACAGATATGGGAAACACCGTTCACTTTAAACCATCTATTTTTCTATTTATCGATCTTCTTAATCTTTCCATGTGATTGGTTGACTCCGGTTATGATGTCTAGAAACTATCTGAGTAGAGCTCTGTCACTTATATATGAATTATAGTATGCTGAGTGCAAACTCATGTACACCAATTGGAATTTCGCATCAGGTTACTTCCTCCTATAGTCAATGTTTGTATGCCAACCAAGGAGATTCTTTAGTGCCTTCCAAGGTTCTGCGTAGATAGCTAGGGTCTGGAGTAAAGGTTTTGTGGGTACACCTCTGATAAACCCTCCGGAGACAACACTCCGCCGCTAGGGCCACCTAGAGGTTTAACAGCTTGCTGCATGTGCTCAGTGTAGTCATTTTATTTTCTAGATTAGATTTGCTCGAGGACTAGCAAATAATAAGTTTGGGGTTATTTGATAGACACATTTTTGTGTCTAAGTTGTCCTTAGTTTTCTGTATTGTTGGTACTCGATTTCGTACTTATTATGGTGTTTTTTGTATTTGTAGGTATTTTTGGGAAATAAACATTTTTGGAAAATTCGGCTCGAAAAGTTGCTCGGGTCACCCCGGAGGACATTTGCTATACGTACCCCAGATTTGGCTAAGGAGCACCCATGGCTATCTGTAGCCCAAATTCATCCACAACACCTATTTTCTATCGTCACCCCCACTCTGGTTAGGGGGCCACCCTTCTTCTTCATTTGAATTCAAGAACTGAAGGGAAAGTTTGGTTCTTCCCTGGCAGATTAGGTTTCAAGAATTCAAGGGGTTATAGTGTGATTCAATGGCTGATTTCGATTGGGATGAACGTGATATTCCCAAAAAATGCTGGTATGGGAGTTCAAATGAGTTTACTTGGGCTAGATAATCATTGGGAAGAAAACAGGGGAGTACGTGTGCAGTTGAGATAGTAACGGGATTTGCATGAGTTGGAGAGAGTTCTGCGCATGTTAGGAAGATTCTAACAACCATTTGGGTCGTGACAGAGATAGATAAGGAGAATTTGCAGCTGTATAATGCGTGCAGGAGCAGAAAAGGGAAAGAATATTTTCCCGTGTCTGGCAGAGTTATTTAGAATAATCCTGGAGTTATTACAACGATTCTTAGGCCCTGTTGAGTATATAAACACTGTTCGGAGGTCATAGAATGGTTACAGAGAGATTGGGGAGAAAACAGAGCAAAAAAACGTAAGTTGGAGAGATCTGTTGTTGCTTCCATTGAAGAGAATACGAAGAACATTAGACTGTAGAAGACAGTCGTTGCGCTACAGTGACAATGACACTTTTTTCTATCGTTCTCTGTAACGGCTCGGTTTGTAACGGATATAAGTGTTACAAACCCGATTTTAATCTTTTTTCTCCCATTTCATTATTTGTAAACACCATTTGAGCAATGAAATCAACTTTTGAGCGTGTTTCCAACATGATAATGAGCTAAATCTCCCACAACCAAGACAATGAGGAAGCTATTTACGCATGAATAATTGGTAACTATTTTATCTTCTCTAATTTATAATTTATAATTCACTCAATCACTGCTTTTGCAGAGTTTTAAATTGTTTGCATAATTTTCTTAATTAGTTGTGATTCAATCTGATAGGTTATACTTTGTTTAATCAATTGATAATATATGCTTAGGGAATACAATTGATATTTGAGAATTTTCCTGATTATTAGTGAGTTAAGAAAATAAGGGACTTAAAAGATAATTAGAGTTTTGGGTTATTTAGCATCATTCATTCATGTGTAATAGTGGAATCAGTGTCTTGATTATTTTTAAATATTGAAGTTAATTTTGCGATAATTTTTATATTTTTAATTTTTATAAGTCCAAAGTCTTTTGCTTTCACAAATCTCAACGAACTTATTACTACAATAACTTGAGAACCATATCATGTGACAGTTGTTGGAGTCAAAGAGTGGGGAAGTGGAAATCATGTTAAAACCAGTTGCTCATCGTGCGGATACTTGGTTGATTTTCTACCCACTAATTTGCTAACTCCTTCAACTGATTGCGCGACTTGCTCACATTCTCATCGTGGGTGAACACACGTGTCGTAAACCGCCAGACCAAAACTCTAGTTAATATCCCCCCATGTGACACGATTGATGTCTCGTGATTGTGGAGTCTGCAAGACAGACGTGTATTTAGTTAGTCAGTTGTTGACTTTATGGGACGATGAGTCCTTGTATTGCTGAGTCAAACGTGATTTTCAAATGTTCTAAGACTCATGAGTTGAACGTGTCTGTTGAGACAGAGGTATAATTTTTAAATAAATTGTTGATAGTTAAGGTGAGCAAATGTTGTTCATTTGATGAATCGTTGAATATTGATAGTTGAACCAATATTCCATAGTCTAAGCAAAATATGCTCGTTTAATGAATTATTGGTAGCAGGATCAACTGAAATATTAATTTAAGATACTGACGACTAGGCCGAGTATGATAATTAAAGTATTGATCACGGAATCAACGTAAAATTATTAGTGTTTGAATATGCTCAGGATTATGTTTTGCAGAGCTTTGGATCCAAAACCCTAATTTTGATCAATTGTTGATCAATTGATGATTCATTGAAAATAAACCACGGAGTGAAGGAGGGACCGGATACATGGGATGATGAGTCGACCATGTAACGCCCAGATGCTTGAGTGAGCAAAATACCAAAGTCTCTTAAAGACCAGTTGGTGAAAAGATGATTAAATGCTGGTTTAATCCTTCATTAAAATAATGTTCGTCTGAATCTTAGGTGATAAAACCTAATAAATTATGAAGAGATGAAGGACCGACCAAGGGGTCATGAAACCGGCCCTTGTTGGTCACGGGATCGACTGACGATCATTTGATGAAATTCCAAGTTGTTTGGAAGAGTTTTGGACCTAATACATGCAATTGCGCAAATTAGGTCAAATTGCGAAAATGCGTGAGAACGGCTCCTTGCAAGCCAAAGAGCCAACCTTGGTCGGCCAAGGTAACATGCTCACGTCGCCAAAGTGTCTGTGTCTCAGTCCTGAGAATCTTGATATTTTATGATGTGCGTTCAAGCAACATTTTGAGAAAATATGAAGAAATCAAGGATTTTCTGAAACTGAGAAAACTTGATAAGATGAAGGAAATAATAATAAAATGAAGGAATCATGAAGTGTGGGACCAGCTATGGCCAAGGCGTGGCCGGCCGGCCAATGAGCCCGGCCCATGAAACTTTTCCGAATTTTATATTATTTTCATGATTTTAGGGAAATATCATGAAATTAAGGAGTTTGTTGAAATCAAGGAGTTTCCTTTAAGTGAAAGAGTTTCCATGAAATGAGGGAAAAAAATAATACAAATAATAATAAAATAAGGGCGTGTGGGACCGGCTTGGGCATGGTCGGCCGGCTAGGGCTCGGTCCCGTGAGTTTCCCCTAATTTTATATTATTTTTATGATTTGAAGGAAATATCATGAAATTAAGGGATTTCCATGAGACGATGGAAATAATTAATAAAATAAGGAATTACAAGGTGTGGGACCGGTCACGGCTAGGGCATGGCCGGCTGGCTAGTGACCTCGGTCCCGTGACACCTTTCCTAATTTTATGTAATTTTTGTATAATTTCCTTGATGTGAAGGAAATACCATGAAACTGGGGAGTTTCATAAGATTAGGGAATTTCCATGAGACGATGGAAATAATAATTAATAAAATAAGGAATTACAAGGTGTGGGACCGGTCACGCTATGGCATGGCCGACCGACTAGTGACCACGATCCCGTGACACCTTTCCTAATTTTATGTAATTCTTGTATAATTTCCTTGATGTGAAGGAAATACCACGAATTGAAGGGATTTGCTCAAACGAAAGGATTTTCTTGGGATCAAGGAAAATAATAAAATAAAGGAAGGGGCGTGGGACCGGCCACGAAGGCATGACCAGCCGTCCGGTGGGCTTGGTCCCCTTAGACGCCCTTTTAAATATTTTAATTACTTTCTCCATGGTTTCATCGTTCCTTCGTGTAATTGAATGTTCGTTCGTGCATTCAGGTGCTCGTTAGTGTATTTATTGCCGAATAAACTTAGACCATTCCCTCGGGGTTTACTCAATGGTGGCTCAGATGCCCGTATGTTGAATATCTATTACTAACCCATGGAATTCTGCTGGGAACAACCATAAATTGAAGTAATGAAATATTATGTAGAACATAGAATATTTTCTAGGAATTCAATTGATGAATCTTGCGACTATAAATAATTAATTGATGGCTCTATACTAGCAGGCATGCTGTCTAGGAGCATTATAATTATTCGGAAATCGAGGTATGAGCTAGCTGGAGCAGAACGCTCGATTTGAATGTTTATTCTGTAAAGCCGGGGAACATTGCGACATCCTGAAGACGTTGTGCTCTATACTAGTGAGTAATACATCCAGAAGCCGTCCAATCATTTCGATTCCTTACAGAAGTGATTACTGAAATTGCTCAGTATTCAGCTGAGAGACTGCACATCTACATATACTCTGAGAGACAGTATTCTCAGTCAGAGATTCTTGTGGCATGAGCTTCCATGCTTCGATGAGAGACATGACCTTAATACTCGTCTAATTGATGTATCAGGAGCATGTATAATTATGGTTTTACGATTTTAGCCTTTGTCGAAAATCCACCATCTACACCGTCTTTTGATAAATCAATGTGAACAGGAACCAATTGATAAACCGAACTTATATTCCCGAAGAACAACCTAGTATTATCAATCACCTCACAATAATCTAAATCGTATGATGATGAAACTAGATATGTGGAATTACAAACGATGAAACGAAGATGTTTGTAATCACGATTTATCTTGCCTATCGGAGAAATTAATCTCGAGCAAATCTTTGAAAAGATTGTATTCAAACGATAGAATCGTGCAAGATCAGAACACGCAACTACAAGAGAAATAGTTGGGTCTGGCTTCACAATCCCAGTGAAGTCTTTCAAGTTGTTGACCTACTAGTTTTAGGAAAACCTAAGGTTAAAGGAGAATCGACTCTAGTTTATGCAACTTGTAACACACAGGAGGTGTGGGGATTAGGTTTCCAAGTTGCTAGAGTTCTCTTACATAGTTCTCAAATCAGGGTTTGCAATCTAAGTTACCTTGGTAACAAAGCGTTCATTATTCATCGTTAGATGAAAAACCTGATTCACCCAAGCTAATATCTTTCAACCGTTAGATCGAACTTAGCTTGTTACACACAAATGAAATGTACCCTCATTTAGGTTTATGAATCGTACCTAAACGTGTACACCATGTTGACTCATCAATAGTTAACCGAAGTTAGCCATATCATTAACTCTCATATCAACCATATTCATCTTAACCATAACTAGTTCAAATGAATCAAATGAAACTAGTTAAAGAGTCGTTCAATTGATATATTCTCATAGAAGTATACAAGAACACAATTGAAGCAAAATCGGTTTGATTCACTCGAATCAATTCATGAACATTATAGACACGGTTTGCAAAGATTGCATTCCTTATAATATAAATGTTTAAGTTCATGTACACAACCGATTTTAGAAAGTAACCCACTCAAGTATGCAAACGGGTACGACTACTTAAGTAGCCGGACCATGCCAGTACGCGAACGGGTGCGCATACTACTTACACTTCCAAACTCCAACAGAAATTCACGGGGGTGAACTTTCCACCAGTATGCGTACGCATACTTGCCCACATCAGCAACCGCCAGTACGCGTACGCATACTTCAGGCTCCCGGTGACTTGCACATTAATGTGATTAACACACTATGTTTTATATCCAAACATGGTTACTTGATTCTAAACTCTTTATTTCAATCATTGAAACTTTCTTATAGGATGTTATATAGTTTTTATTCACAAACTATTTTTCATCAAAGCAATTTTCAAGTTATTTAAATTATCATAATGAAACATTCCAAGATTACACCAAAATGATTGTATCACATAAACCATGTAAGATGTTACTCGGAAATTTTCATATGATCATATTTGGACTTTCGTCATGAATATAAGATGAACTTGGCCGAAGCGAAAGCTTGCCAACACATATTCCGAGAAATATGTAAGCGAGTTAAACTCAGCTCGAAATCTCAAATGTGTATAATAGAAAATGATATCGTAACACGACTTATGTCTCACCATAGGAGGTAGAGTAGAAATAGGCTTTCCAAGTGATAGATGAGTTTCACTCTCACATACCTTTTGTTGATGAAGTTCCACAAGCTCCCATTAGTAGTTCTTCGTCTTCAAATGATGAACGCCGAGAAAGCTAAAGCTCAACTACACAATTTATGTCCTAGTCTGAGACATATAAATAGACTAGAAATCAAGAATTATAGTTTTGATCACTAACTTGACAAACATGCTTGAGATAGCAACGCATGCGATTTCGACAGAGAAATGCTCTAACAATCTCCCCCTTTGTCACTTTTAGTGACAAAACTATCAATGCATATGGACTACAAAATAAATAAAAACTTTGTAGCTTCTCATCCAAATGATTGATCTCCTTGGAATCTTCAACACGACTCAAAATCTTCGCCACTTCCAAGTACTCCGTGATTCTAAACGTGTTCAACTCAACATTATAGTTGTTGAAGATCCGTAGCGATAACAATGAGAAAACAAGTGCTCTCCATCATTGTTATACAATATCATAGTATTATTACACAACATCAAAGTTCAATTGTATCACAACTTTTACAACAATAGTATGGTGATATGTATCACTCCCCCTTAGTCAATACATCATCTCAATATAAAACCACTCCCCCTTACATAATGATCTGTAAACCATATGTATTTTTAGTATGAAACTACACATTAATTCTCCCACTTTTTTCAATATAAATTGGCAAAGGTAGGAAAACTAGTGGGATCCTCATGAAATTTCCATAGAGATTCTTCATGACCAAAAGTGAACAACATTGAAAAAGCGGGGGTACAACAACCACACCCAATATTTCGCTTAGCAATCTGTATGGACTAACTCCAATATACTTTCAAAAGAATCAACTAGACTCAATCTTAATAAAGTATATCAAGGAGTTATATTATCTCGATCTCTCGATTTAATTCTTACTCAAGCAAATAGAAATCTGCGAGTCTAATTAAATACTAGAGAGATAACTTGGATGGTACCACAGAACAATATCCAAGTGTCAATCAATGTAAATCAACAACCAAAGGTCGGATATTTTAATTGATTGAACTAACGCACAACCTGTGATATTTCAATTATATAAAAAAATATAATACGGAATAGAAATAACACAGACACCAGAATTTTGTTAACGAGAAAACCGCAAATGCAGAAATACCTCGGGACCTAGTCCATATTGAACACACACTGTATTAAGCCGCTATAGGCACTAGCCTACTACAAACTAACTTCGGTCTGGACTGTAGTTTAACCCCAATAGATCTCACACTGATCCAAGGTACAGTTGCGCTCCTTACGTCTCTGATCCCAGCAGGATACTACGCACTTGATTCCCTTAGCTGATCTCACCCACAACTAAGAGTTGCTACGACCCAAAGTCGAAGACTTTAATAAACAAATCTGTATCACACAGAAAAGTATACGGAAATAGATAAATATGTCTCCCATAGAAAAACCTACGAGTTTTGTTCCGTCTTTTTATAAATCAGGTGAACAGGAACCAATTGATAAACCAGACTTATATTCCTAAAGAAAAGCTCAGTCTTATCAATCACCTCATAATAATCTTAATCGACATATTGTGGAATCACAAACGATGATACGAAGATGTTTGTGAATACTTTTATATCTTGCCTATAGGGGATATCAATCTCAAGCCAATCTTTGCGATTGTACTCGTACGATAGAAATAGCAATATCAGATCACACGACTATGAGAAAGTAGTATCGGTCTGGATTCACAATCCCAATGAAGTATTTAAGTCGTTAACCTGGTTTTCAATAAGAAACCTAAGGTTAAAGGAGAATCGACTCTAGATAATACAACTAGTATCACACAGGAGGTGTGGGGATTAGGTTTTCCAGTTGCTAGAGTTCTCCCTTATATAGTCTTTCAAATCAGGGTTTGCAATCAATGTTAGCTTAGTAACAAAGCATTCAATATTTATCGTTAGATGAAAACCTGATTAGATTCAAGCTAATATCTTTCAACCTTTGGATCTAAAACTTAGCTTGTTATACACAAATGAAATGCACGATTTTAGGTTTGTGTAACCGTACCCAAACATGTACATTTGTTGGTTCAAAAATAGTTAACCAAATGGTTAGCCATATGAGCACTTTCATATAAACCATATTCTTCTTCACCATAACTAGTTCAAATGAATCAAATGAATTAGTTAGAGAGTTGTTCAATTGCTTAGATCTTATATAAGTATACAAGACACAATCGAAGCAAAAACGATTTGATTCACTCGAATCGATTCATGAACTTTATATCCATGGTTTGCAAACTTGCATTCCTTAGTTTATATAAGTATAAGTTCACAAATAATCGTCTTTAGAAATAACCAACTCAAGTACGCGGACTAAGTTCGCGTACTAAAGTTCTCGGAGGAAGTTTACAAACTCCAACAGATTTTCTCGGGTCGGGAATCTTCGACAGTTCGCGGACTAGGTTTCCGGTTTCCTGATCAACAAAGTTTGCATACTTTGGTTCAAGAAATAAGGACTTATTCATATATGTGTTGCCACACAATGCTTATATCCAACATTGGTTATATATTCTAAACTCTCATTTCAATCATTGAAACATTCTTAGACGACGTTATATAGTTGTTATTCACAAACCATTTTTCGTCAAAGCCATTTTCAAAGTGATTGAAACATAACATGATTTTCGTCACTAGGTAAAGATGAACTTGGCCAAAGCGAAACCTTACCAACACATATTTCGAGAAATAGATAAGCGAGATAAACTCGGCTCGAAATAGCAAATGTGTATAATCAAAGTCTATATAGCAAAACGAATTTTGTCTCAAGATAGGAGATAGATTAGATATACTTTTTAGTGATAGATAAGTTCAAGTCTCCATATACCTTTTAGTCGATGAAGTTCCACCAGTTCCTTGAGTAGTTCTTCGTCTTGTATGATAATCGTCGTGGAGTCCTTGAGCTCAACTACACTTTCTATCCTAGTCCAAGACTTAGCTATAGTAGACTAGAAATCAAGACTTGTAGTTTTGATCACTAACATTGACAACATGCTTGAGATAGAAACGCATGTGAGTTCGACCGAGCAGTGCTCTAACAATCTCCCCCTTTGTCAATTTTAGTGACAAAACTATTAATACATATGGAACAAAAAAATAAATAAATAAACTTTTATAGCTCCTATTCCACATGCCTAATCTTCAACATTACTCGAAATATTCGTCACTTCCAAGTAATCCAATGATTCCAAAGGTTGTAAGTTTATCATCATCGTTGTTGAAAATCCGTAGCTATAACAATGAGAAAACAGAATTCTCGATCATTGTTATATAATGTCATAATATCATTATGCAGCATCAAAGTTCAATTGTATCACAACTTCGACAACAATACTATGGTGATATGTATCACTCCCCCTTAGTCAATACTCCATCTCACATGGAAACCACTCCCCCTTACATAATGATCCCAAAACCATATGTATTTGTAGTGTGAACTACATGAACTACATATTAATTTTCCCCCTTTTTGTCAATAAAATTGGCAAAGGTACAAGAACGGGATCCTAATGAAAATTTACATAGAGACATTTCATGACCAAAAGTAAGAACCTATCAACTTATTTAGATGCAATCATATAGCCGAAGCTAAATGCTTTCATCAAAGAGTTTATAAAAATACAAGATAACCCCTATAATATTCCACGGCCGCACTCCCCACAAAGATTTGTCAATTAAGCACAAGTTCAATTAATAACTCTCCCCCGTAATATGTCATTCCCGAAAGAAAATCACGAGCGACCTTAATTTCGTGAGAAAAGAAGGATTTCTTTGGACATAACAAATCACATACGAATATGAATTTGAATCCAAATAATACTCAATTCAATTAACCACAACAAATCATCATTAATCAAATCGGAAATGCTCAACATAAGAGAACTTATGGAGCCGCACAATATATACATAAAATATGGATCAGGGAAGATCAATACTGCGGAATAAACAAGGATTCATCCTATTTTCCATCACTATTTGCACAATGATATATAATAGACATAATCCTCGTAAACAAAAGTTCATCCTATCTTTCATCAATAATGACATAATAGGCTTCAAACTTTTGTGATGTCAAAATCCCATTCATTCTTTTATCAATACATGCATATCGACTTACGAAAGACTTAACTTTTGACAAGGTATGGGACAATCATAGTTCACGGACGCAAACACACATATCTCATAACGTATTGCAATATATAAAACCATAAAGATTAATACTGCAAAAATCATCTTCCAAACAATTTTTTAGAATTTAAAACAAATAAACCTAAAATAATGAAGATGAAAACGTTGGACATAGCTATGTGTAATCACAATAATGGCTATTCCAAACTCTAGTTATTCTTCTAAACAAAACAAGAAAATAAAATTCTTAATAGAAGATTTATTAGGCACATAACTCTTTAGAGAACATGATCTAAAAAAAAACGCTAAACCCTGTCAGCAACTAGAGATTGAACATGGACGAGCTCATCAGTTGCTTTCTTCAGTTCGTTTTTCAGAAAATCAAGATTCCTTGTTGCAATTCCGAGTTGTTCACGTACGACCTCAAAATCTTGAAGAATATTTCCTACAAGTTGTAGTGACATCTGAACTGGTAGTTTGTTTTCATGATCAACAACATGATAACATGTTATGAAATCAGGATTCTTGTGAAACTCGATAGTTTTGCCCTTCTTGACTTCATCATCTTTGTTGATTCTATCCATTGTGCACACCAGGATTCAGAAGACCCTTTTTACCTTGCAGAACAATATATCAAGAGATGACAATGTGTATATAAAGGAGTTCCATGGAAAACCCTAGGAAAACTTGTGTACGTCCGTGTGGGTCAGGTGGACGTGCACTTGTGGTCACAACCCTGATATGTGACCAAGGAAATAAAAGATCCAAATTTAGACTGCTTCTTGAGAACTCAAGAGACATTCTAAACACAAGATGAAGTTCTTATGTCACAAACATAGTAGTTGAGAAACAACTAAATGGAGGAATGACAATTAAACATGGAATTTTTCTCAAAAGAGGATGATCAGAATTATCTTCATAAGAGAAGAACTGGAGCAAGGCTCAACATATTTTAAGATCATCAAATACAACAAAAGAAAAAAAATCATACAACCTCGACAACTTTCTCAAGACATACTTCTTGAGAGCTATGAGCATCCTTCTTTGACTACAAGAAGGATGCTACATCGAGCAGTCATGTTGTATTTAGATGAGCATTTTGCTCATCAATATTGACTTCTTCTTTCTCTTCTTCAAGAGGATTTACAGAAAAATCACTTGACTTAGTGAAGGAGTTTTATCAAGAGGGGAACTAGGAGTACCTGAGCCAGCCGCTTTCCATGTTTTTTGATGCTCCGTTTGAGTCTGTTTATGCTGATCTTAAGTTCTGAGACTCGATTATTGATATGTATGAAATCTGGAGCAGGAGACTTGGATCCGCGGCCTTCTTCAGAGAGAGACAAGGAACTGAACCTTTCTTTCTTTCTCCTATGCTTTTTTCTCTTTTCAGAGTTATTTAAGAAGTCGGTTGCCCTTCTGCCGTTTTTCCTTCTACCATTGTATGCATTTTTAGTTTCAAATGCACAATTAAGAAAAGACTTATCACAGTATTTTTCTTGATTGTCAACAATGTATTTTACTCCAACATGAGAGACAAGTTTAATAACTTCTTTAGACATCCATACAAGAATGTTGTAAAAATTTTCATTCCTTAAACGAAAACGACATCTTCGTTCAGGATGTCCTTTATTTCCGTAGTAATAGCAGTTAAAGGAACTGTTCTTGACTGTTCTCGTGTGAGTAGTTTTAGAAGAAGTACGATCCTTGTTTTTAGGAACATCACCAGTAACAAGAGTCTTTTCACATGAAGAGATATCATTAGCCTTAAGAAATTGATCTTACTAGTTTTTGGAGCGTCTATTCCTTTATAGCCAAGACCACGTGTATCACGTTGTTCTTTACATGCTCCAAGCATAAAATATAATTTTGTAGAGCTAGAATTGAATCTACTCAGACTCTCTTCCAGTGATTTAACTTTATCAAGAGCAGTTGCAAGGTCAGTCTCCAAAGATTTTTCTTTGGCAAGAAGACTGATTTCTTTGTCATTAAACATTTTTGTTGAGAGTCATATGTTGCTTCAGCTTATGCAAGTCTTTCATTCAACACACAGAGATTTCGAAGAAGGTTATCACATTCTGGCCTTTTTGAGGTACATCTTCTTCACGATCTTTAACGATAGATTTTAAGAGTTTATATCCACCATCATGGCACCTGGTGTTGCGTGTCGTAGGAGCAATCAAATTAGTGTTCTTGTTTCCACTTAATTATAAATAATAGAATGGAAGTCAAATTCTTTCTCACGAAGAGCAGTGCATTTTAGTTGTCAAAGTGTCATAAAGGGGGGTTTTGTTTTAGATATTAAGAAAAAATAAAATAAAGCAACTGAAAAGATGAAGTCGTAAGCAATAGAGAGAGATAATCGAGGAATCCTTCTTCGTTACTAAACCCTCAATAATTTAATATATTCATCTATTCGTCATTAATCATATATTATCACTAACCATTGGAAAGCAGCTAGAGCAGTGCACCCTTTAAAGTCCTTTGGTCACTAGATACCGAAGCGCTCAAATACCAGATTCTGTTCATCCAAACCACCAATTAGTAGCGCACTCAAGGTGTAGCTTGGTCGAATGCTTTATGCTTTGTGACTTAGGTAAATCCTACTAGTCAAACTCTTAGCACAAGGTCCACTTTCTAGTGTTGTTTCTACACGCGATGGCTCCACATAATCCTTCTGCAAGGTTTCACGTTTTATACTTGTGTAAGGGTTATTAAACAATTATACGAATATCCTGACCCTTTACTAGCTTTAGATTGATCAAGAAACTGGTTTAGTTAGCTACCTAGAACAATCAATCAATCAATCATAAATATTCATTATAGTAGACACAAACGATAATCATATGAAGAAATCAACATAGATTCATATATTAATTCAAATCAAGTTTAAAACTAAGAATTCATCCTCAATCAATAGGAGTTTAGATACTCACGGATGTAGAAACATATCCATGGTATACTTATAATAAAAGTAAAGAGATAATGTTACGAGGAACCGCTCTGAAACCCTAACTTTCGCTCTTTGTGTTGTTTGTCCTCTCCAATACTTACAAATTTCGTGTCCCCTCTCTACATGGCCTAATACCTGTTTATATAGGATTACATTGCTTGGCCTTCAAGTATCTAATTAGGTTAAGGAACCCGACCCTAAGCTATGAAAGAAAGACCTAAAAGATAGTTCGTGAATTTTGGCCTTCATGCTACACGTAACAGTACGTGTACTATCCTTTAAAATAAAGTTCAGAGATTTTTAGTATGTATACCAGGTATACGTACCCCTCCAGTTCACGAAGTCCAAGTTACGCCAGTACACATACCCAGTACGCGTACCTCTCCAAGATGGTGATAAGAAATCCTGAATTTAAATTAGTTAAGATTGGTATTTGGTCCGTCTCTTGATTTGAGCATTTTTATTCCTTTTCGTCGCACTTCTTCCACTTCTCTTCGACTTGGGCACTTGGATACTCAGACTACTTCTATTCTTTGATATTTTTAGCACTTTGTAGATCCTTTTTGGATGATTCACCTAATATAGATAAATAAGAGAAAGCAAGAGTAATAACAAGAATTCATGCAAGAATAATAGCTAAAACAAGAATGGAATGGACACTAAAATCATATAAATTATGCACTTATCAAATTAAAGAGGAGAAAATACTCTTAAAAATTACAGTCCAATTGGTCTTAGTAATTCCTTTTTTAAGACATTTAATAAGATTTTGGCTATGAGATTGGGGAGTATTTTAGACAAGTTAGTTTCTGAAGAGCAGGTGGCTTTTATGAAGGGTAGAAATATTCACGAGAATATTACCCTTGCTTCAGAAATGGTCAATGAAATTCATATTAAGCGTAAGGAGGGTAATGTGGGTCTGAAATTGGATATCACTCAATCTTTTGATACAATGAGCTGGACTTTTGTTTTGGATGTTTTTACATAATATGGGTTCTCGGAAGCTTGGTGTAATTGGATTCTTCAGATTTTAAAATCAGCTAGAATTTTTGTCCTTGTGAATGGTAGTCCTGAAGGTTTTTTTTCAGTATTGATAGAGGCCTTCGTCAGGGAGATCTTTGTCTCCTTTGAATTTTATTTTGATTGAGGATGTCTTAAGCAGAAATATCACAAAGTTATTTCGTGAGAGCAGCATGACTACCGTGGTCACTAGTAAAGGAAATATGAACAGTGTGAGAAATAATATGACCCTTTTGAGTTCCTATCAAAGGGCTTCGGGTCAGACTGTTAGTAGAGAAAAGAGCAAACTCTATTATGGAGGGGGCTCTTTGAGGAGGAGGGCAACAATTTCTGAATTTTTGGGCATGAACATTACTTCATTTCCAAATAGGTATTTGGGAGTCAAAGTAATGCCTGGTGCGGTTAAATATCATCATATTAGCAATGTGGTTGAGAAGAATAAGGAGCAACTAGCGGGCTGGAAGGGTAGGATGTTATCTTTTTAAGATAGGGTGGTGCTGGTCAAGTCAGTTATTGCAAGTTATTATATTCATAACATGGTTGTTTATAAATGGCCATGTAAGTTTATTCTTCAATGTGAGGTGGCTATCCGTAATTTCCTATGGTCAGGTGATTCTCAGGTGGGTAAATCTTTTGTGGTGGCGTATGATAAGGTTTGTGCTCTGTATTCTGAGGGTGGTCTTGGCATCACTCAAATGAGGGTCATGAATAAAGCTATGCTTATAAAATTGTGTTGGAATATTTGTAATTCTCAAAAAGTTTGGGCTCGGTTTCTTTGTGCTAAGTTCTTCTCGAGGAATGGGCATTTGGTGGGTTACACAAAATCGTCTGTTTTTCCTGGGTTTCGTTGAGTTTTTGATGAAGTTGAGTTTAATACTAGGGTGTTGATAGGTGATGGCAGGTCTACATCCATGTATTATGAGTTATGGTGGGGGGATATGTCTATTGCTAATATTTTAGGATCGAAAGACTTGGATAGGCAGATTAGAGTCAATGACATGATTGTGAATGATGATTCGGATTTCACGGACCAAGCACTACATACTTTCTTAACAGCTTGTACTGTTATTGAAGATCTTCCTTTTCCGATGGGTGGATAAGACTATAAAATCTGGAAACCAGATGCTAAGGGGTTGTTCACTGTTATTTCAACAAAGGATTTAATTTGCAAGAGATATCCTAAGTTTGAGGGCGTTGATTTGTTGTGGAGACCTTGTATTCATCCATCTCTTACTGCAAGGAATTGGAAACTTCTTCGTGGTGCTTGTGCAACTCTTGACAAGGTACATAGTATATTTAAATATCAATTGGTTGATAAATGTTGTTCATGTAATATAGAAGAGGAGACTTTGGAGCATATTCTTTGATCTTGTGATTTTTCTGTCAAGGCTTGACTGTGGATCTCGGATGTTTTTGGTATTTTTCCTCATCAAAATTTAATTCTAGCTTATAAAGAAGCGAAAGGTAAGAGTCGCATGTGTTAGAGCACTGCTCGGTCGAACTCGCATGCGTTGCTATCTCAAGCATGTTTGTCAATGTTAGTGATCAAAACTATAAGTCTTGATTTCTAGTCTACTTATATCTAAGTCTCGGACTATGATAGAAAGTGTAGTTGAGCTCAAGACTCCATGGCGATCATCATAAAAAGACGAAGAACTACTCAAGGAACTGGTGGAACTTCATCGATTAAAAGGTATGTGGAGACTTGAACTTATCTTTCACTCAAAAGTCTATCTACTCTATCTCCTATCTTGAGACAAAAGTCGGTTTTGTATATAGACTTTGATTATACATATTTGCTATTTCAAGCCGAGTTTATCTCGTTTATCTATTTCTCGAAACATGTGTTGGTAAGCTTTCGCTTTGGCCAAGTTCATCTTTACTAGTGACGAAAGTCATATTAAGTTTCAACTACTTGAAAATTGCTTTGACGAAAAATAGTGTGTGAACAACAACTATATAACGTCCTCTAAGAATGTTTCAATGATTGAAATGAGAGTTTATATTATATAACCATGGTTGGATGTAAACATTGTGCGGTAACTCATACGTGTATAAGTCCTTATTCCTTGAACCAAAGTATGCGTACTTTGATGGTCAGGAAAACCGGAACTAGAGTCCACGTACCTAGTCCGCGTACTATCGGAGGTTCCCATCCTGAGAATTTCTGCTGGAGTTTATGAACTCAAAACAAACTTATTCCGGGTACTTAAGTCCGCGTACCAAGTCCGCGTACTTAAGTTGGTTATTTTCTAAAAACGATTATTCGTGAACTTAAACTTATATAAACTATGAAATGCAAGTTTGCAAACCGTGGCTATAAAGTCCATGAATCGATTCAAGTGAATCAAATCGTTTTTGCTTCGATTGTTTCTTGTATGCTTCTATAAGATCTAAGCAATTGAACAACTCTCTAACTAGTTCATTTGAGTCATTTGAACTAGTTATGGTAAAGAAGAATATGGTTGATATACAGTGCTCATATGGATAACCATTTGGTTAACTACTGTTGAACCAACTAGATGTACATGTTTGGGTACGGTTACACAAACCTAAATAATCATGCATTTCATTTGTGTGTAACAAGCTAAGTTTCGATCTAACGGTTGAAAGATATTAGCTTGAATCTAATCAGGTTTTCATCTAATGGTGAATATTGAATGCTTTGTCACTAAGCTAACATTGATTGCAAACCCTGATTTGAAAGACTATATAAGGGAGAACTCTAGCAACTGGGAAACCTAATCCCCACACCTCCTGTGTGATACTAGTTGTATTAGCTAGAGTCGATTCTCCTTTAACCTTAGGTTACTATCGAGACCATGTATGTTAACGACTTGAAGACTTCATTGGGATTGTAAATCCAGACCGATACTACTTTCTTGTAGTTGTGTGATCTGATCTTGTTGTTTCTATCGTACTAAGTACAATCGTAAGATTGGCTTGAGATTGATTTCTACGATAGGAAAGATATAAAGGAAGTCACAAACATCTTCGTCTCATCATTTGTGATTCCGCAATATCTTCTTTCGCTAGTCGATTAAGATTATTGTGAGGTGATTGATAATTCTAGGATGTTCTTCGGGAATATAAGTCCAGGTTATCAATTGGTTCCTGTTCACCTTGATTTATCAAAACACGGAACAAAAACTCGTAGGTATTTTTGTGGGAGACAAATTTATCTATTACCGTAGACTTTTTTGCGTGATACAGATTTGTTTATTAAAGTCTTTGACTTTGGGTCATAGCAACTCTTAGTTGTGGGTGAGATCAACTAATTAAGGAAATCAAGTGCGTAGTATAGTGCTAGTATCAGAGACGTAAGGAGCGCAACTGTACCTTGGATCAGTGTGAGATTGATAGGGGTTCAACTACAGTCCAGACCGAAGTTAGTTTGTAGTAGGCTAGTGTCTGTAGCTGCTTAATACAATATGTGTCCAATCTGGACTAGGTTCCGGGGTTTTTCTGCATTTGCGGTTTCCTCGTTAACAAAATTTCTGGTGTCTGTGTTATTTTTTTTACGCATTATATTTGTTTATATAATTGAAATATCACAGCTTGTGCGTTGAATCGATCAATTGGGAGATCAAACCTTTGGTTGTTGATTGAAATTGATCCTTAAACATTTGTCTTTGGTACCGTTCAAGTGATTTCTCTTGTATTCAATTAGACTCGCAGATTTCTATTTGCTTGAGTAAGTAATGAATCGATAAAGAGAGATATAACTCTATGATATACTTTTATTAATATTGAGTCTGACTGTCTAGTTGATTCTCTTAAAGGTATGTTGGAGTTAGTCCATACAGATTTCTAATCGAAATATTGGGTGTGGTTGTTAGACCTCCACTTTTTCAGTTGGTATCACAGCGGGCAAACACGTTTAAAGACCTTATAAGTCTGTGTTTGTAGCGATCTGACTCTATGGACAAGAATTTTATTTCCATAAACGTACCACCAGTCTTAGATGGCTCAAACTACCTATGGTGGAAAATTGCTATGCGTGCTTTTCTTCAAGCTCGTGATTTTCAAACATGGGTACATGTTGTTAATGGCTATGATCCTCCGGTTAATAAAGAAGGCGATGTATCTATACCTAAGGATATTGGTAGATATAGTCCAGAAGAAATCCTTGCTGCAAAGCAAAATTCTGACGTCTTAAATGCTATCATACATGCCATTACCCCAGATCTTCATCACCATGTGACTATGTGCACTAAGTCTAAAGAAGCCTGGGATATCTTAGAAACCGTATTTGAAGGAAATACCAGTAAGAAACAAGCTAGGATTCAAAATCTAAATTCTGATTGGGAAAACCTTCGTATGGCAGATGAAGAAACATTTGATGAGTTTAATCACAAAGTGTCTGAAATTGTTAATGCATCTTTTGCATTGGGTAAGACCATTCCTGAAAAGGACATTGTGATGAAAATTCTCAGATCGCTTCCATCTAGATACGATTCTAAGAAGCATGCCATCATTGAAGGAAATAATCTCGAAATGATATCCAGAAGTACTCTGGTTGGGAAGCTAAAGATCTTTGATCATGAGCATACGTCCAAGTCTAGTAAGGATGCTGCTTTCAAAGCACTAAAGAACACTAAATTACTTGACAAAAGTAAAAGTGTTTACATCTCTGAAGATGATATTTCTGAGGCTAATTCATCAGATGAAGATCTTGACAAGTCAGCCTCGTCGATCACAAGACAGTTTAGGGATCTTCTTTTGAAGAGAAGTAAACGGTTCTCCAGAGATAAATCCAAGTCATCTGATAAACCACATAAATGTGTTCCTCCTAAAAATAAGGATAATGATGAAACTGATGACGAGGATATGCCTAGGTGCTTTAAGTGTAAAGGGTTTGGTCATTTTGCTAATGAGTGTCCAAATCGAAAGAAATACACTGGGAACAAAGGTCTTGTTTCAACTCTTGATGAAATATCTGACAACTATGATTTTAATGAAGACAAAAAATAAAGTTTTGCACTTCTTTGTGAAAATATTGATTTTGATAATTGTAGCAATACATACATCAATCTTGATATTCTTTCAGAAGAAAACTCAACCAATCTGGAAGATGAAATTGACCTTTCTATTGGAATGTGCTTGGTTTCCTCCAGAAGTTAATGAATTGCAGTTGTGTTGTGATGGTACTTCTAGAGGTAACCCGGGTAGGGACGAAGCTGGTGTGGTTGTTCGTGATTCTAATGCTAATATTTTGGGAGATACAAGTGTTGGTTTTGGTATTAGAACCAACTATTTGGCAGAGCTGTTTTGTGTTATAGTTGCTTTGGAGTGGGCGACTAAATTTGAGGTGGAGAATGTTTGCATTAACACAGATTATGGATGCGGTTCAAGCTTATAATGGAGATAACATGGCAATCCCTTAGTTTCTTAGGCATCTATGGATTGCGGTTAGAGCTAAATATCACAGGATTCGTTTTGTGCACACTTATAGGGAAGCTAATTTTTCAACGATGGAAACAAGAGGTTGCCTTTTAGAAGATGGGGAAGGAATTAGTTATGATAACATGCCATATTTCATTCGTTCTGTTGAATTTCCTAATGTAAATTATTTTAGATTTGATCAATTCTTTAGTTTGTAAGTTTTTTGGGTGTTGTGCCTCTTTTCATACAAATTAATTTGCAATACTTTTGCTATTTATTAATACAATTTGGATTTTACCAAAAAAAAATGCACTTATCAAATTCCCCCGCATTTAGCTTTTGTTAGTCCTTGAGCAAACTAAAATAAACTAATCCTAAATATAACAACTCCATTTCGTTGAGGATATGGTTGTACTTAGAAAATGTAACAAGCATTTAAACCCCTAGGTGTCCCTAGTGTACGAGTTGTAGTCTCGTGAGGGCTTACAAGAGGTAAACCCACAAAACCTATTCCGATTTCTATCCTTGGAAAAACTACTAAGGATAAACACATAGTAGAAGCTAACCAAATAATCAGCCTACATGTGTTCTTTAACTGCATCAATACCACACATGAATTCCAATCATCACACTTAAGCAATTACTTACGTGTGACATTCAGCCTGATTGCGTAACTCTACTCAGATAGTCATTGGAATAAACCTGTTGCAATGTTTTTCAACATTTTTTTTTCCGACAACACTCATGTACTGAAATCACATGGATATATAAGAGAATGGAAATAAAACAGTGAAGTGTGCAAATGTTGATTAAGGTAAACGATGTTACCCACAATACTTGTATAAATGTCGTCAAAGGAATATTTTATATAAATATATATAGCACAATAGCTGATGCAAACACCCATTTTACTCGAAAACATGATTAGATACTCTAAGCACATGTTTACTTTCAGCAAATATGTGATAGTTCCCATGGATCCTGCGTTCCACGCTTGTTTAGGCGACAAAGACCGGAAAAACACACACATATTATTATCCAAGTGTTGAGAACCTCATCGAGTCTTTTTGACTTGGTACATAATGATATTGATAGGTTTCACTCATTTCATCGAATACATGATTAGTACCCATGAATCATGTATTCCACGCTTGTTTAGGAGAGAGGGACATGGAGAACCCTTTCTTTGTATTGTTAATAATGTCGATATATGAAGGCGAACCTTATGTTTTTTTTTTTTTTGCTCACTCTTCTGAGTGTAAGACGTCAGTCTACGGGGATTTTATATAAACTCAACCAATGATTTGTCCTTGCTACAACATCATGGAAGTACTAGGGTCCCACCAAATCTCTTAGAAAAATTATAACTGCAAAAATAAAAAGAAAGTGATTCAGTAATGAAAAATTGCGAGGACTATTTTTCTAACGACTACCATGCTATTTCTAGCACCTGAGTTTCACATTCACTTATGAACGTATATAATTAAGGATTGTTGAACGACAAAGTGGGAATCAAGCTATAGCCGTGAGAACTGTTTCAACCTAAAAATGTTTATTGTCATCCTAAATAGCTCATAGATTAACTCTATAAGACGAAGTCTCAAGTAGCCAAGAAATCAAAGAGTTTTTTTTTTGAAAGTTGTATATGCATGCTAATGCAATACCCAAACATGAGCTCTACAGTATACGTACTAGGTAAGTGTACCGTCCTGGATTCCAGAACTATAATAGTTACCCCGGTACATGTACTGGGTACACGTACTGCCCATGTATCCAGGATTTCAGTAATTCTGAAAGCTCTCCTAAATACTACACCATACTTGAATTTTACATTGTCCTCAATGTAGTTGACTCATCCAAAGTAAAATCAAGTGGAAAATTTTAATATGATATGCAAAACTTACAAAAATTAAAAGATAAGGATAAAAATACAAAACCGATGAGTTGTCTCCCACGCAGCGCTTTGTTTAACATCGTTAGCCCGTTTTGGCATTCTCCAAACTACTCTTCCATAGGAAGTAAATCCTGAAGTCCAATCACATCTACGTTCTCCGTAAGGATATTTTCGTAATATGGCTTAAATCTATGACCGTTGATTTTAAAAATTGTCCCTTTAGTGAGACTAGTAACCTCAACTGCACTATAAGGAAAAAAATTAGTAACAAAAAATGGTCCATCCCAACGGGACCTTAGTTTACCAGGAAATAACTTAAGACGAGAATTAAATAGAAGCACTTTTCGACCCACAATAAAACTCTTTCGAGAAATCATCTTGTCATGGAAAAGTTTCGTCTTCTCATTGTATATATAGAACTCTCGTAAGCATTATTGCATATCTCCTCTAGCTTATTAAGTTGTAACTTCATTTGTTTCCCCGCATTATCACAATCCATGTAGCAAATCTTTATCGCTCAATAATCCTTGTGCTCAAGTTCAACCGGAAGATTAAAAGCTTTGCCATAAACCAATCTATATGGAGACATACTAATCGGTGTTTTGTACGCCTTTCTACATGCCCAAATCCCATCATTAAGCCTATAACTCCAATCTTTCAGTGTAGTGTAAACGATTTTCTCAAGAATGGATTTAATCTCACGGTTCGAGATTTCATCTTGGCCACTAGTTTGTGGGTGATACGACGTACCGACCTTGTGAGTTGTGACTTATATTGTACTTCTTGAGTATAGCATGAAAGGATTTTCGAAAGTGTGAATCTCCATCACCGATAATCACTCTTGGTTTACCATGTTTAGAGAAAATATATTCCTTCACAAACTCACACACAACTTGAGAATCATTAGTAGGGGTGGCGTTAGCTTTCACCCATTTCGAAACGTAATCCACAACAAGAACTATATAATATTTTCCATTAGAATTGACAAAAGGACCCATGAAAACAATTCCACATACATCAAATAATTCTACAACGAGAATTAGTGTGGCTGGCATTTGATTTCGAGCACCTATATTGCCCATTCTTTGACATCTATCACAACATTTGCAAAAAATATATGCATACTCAAATAGGGTAGAACAATAAAAGCCACTCTCACGTACTTTGGAAGCGGTACGTTTAGCACCAAGGTGACCATCACATGCACAAGTATGACAAAAAGTAAGAATGGATTGAAATTCAGAATTAGGTACGCTCCTGCGGATAATTTAATCAACACCGTATTTCCACAAGTATGGCTCATCCTACACATATTTCTTGGCTATTTTCTTAAGCTTTAGCTTTTGAAAATTATACATTGTACTAGGTACTTTCTTTGTAACCAAGTAGTTCACTATATGCGCGTACCAAGGTGTTGAATCTTTAATTGAGAAAAGTTTTTCGTCCGGAAAACGATCTTGTAAAGGAAGTTCTTTTTCGGAAACAACAAGTCTACTAAGATGATCCGCAACAGTATTTTCAACACCTCTATTACCCCAGATATCCATCAAATTCTTGTAACAATAGTATCTATCGTATAAGTTTTGGCTTAGATTCTTTGTTCTTTAGTAGGTACCGAAGTGTTGCATGATCAGAGTATACAATCACTTTTGTACCCACCAAATATGATTTAATTTTTTCTAGTGCAAAAACTATAGCAAATAATTCTTTCTCGGTGGTGGCCTAGTTGATTTGTGCATTGTTTAGGGTCTTAGATGCAAAGTAAATCACGTGGGACAGTTGGTTTATTCTTTGACCCAAAATGGCTCCAACGGCATAGTCATTTGCATGACTTTCTAGTCTAACCTATACGAAGTTGTCTCTAGTACATAATCAAGCGACTCTTATATGAGTTTCGATTCACTAAAATATGACAACCAAACTTGACATACCAACGCTTGGTGGGTTCAACCGAGCTATGCTCTAACATAACTGAACTCAACAACACCAAAGTCCTCTCTGTTGATAAAATCTTCCACAAATAAAACCCATTATTGATTATGTTTTATACCGAGCTCTCTCAACCCATCACCAATCTACAGCAACAGACTCATCGGTCAATGGAAGCAACCATTATCTCCATCGCTGCAATATAAATCATTTGCAGCTCCATACTCTTCCCTGCCATCAGTAGCTCCATCACCACTAGTCACCGCAAAACCATGATCATCAGCCTTCATCAATGGAGGTCATCACTGCCATCAATCACCACCGATAAACTCCAACTCCCTATTCCATCACAGCCCGAGCCTTCAACACCCTACTGCTCCATGTAAAACTCATTCAAAACCACCACATACTCGTGTTCACCATCTCCTCTTCATTACTGTCAATGATAGCATCTCGAGCAACAGATATCCATGCAGAACGGCACGCGGGATTTTCCATTTTGAAATTGAATAAGAAAATGGCAGCACTGAGTAGATGAGGCATCGACCTTCAGCATTATTTAAATTCCATGCCCCCTTAACAGTATGAATCCCCTTAACATACGATGGGGATGTCAATAACAAACGCCTTTTAGATGACCATTTTCCCCTTCATTTTCAAAGTTCTTGTTTTGCTCATAACTATCTCACACGATGTCGAAATGACTCCATTTTTTCGCTATTGACTTCGTCTTTTCGTCCGCTTCAAGATGAAAAATAAAAATCATGTACTTGAACGATTTCCACTTGGTCTTTGGCCCTTCTCCACTTGTATCTAGTTTATTTTATTGCACAATTAAGTGCCAATTCACTTCTTATGGATGATTCACCAAACAAAACATAAATAGGAGAAAACAAGCGTAATATACAATAATTTGCAAGAAACCAACAAATACTAGCATGGAATTGACATGAAATATATGTGAAATGTGCACTTATCAAGTAACACATACATAAGATTGGTCCAAGTGCTTTCCTACAACATAAGTCTTTTGAGGACAAAAATCCATATTATGAAGCTCTTGGAGGTAATATTTTCACAATAACGTTGCTTAGTTGAAAAATATCGTTCAGTTAGTATCAGAACTTCAATAATGTTTTGAGTGTTTGTAATATTAAATAAATATTACATAGGCATTTGTTGTTAGTCCATTTACACATGTAAGATATAGTTTCACCCTTAATATATATAAATGTTATTTAAAAACTCCATGTCAGTAGACGGGTCTTTGCTTAATTTTCTTCAATTTTGTGTATGTTTGGGAGTACATTAATATTGGTAAGTTACTACCCGGTGAGGAGCACGGATTACCATCCAGTAAATATATTAAAGGCTTTTCATATTCATAGTCCATGCATATATAGCCCAAATAAAATAAGTTGTTTAGTTAAGAAAATAAATATTCATGATTATTAAGTACAATCCAAAGAACTAAAAATGATCATCATATACAGTCCAAAATAAAATAATAAATTATCATACCTGAATCAATTTTGGACCAACTACTTCTCCACCGATAATGGATCGACACTTTTAGTAGAAAATAGGCAGTACCCGTCATGTCCCGGTGTCCTGGGCGAACGAATGTTTTTGAAAGTGGAGAGGATTTTATCTAAAGAAGGATCTGCAAAACATCTATAATAGTCTTTCGGAGAGTTAGTGAAATCTAGATAAACGGGTTCATTATTAGTAAAAATACTTTTGAAAATGATTATAAGGAGAGGCTTACAAGTGTCAGGTTGAGCTACCCAAATGTTATCATTATTTTTAAGAGCATGGATATTGTTTTGCTTCTTCTGTAACAAATAAACATTATGGGTGGGTCAAATGGACGCAAAACATCCTAGAAAATTATATCCCTCAGTTTATATTTTTGTTTTTTATCCCTTTTTATCTCAATTTAAAATCAAATCACAAAAAATTTCATAATTTCCAAAATATATATATATGATTTCGATAAAGCTTATACTTTCGGGAAGGGTTTTAGATGACCTACAAAATAAAATTCATTGTTACTATCAAATTCGAAAAATTATTATGATGAATTTGGATGCATCTTAGTTTAAATTAAGACAAAATATCATTCGAAAAATAGTTATATATACCGTTGTCACCAGAACCTTCAAAACAAACAAATACCACAACCACCATTACCACAACTTTCAACACAAACAAATTACCACTACCAGCATTTTAGCCGGAACAACATTACGACTACCACCACCTACATTTATAACAATATACAAAAAATTCCACCATTACCTTCAACATAAAAACAAATAAATATCTAAATATGAAGGATGAAACCATATATATCATGAAGAGAAAATGAATATATGCAGGATGAAACCAGATACATCCTGAAAAAACATATTTTTTTGTCAGAATATGTAGTTTCATCCAGATTTAATAGGTGAAGTAGTATGATGTACAAATGGCTATTTTATTTTTTATGATTATGTACAATTTCATCCTAAATGAATTTGTTTCAATTTAAAGAAGGGTGAATAGTTTAAATCCTAAAATATAGATAACCATCACCAGCATAACCTTTAACCTCAACTTTCACCACCACCACCGACAAGATCACAACCACCAATACAAAGCAAATCAAATGTTAATTACTACATGCAATAAAAATTCAATATTGAGGTGGTAATCGATAACAAACTCTCTTGTACTCATTATTGTTTTACAAAGCTATATATTGTGAAATCCTTGCATATATTTGCTATTATATGTCTATGTCATGTATAAGCATGCTATACATATTGTATATAATACAAAAAACTAATATATGTGTTTTTGGTGTAATTACTTATTTTCAAAGTTAATTGTTTTCATTGATTGGAAAATGGTTAGTTTCAGAGACAGATCATACGGTGCACGAGACGAACATCGTTCAGGATTGAAAGCTTCGATGATTAGATTTTGTCATGGGTTAGGTTATGTTGTGTGTATTTTTGTGATTATATTCGATTTGAAAATCTACTTATTATTTCATATGTATCATCTAAGAGGTATATATATTCAAAGAGGTTTATTTGGGTCAGTCTGTATTTAGAATCTCCAATTTATTATAATAGACGTGTTTTAGATCATTAATGCCTCAGAATGTATAATGATCTCTTAGATTTACAAGTAGGTGGATTTTGGGGCGTCAAAAGAGGGACCTTAAAATAGATATAGACACAGTTAGTGAAACTATCTTTCTTAGAAGATAGGTCAACCTGTGCTTCCTGAATCCCATGTGAAGTATTTCAAAGTAGTACCTTATATCTCAAAGATCCTTAGGTATTTAAAGAACAACTTTGCAAAAAGATACACAAACGTGTCGAAGTTTTCATTATTGATGATGTCTCTAATTTATTGGAATCGATCAAGAACGGTTGCTTAAGATGTAAGGAATGAATTTCTTGCAACCTAAAAGTTAATTGTTAAATCTAAGTTTTTCCTTAAGATACAGAAAATATATTTCTTTAGTTAGAACTAGACTTGGATTGAGGTTCTTTCCATAGTTTTAAGTAGTATACAATCTAGCTCAATATTCTACATATTTTTGATCAAATCCTTATATTTATTACATCATTAATAGATCTCGAAGAGAAATTTGCTGCTGGACTTTGTAAGACTATTGCACGGAAAATGTTTATCCTTTTTTATATGCAAACGTATATGAAAAAGGGAGGGTACCAAATACACAACAAATTTTTTCGGTATGAAACCTATAGACTATAAGAATAATATTAAACTTACAATTATGTTTATTAGAATCATATTTAAGCATTTGAACTCTCAATTTTTTAGTCTTGTAGTATCCCATGTTCTTAAAACTGATCTTTGTGACAATTGAGTTCATTCCTTGTTGCGTGTCTTTGAAAAGATGTTATCCTTGATTTCCATTTATTCTTATATATAAACGTCCATATATTACATTTAGAGATCATTTCTGTTTAATTTAGGAATTCTTCACTGCTAGGAAATATATTTCGGTTCAAAAACTCATCTATTGTATGAATCCTCCTCTTATTAGAAAAAGTTAAGTTTTTGTTAAAGTTACATTGGTTTAGGAAACATAATTAAATTAGAAAATATAATGAAAGAACAATGATCAGTTCTATCTCTCATGGAACTTCCAGATCGGTCGATCTCGGCCGCGGGATGACCAAAATCGTGGGTAAGATATGTCTTACGACGGACACCTTTCAATATAGGTTTCTTGCGTGAACTTCAATCAAATATTAAAGCAGAAAAGAAATACCCTTGGATAATCTTAAATAAAGATTTTTGAATCACAAGGAATGATTAATGTATAACCTTCTTGTAATTTTGATTATAAAGATAAATCAATATAGTGCAAAAAATAAAAGTAGAACAAGACATCATAAATTTTATTAATGCGAAATTTTGTTGAATCCCACTTAGACTTTACATGTCTCTTTTTGCTAGATTTGACGTTGAACGCATAATTTAATTCATTCCTCCGTAGACATTACTCCGAAAATCCATAGGTCATTAGTAGTAGACTACCAACATTTTTGTCATTAAGTTGACAACGGTGATGAGAATTGGTTTCCACATGAATTAAGGTAATAAGAGAACAATTAAGACTAAAGAACCAATCATACCAATAATGATGACTCCACTAAGTTTTACGAGAAAACTTAGTTTCTTTCACCATAGAGAGTTTAAAGGATAATTTTCTCTCCTATGTTCCACTGCCACACTCCCCACAAAGATATGTCAATTAATTAAGAACTCTTCCCCATTTGATGTCATTTTAAAAGAGAATAAAACAAGGACCACCTTTACAACTAAAGGATTTTCGAGGTTTAACAAAATTCACAAGATCTCTGAGCAAAATATAAATCAACAAAAAGTAACTTATGTAGTTTTATTGGAATTAAAGGAGTTACGATTATATTTTTATAGATAATCATGACATCATGACATTGACATAAAGAAAACTTGGTAGAAACTTACAATCTCATGCAATACACAAAAGATAATATTGCAATTATCACCACGAACGAAATTTAATTAAAAAATGTAGTTAGAATACAAAAGTAAAATCATAATACTACTTCTTAGCATAGTTCCTTTCCCTCAAAAAAACATGAACAAGTTCTTACGAGGATTATATTACCACTACGAATCTCGATTTCCTTTGTAAATAAAGAATTCGTTCACCACCAAAGATACTTGTATAATTATTCAATTGAGCTTTGAGACTAGAGAGTGCTTTCTTGGATCTGACAAACTTGCGCTCATATTTCTCATTTTTCTTCCAAGAAGAGTTTAGTTGGTCTACTCTTCTCAATAACCTTCCTAAAGTTTATAACAAGATCTTCAGGTCAAGATTGATAAATAACACAACGACAAACACTAAAATAGGATGAAGTTTAAAAAAAAAATGGATGAAGCAACACTTCTTCTATTAGAACCCAACATTTTTTCTCTTTGATGAGATGAGATGACTCCTTCACAAAAATAGACTTCAACGGCTTCAGAAACATCTTTCTCCATTACACTTCTAGTTGTAGGTGCACAAATTTCTTGAAATACAAAAAAATGTTCAAGGGATGAGAAATAAATAGTGAAGAAGTGCATAGTATAGGAAGTATAATGAAAATAATTTTTTTAAAGACAAAAATCCCTTTTAAAGGTTCATGAAAAGTAGCGGTTGACGTTCTGGAACCTTCCACCATTGCCAAAAACATGTAATTACAAGGTTTTGGAAAATAAAAGACAGTTAGTACAAGTGGCAATACTTGTATTAAGATGAAAATACCCTTAGACAAGACATAAAAGGTTCTTTTTTAAAGAGAATAAGCATAAAGTTTATGATATGCAGTCCAAGATTTGCGATGTTATCTTGAGAAGAATCAGAGTGTTCCTTACCTTTTTTGCCTTTTTATACCGATATGGTGGAACAAGTTAAAAAATTACTCCCTTTCTCTCCTCCAGTTAAGTTCTTTAACTCATCTTCCATCTTCTTCATATTTTCCTGGAGATTCTGGACAATCTTATTGTTTCCTTTGATGTTCCAACATCTTTCATTGACATGTCCTGTCTTGCCACAATGAGAATAATTTTTGGAAGTATTGTCTCGTTGAATTTTTTTACTTCCTTTGACACCAGAATCAAATTTAACTTCCTATCTGCAACGACGAAGATTTGACAAGAACGAAAGTGTTAATTGTTGAGTAGGAGGTGTTTCCATTATACCTTGTACTTTGTGTTACCAAAGGTCTTTGACCAAATAGCATGGCGAAATTTTTTCCATAACATCCAGAGAGCTTTTGTGAATCATTTTTAAGTAGTCGTTCTCTTTGTCCTTTGAAACAAGGTTTTACGAAAAATCACAATTTTGAGTTTCTAACACGTGAGATTACTTCAGAAGATAAATTTTGGTCTTGTCAAGATATCTCTTTAATTGAATATTTTCTTTATGAAGTTCTTCATTTTTTAGTTCTAAATTCAAGAATCATATCATCAAATTCATTATTTTCTTGATCAAGGCATGCATCTGCAAACATTTTCGTACAATAAACAACATTGTCTGTGCAAGTCTGATAGATGTGTGAATCAGGCATATCATCAAGAGCTGCAGTTAAAGCTTTATTCCCTTTATAGTATTTCTTGCCTGGTTATTCTTTTTCCATATGAATGAATCTACGACATTTAAAGTCTTTATCCCTTTCAAGAGAAATATATCGTCTAGAAGAGAGATTCTTTACAAGACTTCTGCTTTTTTTCCTTTTTCGAGAATTCCCTGACGTATTGGGTGATAAGAGACATTGTTGTATCAAGATCTTCAACTTTGTCATCATCACTGAATTCATCTTCCCATGGTAAGCTTTTTTTTTCGCACGTTGTGGTAGAGACGTTTACAACTTCAAAAACGTAGATTTTGTTTTTAACAATTTGTTGTTTATGATCGAAGACCTTGAATTTTCTAACACGTGCACTTCTTTCCATTTTAGCAAGATCGCAGGCTTCTGCGATGACATGTTTCTTAAACTTATATCTAGCTGGTAGAGACCTTTACATCATATCCTTTTCTAGAATAATGTTTCCTAACGAATATGAGGAGTTGACTATGTCAAAAAGTTTATGGTAAAAACTCTCAAAGATGGTCATCATCGGACGAAGGTTTTCTTAGTCAAAAGTTAGGCTTTGAAACCTATCATCTTTTACTGAAGTATTTCTTTCCAATACAGTCTTCAAGGTATTCCAAGTTTCTTTAGAAGTATTACATGTAGAAAGTTTGAAATCTTTGATTACGAAGAATTTCTAGGTTATTGAAAAATTATAAATGTACTCTTGCAATTTTACTAGTTGTAGACTTGATTATTGGACTTTTCGCGTTGTATTTTTTTCATTCATCAAGGGTTTATCCCTAGTTGTTTTCCTTGTTAAGGTTTCAACGAAGCAATATATGCACGTCCATCTCTGTTACAAGTATTTCTTTTAAAGATCTCAATCTTTTTAGTATCTACGTTCTATTATGCGTATTTTTCTTGTAATATGTATGTTCCTAGAGCAATAACTCTTGATGAATCTACCACTTCCGATTAGCCTCTTTTAATATAAGTACTAGTTCCAAAAAAATAAAAATAAATTAAAACGTATCATAAATGTGAAGAAAATCTTATGATAAATTTTCATGGGAATTAAAAAAAATCTTATTACTAGGGCTTTAAAGTTTTGGGATCCTAAGCTTTATAAGATTCAAATATCCTAGATGTGGATAGGGTATCATAGTCTGCATAAATAGTCTAATTTATCATTCCCCTCTTTTTCCTCCTTAAAAACCTAAATTAGTAACCTATATCCATATAAAAATCAATAACCTAAAACTATATGAAATATAAAAACAAATCAAAAACCTAATCCACATTTTCTTCTTCTCCATCGCACCATCCTTTTCCTCTTTTTTTTCTTCTTCAATGACTATTAATCATCGATTTTCAAATGATGCAGAAGTATTGTTCGGTTTTGGTTGATTTGGGTATCAATCAGAAAACCCACCATGTATTTTTGCTTTTGATTGGTTAAGTCCTATTCCTATGCACCATGTAAAAAAAATTATTTGACATGCCATGTGGCATGGCAAATGAGTTTCCCCACTATGGTAGATATGGCAAATTTGATTAAAAGTATATATTTAATTGTGTTGACTAGGACCCTAATTTATTAAAAATATATATGTGGGTGTATTATGGGGTCCATGTGAGATATTATGTAATATAAAAATTGGAGTGGGACCCTTTGGAGATAAAAATATATTAGAATAATGAAAAAGTAGGAGAGAAGAAGGTATAAAAAATATATTAAATTACTCGTAGATAATGAGAATATCGCTGGAGATAGAGAGAATATCGCTGGCGATAAAATCTCTATCGCTCGCTGGAATGTCTGCGGTGTATGCCTGTATGTTATATTTGACATATAGGCATATATGTTCGGCAGTTTGGCATACCCATAATGGGTGCATATATGGAAAACTTTGATGTTTGACATACCCATAAGAATATGCCTAAAAGGTCCAATTCGATTAAGTTAGGATTAAAAATACCAGTTTATGAAACTGCGTATGGCTGAGAGTCTTATTTTCCTAACCGTAAATCATATATTATGGCTGGGTAGGAATTCCCAATCGTAAACTAGGTATAAGGTTGGGAAAATAAGAATTCTCAGCCCTAAGTAGATGTCTACGGTTAGGATTTTTCTACCCTAAGTAAGTTTGATAATCACAAAAAAAATAAATAAGTTAGGGTTTATGGTAGGTATTTCCCAACCGTAACAACTAAATTTCCCAGCCATAACGTTTATGTCCCAACCGAAAGTTCTAAAGTCCCAGCCGTAACTTCGACTTGTGGACGGGAGTTCTTGATGTCCCAATCGTAAATCGTCGGCTACAGCTGGGATTGCAAGTTTTCCCCGTCGTAAAGTGTCGGTTACGGTTAGGATTGTATGTTTTCCTAGCTGTAAACACTGAAAAAAAAATATTTTTTTCTTATTTTCGTACTTTGACCAATCAAAAGCGATAAAATTGTAATAGGAGTTAGATAACAGGTGTTCCTAACTATTTTGAGGATATGTTTTTTCATATTCTTCTAAGATTTTCCAAAACAATTGAAGAAATCCCCCTTCTCCTTCTTTTGAATCAAAAAGAAGGAGAAAAAAAGATTGACATTCAAAATAGAAATAAAATCATTAAGTTAATTAAAATACTAATCTAATTAGTTTTGTTAATCAACTTCATTAGTTGTTAATTAAAATCGAGAGACTGATTTTGGTAAACAGTGTTCTGGCAAGTTTGCCTATTTATTATCTTTCTTTATTTCAAATGCCAATGTCAGTAGTTAAGGAAATTGAGAAGATAATGAGAAATTTCATTTGGGGATCTTCTCAATCGAATAAGAAAAGAAGTTAGGTAGGTTGGTCCAAATCTACAATTCCAAAATCGAAAGGAGGTATTGGTATTAAGAAAATGAAATTGGTTAACAAAGTTTTGCATTGTAAATGGATTTGGCGCTATGGAAAGGAGAAGAAGGCTTATGGATATCTATCATTAACGAAAAATTTGGTGGCCATGCAGGTAATTTCTTCTCTTCATCTTACTCCAAGCCACCGAAACACAGTTTATGTGCAGGTGTTTTGAAAGCAAGAAAGTATATAGTTGAGAATACTAATCTGATTTTGCATAATGGGTCAAGCATCCTCTTCTGGATAGATAAATGGCTAAAAGATAGTTTCCCTGCCATCTTTAAATTATCAAAATCTAAAAAGGCATCTGTGAAGGATATGCTCAACGGTGAAGGAGGCTGGAATTTCAACTTCAAAAGGTGCTTAAATGAAACAGAAGTGGTGAAGTTGCAAATCTGTTGCACCTCTTAGGGGACATTTCAGCTACCATTATTAGTTCAGGAGAAGATGATGGGAGAAAATGGAATTTTGGGTCTGAGTTTACAGTCGCAAACTGCTACTTTTCTTTAGATTTAGGTGGTTTTTTGAGGTTCCCACACAAACAACCGTGGAACCCAAAAATACCATTGAAAGTTTTGTTTCTTGCTTGGACTCTTTGCTACTCGGGTGCTCCTACTTTAGATTACTTACATAAAGCTGGTAAAGTAAATAATAGTGAGTGCTTGCTCTGTCATTCAGAACAAGAATCTATCAATCATCTTTTCCTGCATTGCTCGGAAACAAGGAAGATTTGACATTATTTCATGGACAGTTTTGGAGCAAAATGGGTCTTCGCAGAAGATGTTAAAACTAATTTGTGGGAGTGGTCCAACAAAAAGAGCAAAAACATTATCAAAAATATTTGGGGATGCTCCCCTTTGCCATCTGGTGGACTATATGGGGGAACGACACGGCAGGCTTTATAAAAATACAAGAAAAAATGCAGATAAGTTAATAATTTCAGTCAAATGCACTTTGTTCAATTGGTCAGTGCATACAAAGCTTTTTAGTGATTACTCTTTAAGCTCTTTGATCTATAATTGGGATGCAATTGTGTGCGGCAATTAACTCTCTCTTTTATCTTTTTTTTTTTTGTACCCATTAACCTCTCATCTTTTCGTTGAGAATTAATTTTTAATTAAATTTGTTCTTTTTCTGTCAAAAAAAAAATAAATAAATCGAGAAATAAGGGGCTCGGAGTTTGCTATTTCTTGACCGTATTTTGTCAGCCGCAAATTGTTTTTTTTCTTTTCTTTTGAAGTAGGATTCCTTAAAAAGAGTAAAGTTGCCACGTACTGGGTGCATAACACGCGTTTCGTGCTGTATAAATTGTACTCCCACTGCATCACTTCTATTTGAAAGAAGAAAATCGTAGCGCGTAAAGACTCCCGCTAAAGAAACCGGAGAGAGAAGGAAATGGATTCAGATCCATCGCTAAAATTTGCAATAGCAATCGCTCTAATGCAATCGAAACTGCTCAAGAAGTCTACAAATCAAACTTCTTCTACTTCTACTTCATCTGGATCTGATGCTCAACGTTGGAAGACTAAGGTTCTCTCTATACACTCTGTACGCTCAAAATTTGATCGGAACTCAAATCCCTAACTGCTCAACTTTATTTCTGAATACCCAGGCGAAAGCGCGAAAGCAAGAGATTCTAAAGCTAAAACAAGAACTATGTGTACACATATATCTCACTATCAGACACGTGTATATAAAAAGGTACGTGGAAAGCATGCAGGCCAAAACATCAAAACATGATGCGTCACGAAACACCGAATAAACCCCGAGGAGTTACTTTATCTCATTCCCAAAAGAGGAGCTAAGATCAACGGTAGAGAGAAAGTTAGCTGACACGGACTGACAGGGGAAAAAGACACTTGTCTGACACGAGCTGACCCCTCAACTACCCACATTAAACACTCTGAGCAGTGTACGTGTCGACCAACCTGTGGAACGAGCGAGGATGCCTCTGCGGGATCAAGGGGCAAACGCAGACCTCCGCGTGATGGACGCAAGGACACAAGAAGATAAGGTTCCAACGGTCTTCATAGATGGGTCCCACGTTCTAACCTTATAAATACCCAATCTCCACCAAGAGGAAGGGGGATCGAAAATATCAGGAAGGGAAGGAGAGAGAGAGAGAAATAGTAAGGGTAAGTTAATCCCTTAGAGGAGAGAAACATGTAAACCCCAAAAGTCATTCAACTATTCGTGTAACCGTGAAGAACATAGTAAAACAACAAACCCCGTGGATGTAGGCCTTAGTGTTGAACCACGTAAACCTTGGTCTTATTTACATTTCAGCACTTTACATTCATTTAGCTCCGTGCATGTTTGCTTATATGTTTTGTTTTCCTTAATACTTATATCCCATGCACAAACGCCACGCATGGAGTTGTTGGATGAGGCCATGATAAACCCGAAGGTTTTGAGCCAATGAATCAACACCAGGATACCATCATCATAATCTCTTTAGATGATAATGATTGATTGTGAGCGTTCGGACCCCCTCGTGGTTTGTGTGCTCACAGGTGCAATGAAGACTGACAGAAAATTTAAGATCACAGGTGCAATGAAGACTGACAGAGAATTTAAGGTCACAGGTTCAATGAAGACAGACAGAAAATTTAAAGGAAGAATGAAAACTGAGAGAGTGTTTAGGAAGAATGAAATTAAATTTTCTTTCTATCCTTAAAATACCCGAAAGAAAGAGAAGGAAATTAAGGGAGGAATGGGAAACGTGCCCGTTACATAAGCAGTTAATGCACGAATAAAAGACGTGCCCAAGTATCTAGGAGAAGTTATTAGGAGTGAGAAGAATATGCGACGATAGTTTTTCTTCAAGGCACCCATTAGTCATTCAAGCCCGAAGAAAAGGGGCAAATTGTGTACACATATATCTCACTATCAGACACGTGTATATAAAGAGGTACGTGGAAAGCATGCAGGCCAAAAACATCAAAACATGATGGGTCACGAAACACCAAATAAACCTCGAGGAGTTACTTTATCTCATCCCCAAAAGAGGAGCTAAGATCAACGGTGGAGAGAAAGTTAGCTGACACGGACTGACAGGGGCAGAAGACACTTGTCTGACACGAGCAGACCCCTCAACTACCCACATTAAACACTCTGAGCAGTGTACGTGTCGACCAACCTGTGGAACGAGCGAGGATGACTCTGCGGGATCAAGGGGGAAACGCAGACCTCCGCGTGATGGACGCAAGGACACAAGAAGATAAGGTTCCAACGGTCTTCAGAGATGGGTCCCACGTTCTAACCTTATAAATACCCAATCTCCACCAAGAGGAAAGAGGATCGAAAACATCAGGAAGGGAAGGAGAGAGAGAGAGAGAGAAATAGTAAAGGTAAGTTAATCCCTTAGAGGAGAGAAACATGTAAACCCCAGAAATCATTCAACTATTCGTGTAACCGTGAAGAACATAGTAGAACAACAAATCCCGTGGATGTAGGCCTTAGTGCTGAACCACGTAAACCTTGGTCTTATTTACATTTCAGCACTTTACATTCATTTAGCTCCGCACGTGTTTGCTTATATGTTTCGTTTTCCTTAATACTTATATCCCATGCACAAACGCCACGCCTGGAGTGGTTGGAGGAGGCCATGATAAACCCGAAGGTTTTGAGCCAATGAATCAACACCAGGGTACCATCATCATAATCTCCTTAGATGTTAAAGATTGATTGTGAGCGTTCGGACACCCTCGTGGTTCGTGTGCCCACAATTTGGCGCTTGATTGTGAGCGTTCGGACACCCCGTTACATAAGCAGTTAATGCACGAATAAAAGACGTGCCCAAGTATCTAGGAGAAGTTATTAGGAGTGAGAAGAATATGCGACGATAGTTTTTCTTCAAGGCACCCATTAGTCATTCAAGCCCGAAGAAAAGGGGCAAATTGTGTACACATATATCTCACTATCAGACACGTGTATATAAAGAGGTACGTGGAAAGCATGCAGGCCAAAAACATCAAAACATGATGGGTCACGAAACACCAAATAAACCCCGAGGAGTTACTTTATCTCATCCCCAAAAGAGGAGCTAAGATCAACGGTGGAGAGAAAGTTAGCTGACACGGACTGACAGGGGCAGAAGACACTTGTCTGACACGAGCAGACCCCTCAACTACCCACATTAAACACTCTGAGCAGTGTACGTGTCGACCAACCTGTGGAACGAGCGAGGATGCCTCTGCGGGATCAAGGGGCAAACGCAGACCTCCGCGTGATGGACGCAAGGACACAAGAAGATAAGGTTCCAACGGTCTTCAGAGATGGGTCCCACGTTCTAACCTTATAAATACCCAATCTCCACCAAGAGGAAGGGGGATCGAAAATATCAGGAAGGGAAGGAGAGAGAGAGAGAAATAGTAAGGGTAAGTTAATCCCTTAGAGGAGAGAAACATGTAAACCCCAAAAGTCATTCAACTATTCGTGTAACCGTGAAGAACATAGTAAAACAACAAACCCCGTGGATGTAGGCCTTAGTGCTGAACCACGTAAACCTTGGTCTTATTTACATTTCAGCACTTTACATTCATTTAGCTCCGTGCATGTTTGCTTATATGTTTTGTTTTCCTTAATACTTATATCCCATGCACAAACGCCACACATGGAGTTGTTGGATGAGGCCATGATAAACCCGAAGGTTTTGAGCCAATGAATCAACACCAGGATACCATCATCATAATCTCTTTAGATGATAATGATTGATTGTGAGCGTTCGGACCCCCTCGTGGTTTGTGTGCTCACAAACTAAAAGAACTTGAAGGTATTTTTATTCACCAGTATTACTTTCCCTTTTCATTCATGGGAAAGAAATTTTGATTTCGTTAAGGTTATTTTTGTTGCAGATGGAAAACAATTCGATGTTTTACCCCAAATTGCGTCGTGTAAGTGTCATTTCTTTGATAATTTGGGAAAATTAAGCCCTAAATTCGGAGATAGCCATAATCACGGGTTCGATGTGGTCTTACGGCGTAGATTCCTTCGACAAGGTTGGCCACTTTCATTTATTTTTCAAACGGTCTTTTTGTTTTTGAATTAGTATATTGTTTAATACTATTAAATTCCATGATCTGCTTTTTACAGTACGTCTTGTGGAAAGAAATAAAAGACCTTGCACATCTATCAGGCGAAAACATGATTTAGGTAACTCACTTAAATCTCATTTCCTTGGATTATCCGCTAATTAAGCTAGTTTTTGCTTTTAATGGGTTTGTTTTAAAGTAGTTGAAAGGTCATTGTTCAATTTCCGTTGGTCATTTGGTTGCTTAGTTTTCTCATCGTATCTTAAATGAACAAGTTATAAGAACAGAAGTGCTATCTAGAGTCCAAATCCACAGTAGCGCAGAACCCATGAAATCCTTACCATATAATGATATCACAGCCCACTCTAGTCCGGCATTCCATTTGTTTAATTTCAGCTATTCTTTCATATCAGGTGTCTGTGTTAGTTAAATTTCAAAGAAAGATGTGTACATTGGACATGTTAGGGAGGTTTTATAGTGTTTATACAACGATGCAGATTCAGTTGAGAATTTTCTTTGTCATTATTAAATTTCTTGTATGTTTCATTAACTTTTTTGGTAGAACTGAATGCTGAAGACCAGATAGAGCAACTTAGCACCTCTGCTGATTTCTTGGTGGAGCAATGCAACACCCTTGATCCTGTAAGAGCATATCATTTTTTCATGATATTCCATATTACACACACAATCGTCTTCTGTTTTCACTTTATTCCTTTTGCTTTTCTGATATACAATAGTTTAATTTGTAATGTAGGTGATTACCAATACTTCTTTTCCCAATTGGTCACACCAAGCAGTCTCTTGGAAAGCAGGAATGGGCTATATGCCTTGTATATGGACCGCGTTACAGGGGATTTGGCAAAGAAAGTCGGTGAGCTTTCACGTCTCCCAACACTCAGCCCAGAAGTTCTTGCAATTCTGTTTCACTAATTTAAGTTCAAATTCACTGGGTATATATAAATAAAAAGGTCAGACCCCTACTCACCATTGTAACATATAACTCTAATAATTTTTGGTATGGAGCGATATATAACAGATTTCAGGGGAACCTGACTTGGACTTACTGTTTTAGTTAGGAGGCCACTATAAATGGCATGCCACTCGCAGTGAAGGCTAGAGGTTTTATTTCTCTCCAGTGGAATAGGCCACTGTGCCGAACCATGTTATGGCGTCTCATTATTTAACTTGTTTACTACTTTCTCTTGATGATCTGCAAGTATTAAATGTATGTTTGATGTTCTTGATGTCTGCGTATATTTTGGCAGTTGCATAAATTGCCTCGACGAGTTCAAAGCTTTTATAGGTTTTGTTTTGCACATCCCTGTTGAAATGATCGAACTTTAACCATCATTCTTCAATTTTCCCCTTTCTAGGTGTCTGGTAACATTCAGTTGTGCATTTGATTCTTCAACGCACTAAAGTTGAAAAAACAAAATGCCAGGTTGAAATAAACGCCAGCCAGTGCTCTAACTTTTACCTGTTCTGCTTTAGGACCAGCTTAAGGCCTTGGAGAATCTATTCGATCCAACTTGAACAGAACTACGGTTGGAGGCACACATATTTGACCTTTCAATCTAACCCACACTGAACCTATATCTTATTAAATAGATTGCACACGTTTAGACTCCTCCAAGTGTTGACCTATTTTCAACTTCAGAGAATATCTTGATCAGTTGGTATAAATAAATTGACGTTTTTTTTAAGACTGGTCTTTGGCAACTAATATCAACAATCTGAGGAGAGAGAGAGAGTGCAAGGTGGTGCGATTTCAGGCAATTTTTACTTTTTTGGATTTAGTGGTTACTTTCCTCTTTTCTCCGTCCCTAACGGCGGAATGTTGACGGCCTCTGGTGATTCTCGACCTCTGCAGACTGGCTCCGATGCTGTAGAGGGTTGTTCTTCATTCAGGAGCTCTTTTCAATCCGATGTTGCCTGGTAACGAATCTGGTTATGTTGGTCAACCTACGATGGTTTCTAATTTGGGTCAACCTACGATTCATCTTCTTCTGATGAATCGTTGAAATTTGGGTCTATCACTTGGTCGGATTTTTTTTGCTGAGAAGAAATCTCAACTTCAAGAAGCATAATTGGGGTTTAGGAATGAGAAAAATATCGTTTGGTCTTTTTTAGGTGGGCCCATGTCTGTTTAGTCCTTTGGTCAAACTCCTTTATTGTTTGGTCCATAATTATTTAAAAGTATTTAACTTGACAAAAATACCCTTTCGTGTTAGTTTTTTTTTTTTTTGTAGCAGTTCATTCTTCAAAATGAACTCCTGTTAATTTCTACTTATTTTTTCAGAAATCACCTAAAAAAACAGAGTTCATTCCAGAAATGAACTCCATATAAAAAATTAAAAAAATAGAGTTCATTCCAGAAATGAACTCCATATAAAAACTTAAAAAAACAGAGTTCATTCTAGAAAGGAACTCTGTACCTAAAAAAACAGAGTTCATTCCAGAAATGAACTCCGTATGAAAACCTAAAAAAACAGAGTTCATTCCAGAAATGAACTCCGTATGAAAACCTAAAAAAACAGAGTTCATTTCAGAAATGAACTCCGTATGAAAACCTAAAAAAACAGAGTTCATTCCAGAAATGAACTCCATATAAAAACCTAAAATAAACAGAGTTCATTCCAGAAATGAACTCCTGATAAAAATCCATATAAACCAGACTTCATTCCAGAAAATGAACTCCTGGTAAAAAAAACATATAAACCAGAGTTCATTCCAGAAATGAACTCCTGATAAAAACCTATACAAACCAGAGTTCATTCATCAGAATGAACTGCTGATAAAAACCTACATAAACCAGAGTTCATTCTAGAAATGAACTCCTGATAAAAATAGAGTTCATTCGTAAAAATGAACTGCAATATCATCAACTTCATCTTCTTCGTCTTCAACAGCAGCAGCAAAACATCATCGTCTTCAACAGCAGCAGAAATGCATCTTTAACACGAGCAGCAAACATCAGTAACAAAGATCTTCAACAACAAAATCAAGATCTTCAACATCAAAATCAAAATCATCGTCATCTTTATCATCGTCAATAACAAGATCTTTATCATCAAAAATCAAGATCTTCATCATCTTCATTCGTTTGCATCATCATCTTCTAAAGAAAACAGAGTTCATTTCAAGAATGAAGTTCATCAAATTCATCATCTTCAACAGTTTCAGCAGCACTGACGAAGAAGAACATAAATCTTCGTCGTTTTCATCATCTTCATCGTGTTCATCATCATCTTCAACCACAACAACATCAAAACAGGGAGAAAAACAGAGTTCATTTCAAGAATGAACTTCATCAAATTCATCATCTTCAATAGTAGCAGCAACAGTGACGAAGAAGAACATAAATCTTCATCGTTTTCATCATCTTCATCGTGTTCATCATCATCTTCAACCACAAACAGCATCAAAACAGGGAGAAAAACACAAAATCTTTGTCAAAAAATCCTCGTCTTGTTCATCATCTTGATATACTCATGACGTTTATCATCTCTACAAATCGTATTCATCATCTCTACAAAATCAAAACCCTAGAACTCACACAATCTTCATTTTTTATGTAGCAGCAGGAGAAGAAAAAAAAGAAGAGAGAAAGTAGATCTGAAAATATGGAGGTGAGAGAAAATAAATCTGAAAATAATATATTCTCTCTTGATAATTGACTATATATATCATATGGTGACGTCATGGATGATGTAATGGTCCCAAAAGGGTATTTCTGCCACTACAAGATGACGGTTACATCATCCATGACATCACCCTATGACCAAACTATAATTTTTAGGACCAAACTATAATTTATATTACCAAATAGGACCAAACAGACAATTGACTAGGTCAATTGGACTAGACTCTCTCTAATATATTATTCTTATGACCAATTGGTATTTCCTTGTTTAGGAATCCTTGTGAATGGGAAGAAAGTTATGCCTCACTCATTGGCTGATTTTGCTGATGACATTAAGAAATGTCAAGATATGGTGGTCGGAGCTTTTCTAGGTAAGAGATCTGCGTATATGGCGGTGAAATATATTGTTGATAAAGAATGGAAACTCAAGGGTGAGTTCAATATGACTTTACATGGTGAATCTATCTTTGTCTTTGATTTTGCTCTTGAAGAAGATCAAATTGCTGTTTTGGAGAGGGATTCCTTTTATATTTCTAGTAAACTATTTGTTATCCGTCCCTGGAGTAGGAGTCTTGAAAAAGATCTAGAAGAATTGCGTACTATTTCAATTTGGATGAATATTAGGAAAGTTTCTTTGTACATGTGGAATGCTAAAGGCTTGAGCAGCATTGCTAGTTATATTGGTGTTCCTATTATGCTTGATAAACAGACATTAAATAGAACTAGAATGAGTTATGCTCGTGCATGTGTTGAGATTGATACTTCTTGTGAATTTCCTATTTCTATTCCTGTGTATCTGGATGGTATGCTGGCTTTTGAAGTGGATGTTGAGTACCCATGCAAGCTTCCAATGTGTACCCATTGTAAGATATTTAACCACTCTTCTATTGCTTGCAAGAAGGTGGTTGAGATTATGAAAAAGAATCCTATAGCTCAAGGTAAGAAGAATACTCATGATAAAGAAGGATGGGTGAATAAAGGCTCTAAAAAGCATAGAGATAATATAGAAAATGAGGGTGTCAAGTCTACACAACAGGGTTTGGTTAATGCTTCTGATTTGGAGAGCCAAATGGAGGGTATTGAGCATTCAATTCCTGTGATGGAAACTACTAAAGGTGCTTCTACTTCTGCAAAATCTGGTAGTGGTGGTGTAATTGAAACTATCAATATGTTTGAGGTTTTAGTTGAACAAGACCTCAGTGTATCTATTCCTCAACCCAAACATTCTCAAGGAAGGGTATGAAAGGTAATGGTACCGGTTCTTCTCTTACTACTGATCAAGGAGGAGCTAGAGCTCATTTTATCAAGCGCAATGATGGGGGTCCTTCAAAGCTAGCACTGGTTAAGAGCACAGATCTGAAAAGGTCTGGTAGAGGTAAGAAGCCTAATCTTCCGAAATCCATAATGTTTTAGATTGCAGTTTAGAACATAAGAAGGCTTAATGACCCTCTTAAACAAGTAGAAGTAGCTTCCTTTATTAGGTTAAATAAAAGGGGTTTTTGAGTTTTCCCCCTAAACAAATTAGTGATCTGATATCCTCCTAATTTTTTAATAGTAATAACTTTTCCCCATAAACTATAATTTTAGACTGAAATACCCTTATCGTGCGTAAAGTGACGATATAAGATTTTTTATGTTCCATTTTCATCTGGATTTTAAATCATATAACGTTGAACACATGGTTAAATCAACATGAAAAGAACATAGATAAGTAAATCTAACATATTCATCTAAGAGGAAACAATTAAATAAATTTCATGCACTAATCTAGCAATATTATCTGTAAGTTAAAGATTTTATTGATCCGCAAGATTATTCTGCTTCAATCAACAAAAATAATTTATACTGTAAATTTGTTATACACACATTGAGAGTCTAGACCCAAAAAAATGTTAAAAGCTGTACTGCATATGCGAGGAAGTTACCTGCAAGAGAAATTGTTACTCAACTTGGGAGGAGCACAAACCAAGATTTTGAAGGAAATGTGGTATTTCTGCACTTGGAAGATGAAGATGTTGTACTCGTTAATTGACAGGTACCACTACATGTTAAAATAGATTATCATTTGTTTCGTCTTTCCTGTTCATGTGATAATATAGTCTATGTTGTATTAGGCGCTAGGCGAGGCGCCAAGCCGGTCGCCTAGGCGCCTAGGCGAACATAAACCGTGATTGTAGAACTTCAGGTACAAATTGAGTATTCTTCAAAATGCTATCACTATTCAATATTCTTCACCTGTTTCATCACAAATTGTAGATGAAGATTGCATTTCCATTGATTACGTTTGCATATTAAGGAGATTGTTTGAAAAGTTTAGAAGAAGAAGAATAAAGAAAAATGTTGGCAAGTGCACCAAAAGAAGTGAATAGTCCAGCATCAATGATGCCTGGATCTAAGAAACCAAAGTTCCCTCAAGAAATTCTATGTACAAAGGATTCTGCTAAGTACTTGTAGCTACAAATTTATTTACCAGAATTTAGCTAACTTACAAACTGACTGTATCACGCCTGTAGCTTCTTTGGGAGTTCACCGGTTGGACTTCATCCTAAATACATTACTGTGTAAACAAAATGTCTGTAGATATCCCTTGCATAGTGTAGTTTCTATAATTATATCAATTATTGATTTAGCAATCAATTGCCAAATTTAGGAAATAAAAATCAATCACGTTAATATTAATAAATTTTTATGCTGTCATACACGTTAATAATTAGTCATAAATCAGTAATTGATAATATAGTTTTGAAAAAGGAAACAGAGTATTATTAAGTTGCACAATTTATTAAATTGCCATATTACTGATTAGAAAATAACAACTAGTCCCTTCGGGCTCGGATCCCAATGTCTCCTTATTGGGTGTGCCCTCGTGTCCCTCCAGTCGTGTGTTGCCATGTGGCACCAATTTTCTTCCCATGTATTTTGACAGTTGGGTGATCTCGTTAATTTAGGAAATAGAAAAAGATTTTCTTTTTATGGCATAAAGCCATTAACGAACCAAAACCAAACCTCTATCTCCTTGTTAATCAAGACAGTTTTCAGCAAATCAAAAAAAAAAAAAAGAAAAAAAAAATCACACAGAAATCATATTAAAAAATAATTCAATAGATCTTTTTGTGTGCTCTTCGTATTCCGATTGCTTATCTTTAGTTATCAAATAGTCAGCCAAGTTCAGCAAATTTAAAGTTTACAACAATATATAAATTCTTTATTGGTTAATATGCTCGAGGATTTACATCTACCAGAGCTGACACTTTTTAAATCCGAATACAACAATGAACGCAGATGTTAGAGTTATTTGTAGGACATGAAGATGGTCATAGTCATTATTCGTTCCGAAAGAACTTTTTCTTTTCTTTTTTGTTTCGATCAAGTTGAAAATAACTTTGACAATCACTGTTTTATGAAAATGCAGATTGAAAAATAAAAAATTATGTAAAAGGGGAAAATTGTTATAAAAATAGACTACAATTTAATGAAAATTAAATGCTAAGCTCGTCTTTACTTGTGTTTTATCTACTGCAACTGATTCATCACATGATTTAGAGAAGGAGATGAACACCATTAGGGATAAAAAAAGAAGAAACAAGTTTGGATTCTGGTTTGGAAATGATTTTGTTCTATAAAGAGAAAGTATTTACTACGGAGTATTTTATTCCCAAATTAAAGAGGTCATATAACTATAAAGGAAATATAGTGCCACATGGCAGCATATTATTAAAGGGACATCAGGGCACACCCATAAACGTTCTGTATATTCTCGTCACCACGTCTGTAATTTTAATATTTTAAGGAAATAGAGGGAAAGAAGGAAACATATTTCTCAGACTTTTGCCTTATTTGGGCGCCTAAATTTCCGCGATGCGCCAAAGGCGCTCGCCTAACTCGCCTAAGGCGCTGGTCCAGAAAGCTGATTAAAATTTAGTTACTCGGGCGCTTGACCTACGTTTAGTGCGCCTTTGGCGTCTAGGCGAGCTAGGTGAGCGCCTTTTACAACATAGAATATAGTGCTTACCCTAGCTTAATTAAACAAGTTTGGACCCTACGTCGTGAGCTAGTCCTGGGTTTGAATTTTTAAGAGAAAAATAGATAAGAAAAAGTTGGATCATAAGGATTAAATGGTTCTGAACCTAGAATAAGATGAAAACATGATACAGAAAGAACATGGTGAACTTCTTGGATCAATGTGAGTTGGTAGCTAGCCGAAGGGTTATTCAAATCTTGGATGGTATTGTGATATTCCTCTCTCTGTTAGGTGAGTGAAAACATCATTACAGTTTGCTTCATGTGCATCTCTAGTTTTAATAATTGGTTAGTTTCATACCTACCCAATTTTTGCTGCAACCTACTGCATTCTGTTTAGAATTGGCAGTAACGATCTGACACTTCTGTTTACCATATGATTTTTGTATCATTCTCGAAGTTTCTCATGAATGGTTTTAAAACCATTGTTTCACCAATCATACATTTACATAAATTTTGATAGGACTAGTGAGTAGCCAATATTAGTAAGATAGTCCAACAATCACACTTCGAATCTCAGAACTAATCACAATAATAGGGATATTTCCGTCCAAAATTATAGCTTAGGGATAATATCAGATCACTAATTTGTTTAGGGGTAAACCTCAAAAACCCCTAAATAATATTTCAATAATTGGTGGCGTAGAAACCATGTTCAAGAGTTGTGTGCTAGTGGAATAAGACATAAAATAATGTCTTCTTGCCAATTCTTAAATAATTACAATAATGATACTTCTGGTAGGATATGGATTGGTAGGGTTCTGGGATCCTTGTGTGGTCAAGATCACTGTTCTTCATTCTAGTGCTCAGTGTATTTTTGCTTTGGTCAACATAAAAAAAATTAATTATCTAATAAAATTTATGTAAGATATTTTGAAGAATAATCAATACTCTCAATTAATTTTAGTGTAATCATGATTGAGAAGAAAAAAAACATCATCTTAGAATTTTTTTTATTTTTATAGATTATCTTTATGAGTTCTAGGAGAATAGTCACGGGAAAAAACACAAAAATCTTAGTTAATTCTATTTCGGTTGATGTTGTTGTGGAATTTTTTTAACAGAATAATTGGAATATACACCCCGACCAATTTTAATATAATCATGATTAAGAAAAAATTATTTAAATTTTTTTTAAGAATTAGAGTTTATTTTGTTTTGGGGAAAAATAATAATTAGGGTTTATATATATATAATTGTTCAATTTGTGAGAATACTAAAAGAATGATGATAATGATTAAGAAAAAAAGTTAGAGTTTATTTTGATTTTGAGTAACAAAGAGATTTAAGTTTAATTGTTAGTAAAAAATTAAAACTTGTTTGGCTTTTCATTTTAACTTAAACTTCTTGAGTTATGGTTAATAAATGAGTGGGCTATATTTAAGAGAACCCTTAATTTTTTAGTTTGGTGAGGAACTAAATTTTTTTTTTCTTTTAAAAAAGAAAGGCATTATTAAAAAGGAAAAAGGATATTTACACTATGCACATCCTGAAAAACCAAAGAAAAACAAACTCAAGCAGGTCCTATTATATAGAAACGATATTGTCCTATCATATCCATCTATCACTGGAGGATAAAAATGAGGAAAGAGAAAGTCCGAAAATTTCTCTAGGTTTTTTGAGTTTTTTTTTCCAAAAACTATTTTGTGATTCTCGTGGATTAACCTGTTTGATTCATGATGGATCAAGATCGTCAGTTAGCTGTTAGTGATCCAAGTGGGAGTACTCGTTCACATGCGGATGCGTTTAAACAAAGGAAGCTTTTGTAGCCTACGAAAGTGGATATTTCTTCTCTGGACATCCCATCGGATTTTTTCCAAGAAGGTTGTGTCCCCTTTCAACACAGTTTCATTGCTCGTATTGATCATACAGGTTTAAATTTTAATGAACTTAAGCAAAACCTTGAGAAGTAATGGAAGTTTACTGCCAAGTTTGTTCCCATGACAAAAGGTTTTTTATTATTATTATGCTTACCTCTGCAGAAGATAAGGAAAAGATACGTAAAAAGAAGCGGTTTATTGATCAACATCTCTTGCGTTTAATGGACTAGTACCCAAGCTTCAATCCTGATAAACAAGTTGTTGGTTAAACTTCAACATAGAAGTCACTAACAAGCTGGTTAGGACAAGATTAGGAAATTGATGTAATCCTAAGGGAATTAGAAGTCATCTAGTTCTAAGAAAAGGAAAGACATGTAATAAGGTAATAGGACTAGGAAAAGGAATTCATAGTTCTATATATATATGATCACCAAAGTTGTGGTTGATCATATGAGCAAGATTAGAGCGTGTGTTTAGTTTTGAGAGATTTTATAAACATCAATAAAGAGAGTTGTCTTTATATAAGCTAAGTTTCATCTTGCAGTTGCCATTAATTGGTATCAGAGCTTGTTTTCTGAGTCATGGAAAACGAAACCACCATTGTGGGTGCAAAACAGTTCACGCCACCATCAATACAAGTTCCAATCCTCAACGCCACAAACTACACAGTATGGGCCATGAGAATGAAGGTACTGATGAAAATCTACAAAGTTTGGGAAACAATTGATCCTGGTACATTGGACCCAGACAAAAACAATGTTGCCATTGGATTACTCTTTCAAGCAATACCAGAATGTCTTGTTCTACAAGTTGGTGAACATGAAACTTCAAAGAAAATTTGGGATGCAATAAAGGCACGTAATCTCGGAGCTGATCGAGTTAAAGAAGCCCGTCTGCAAATCTTAATGTCTGAATTTGAAAGAGTGAAGATGAAAGACACTGATACTATTGATAGCTTTACAGGAAAGCTATCAGAGATAGCCTCAAAAGCTGCGTCACTTGGACAATCCATTGATGAAGATAAACTGGTAAAGAAGTTTCTCAATAGTTTACCAAGATCCAAGTATATTCATATCATAGCTTCTCTCGAACAAGTCTTAGATTTAAAGAAGACTAACTATGAAGATATAATTGGAAGATTGAAAGCATATGAAGAGAGAATCCTTGATGAAGAAAACAATGGAGAAACTCAAGGAAAACTCTTGTACACAAACTCTTACCGACAAAACTCTGCGACAAGAGGAAGAGGTCGTGGAAGAGGTGGTAGAGTAAACAGAGGCCGAGGAAGGGGAAGAAGGTTTAACTCACAAGATAGAACAACAAGTCAGAATGATCAAAACCAAGGGAAAGAAAAGATAGATCAAACATTATTTGTTACAGATGTGATAAACCAGGACACTTCTCCTCTGTATGCCCTGAAAGAATACAAAAGATGGAAGAAACAAACAAGAATGAAACAAGGGAAGCAGATACAACTCTTTTCATGCACGAAGTTGTATTCTTAAACGAAGGGAAACTAATACCAAAGAACTACGAATCAAAGGATGGAGAAGAAGGAATCTGGTATTTAGATAATGGAGCCAGCAATCACATGACTGGTAAGAGACACTACTTTTCTGAACTCAATGAGAAAATCAAAGGACAAGTGAAGTTTGGGGATGGATCTTCTGTAGAAATTGAAGGGAAAGGATCAATTCTATTTCAGAGCAAGACCGGAGAACAGAAGCTTGTCACAAACATCTACTTCATCCCAAACTTACAAAGCAACATTCTAAGTTTAGGACAAGCTACAGAAGTTGGATGTGATGTTAGAATGCGACAAGATTATCTAACAGTTCATGACCCAAGTGGAAGACTTTTAGTTAGAGTCTCACGCTCACAGAATAGACTCTACAAGATAAGTCTCATGATTGGAAGGCCATTGTGTCTGAATATGAGACTGGAAGATCAGACATGGAAGTGGCAGCAAGGTTAGGACACATAAGCTTTAGAACTTTAAAGGCAATGTCTCAGAACAAGATGGTTCGAGGGCTACCACAGATAAACGATGAATCAAGGATCTGTGAATCATGTTTAGTTGGGAAACAAACGCGTCAAGGTTTTCCAAAAGCAACAACATTCAGAGCCTCAAAGCCATTAGAGCTTCTTCATGCTGATTTATGTGGTCCTATTACACCACAAACCCTTGCAAATAACAAATACATATTTGTTATTATAGATGACTTCTCAAGATATATGTGGTCTATTCTTATGAAAGAAAAGAGTGAAGCATTTGACAGATTCAAAGCTTTCAGAAATCTGATAGAAAAAGATTTAAAAGAGGAAGTCAAAATGCTTAGAACTGATAGAGGAGGAGAGTTCACTTCCTTAGAGTTCAACAAGTTCTGTGAGTCAAATGGAATCAAAAGGAAACTCACAGCACCATATACACCACAACAAAACGGAGTGGTGGAGAGGAGAAACAGGACTCTAATGGAGATGACAAGAAGTTCTTTAAAGGCTATGCAGGTACCTAATTATCTATGGGGAGAAGCTGTACGACACTCCACATACCTAATAAACAGGATACCTACGAAAGCTCTGAAAGACATGACTCCATATGAAAGTTTGCGAAAGAGAAAACCAAACATAGATCATTTAAGAATGTTTGGTTGCAAAGCATACGCAAAAGTTGATTCTACAACTCTTAAGAAACTGGATGATCGATCTCAGACTCTTGTGCATCTAGGAATTGATCCTGGATCCAAATATTACAGATTATTCAATCCAACAACGAAAAGAGTAATAGTGAGTCGAGATGTGGTATTCAATGAAAAGGCAAACTGGAACTGGAAAGAAACTAATAATGGACCAAGTAGGGATCCATGAATGTTTCACATGAGATGGGGTCAAGTAATTGATGAAGGCGAAGGACCCATAATCATCAATACCAATGAAAACAATGATGTTAATCAAGAAGAAGAAGAGAATAATGAAAACACTGAGAATAACAAAGAAGTAGAAGAAGAAGAAGAAGAAGAGATCGATGAAATAACTCAACCCATTCCACTGTGAAAATCAACAAGACAGATACAAAAGCCACAGTATCTGGAAGATTATGTTCTTCAAGCTGCAGAAGAATGTGAGATTATGCTACTTTCTGTTAATTATGAACCAAGGAATTTTCAGGAAGCAAAGGTCTCGACTAAATGGACATAAGCATGTAGAGAAGAAATTATTTCAATCAACAGAAACAAGACTTGGTTTCTAGTTGATAAGCCAGGTGGGGAAAAAGTGATTGGTCTTAAGTGGATCTTCAAAATAAAACGGAATGCTGATGGTACTGTCAACAAATATAAGGCAAGACTTGTAGCTAATGGATACGTTCAAGAATCAGGCATAGACTTTGATGAAGTTTTCGCACCAGTTGCAAGACTAGAGACAATTCGTCTCTTAATAGGATAAGATGCATCAAACTCTTGGGAAATACATCATTTAGACGTAAAGACGACATTCTTGCATGGCGAACTAGGTGAAGATGTGTATGTTGAACAACCATAAGGTTTCGAAGTAAAGGGACAAGAACATAGAGTTTACAAGTTTTCAAAAGCTCTCTATGGTCTAAGACAAGCCCCTCGAGCCTGGAATACAAAGTTAGATCAAATCTTAAGAGAAATCAGATTTGTTAAGTTCTCTAAAGAAACATCAGTATACAGGAGAGAAGAAAAGGGAACGCTTCTTGTGATTGCAGTCTATGTAGATGATCTATTTTTGACTGGCAACTCCCTTAAGGTGATCAATGAGTTCAAGAGAGAAATGTCATCAAAGTTTGAGATGTCAGACCTCGGAAAACTCACTTATTACCTTGGCATAGAAGTCTATCAAGGAGTAGATGGGATTCAGATTAAACAAGAAGCTTATGCAAGGAGAACTCTGAAAGAAGCAGGACTTAAAACTTGTAATCCAACTAAGATACCAATGGAGTTTGGACTTAAAGTTTCAAAGGCACAAGAAGAAGCAGAGATCGATTCAACGAGTCATAGAAGAAATGTTGGATGCCTTAGATACTTGTTACACACAAGACCAGACTTGGCTTTCTTTGTGGGAGTAGCAAGCCGTTATATGCAGAGTCCACGCAAGTCTCATGGTGATGTAATAAAGCAGATATTGAGATATCTAAGAGGAACAATCAGTTATGGATTGAAGTATGGTCGAGGAGGATCAAAATGAATTGTTGGGTATAGTGACAGCAGTCATAATATTGACCAAGATGATGGAAAAGGTACAACTGGTCATATATTTTATCTAGGAGAAGCACCTATTACATGGTGTTCACAGAAGCAAGACACTGTAGCCCTCTCATCCTGTGAAGCTGAGTTTATGGCTACAACAGAAGCAACTAAACAATCAATATGGCTTCAAGAACTATTGGGTGAAATCAAAGGAAGAGAACCTGAAAAAGTTCTCATCAAGATTGATAATAAGTCTGCAATTTCACTCACTAAAAATCCAGTGTTTCATGGGAAGACGAAACACATTCACAAAAGGTATCATTTCATACGAGAATGTATCGAGAAGGAGATCATCAACGTTGAACACATACCAGGAACTGAGCAGAAAGCAGATATATTGACAAAGGCATTAGCTCGGATCAAGTTTAAAGAAATGAGACAATTGATTGGAGTACAAGATATGTCACGGGTAAGGTTGAAGCTTAACGGGGAGAATGTTGGTTAAACTTCAACATAGAAGTCACTAACAAGCTGGTTAGGACAAGATTAGGAAATTGATGTAATCCTAAGGGAATTAGAAGTCATCTAGTTCTAAGAAAAGGAAAGACATGTAATAAGGTAATAGGACTAGGAAAAGGAATTCATAGTTCTATATATATATGATCACCAAAGTTGTGGTTGATCATATGAGCAAGATTAGAGCTTGTGTTTAGTTTTGAGAGATTTTCTAAACATCAATAAAGAGAGTTGTCTTTATATAAGCTAAGTTTCATCTTGCAGTTGCCATTACAAGCTACATCCCATGCAGCTGTTTGGGTTCGTTTTCCAGGGTTGCCAATTGAGTTATGGACTGAAAAATCTTTATTGACTATGGGCAAAGTTCTGGGAACTCCTATTGTTGTTGATCAGAAAACCCTAGATTTGGATTTTGGTTACTCTGTTGCAGTATTGGTTGATATAGAGTTTGCAAAACACATTCCGGCTAGAATTAGATTGAATTCTGGTGGACAACATTTTTGGCAATATCTGGATATCCCTAAATGTCTTAAATTTTGTATGCATTGCAATATTATTGGACATCATAAGAAGGAGTGCAAAAAGAAACCAGTTAACAAAAACGTTCCAAAGAATGCTGCAGCAGGTGCATGGCAGGAAGCACAATCCAAAAAGAATGGACGTTCAAAGAAGAATAATGGACAAACTAAGCCAGTTGAGGGGAATGCTGGTAGTGTGGAGAAAACTACTCAGCTTGAAGCTGCTATTGCACGTTCTGAAGCTTTATATCATGCTGCAGCAGCTGAATGAACTAAGCAAGCTGCAGCTGATCATATTGCATTAGTGAAACAGACTGAGTTAGAGAGAACCGACGCTTTAGTAACCAAGTCGAGCGATCCTGTTGAATTGGATAGAACTAAACAGACTTCACTTGATAGGAATGTTGGCGATTCTTCTTCTGCCCCTTGTGATAAGAATGCAGCGAGGTCATCTAGTATTGTTAGTGTTACGAAGGAAAATATTATTGATCAGTTGGATCCAACTCCAATTTTCTAGGCTGTAACTGCAACTGAGGTCGTTATCTTGCCTAACAAATTCAGTGTTCTGTCTGACGAATTGGGTTTAAATGCTTCAGTACAAGATCCGCAGAATCCCATTGAGGATAGTTCTTCAGATGAATCTATCACGGCTGAACAGGATGCTGCAGGAGTGAAGGGGAAACAATGGAGTGATGTTCCAGTGGACAAACCTAAGACATAGCAAACTAGGAAAGCAAGACGGGTTGCTGTGCATAAGTCAACTGAAGAAGTTAACAAAGACAAGTTAATTGAAAATTCCTCTTCTGAATCGGAGTTTGAAATCAATGACTTGGGTATAAAAGTTAAGAAAGGTATGTCTCCGGGTTTGACTAGGAATCAGCCTAGTAAGAACTCGAAATCCTTATCTCAGTTAACTAATCGTCCCCATTCTGGTTTATAATGCGTACTCTATTTTGGAATATTAATGGAGTTTCAAAAGTTAATGCAGCTATTAAGTTGCAGGATATGGTGATAGATTTTAAGCCGGAAGTTATATGCATTACAGAGCCTAAGATCCCTTACTCTGTTGGTGTTATTTCTAGGCTTAATTTAAGAGGTTTTAAACATCAGGCTATTCATAACTCTTCAGAGAGTAGCATTGGCAATCTTTGGATTCTTTGGAGGGAGGATATTGAACGGTCAGTGGTAGTAAATTCAAGTAAACAGGTCATTACTATTAAAGTTGGTGGTGCTTTTATTTCTTTTGTTCATGCAAGCTATATTCTGGTGTTTCGTAGAAGACTTTGGCAACAATTGGTCTTATCGGATCTGTCTGAACCGTGGTTGATTATGGGCGATTTTAAATGTGTTTTCCGTGGTGATGAGAAAAATGGGGTAATGAACCTCGTACTTCTCGCATAAATGAGTTCAGTGACTGGATGGATGATAAAAATTTGTTTGAAGCTGATTCTCTAGGTTGTAAATTCACTTGGACGAATGGACAGTCTGGGACTCGTCGTATTCTTAGCAAGTTGGATCGTGCAATTATTAATGAAGCCTGGTTGAATAAATTTGATAATTGGCGGTGTAAATCTCTTCTTAGGGAAGTTTCTGACTATTTGACTCTTTTTGGTTTTCCTTTTGTTGCTCCTGGGCCTAAACGTGCTCCTTTTAGAATTCAGAAAATGTGGTTTACACATCCTGATTTTTTGAGAATGGTTGAAGCTTGGACTGCTCGGGTCTATGAGAATCCTGATTTTGTTTTTCCTTTCAAATTGAAGCGTTTGAAGGAAGCAATTAAGTTGGGGAACCAAACAGTTTTTGGTAATGTTAATGCTCGTCCTAAAGAGGCTCAACTTAAATTTGAGGTGGCTAGTAGGAATTGAGATGTAGATCCTACTGATGTAGCTAAACTGAATGTCATGAAAGATTCTCTTGTTGCTGTCCAAGATATTCGTATGCAACAACATATTATGCCTAAGCAGAAGTCACGTAACAAATGGTTATTGGAGGGTTCCAGTAATACTTTTTTTTCCATAATAGTATTAAAATTCGTAGAAGTGCGAATACTATTTCGGAGTTGGTAGCGGAGGATGGCTCAACTATTAGTGATGTGAATCAGCTTCATGATCATGTTGTTTCTTATTATGAGGCTAAATTCAATGGCGCGGATCTTCCTATCGAGGAGATGTTTTTTGCGTATGATCATGAGTCTATTTCTTTGGAGGAAAGTCATATGTTGAATGTCATCCCTTCGGAGGATGAAATTAAAGCAACGGTTTTTGATTTAGGAGCGGGTAGTGTTCCGGGTCCAGATGGGTTTTCATGGTGTTTTTATAGACATTGTTGGGATTTAATTCACCAGGATTTATACAAGGCTGTAATTTATTGCTGGAACATAAAGACGATTCCTAATGGGGCTAACTTTAGCTTAATTCTTTTGCTTTCCAAGGTAAGAGGTGCAGATAGTTTGAGGAAATTTAGACCTATTGGTCTAAGCAATTTTTTCTTCAAGATTTTCACAAAAAATTTAGCTACAAAACTTGGTAAAGTTTTGGGTAAGTTGGTCTTGGATAAGCAAGTGGCTTTTATGAAAGGGTAGAAATATTCATGAAAATATTAGTTTGGCGTTGGAGATGGTGAATGAACTTCATATCAAGAGGAAGGATGGTAACTTGGGTCTTAAGCTAGATATCTCTCAAGCTTTTGATACGGTTAGTTGTACTTTTGTTTTGGAAGTGTTTGGAAGATATGCTTTTTCAAAAAATTGGTGTTCTTGGATTTTCAATATTCTGAAATCAGCTCGTATTTCGATTCTTCTAAATGGTAGTCCTGAAGGTTTCTTCAGAATCAATAGGGGTCTATGTCAAGAAGATCCTCTTTCTCCTCTTATTTTTGTTTTGATAGAGGATGTTCTCAGCAGAAACATCACTAAACTCTTTCAAAATAAAGACATGACTCATATGGTAAGACGAAATGGTATTACTCCAACTCATTTATTCTTTGTTGATGATATTATGATTTTTTGCAAGGGTAATATGAAGAGTTTGACAAACTTGGTGAATTTACTTGAGCTATATCAGCATGCTTCTGGTCAACGTGTTTGTAGGGAGAAAAGCAAGATTTACTATGGTGGGGGATCTTTAAGTAGACGTCAATCAATTGCTGATTTCTTAGGCATGGAAATTACTTATTTTCCCGACCGTTATTTGGGCGTTCAAGTTATGCCGGGAGCGGTGAAGTACAGACACATATGCAATGTCATTGATAAATTGAAGGATCAACTCTCTGTTTTGAAAGGTAAGATGTTGTCTTTTCAAGATAAAGTTGTTCTTATTAAGACAATGCTTTCCATTTATTCTATTCATAATATGGAGGTTTACAAATGGCCTGTTAAGTTTATACAACAATGTGAATGAGTGATTCGTAATTTTATTTGGTCTGGGGACTCTAATCTTTATCGAGCTTTTGTTGTGGGTTTTGACAAAATATGCTCCCCAGTTAAGGAAGGAGGTCTTGGTTAGACTAGCATGCGCACTATGAATAGAGCTTTGCTTATGAAGTTATGGTGGAGTATAAAGGCTTCCAGTAAGGGCTAGGAAAGGTACTTGGAGTCTAAATACACTACTAGAGATGGTCGTATTAAAATAGCGGGGGTTAAATCCATAATTTTGCCTGGAATCCGTTGGGTACACAATGATGTGATTAGTAATACCAAGTGTCTTATTGGAGATGGCAGGGCAACGTCATTGTTTTATGATGTTTGGTATGGGAATACAAGTCTGGATGAAACTTTAGGGCGTGACAATCTGGACAGAAATGCTCGCGTCAGTGATATTTTAGTGCAGGGTGAATGGGTTCTTCAAGGTGTTTTCTGGCAAGACCTTACTGACGCTGGTGTGGTTTTTTGAAGATTTGCCGAGACCTCATGTTGGTAGCGATGGGAAAATTTGGATGCCTGATTTGAGAGGTTGCTTTTCAGTTCAGTCTGCAAGGGAACTTATTAGGCCTAACTATCCTATTATGGAGGAATCTAATTTCCCGTGGAGAAAGGTAATACACCCTTCACTTGCCGCTCAGAATTGGAAGTTTTTTTGAGGAGCGTGTGCAACAATGGACAAAGTTCGTAGCAGATTCAAGATTGCTCTTGCGTCGAAATGTTATGTTTGCCAGCAAGCGGAGGAGTCTCTTGAGCATGTTCTCTGGCAGTGAAACTTTGCGAGGAAAGCTTGGGATTGGATTTCAGGTATTTTCAACATTAAGCCTCATTATAATCTGATTAATTCAAACAAAGAAGCTAAAGGTTGCAGCGGCATAGTTAAGGATTTATGGCTGGTGGCCAATTTGGTGGTGCGGTCAGAAATTTGGTTTACTAGGAATAAGAAGGTTTATGAGAAGATAAATACTTCTGGGTCTTTTTTCCCAAAAAAGGGTGTTCAATTTGATTCATGAATACTCAGCTCGGATGAAGAATTTTATGCATACTTTATGGAAGATTTGCGTCTCTTGGATTTCTTTCGTGTTAGCTATAAAAGGGTTAAAAATTCAGATCCTATGGAATGTTATTGGTCTTCACAGAACCAAGAGGAGTTGTTGTTGTGTACTGACGGTGCCTCAAGAGGCAATCCATGGGTGGGGGGATTTGGAGTTGTGGCCAGAAATGCTAACTGCGAAGTTGTTGGAGCAATGTGCATTGGTCTTGGCATCGCTTCTAAATATATGGCGAATTGTATGGAATTCTAGTTGGCCTGAAATGGGAAGTTCAATGGGGTTATAGGCAAATTGTGATTCGTACAGATTCTTCTAGTGTGATTAAATCTTTTGAGGAAGATAATGTGCCTTGGTTTGCTAAGCAAAGGTGGACAGTCATAAATGGTTTGTATGATTTTATTAGGTTTGTTCACACTTTTCGTGAAGAAAATTTTGCAGCTGATAAAATGGCAAAGCGAGGGTGTTTGTTGGCTAATGGCGTGGGGATGCATTAGGTTGGTCGTCCTATTTTTTAAAATTCAGTTGAATTTCTTAATATAATTTATTATCGTTTTAAATAGTTTTTTGAGTTTTTGGGGTTGCTGTGACCTCTTTTCTCATAAATTATATTGTAAATAATTTTTTTGACTAATACAATTTTTAACTTATCAAAAAAAAAAAGAAAAAAAAGTATCCTATCCTATCCAAACAACATTTGGTTAACTGTATAATCCTTAAATATCTTCTCCGGAGAGCTCCACGGGAAAATATTCTGAATTATTTGTATATATCCATAATTGAAGGAAGTTATAAATCTTATATCCGTGACTGTCTTTGTGTAGGATTAAATTTGATGGTCGGATACAATATTTGTCTATCAAAATGTTATTCGACCGTCTAAGACTCAAAACCCCCTTTTTGTTTTGTTAAGATACTAGAAATAACCCGTGCCGTAACGGCACAGCATGTGACAGAATAATTTTAATAATCAAAACTAGTCATAAAAACCTAAGGTGACCAAACTTGTGGTACAAAAACCCCACTCATTAAAACTCCATCTTAAACTAAATTGATACAAAAACCCCAAATTTTAAAAAATTGATACAAAAACCCCAAATTTCAAAATTGGTTTCATCAAATTTTATGATGAAACCAAAAATTGGTTTCGTCAAATTCTATGAGGTTTCATCAAATTTTTTTTTGAGGTTTTTGTGTTATTTTTGTTTTGGCGGTTTTTTTGTAGACGGATAGTGACACCTTTGGGGTTATAACTCGCGGACCGTTTAATAATTACCACCCACTATGAGGCTTAATTCGGCCCATGAGAACTTGTAGACATGAAATCTTGATCCAAACAATTATAACTTCGGTTACGCTTAAATAATAGTTTAATAATTCCTCATGATATTCCTTAGACTTAAAATAACAGTTTTTGATAAAAATTCCTTGTTGATCATTTTTTGAAGGACGAAATCTGGATTTCTCACGTTTTGATCGATCATTAAATCCAAAGCATTGACTTAGTTGGTCGCCATGAAATCGACATCTTACCATTTTCTGGCAACATGAAACTTGAGTACTGTAGGATTATTTTCATCGCAATTATGTAAAAAATGATTAGAAGGCGTCCTAATATTTTATTCTTTTAAAATTAATAGTTTAATTCGGATCGAAATAACAATATACTCAAGCTTTCATCAATCATTAGTAAGTCCAAAGTAGTGACTTCGTTGGTCGTCATGAAATCGATCTCTTCCCATTTTCTTGCAACAGGAAACCTGAGTACTGCAGGTTTGTTTTCACCGCAATCATGCATTATAGAAAAGGAAGCAAACATGTTTTGGGAAACGGTTTTTGTGAGGCTACGGCTAATTGATAGAGCATTTATGTGTCTAATTTGTCCTTAATATTTCGTATTGTTAGTACTCGTTTTCGTACTTATTATGGTGTTTTGTGTGTGTGTAGGTATTTTTTGGAAATAAATATTTTTGGAAAAATCAGCTCGAAAGTTGTCTAAAGCACCCGGAGGACACGTGTTATTCGAACTCTCACTTTTGGATAATGGGCACCTAAATTTATAAGGGGCATCTTAGTTGGGCTCCTGCTGTTTGCACACCCGTTTTGGTTAGGGGGACACCATCCTCATCTTTCAAATTCTGGTTTTTGCGGGAAAATGAAGAACAGAACTGAGTGATTTTCGATCGAACAGCGGGGTAAACAAGATCGTTCTAGGTTTTTAGCTGAGGTTAAGCACTTCTTTTGGGATGATCCTTATTTGTTTAAGTATTGTCCAGACCAGATTATTAGAAGATGTATACCTGAGAGTGACCAGTCCAGTATTATTTCCTTTTGTCATGATCATGCTTGTGGGGGTCACTTTAGTGCTAAGAAAACTGCTGCTAAGATATTGCAGTGTGGATTCTATTGGCCTTTGTTGTTTAAAGACTCCCACAGTTACTGTGTGACTTGTGAACGTTGCCAGAAATTAGGAACCATATCCCATAGGAACACGATGCCCTTGAACCCTATTTTAGTTGTTGAAGTCTTTGATGTGTGGGGTATTGACTTTATGGGTCTGTTTACTAATTCTTTTGGTAACTTATACATCCTTGTCGTTGTAGACTATGTCTCTAAGTGGATTGAGGCGGCTGCGTGTAAAACCAATGACCATAGGGTTGTGATTGAGTTCTTGAAAAATAATATACTTACACGTTTTGGTACACCGCGAGCTATAATTAGTGATGGAGGGTCGCACTTTTGTAATGGACCTTTTAGGCTTTTGATGAAGAAATATGCTATTACACATAAGGTAGATACCCCGTATCATCCACAGACTAGTGGTCAGGTAGAAGTTTCCAATAGGGAGATAAAATGTATATTAGAGAAAACAGTCAATCCTAATCGGAAAGACTGGTCGTCTAGGCTTACTGATGCCTTATGGGCTTACCGTAATGCGTTTAAGACCCCCGTTGGAATGTCTCCTTATCGACTTGTTTATGGCAAGGCATGTCACTTACCTGTTGAGTTAGAACATAGAGCTTATTGGGCTGTTAAACAACTAAATTTTTCACTCGACAAGGCAGTAGCCCATAGGAAACTCCATCTCAATGAGTTGGAAGAGATTCGTAGAGACGCTTACGATAGTGCTAAGGAGTATAAGAACAAAATGAAACTTGTGCATGATAGAAATATCTTAAGAAAGTCGTTTTCTCCAGGTCAAAAAGTTCTTTTGTATGATACCCGCTTGCATCTTTTCCCTGGGAAGTTACGTTCTCGGTGGACGAGTCCTTTTATTATTCGCATTATCTTTCCTCATGGAGCTGTTGAAATCGAGACACCGGATGGTAGTAGTTCTTCGAAGGTTAACTGTCAGAGATTGAAACCCTTTTTAGAACCCTTTCCTATAGGTGATATTGAGGAGGTCCCTCTGTAGGACCCTGTTTACCCTTGATTGACCATCGAGGCGATTGTATGTTGTATATTATTTTTTGATTTCTCTCTTTACCCAGGTACTATCTTTCTGACTTCTCTCTTTACTAATTCCTCATGTTACTTTACTGTTTGGTATTGCTCTTTCATTAGAAACATTGAGGACAATGTTAGATTTAAGTTTGGGGGTGGGGAAGAAACTTTTTGTTAGCCTTTAGTTGCAATAAATAAACTCCAGAGCCCAGAAATTTATGCTTATTAAGGTTGGCACTACCCAATCTAAGTGGATGGGAACATCTTGGTTGTAGGAGTTGAGGAACCAATCTGATTAGATGGAAACATCTAAAGAGTCTATTCATAAAAGCACAGAGCTCAGGTGTTAGAATTAAAAAAAACATGGTAGTTTCGCCATATCTCGTTGAATCCTAATCCTTCTGTTTTTATTTTTTTTAAAGTGATTTGGTGGGGCACACGATTCAAGTTGTTACCTTTGCTAGGGTGGAATAGAGTGATTGAGATACCCAAAAAAAAAAAAATGAGACCAGACCATTAGACCAACCGGAATAAATTCAATAAAGTCGACCATTGGTGCCCTTGTATATGCTAGTTGTGTTGACCTAGAGTTAGGTTTATCGACCACTGGTCCCCTTGTATATGCCAGTTGTGTTGATATTAGTCAGAATGACATCTCAGTCCATTAGGATAGGTTCACCTTGGCAGAGGCCTTCAGACAGATATGGGAAACAACGTTCACTTTTAACCATCTCTTTATCCATCTTATTAATCTTTCCATGTGATTGGTTGACTCCGGTTATGATGTACAGAAACTATCTGAGTAGAGCTCTGTCACTTATATATGAATTTTAGTATGCTGAGTGCAAACTCGTGTACAACAATTGGCATCACAGAGCCGAAAAAATCGAGTTGCAGAGAACACCATTTCAGGTGCTGGAGAACTGAAGAACACGAAGAACAGACTCACGAAGACAGTCGTTTATCAACAGTGATAACGACACACAGGCGGGGGTCGTAGAAGCTGAACAGCGACAGTTGGCTTTTATCGTTTTATGTAACAGTGTTTTGCAACAATTAAAAACGTTGCAAACACCCGATTTTTAATAGTTTTTCTCCAATTCATCATTTGTAAACACTTTGAGCAATGAAATCAACTTTTGAGCGCGTTTTCACAATGATGAGCTAAACCCAATCTTCTGGGGCGATGGAGGAAGCCATTCTTCCAAAAGTTATGTGGTAAAATTTATTTGAATTTATTTATGCAATTCTTTTATGATTATTTGCACCGAATAAAAATTGAGTAATGATTCTTATTAATTAGTTGTGTTTTCTCTTGATGAAGTATGCTTAGTTTAGGGCTTTTGATACTTCATTCTTGCGATTAACAATTGATGTTTTGAAAATCTAATTTAGGCAATGATTAGAATCACAATTTCTTTTGATTGGAGTTATATTGTCTAGAATTGCATGATAAAAATTAACATTAAATTACATGAATTTTGGTGAATGGTGAAATCCTGAACCCCGGTCTCTCTAATATAATCAGTTTTAATTTGCTTTATTTTCTTTAGTTTTAAAATTTAAATCTAAAAGCACAACCTTCACAAGTCTTGAACGAACTCTATTTTTTTTTACTACAACAACTTGAAACCACATCAATTTTTGGCGCCGCCGACGCGGACTTGTCTTTAGGCTAGAGTTTTTAGATTTTTTTTTTTTTTTTTTTAGG